>NW_027256885.1:7464017-8214017 GCF_029215685.1 Pituophis catenifer annectens
GCCATTTGGAGCTGGGGAGGCTCCTCATTTATAACTGTGAAAAACTATCAATTTCAGTGCGCCTGGCGCAGCGCCTCCATCATTGGCCCATCAGCTCCCTGCTGGAAGCGAATTAATCAGACTGTTACTGCTGATGGGGCAGAGCGAGCGGGCGAGGGAATGGGCGGCGGCGGTGGCAGCAGGAGACAGCTAGCCAGGGCAGAGGGCCCGGCCCTGCCCTGCAGCGGCCGTCTCGGGAACTCCTGCCCTGCTCGGAGGCCAGGCCGGCCGGTGTATGAGGGAGGAGGAGGTGGGCAGTGGCTGGAGAGAGCTGCAGGCCCGGTGTGGGGCAGCCCGCCTGCCTATGCTAGGAATTGAGCCCTCTCCCCCCCCACCCCATAGCCACCCTAGCCTTCAGTGGGGGCTGCTGAACATGGGTTTAGGACTCTGGAGGAGGCGGACGGAGGGACGGACGGATGGATGGACGGGCGTCTTGCCTCCTTCCCTCAGCCCAGGGTCTCCTGCCCTGACCCCAAAGGCCAGTAGACGATCTCCACTTCGGGGGACTCGGTTCACTTGAACACGCACAAACACCCCCCAGCCCTGCCCACTCGTGGGGAGCTGGTGGAGGGGCAGCTGACCAACGGCAGCTGGGATGAGGGGGGTGGGTTTGCCCATGAGGCTCCGTCGCTGCTCTCCCTCTCTGTCACACACACACCCGGGTGCCCTTGGGCTTGCCCGCACCAGGGTCCTATGGCCAGGCCTTTGGGGGTGGGATTGGGCCCCTCTGCCTGCTCCTGGGTGCTCAGAGTCGGGAGCAGGCTGCCAGGAGCCTCTGGTGGGGTTGGCCCACACCCATCACTGCCCTGCGGGAAGGTCTGATGCCCCCTCCCCGGCCTTTGAGCACATGGACTTCGCCTGGGTGGGGGGACAGCGATGGTGGAAGGACGGTGCTGGCTCCCCCCTCTCCCTACCCCTCTGCCCCTGAGCGGGGGGGGGCGGGTTCCTGGCCAGCAGAGGGGTGGGAGGGAGGCCCCGGGCCCCGTCGGCCCTGGCAGGGCGGCTTCCTCCCGGCGCTGATTGGAGGCACTTGGCTCTCCGCGGCTGGAAGTGAATGTCAGCGTTCTGATTTTGTTGCTGGTCTCTAATGAAATTTGACATTTAATGGTGAGAACCGCGGCGGCGTGTGTGCGTGCGTGTGCGCGGGTGTGCGAGTGTGATCGAGCTTGATTAGTGCACTCTAATTGACAGTAATTAGCCAGCTCCCTGATTGTTTCTAATTCTGCTATTAATTGTAAGGAACAGTATGATTGAGGGTAAGTTTGGCACATGGTAGCTAGCGACGTGTCTCTCTGCCGCCCTGGCAGGGGTCTGTTGAGGCCCTACCTGGCAGCAGGAGCCCTTTTGGTGGGGCCTGACTCTTTTTTCCCCCATTTCTGACTCCCCCCCCCCCCAGCCAACGGTGCCAGTGACTCCCTCACTTCTAGCCCCAATGTCTCCAGCACTGCCAGCCCCAAGCTCGAGCCGCCGCCCTCCCCTCATGCCAACCGGAAGAAACACCGTCGGAAAAAGAGCACGGGTACGGGCCGACCTGACGGGGCGGGCACCATGGCTGAAGGTGAGCTCAGAGGGGAGTGGCCTCTGGTGGGAGGAGCCGGGCACAAGCTGGCACTTCCAGGGCAGGGGCCCTGGGGAAATCCTCGGGCATCGTCTCTTGAGCGCCCATCGCTGCCCTGTGCCACCGACATCTGAGCTCACCCCTGGGGTTTGGATGCAGCCTGGGGAGGGTGTGGGGCAGGAGGGAGGTTGACACTGATAGACATTTATTGGCAAAGTGTTGCCAATAAGTGGTGTGGGTCTTTCCGGGGCCACTGGCGCTCCGGTTTCTGGAAGCACCCAGTTTGTCAAAAGGCAGCAGCATTGTTTCCTGGCTTCACACGCCTCAATTCAACGTCCGTTGACCCGACAAGCCATGTTCACAGCAGCAGGTCAGTGGGAAGCTGCCCGGGGCTTTGGGCTGGCAAAGGATGTGCCGGTGGCCCCCAGCCTCAAGTTGGCACCCTGGGAGGAGAGCGGGGGAGGCCTGGGGATGAATTGCCATCACTTTCTCTCATTTAGGAGCTAATCAGATGGGGGAGGGGGCGCACCATGAATCTTCCTTGCTCTGAAGGGTAATAAATCACAACACACACACGCACACACACACAGGCTCCTGCTCTTCCCATAGGCATGTTTTTCAGTTGCTGGCATCGACTCCGCCAACTCACAAGCCCCTGGCCCTGCATGTTTTTTGTGGGGGGCGGGGGGGCTGGCATCATCTTCAAGAGCCTCAGAGGGCCATCAAAGCTGGGGCTACGACTGGTGGGGTCTGAAAGAGAGGGAAGGGGGCAGAGGGCATCCCCCCCCCCCCGCTGCCTGTGCCAGGGAGGACCGGCTGATGGGCTTCCTCCATCCTGTCCCACTGTGACCTCTCTGTCACGGGGCGAGGGATGAGGGAGGGACCCGGCTCTTCCCCTCCCTCATACCTCCCTTCTCTACCCCCACTCATACCCCTCCTGGCTCTGCTCTCCCACTTGCACCTCCCTCCTCTGCCAGCTCTGCCGCCCCCTTGTTGTCGCCCCCCTCGTCCCCCCTTCCTTTGCCACTGGCCACCACTCCCCAATGGACCACCCTCCCTTCTGCGGAGGTGGGGGGGGGCTCTTGCTGTTCTCCCCAGCCCCCAGTGCTGTGCCTTGCCGGGTAGGGGAAAGGAAGGAGGATGGGGGTCCCGCTGCACTAATACAGGTTGCAAATATTCTGTTTAATGAGCTGCAAAATGAGGCGGCAGCCGAGCGAGGTTAACGAATGGGCCCCCGCCTCACGCAGACCCCCCCAACGCCCCCCCCCCCCCCGGTGGCTGGTGGAGTCCCCGGCAAAGCCTTTTGTGCCAGGGGAGGGACAACCCTAAGCCTCCTCTCCCCTCCTATGGGGCCAGGATGGTGGGACCTCCAGGAGATACACCCCCCCTCACCGCCAGGGCACTCATAGGCACACGCACACACACACTCATATCCAGGAGAGCGGGGGTCCACCATGGTGGCGTGTGAGGATGGCCCATGGGCGCCACCGCGGGAAGTGCCCCAAGCTTGGCAGCCTTGGCCGGCAGGGGCCAGTTGGCCTGGCTCTCCTGCTTCCTTGGCAGTGCCCTCGCTAATTTCCTCCTCGTTTGGAGGGCTCGTTGCCATGGTAGCATGGGAGACGAGGTCGCCGGGTGAACACCCATTAACGGCCTCCGTAGCTGGGCCGGCGCTACCACACTCGAGAGGCTTTCACTCCGTGAAGCACCATTCAGGAATAATCAGCTCCCATGGCCCTTGTTCCTCCCTCTGCCCACCGATTCTGCCTGCCTGCCCGCTCCCCCATCGTCCACGCCACCACCTGGGGAGGGGGGGTGGCGCGACGGTGCCAAGTCCTGAGCCATGCCGGTCCCTCTCTCCACTCCACCACCCCTCCCCAGTCTCCCATCAAATTACGCAAATGTTCCTGTAATTTCTCAGTTGGTCAGTCACCAAGCTAATGAGTTGAGGGGGGGGCCTTGCCCCCAGGAATGCAGCACGATAGGGGGGACAGGGAGGGCTGCGCAATGAAGCTTTGCTGGTGCACGTGCAGCCCCCCACCCCACCCTACCATCGTCCCTGGGCTCCGGCATCCTGCAATCCAAGCTCTTAAAGACCTGGGGGTCGCAGCGAGGCAGGGGGGCATAGACCAAGGCTGCCCAGTATGCAAACGGGGCTGAAATGGATTCAGGGCAGGATTTTGGGCAGCTCCAGGGGGTGTGGGGGAGGGAGAGGAGATCAGTGGCACCAGCCACGGAGGGAAAAGGGGGGGGGGTGGATCTGCAGTGGGCCTTCTCTGTCTCCGACGTACCCCGGAAGAAGAAAGCCCAGCAGCGTTCTTGGCACTCGTCCGGCGCACCCTTCGGCTGGGCCTGATGGTCTCTGGTCTCCTGGTGCTCCCTTGTGAACTCTTCCCCCAGCATGGCAATCGGGAAAGGGGGATCTGTGAACTCGGGAAACGGCACCGGTTCTGTAAACCAGTCTAAACATTGGCGCCTTTTGGAAGGCGTTTTCAGGCCTCAGACCCTCTGCGTCTTCACTGCCCTTTCAGACAAGCCCCTTTGGGGAGGGGTCTTTACAATAGAGTGGGGACTGCCGGAGGGAAAGGACCATCCTCCCCTTCTCCAAAATCCTCCCCCCAGGTCTTCTTTTGTCCTTGGGACAAAAGGAGGGATTGGCAGAGGAGAAGAAGGGGGGACGTGACGAGAAGTATCCCACCAGTCTCTCTCTGGGCTCCGGTGGGGGAAACTGAGGCTTCTTTTTTTTTTTTTTAATTTGATTTATATGCCCCCCTTCTCCGAAGACTCAGGGCGGCTTACAATGTGCTCAGCAATAGCCTTCATCCTTTTGTATATTTATACAAAGTCAGCTTATTGCCCCCACAAACTGGGTCCTCATTTCACCTACCTTAGAAAGGATGGAAGGCTGAGTCAACCTTGAGCCTTGGCGAGATTCGAACCCTGCAGTAATTGCAGGCAGCTGGTCTTAATAACCAGCTTAATAACAGGGTGCCTTAGACCACTGTACTACCAAGGCTCTTCTACCTCCCATCTGCAGACCAAGAGGAGAGCTTCGAGTTCATCGTGGTCTCCCTGACGGGACAGTCGTGGCACTTTGAGGCCTCCACGGCTGAGGAACGGGAGCTCTGGGTGCAAGCCATCGAGAGCCAGATCCTGGCCAGCCTGCAGGGCTGCGAGAGCAGCAAGCACAAGGTGAGCCGGTGTGTGTGTGTGTGTGTGTGTGTGTGTGTGTGTGTGTGTGTGTGTATGTAACTCCCCGTTTGGGCTTGTTGGCCGCACCCCTTGATCCCGGCCGGGCAGATCCACCAGAGTACGCCCCCCCCGTCCTATCGGTCTGCCCCCTGGAGGCTCGGGTGGAAGGGCTCCTCCCTGCTCCCTCCCAGCCCACCGGGCAGAGCCTGACATCCGTTGTCTTTTAGTCGCGGCTGGGCAGCCACAGCGATGCAATCGCCCTCCAGTCCATCCGCACCGTCCGGGGCAACGGCTTCTGTGTAGACTGCGATGCGGCCAGTGAGTAGCCAGAGGGGGGCACAGAGGGTCTCCAGGGCAGGCGGCAGGGCTGTGAAGTGGGGGGACAACGACAGGGGTGGGGTTTTCCAGACTCATGGGGGGGAGCGATTTAAACCGCTCGGTGGGCAGCCGGGCAACATCACAGGGTGGTCTGGGATGCTGCCCTCTTGAACCTGGGACCAAGGCTTCACCAAGGATGGTGAAGGGGCCGCAAAGACACCAGTGGAATGGCTGCCTTGTGGGCATCTGGAGGCTGGGAGGGAGACCTGAACGGGGAGGGGGGGGCTCGGCAGGTGAGCTAAGCCTCCCCCCCCATCTCCTGCACAGACCCTGACTGGGCCAGCCTGAACCTGGGGGCACTCATTTGCATCGAGTGCTCTGGCATCCACCGCCACCTGGGCACGCACCTGTCGCGCGTCCGCTCCCTGGACCTGGACGACTGGCCGCTGGAGCTGGTGACTGTGATGACGGCCATCGGGAACGCCCTGGCCAACTCGGTCTGGGAAGGTGCCACGAAGAACTACCCCAAGCCGGGCCCAGAGAGCTGCAGGTAGGCCAGACGCAGTGCCCTTCCCTGCCCTCTCAGAAGGGGTCTCTTCTCCGGCATTCCCCCCCTCCGGTTGGGGGGTGGGTGGGCAGGAGTCTCTTCCCCTCCCATGACTGATGCCAGAGGTCTTGGGTGCTCAAGGAAGCCTGGGCTTGGCTCTGCTGGTGGCAGGGGGCTGAGCCTCCCTTCCCAAACTGTGGGAAAAGAAGGGGAGCCAGGGAACGATGTAGGGGACCCCCAGCCCCCCGGGGTATGATATGGGAGCCCCCCAGGGAACAATGTGGAGGACCCCCAGCCCCCCAGGGAATGATGTGGGAGACCCCCTGGGAACAATTTGGGGGACCCCCACCCTCCCAGGCAGGAGTGAAATGCTCCCGGTTCGGACCGGATCAGGAGATCTGGTAGCGATCGTCATGGTTGGTTCAGTGATCCGGTAGCAATGCTGGAGCTAAGCTCTGCCCACCCACCTGGATGTCGTTACTTCCTGGTTTTATCTAGTAAGTATTGTGTTTTTTACCTTCTGCTCACGCGCAAAAGGTTTTGCCCATGTGCAGAAGGTCCGCACGTACATATGACGTGCGCTCGCTTCATGCGCATGGCGTGTGCACTTCCAAACCAGTAAGGAAGGTAAGTAGATTTCACCCCTGCTCCCAGGCAACGAACTGGGGAACCCCCAGGTCCCCATGGAAGGATGTGGGGGATCCCCAGCTCCCCAAGTGCATAGGTTTTCTGGCAGGAAGGGTAGCGGCTATTTTGAAGCCATCCAGCCGGATCAGTTGCTGGCCCTCTTCTGCCTTTCTCCAAAGAAAGCCCCAGCCCAGAATTGCTCCATTGGGGTGGGTCACATTAGATCCTGTCACCCATGGCCTGAAGGAGGGGTTCACGAGGAAGGTGACCCCCCCTTCCCCCGTCCCGTGTGCCCATTTCCTGCCCCAGCCAGGCCTTCCTGGTGCCTGGGCTTCCTGCCTCTTTCCAGCCCTCCCTGGACCAGGGGAGTGGGCGGGGGCGGGGGCAGCCGTGGAAGGAGAAAGGCAAGGCCTGTGTGGGGGCACAGAGGTGAGTGCCACGTGGCCAGGACAGAAGGACAGCAGGACAAGAAACTTAAACTAGGGGTGGCAAGCCGTACGGTCCTTGAACAAACACAGCGAGCGAAAAGAGGTTTGCCAGGGTACTGTATCCAGGCAGTCCTCCGCTTAACAACAGTTTGTTTAGTGACCAAAGTTACGGCGGCACTGAAACAATGGACTTGTGACCATTTTTCACATGTAACGACCGTTTGAAACTTCCCCTGCGGTCACGTGATTTACATTCGGCCTCTTGGCAAGTGGTTCCTACTTATGACGGTCGTGGCATCCTGCCATGGTCATACGATTCCCCCTTTGTGGCCTTCTGACCAGCAAAGTCAAGGGGGGGAAGCCTGACTCACTTAACAACCAGGAGAACCAGCTGAAGAACTGCAGAAATCTGTTTAGCGACCGCAGCAAGGAAGGTGGGGTAAAAAGCCACTTCAGAAATTTCTCCCATTGCAGCATAAATTCTGGGCTTAATTTTGGGGCGCCAAATATTGGTGGGTGATTAAAGTGGCTTCTTAGTGAAAATAGAAGGAGAGAAAAGTGGCAGAAAATGTGAGTCGTGTGAATTGTGGGGGTCTCTGGCAGAAGGTGGGAGGGAAGGCTGGCTGGTGAAGCTCATGACTTCCTCGGAGTTACACAGGAAATCCCGGGGAGGGACCTAGGGGAGTGGGACTTCCTCTGAGGAGGAGGGCCTCGATTGGGAGACCCCCATGGATGGACTGTAGCCCCCAAAGAGGCTATTTGCCCAAAAGGAGCGGGAGCAGCCCAAAGGGAAGAAGACACCCCCACTCCCGCTGGAGGGCGTCTCAACAGGGTTTGAAGTCTGGACAGCAGCGCTGAAACTTTGCCCCCAGTCCTCACACTTACAACGAATCACGGGCGCCCTCCCAGTCATGAGATTTGTTGTTAAGCCAATCCTTGCAGCGGTCCAATTTAATCATGCAGTCGTTAAGCAAATCTGGCTTTTCCCTGTCGACTTTGCTCACAGGGTCACAAAACGGGGAAACCCCGCCCCCCGGGACACAGTGACCATCATAAACAGGAACGTCAGAATTTGGATCTCATGACCACAGGAAAGCTGCAATGGTCATTAAGTGTGAACAATTCATAAATTGCTTTTTCCACTGGCGTACCTTCGAACGGTCCCTAAATGAACTGTTGTAAGTCAAGGACTACCCTTCAAAATAGCATCTAACAGTTGTTAGAAAGCACCGTGGTGGGAGTCGTGGGTATGTTGGTAAATTGGGGGGTGGGTGGGTTTCTCCCCGTTTGACAGCTGATGGAGTCCCTTGAGAAAGGAACAAGCAGGTCGAGGCCAGCAAGAGCCCCCCAGGGAGATGGGGGGGTGGGCCGTGGTTACTCCACTGTTTAGTCTTGCTTTTCCTATCAGTAGCACCAGGTGGACTCCCCCCACCCCCACCCCATTTTTTGGTCTGGCCATATTCCTTTGAGAGCCAATTTTTGCTCCCGATGGCAGCTCTAAGCCCGGGCCCCACCTGGGCAGCCATCCCCCCCCAGTGCCCAATTCAGAGTCTTGGCTGTGGGGGAGGGAGCGGAGAGAAAGGGAGGAAAGGAGAGCCTTTTCCTACCTGCTTCCCACCTGCTCTGGATTTAGGTGACGGAGGGGGCTCGTCTTCATTCTGGAGTGGGGAGGGCAGGGAATTTTCCTCCAGGTAACTTCTGTGGTGCATTTGGGCAGTGCTGGCTTCGGAGGCAGTGGGCAGGACTTCTCCCCCAGCTGTGCCCGTCCATCAGAGCTGTTTTCAGCTGATGTTCCCAAAGATGGCGGCCGTCAGAGTGGGGAGGGGGGCTGTTCTTGCTGCCCCTTGGGCTGCCCTCTGGTGGCAGAGACAGCAGGCATCCCAGGAATGGGCTCGAAAGAGGCCCGGTCCTGCTTGCTCTCTTCTTCTGGCCACCTGTGGACGATGCCATTCTTTTGCTCTGAGTCCATGGATGACACACATACACACACACCGGCTCTGGCCCTATGCATGGGGCGGGGGAGGCATCAGCAGGGGCTGCCCAGGATGGGGAGGCAAAGGGTTAAGCCGGACCCCAGCTGGGCGGCCCAAGGGAAGGCTTCTGCCTTGTCTGGCCGGGCCTGTCACTCATTCATCTGGACATCCAGACAAGAGGCCTTTCTGACGGGCGGGGGGCTTATCAGCACTGGCTCTGGGGTTCGGGATGGGGCAGGGGAGCCGAGCATGCTCAATGGAGAGCGGCTGAGCAGATACAGATGGATAGAATAGGAGGCAGATAGCGGGGTGCCGGCAGCATTGATTGCCTCCCCCCCCTTTGTGTGCAGGAGATGGCAGCAGAGATAGTGCTGCGGTGCCGTCTCCTCTGTCCCAGCCTTTCCAGCTGGGGACTCTAGATAGCAGGGTGTCTCTGGGAGAGGGCGGGAGGCGGGGTTCGGGACGCCTCCCCAAGGCCCCCGATGCGCCCCTTCTTCCTCTCCCTCTCTCTCTACAGGGAAGAGAAGGAGCGCTGGATCCGTGCCAAGTACGAGCAGAAGCTCTTCCTGGCACCCCTGCCCCACTCGGATGTGCCCCTCGGCCAGCAGCTGCTGCGGGCGGTGGTGGAGGATGACCTGCGGACGGTGGTTCTGCTCTTGGCCCATGGCTCCAAGGAGGAGGTGAACGAGACCTACGGCGACGGGGATGGGCGGACGGCGCTGCACCTGTCCTGTGCCATGGCCAACGTGGTTTTCACCCAGCTGCTCATCTGGGTAAGGAGACCCCCTCCCTACCTGCAAAAGTGTTCCCTGGCCCTCCCACACACGCGGGAAGGACATCCTCCGAGCTTCGTTCTCATCCCTGCAGTACGGTGTGGATGTGAAGAGCCGGGACGCCCGCGGCCTGACACCGCTTGGCTACGCACGCCGCGCCGGCAGCCAGGAGTGCGTGGAGATGCTGCTGCAGCATGGCTGTCCTGGCGAAGCCCCTGTGGGCAGCCTCACCCCGAGCCTGCCTCGCCGGAACCTCAACAACAACGCCTCCGGCACGCCGCCCTCCAAACCGGGCTGCCCCGTGCGGGGCCCGAGCCCCTGAGACGTCGGCGGGCCCCCTACCCACGGCTCTCTGCAGGAAGAGCACAGCAGTCCTCCTCCCCCCCCCTGCGGGCCCCTCGTCATGCTTTGGGCGCCCAGAGAGACTAGAGCTTCTTGGAAGGGATGGGGTACTCACCCACTCCCCAAGAGAAATGGCACGTGGATTCCACTGGGGGTGATGAGAAGGAGACCCCTTGTCCCCCCCATTCTTCCTCCCACTCCCCCCACCCCGGGTCAATTTCCCCCCCTGCTTCTCCCAGGACCTGCTGCAGTTCCTCAGCCTGATGTGAGGACTTGGGGGCGGGGCGGAGAGAGGGGGACAGAATGGGGGGGTGGTTTTGATGCTGGCTGAGCTCTCCCAGCCCCCCCCCCGTCCCCCATTTCAAGTCACTTGTGTATAAAGTGTACATTGGAAATATTTATATGAGTCTGTACATAAGGTTTGCTGCCCTGTTTGTGTGTCTGCGTGGAAGTGTGAGAGAATGGTTCCCCCCCCCCCAGCAGAGAAGCTGCAAAATAAAGGAACTGCTTCACCCCATGCCCCACCCTCCAAGGCCTCTGCAGTCGCTTTTGTGATCCTTTGGGGAAGGGGCCACAGAAGACAGCCCTCCCCCACTGTACTCCTAGCCAGAGACCCACTCCCACCTTCAAGGCTTGTGAGGCGACGGCTGCTCCCAAACCCCAACCCCCCCCCCGCACCATAGCCGTCCTTCCTTTATGGGGGGGTGTGGAGGGTCTTTCCAGACCCCCGTTTAGTGCTACTGAGAAAATCTGCCCTGGGGAAGGGAAGGACCAGAGGGTCTTCCTTGTGCCTATGATGGGTGGGGGGGGTGGGGAATGAAGAAGGGGCTGCTGCAAGGACCCCGACGAGCTTGAAAGGGCTTGAAGCGAGCCAAGGAGTTTCCCATGGGGGAGCCTTAGAGATCTCCAGACTCACTTCCCGGACGGTCCTTTGGAAAGTCAGCCAGCGGGGAGGCGGAGGGGGAAGCCTTGCCTTTCTTTCCCCCCCCACCCCCCGTTCCTCTCTCCCCGCTTTCAGAAAACGGTCGGGGTGGCAAGTGCGCGGAGTCCCATGCATGGTGGGCTTCGCGGACCCTTTCCGAGCCGGCGGGACGGTCTTCCCCCCCCGCACACCACACACGTGAGCGGCCACGGGGAGGGGGGCAGGCGGACCTCCCCCACCTCCCCCACACCCGCCGAGATGGGAGTCGACCACTCGGGGTGGTAGGTCCATACAAAATAGATTTATTGATCAAATACACGATTCTGCACGGAACTGATACGGGGGTCGGGGCGCGGCGGGGGGGGAGGCAGACTCCTGTACAAAAGGGAGGGGGTCGGGAAATGGGAGGGGGCGCCCCTTATGTACAGACTTTACACGAATAAATAAGCGTGGTGGGGGGCTGTACAGGCGGGGAGCGGCGGGGCCTTCAGGGCCGCTGGGCCTGCTCGAGCTGCTGGTGTTGGCTGCGCACGGCGAAGCGGTTGACATGGACCGGGATGGGCACCACGATCTTGGGGTTCCGGACCGGCTCCCCCGAGCGGCCGCTGACGTTTCCCGCCTTGATTCGCTTCCACTTGGCGCGCCGGTTTTGGAACCAGATCTTGACCTGGACCTCGCTGAGCTTGAGCGCGTGGGCGATCTGGGAGCGCTCCGTCAGGCTCAGGTACTTCTTGCAGTGGAACTCCTTCTCCAGCTCTAGTAGCTGCTCGCTGGTGAAGGCCGTACGCCGCCGACGGCTCTTGCCCGGGCCCCCCGACGACGACGAGGGAGCAGCGGCAGCCCCGGCAGGAGGAACCGCCGTCGCCGCTTGCTCGCCCGCGCCGCGCTTAGCCTTGGCTTTGGCTGGCACCGGGCCGCCGCCGCCGGGACCCTCCAGGAACGGCTCCTCTTCGCTCTCCGCCTCCGCCGAGCTGTCCTGCTCGCTGCCGCAGCCGGCCTCGCCCGCCCGCTCGTCCGCCTTCTCCTCGTCCGAGCTGTAGGCGCCTTTGCCGTCTGCGAGAGAGACAGAGAGTGAGAGAAATGTGTCTGATCAGTGGAAGAGAACGGAAAGAGAGAGAGAAAGAGAAAGAAAGACAGACAGATAGATGTGTGTGATTACTGGAAGAAGGAAAGAGTGAGTGAGTGAGTGAGAGAGAGAGACAGACAGACAGACAGACGCGTGTAATTAGTGGAAGAAGAAGGAAAGAGTGAGAGAGAAAAAGAGAGAAAAAGAGACAGACAGACAGATGTGTGTGATTAGTGGAAGAGGAAGGAAAGAGTAAGAGAGAGAGAAAGAGACAGACATGTGTGTGATTACTGGAAGAAGAAGGAAAGAGAGAGAGAAAGAGAGACAGATAGAGATGTGTGTGATTAGTGGAAGAGAACGGAAAGAGAGAAAGAGAGACAGACAGACAGATAGATGTGTGTGATTACTGGAAGAAGAAGGAAAGAGAGAGAGAGACAGACAGACAGACAGACAGATGCGTGTGATTAGTGGAAGAGGATGGAAAGAGAGAGAGACAGACAGATGCGTGTGATTAGTGGAGGAAGAAAGAGTGTGTGAGAGAGAAAGAGAGACAGATGTGTGTGATTAATGGAAGAGGAAGGAAAGTAAGAAAGAGAGAGAGAGAAAGACATGTGTGTGATTAGTGGAAGAGGAACGAAAGAGTGAGAGAGAGAGAGAGAGAGACAGACAGACAGAGAGATGTGTGTGATTACTGGAAGAAGGAAAGAGTGTGTGTGTGAGAGAGAGAGAGAAAGAAAGAGACAGACAGACAGATGTGTGTGATTAGTGGAAGAAGAAGGAGAGAGAGAGCGCGACAGACAGACAGATGGGTGTGATTAGTGGAAGAAGGAAAGAGTGAGAGAGAGAGAGACAGACAGACAGATGGGTGTGATTAGTGGAAGAAGAAGGAAAGAGTGAGAGAGAGAGAGAGAGAAAGCGAGAGAGAGAAAGGTGGGTGTGATTAGTGGAAGAGGAAGGAAAGTGTGTGTGAGAGAGAGAAGCAGACAGACAGAGGTGTGTCTGATTAGTGGAACGGGAACAGGAAGTGAGGGGGGAGGGAACGAGTGGAGGAGAAGAGGGGACGTCTCTCCCCACGGAGAGGCACTGTCCCATCAAATCGGAACCCGGCCACGCGCGCGGTTCCTGCCGCCCCACGGAACCAACCCCGGCCAACAGCGCCCAAGCCGCGTTGCTCCTCCGTCCCCGAACTGGTGCTAGCAGGAGGCGCGGCTCACACGTTCCATTCCAGCGTGGGTGGGTGGGTGCATGCGTGGGATGTCGTCCGGGCTGCCTGCCTACTTCGGGGGTTGCCCTCCCCCGGTCTGGGTTTGATGCCAGGACGAGGCGCGGGCCTTTCCTCTGTTTTCCAGAAGCTCCTTCTCTCCCCACGCCGCGCTTCTCGAAGCCAGGAGATCAGAGGCCGCCTCCTCCCCCGTTGCGCGATTCCTCCCTCCCCCACTCCAGTATTGCCAGCACTGACCTGCAGGGGCTTCAGGGAGGGGGCGGGTGGGGGAGGATCGCAAGGAAACTTCGCTTGCTTGTAAGGCACCCAGCCGCGCTGGGGGCGCGGGAGAGACCTTTTGGCCCCGCGGCGGCGGTCAGTCGCGGCTATGAGACCCCGAGAGCTCTCCCCAAAGGGCCTCCCTTGGACGGACCCCTTGCCCTGCAACCGGAATCGGAGGCTCCGCCAAGCCAGGCCGGCCAGATGCGTCTGCAAAGCAGGGAAAGAGCGCAGGGGGAGCTCGCGGCTCAGATTCAGGCCGGACCTGTACGGGTCTCCGACAATGAAGCCAGTTGTTTGAGTCTGGAAATCCAGGGCCGAGGGCCTCTGGGCGTGTGCGGAGTGTTTTTTTCTGGCATGCCCGAATAAATGGATCCGATGAAATCGTGCCAGGCCGGGCAAGTTGTGAGACGCGCCGGGGAGGGGAATCTTCCGTCGAAGAAAACCTTCCTGCGGGATTCGGCCAACCCCCCAACGGTTGCTCTCTGCCTTCTTCCGATACGTTTTATTTTATTTTATTTTATTTTATTTTGAGCTTCCAGTCTAACCCCGGGGTCATCTCCGAACACCCCCCCCCCCCCGTTGGCCTTGTAAGTCCGTGGCCCAACAGAATCAGCTGCCGAAGCGGGGCCGGCTCCGGGACTCGCGGCCAAGCGCCCGAGGAAAGGCGCAGGGCGATCCTCTCATTCCCGTTCAGTCTGCGGGGTGACCCAAGACAGGGCTAGCCGAAACCAGCCCAGGCGCGGTGCGCAGGCAAGGGCCCGGGGAGCGCGGGTGGTCGCCCGCCCCCTTCTGCGGCCGGGAACGGGGGAGGCTTTGAACCTGCGGATGGGGCGCCCGGGCAGCGCCCTTCTTAGCGAAGTTAGCTGCTGGGCTGGGGATGATGGAGGCTGCAGTTGACAGTCCAAAGCCTTCTGGGCTGGGAGTCCTGGAGAACTAACAGTCCCTCGTCCGAAGCCTAGAAGCCTGAGTCGTAGCTCACCCTCCACCCCAACGATCCCTGGTCACTTCCGTGCGACTTGGACTCCTTGCAGGGCGACCCTGATCTCCTGAGGGGGGCTGTCCGCTCACCGCAGGCCCCCCAAAAGTTGTGGGGAGGCTGCTGCAGCCTTTTTAGGACTAGAAGGGCCCGGCTGTTTGTCCCGGAGACGTGGTATAAAGGTCATGCCATGCCCTGGAGCCCAGGGGCTCACTGCCGAAGTGCAGAAAGTGCCCCCCAAGTTCCTGCAATGGGGGGGGGGGACGACGACAGACTAGCCACGCGTGGGGGACGTCCTTTTTCATCATCTATTGATCTAGTGATTATTCAATGTCTGCATCCCGGGAGTCTCTGCCTTAGGAACCCCTGCGCGTGCCCCGGAGGGCTCCAAGTGGGGAAACGGATTGGGAAGCAAGGGCGCGGCTTCCTTGCCCCCAAACTAGGCAGGCCGCCCCAGAGCGGGCTGCTCCCCTCCCTCCCTCCCTCCCTCCGTACCGGCAGTGCGTGTCAAAACTCGGACTCTTGCCGGGCCAGATCCGACTCCGAGCCCCCGGATGCCTTCACGGCGTTTACTCGGGAGTAACCATCTTCTCTTCTCAGGAGGGCCCCGATGGTTTCGCGCAGCGTTGGTTGCTGCAACTTTCCGCCGCCGACCGTCCCCGACGGTCTTGGCATCTCCTCTGAGGGAGAAGCGGCGAAAGGACCCTCCGACCCGCCACGGTCCAAAGAGTTCCCGACCAGGTCTTGCTCCGGGAGACACCCCCCCCCGAAAACCAGAAAAACCGCGACTACAGACGTGACGTCCCGCTGAATCCCTGAAAGGCTCTGGGGCGCCCGGGCCGAGGGAGGGGGGAAAGCTTCCCGCGCCTCTTTTTCCAACCCGTCCTTCACCTCGCCGCCACAGCTCGAGGGTGCCCGATTCAAGAGGGGATTGGGACGGCTGCTCCAATTGGTTCCGCGGGTCCGAAACAGGTTGTAAGGGAGCCCGCTGTCCGGGCCTCTGGAGCAGGGAACATTGCAAAGCGAGCCCTCTGCCCTGGCCTTCCCTTTGGTCGCACGCGAGGAACGGGCGGCTCAGCCTCGGCTGCTCCGCAGCACCAGGGACAGCTCCGTCCCCGCCGGCCCGGGGTTTTCCGGATGGAGCCGCCGGCCCGCGAGAGAGAGCTCCGTCACCGGAGGGAAGGAGAAATCGTTCGGCGCACCCGGGACAAGCGCTCGGTGTGGCGGCTGCGGTGAGGAGCGCGCAGCTGAAGGGACTCTTCCAGACAATCCCTGTTTGGCCCAGGTGTCCGGGAGCGCCCGGTTCCTCCCAGGTGCGCCCTTTGCGAAGAGACCGCGGGCCGGTTGGGGCAGGGCGGCAGACAGATCATAATTTGGGCATCGAGCGGTATAAGAGACAGGCCTAATGAGGCGCAGGAACAGGGTTAGGATTACGGTCCGGGGTGCTTGCTGGCCAACGGGAAAGGAGAAGGGACCCCGCTGACCGTGAGGGTGGGTGATTGCTTCAACTCGATCGGTTCTCATCCCCCTCATTGACACTCCCCCCCCGCATCCCAGTGAGTAGACAAACTTTCTCCCGCGCGAGAAAAGTTCTTGCCACGCAGCAACCGGCCCGAGGAGCCATCGCGCAGCCTGCCCACCTGCCGCCCGAAGAGGGACCCACCTGCCAGGCCGGGAAAGGGATCCGGGAAGTGCAGCGGCGGCTCCGGGCCTCCTTTGTCCCGGGCTGGAGACAGCTCTCCTCTTTCCAGTTCTTCTGCCCCGCTGCGGCGGCGGCAGGGGGGCTCGGCGCTGCTTCGCCCGGCGACCGGCAATTCCTGCAGCGGGTAAAAGCCGTCCGGGGGCTCCCCGAAGCTCGGCAAGGCGGTGGTGAGAGCCACCATGGACGGGACGGCTTGGCCGAGCGTGGCGCAGAAGGAGTTGCTGAGGCGGCCGGCGAAGGAAGCCAGCGGGGCCAGCGGGGGCAGCCCGGTAGCGGCTTGCAGCGGCCCGTGGGGCAGCACCAGCGGCCGGTAGGGCATGAACATCGGGTAGCCGGTGTAGAGCAGCGGGCCGGAGCGCGGGGCGGGCGGCGAGTGCCCGATCAGAGAATCGATGGAGAAGGCGGCTCCTTGGCCGCTACTTGGCCTCTGCATGGCGGCGGCCCCGACCCCGCCGGCACTTACCGGCCCGGCTGACCCGCCGCCAGAGTCTCCAGAGCGACCCGGAGCTCCAGCCCCGGCGGAGGCACGGCGGCTCGCTTTCCGCCTCTGGTCGCTCGGCCGGGGCCCTTCGACGGAGCCGCCGCCGCGCCGTTCCTCCCGCTGCCGCCCTGGCGCTTGGCTGGCGCTGTCTGCCGAGAGAGGGAGGGCGGGCGGCGGGCGAGGAGGGAGGAGATGGCAGGGGAGGGGGAAGGGGTGTCGCCCTGCCTCCGCGCTCATCCATCTTCCTCAAATTCCGCTTGAGTTCCCCCCTAGAGCCGCCCGCCCCGCGGCCGGGCCAGGGAGTAGCGGCGGGTTCCCACTGGAGCGGCCAGGGGGCCCCTGGGAAGCGCCGCCCTCTCCCGCCTCATCAGCCATTATGACTGGTGATTGATGATTGCCAATTACCGGCCGGGCGCACAAGGGGCCTTTTGTCGGGCTGGGCGGGACCAGCTGCCCCCGGGGGGGAGGGGCCACGCGGGACTCTCCCACCAATCGACTCCCGCGGGATCGCCCTGGTCGTGCTCTCCTGTTCTCGTAGCAGGACTGACGGGGAGTGGATCTCGTCGCTGGCCGGTCCTTGGGTCGCTCGGACTTTGACCGGCGATGTGAAAGTCCTGCCTCTGCCCTCAGCCGCTATGCTCGCTGTCTATTCGGTCGCGTGGGGTGGGGGTGGGGGGAAGGCCCTCCTACCCAGTGGATCTCGGCACGCCGACCCATCCGATCCCCCCCCACGATCGTTCATGTTCTCCCGCTCCAGGGCATCCGAAGCAGTGCCAGTCTACGTGCCACGGGTCTTGCCCCGGGTGTTGGGCGCTTCCCACCAGAGCTACTGGCCAGCACACCGACATATTCTTTCGTCGTTTTTTGGGGTGGGGAGAAAATGCCCTGGCTCCGTCCACCGGTCTGTCTCGCAGAACCGAAGGGGAGGGAGCCGCCCCTCGAGCCCCTCGTCGCTGCCCTTTCCTTTCCGAGGCAGGAAGCGCCCGGGCCTCACCTGGTCCTTTGCCTACCTGTTGCGCCCAGACCTCTCCGAGGGGACCCCTGCGGGCGCTCCGAAGGGCGCTGGGCACCTCCCCGCGGCTGCCTTTGCTCCAAGAAGGGGGCAAGGAGCAGGTTGCCTGGGGGACAGCCAGGTGGAAGGACCGAGGCGGAGGATTACTCGAGTGCTCAGACAAACGCCGCCCCCCGCTTCCCCCCCCCCGTGTCCTTTCCGCCACTTGTTTCCCAGTCACGGCATCAAATGGACTCTGTCCGCCAAGACCCTGGGCCTGCACAGGAGACCCTGAGACTATGGCAGAGACGCGATTCCTGTCCCGAGAAAGGCAAGGGGCCGCGCCCTCTCAGTCACGTAGGACACCCCCGCCTCCCATCCTTTGATCCGCCGCTGCCCCCCACCCCTCCACCCCCGTCTGGCTCAAAGCGCCCCCTGCAAGCCGCATCCAGCTGCGTCCTGCAGCGCCGCCTGGCGGTGACCTGTGGGAGGGGCAACCAGGGTCGGCTTGTCTGGGAATCTGCCCACCCAGCAGGCTGCGGCCGGGCCCTTCTCCAGCGGCTGGGCCCGTCCGTCCTCTGCTCGTCCCGGGATCGGGGAGGAGACACACAGCCACGCACCACGGAGCAGCAGCCTCTTTATTACACACCCGGGCAATCTAAAAAAAAAGCAGGGATCTCTCCACACGCGAGAGAAAGGCTGGGGGGGGGGGGAGAAGAGAGGAAAAGGAGGGGGGACGGACGGATGAGACGGGGTCACTCTGGGGAACCAGTGCTCCGCCAGGGAGGCAGCCGGAATGGGTCCAGGGGCTGGCAAGGAGGCTAGGCGTCTGGAGCTTCTGCCTGGCTTGGTCTGCTCAGCCGTGCCGGAGCCCTGCCCGTAAAGCTAGCTGGGACTTGGGAGGCAGAGAATAGATGGGGGCGGGGCCAGTCAGAATTTTTACTACCGGTTCTCTGAACTACTCAAAATTTCTGCTACCGGTTCTCCAGAACTGGTCAGAACCTGCTGAGACCCACCTCTGCTCGAAGCCTCTTGCGCGGGGCTCTTCGGAGCAGCTGGAAGAACAAGGCCTCACCTAGAGAGGGGTGCAGGTGCTCTTCCAAAGGGGCAGCAGACAACACCCCCTTTCGGCCCCACCGTCTCATAAAGGGCCGCTCCCCACGGCTAAGCTGCCTTTGAGCAGCGGCCCCAGTTCGTTCCCTCCCACCCCCTCGCGCGCCCAAAGTCTTCTTTTCCTATGAAACTCCGTCCAAGGCCAAGCGCTGCCTCGGAGCAGAGGCCGCAGGGGTCAGTGTGGCGCGTGCCCTAGGGCTGGCCGCCACTCTCAACCGAGGGGCCAGAAGGCACTTCGGCGGGCAGCGGGGAAAGGTCGGAGCGAAGCCTTTCTCAATTCCTACCCGCTTTTACTCCCCGTCCCTGCCCACCGGTAGCAAGGAAAGGCCGGCCAACTCGCCGCGGCCACGCCACGGAACAACTCCCTGCGCGACAAGAGTTACACCGATATCCAAGAAATGGTGGAATAAAAGCTTAAAGACAGGATGCCAAAGGAGAGACCGAATGAAATGCGAAGGACACAAATTAAATTAATTTTTTTTACTTATTTTAAATAAATTGAATTGTTCAATTGTCCTGCAGCGAATTGTCCCATGATGGTTGGCCGTGGCGAGTTGTCCCATTCAGGACGGCTGGATGATTTGGGGGGCTCAGAAGACGCCCTGGACAGCTCCCACTCGCGGCCTCCAGCGTTGCTTGGGCCAAAACACTTTCAGCGAACGCAGAATGCGTTGCACCGCTTCGCGGGAGGCTGGGCGACGTCCCGAGCGGATGCGCCTGCCCTTCCCTTCGGATGTGGCCGTTCCTCTACTCGGGAAAGGGAAAGTCAAAGAGTCCCACCCGCCTCAGCCACACGCAGACCGAGCGGACTACCTGAGGGGTGAGGAGGTGGTGGAGAAACATTGCCTCCACCTTGTGGAAACCCCCCCCCCGCGCGCGCACAGAACTCGCGAGCCTCGCGGCTGGTTCCGAGACCCGGGCTAGCGGTCTCTCCTCTCTCCTTCCCGTTGGCCGCCCTTGCGCGTCTAGGGCTCCTCTGCCCGACACCTGAAAAAAGCCGGATCCAAAAGAATGCTGCAGGATTTGGCACGAGCCAGTGGATCCGACTCTTGCTTCCACAGCCTTCCGGCTGCCCCGTTTTGCAACAATTCAATAAGCCAAAAGGGGGGTGGGGGAAAATGCGGCAGGGAAACCGGGCTCTGGGGAATCTAACGGCCGGGTACTTTCAAACGCCCCAAAGCTTCCCGAAGCCCCCTCCCCTCCTCTGCCGCAGCTAGCTGCTCAGGGCGAGCCCTCGGCTGTTACTCTGTGGGGCGTCGCCAGGCGGAGCTACTCACTCGCTCGAGCCGGGGTTCCGGCAGAGGTGGAGCGGCTGAAATCCGCTTTCAGAGACGGCCCGGGGGTCAGCGCCGAAAGAGAGCAGGAGCCGGACGCAGTCGGCGGGCGCCAGATCCACCTCGGCTCCGCGCAGCAGCAGGTGGCGCAAGCAGTCCAGGTAGCCAAGGGCTGGCCGTGATATGCAGCGGCGTGGTGAGCTCCTGCTCGTAGGTCAGAGACCAGAGCCCTGGGGAAAGAGAGAAGGCGGAGGGTCAACCGGCTGAGCCATGGGGCAACCTCTGGGGGAGGGGGGACGGCCTTCCCAGCCCCAGTTCCCAACCCCCGCAGAGGGAGAAGGGCCGGGGCCGGGAGTGGGACTCTCCGCGTCCACAGCTGCCGGCCTCCCTTCCTCCGTTAAGCGGCCCCACTCCGCGCGGTCTCGCCCCGCGCACTCAGCTGGCGGGCACTGGAGCGGTACTGCTCCCACTCGTGGCCGTCGCTGGTGTCGAAGACGGAGTTGGGGCCCACGCCGCTCTCGGGGTCGCTCAGGCAGCAGAGAAGGGTGCAGCCGTCGCCCGCCAGCAGGGCCTGCCAGAAGGTCTGCGCCCCTCCCCGCGCCCTGCGCGTCGAGATGGGCTCCATGGCTGCGCCTCTTCTCCGAAGGGAGGCGGACGATCTCTCCGGGGGGGCGGGCACTTTCTTTCCTGGGACACCTGGCCTGGCGCATGGGAAAGGGCAACACTTGGGCCGGCAGGAAGCGGCGTCCAAGTGAGCCAAGGGGAGCCGGCGCGGGGAGGCCGCAATCTCTCCTCTGGCCCTGTCTGGAAGGTCCCATAACAATAAGCACTTCAATTTCTATTATATACCAGCCCCTAGCGCTTAGTCACCAGGTGAGTGAGAAACAGCAGCTGTGTTCACACAACCCGGGAAAGATCAGGTAGTGTGACCTGGTGGGTTTTTGGGGGGGAGGGGAAGACGGGGGACCCCAAGCATTTTGTGGGCTGCCCTTTGTTTGTTTCCTTTATGTGTCAACCAAGAAAATGGGTTAAGTGATTAATGAAGTTGAATAGGAAGGTTGGTTCTGGAATACATACCATTGTTATTGTTATTGTTATTGTTATTGTTATTATTATTATTATTATTATTATTATTATTATTATTATTATTATTATTATCATCTACATCATCATCATCATCATCATCATTAAACATGAAACTCAGTCAACTGAACATTTAAAAATGTGTCACAAATACCATTGGCTGGTGCTAATGGTTGAAACGGGTAGCTGCCAGCATCCTAGGTATCAACCAAGTACCTTCTTAAGATGTACGATGTTCCAAGAAGTGCAGTTTTTTGCAGTTCCGCTGGTGTTATTGCAGGAAGCTGCAATTTGTTGATGTATCTTATAAAATTCTTGGACATGGTATCAAGTGCCCCAATGACAGTGGGTATCACTGTTACATTTTTCATCCATAGCTGTGTGGTTTTGATGACCAGGACACAATATTTGGTGATTTTTTCCAGTTCTTTTTCTTCAACTCTGCCATCTCCTGGTACAGCGATATCAATAAACTGTACGCTTTGGCCCTCGACAACCATGATATCTGGCTTATTATTAGTAGTAGTCGTATAAATTAGTAGAAAATATATTATTATAATTTAATAGAAATTATTATATTATTATAAATTATTATATTATAAATTATATTATTATAAATTATTATATTATTGGAATACAGTATTCCAGTATTTGAGGGGCTGCTACAAAGAGGAGAGGGTCAATTTTGGAAAGCAACAGATGGCAGGACAAGAAACAATGGATGGAAACTCATCAAGCAGCCTAGAATTAAGGAGAAACTTCCTAACAGTGAGGACAATTAACCAGTGGAATTGCTTGCCCTTTTAAGAAGAGAATGGACAGCCACTTGTCTGAAATAGTCCAGGCTAGGATCTCCTGCTTGCGCAGGGGGCTGGACTAGAAGACCTCCAAGGTCCCTTCCAGCTCTATTCTCACTCGGATTCTACAACAGAATTTGGCCTCCCTTCGCCTAAGAAGCTTAGTGTTGAGCTGCTTTTAAACAATAAACTTAGTTTAAAGATTTGTTGACAGTTTGCCTCAAGGAGTGTCCCCCCCCATCTTGAGATGGAGCAGATTTTGCCCCCAGTGGAGAGGCCGGGGAGGACAATGGAGCCCTGGCAACTGTTGGCTGAGATGGACAGGAATGGGCCCACTCCCATTGGACCCTCCTCTTCCTGGACAACCCCTGCAGTGAGGCAGCTCACTTCCGGCCCCTCCAGCCGGGCATCCTAGCAAGCCCCCCCTCCGGGTGGAAGAGACAAGCAGGTTGGTATGTCTGTGGCAGTCTGTGATAATTCGCCGCAGCCAACTCCTTGCAGGACAAGAGTTATATTAATATCCAAGGTCTGTAGAGATTCTGAGATCTCCAGGTCATGGTTGTCCCAAAGGTGTTTTTTTCAGGAGGCCACTGGACTTTCTGGTTTTTCTTTTTGAAGATGTTTCACTTCTCATCCCAGAAGCTTCTTCAACTCTTGACAGGATAGCTGTCTGCAAGGAATATAAATCCTTCCATTCCCTACCATCCTGTCAGAGCTGAGGAAGCTTCTTGAACGAGAAGCAAAACGTCTTCAAAAAGAAAAAAAAACCAGAAAGTCCAGTGGCCTCCTGGAAAAAGCGCCTTTGGGTTAATATCCAAGAAATGGTGGAATAGAATCATTCAAGAAAGGATGCCAAAGGAGGGAAGAGAATGAAATGTGAACGGCAACAATCCAATTATTATTATTATTTAAATTTTATTTTGAATGATTCAATCAAATCGTTCAAACTGTCCCACGGCGACTTGGCCATAAAGAGTTGGCCACGGGGGTGGGGGAGGATTTACAGATTACAAATTAACAGAGTTGGAAGGGACCTTGTAGGTCATCTAGTCCAACCCCCCGCCCAAGCAGAAGACCCGACACCAATGGTGTATTGCCCCCAGTTCGGGCCAGTTCTATAGAACCAGTAGTAAAACTGGTGGGAGGCTCCGCCCACTGACCCCGATGTCATCAGAATGCTTCTGCGCATGTGCAGAAGCTTCTACGCATGCACGTGCGGCCCTGTTGCAAACCGGTAGTAAAGGTAAGTAGAACCCACCCCTGCCCGACACCATTTTTGACAGATGGCAGGCAGATTTCAGCTGGGACCCCTTTGTAGCCAGTTCAGTGTCCCGCCACGGGGGGGGCAGGAGCAGCACCCGGGCGGCCTCCTATCTTCCCTTCTGCTCTTACCCCATTTCTGACTGGTCCAGCGCAGATCCTGACCCTCGGCATGGATGAGCAGGTTGACCGTGGACCATCTGGAGAAGTGCCGCTGCACCTCAGCCAGGTCCCCCGTGTAGAGGGCATTCTGCACCACAGGGTCCCAGCACTCCAGGGGATCCTCGTGCACCCTCCTGCTCTGCAGGGTCCTGGCCATCTCAGAGCCCTCCCTCCCAATGGGGCCCCTCGCAAATAGCCAGAGTTAAGTTTTGTTTTTACCTTAAGTATCGCTTTCCTAGAAATCACGTGATTTACTGTAATAGGTAAGAATGTGAAACTTATATGGATGCTTTTCTATTTCTTGTATGTAATATGAGATGTGTAGCCATAATAACGCCTTCTGATGACGCTGTATTTTGATAACTAATAAAAGAGGGTGACGGAGTCAGCTCTGGGCGCCATCATCCCGAGAAGCACCTGCGTTTGTGTATTCTCTAATTCGGCCATTCATGATGAGCCCGCCAAGTCCTCACCAACAAGGTGTCTTTTATCCAAATTATTAATTCCGACCACCGTAATAGGGTAACAACCAGATCTTCTGCGTGCCCCAATCCCATAACTCTCTTGCCTTGTAACTCAGCATAAACGTAGTATATTTATCAAAGAGTCCGAAAAAAAAAAGATAGTTCCAATCCATTCAATTTAAGGCCCTTTTCACATCCCAAAAGTACAGCACTGCCGAGGTCTGTCACTCTCCTCAGGATAAAATAAACCAATACTTCGCCAATTATCTTTTCATATATTCAATCATCTCTTAAATAACTGGCATTACACTGTTGTTTAGTTTAAAAATTTTTGTTTTTGTGAGACCTGCTTCTTCTTTTCTTGACTTTTTGTGGGTTGGATCTCCATCCTGAATTCCTTTCTATAAATTGTATATCGACTATTTGGTTTTCATGCTGATCTATAACTTGATCTTGTTGGTTTTGCTTTTGTGGCTTAAATCTTTCTGGTTCTATAAATTGTATATCAACTGATTGATTTCCATACTGGTTTGTGACTTGATAAGTCATTACATTAGAATCCGGAACCGCCTCTCTTGTATTAAATAGTCCAGCTGAGACCTCTGAAAGAGAATCCAAAAGCGGCTCATCTGTAGAGACCTCTGTAACTTGTTGTTTCTTCATTACTTCCATCTCCTCCTGCTTTTCTTGAATTTCTATCTCTTGTTGATTTTGCTTTTTAAGGACCTTGTAGACCTTCAAGGACTTCTTAATAATGCCCTGGAACACCAGTTCTTCGTAAAGAGAATTGATGGTCCTGGAGGAGAGACAAGAGGGCCTCTTGGGTGCTGCTGCAGCCTCAGACTGCCCCCCAGGGGAAGGTCCCCAGGGTGAAGAGAGGGCCTGAGCAAGTGGACCCCCACACTCAGCCCAGCAAAGAACCCCTGGAGCTGATGGGGAGGGGGGAGTCAACCCAAGGCAAGCAGAGGCTCTGAACGGAGGCAGCTGGACACCCTGGAGGGCTTCAGGGGGAGGCTGGGCTTGCTAGGCTGGGTACCTGAACCCTCTGCAATCCCAGACAGGGGGGAAAAGATGGGGAGGGGCTCCACAGGGGCCATCCACCCGAATCCCCTCCACACAAGGCAGGCATTTGGGGAATAAGATCACACAACCATAGCAATTATTTATTACTTAGAATTAATGTAAATATTCCACACTTTTGTAGGAACAAGAACTCGTAATGCAAAATTGCCGTTCGAGAATGATGTCCTTTAAGAGAAATCTCTGGGCCAACAACCATCCCTTCCGGACGTCAACCAACTCCCATTTCAGGACAGTCACGGCCAGAATTCCTCCTCAGGGTCTTTTTGGGTCCCTCGTGTGAGATGCAATTCACAAGTGTCTGTGGTGCCCAAGATTTGCACCCTGGGCCAATTTTAGTGCTTCCGTTCCTCTCGCTGTGATCCTGGCTGACTGCAGACAAGCTGTTTTCAGCCACTGCTGCCTTCATCCCTGCTCTTTTTGCAGAACCGACTGGCCTCCGTGATGGGCCACCCAACTTCTTGCTCACCTCCACCCCAGGAGACCCAGCATTGCCAAGGGAAGCCTGTTTCATGAGTGACCAGCAGGGATGTTTTCCAGCATCAGATCTGCTTCCTTGCAGCTGAAATGGACTCCTTCCCCTCCCTCTCCTGCCAGCCTTTCGGACCTTAAGAAGAGACCTTTGCTGATGGGTCTAGGACTCACAGCGACCTGGTGGGCGTGGATGGGTGGGCAGGTAGCATGAGGGAGTAGGTGCAGCTGGCTTGGCAGGGATGACTTGTCACGGCTGGGTCGGTGTGGCAGGTGGGTGCCGTCGGGTAGGTGCAGATCAATTCACCCTGGGCAACTCAGCACCACATCAGAAGAAAAATCATCTGGAGATGTGCCAGCAAATGTGAAGTGGAAAGGTTTGAAAGAAGGCGAGGCGAGGCGAGGCAAGGCAAGGCAAGGCAAGGCAAGGCAAGGCAAGGCAAGGCAAGGCAAGGCAAGGCAAGGCAAGAAGGAAAGGAAAGGAAAGAAGGAAAGGAAAGGAAAGGAAAGTAGGAAAGGAAAGGAAAGGAAAGAAGGAAAGCAAAGCAAAGCAAAGCAAAGGAAAGGAAAGGAAAGGAGCAAGGAAGAAGGGAGGGAAGGAGAGCAAAGGAGAGGAGAGGAAAGAGGAAAGGAAAGGGTGGACCACCCTGCCCCCCACAATTGAAATAAACATTCCATTTTTATTCTCCAGACCCACTTTCTGAGGGGAGATTTCCCTGAAAAGTTTGAAAGGGAAGGCCTTTTCCTGTTCCTCACCTGGCTAACGTGGTGCCCCAAAGCACTGGGGCTGTGCTCAGGCTGCCCTGAGAGAGGCCAGAGAGAGAGAGAGAGACAAAGGGTCTGCAGCTCTGCCCCTGTTGTTGGCTCCTGAGCAGCCTGGCACCCGCCTACTCAGTCTGATCCTCCTGTGTTGTGCTGCTCCCCAGATTGGTTTCTACCCCCAAAAAACGCCCTTCCCTGGATGCTTTAATGGTTCTTAGCCGCCGGAGGGCTTGGCCGAAATACGTTTTGCAGCTTCCCAGCCTCTGTGGGCTTTTCATGCCTTCCATCAATGCAAAGACCACCAAATGCTTCAGCCCCCATCCAAGCCCGCTGCAATGGCACAGGGCCCAGGCCGTTTTGACAGCCGTGTCTCCCTCGAAGGGGAGCCTGCTTTTTGTCTGTTTTTAAGCTCATTTGCCAAATGAGAAGTGGAGCAAACAGGGCCCATCACATCCCCTGGAACCCCAATTTGGTTACTCTGTCGAAAAGATGATGTGGGGGGACACCCGGGAAGGCTCCTGCCAAGCCACCGCTTCCTCACTCCCCTCCTTTGCAGGGGCGTGAAAAGCTGCTCTGGACTCCTGCCAGGTCCAGGGGTTGCCCAGCCCCTCTTTCCCCCCTCCTCTTTTGAAGGCTAAAGGCCTTCTCCAGGCCCCTGGGGGCACCCCCGTACTCCATGGAGTCTCCGAGACCTCCCAAAGGGGCTCCAAAGTAGCATCAGGAAGGTCCTTCAGATGGGAGAGTCAGTCCTGGTAGCCATGGGCTCCCTACCCATCTCTCCTTCTTAAGCCCAAGGGTGAAATGCTACAAGTTTGCACTGGTTCACCCGAACCGGTAGTAATAAAATCTACCAGTTTGGGCGAACCGGCAGTAAAAAACTGCTACCGGTTTGGACAAACTGGTATTTCAGACGATCAGCTGTGCTGTGCAATTTATATTCACTAGAAAGCAGGATTTCCTAATCTAAAAGGCGCCGCTGTTCCTCCCTTCACTGTTCTACTTACCTTAGAAAAGGCTTCTTAAGCATTTTTCAGCACTGTGCAGTAGCATCTGCGGTGCGCATGGGCGTGTAGCATGGGTTTGGCACGAACCGCACATGCATGTGCACAGCAAGCCAGTAGCGAAGCGAACCAGTAGCAGACCTTGGAGCATTTCACCCTGCTTAAGCCCCCTCGAACCCAGCTCCTTTGGGGGAGGGGACAGGAGCAGAGGGGGAATTGGGGAGCTCTCCCCTCCCCAATCCTGGCCTCCCTTCCTGCAAACCTTCTGTCTCCTTCTTCTTCCTCCTGTTGTAGAAATGCTTTTTGGTCAGAACTTCCCTTCCAAGGACCCGGCTGCTTCGGTGACTTTGGGGCTTGTTCCTGGTTTTCCTCTTTGCAGAAATCAGCTCCCCTCTGGGGAACCGCAGCCCCAAGTCCCATTTTCTGTCTGCGCCCCTTTTAGCTCTTTTGCATGCATGGGGGGGGGGTGTTTCCTGAGCCGCTTCCCACCACTTCCCAGAATTTTGGATCCTCTCTGCTGAGTTGCTTTGATCACCGGAGTCTTTTGCGTTGTCTCTTCTGAACCTTGGTCACCTGCCTGGCTTGCTAGGCCCTTCCTGGGTTAACAGTGCCGTGTTCTGACCTAGGTTTCCCCAGCAGCACGAAGCCGAGTCCTCGTCCCAATAAAACCCTTTTATTGAATTTACAGTGAATTCCTCTCCAGCAGTGTCTTTCCTCTCCCACAATCTTTCAAGATAGTTCACAATTACTGACCTTTATCAGGCTTGGAGAGTGGCCAAGCTGATCTCTTTCAGACTCCACTCTGTAACTGACAATACTTGGCAAGAAGGCAGGAACAGATCTTCACCCAAATGAGCTAATTTTCTCCGGCAAACTCCCCTCCCCTTCACTCCTCTTTATTCCCTCTGGGAGGGGCCATTCACTGTCCACCTGTGGCTTTACTCCTGAGTCGACCCTTGTTCCTTAGCTGTTCCCTTCTCCTGGCAGCTCTGCGCATGCGCACACTGGGAACAGGCTCCAGCTGTTCTTCTGCCTCCCTGGTGTCCGACTCCGAAAGCAGCTGACAACTGTCAGACAGCCCTGACCCCATCTCTGCCTCTGATGCACAGCCCTCGTCAGAGCCTTCCTCAGACTCTAGGACTGGCCCATGTCCCTCCCCAACCTCTTCACTGTCCGAATCTGCTGCCAGATCCGCTGGTCACTGGCAGGCTGCAACACGTGGCTGGTTTTCCTCCATTGTATCAGTGCCTACATGCTGCCCCCCACCCCCCCATGTCCAGATCCAGGTTCACAGGTGTATCTCTTCAACCACAGGAGGAGGAGTTTGCTAAAGCCTGTCGTGTGTGGGGAGGGAAGTCTCTGTGAAGATCTCTGGGGAAACGTTTAGCAAGAAAGGAACAGTGATCCTAAGGTAGAAGGAGGCAACCCCCCCACCCGAGGTCTCCCCACAATCTGTTCTGCATCCGGCACTTTAAAAATGTCTTCATAAAATGATCCGAAGTTCCCAAACGTTGCAGGATTCAGGGCACAGTGGAGAGGAAGGGGATGCCAGAATTGCCATGTGGGGGAGGGGGAGAGGGGGTCAATCCTATTAGTTTTCTGTGGCAAAAGCATCAAAAACTGAGGACCCAGTTTGTGGGGGCAATAAGATGACTTTGTATAAATATACAAAAGTATGAAGGCTATTGCTTAACGCATTGTAAGCTGCCCTGAGTCTCCGGAGAAGGGCAGCATATAAATCAAATTAAAAAAAAACAAAAAACCCATTTTCGAAGAAAGCTATTATGCCCCGTGGGCTGGGAGATGACACGGCGCTCCATCAGAGGTACAGAACGTTACCTGGTGAGGCGAGAAGCCAAATCTTTACACATTCTTGGTGTGGGGCAGCCCGGCTAGAGTCCTAAGGGATGGCCCGGGACCCTCTTCCTGGAGCGGGGGACAACAGAGTGCAGGTTGGGTGGCTTGAAAGACAGGCTGCAGGATGATGCAGGGTGTGGGGACCACACACACACACACAACCATACAGTCCCAGGCCTTTCAGGAAATCTTTGGGGCAGGAGGGGGGGAGAGTACCTCTCTGGCATCAGGTCCTTCTCTTTCTTTCCTTTCTTTGTCTGCTTCGAGAAAGGGAACATTTTCTATCAACCAAGGGTGGTGGATGGGCTTTGGGGTCCCCCCTCCACCACGTTCCCCCTGACATTGACCTTGGGACCCTTCTTGGGGGCCTTCTGAGTCCGTGTCTCCTCCTGGTCAACGGCCAGACGCAGGTGCCAAAGCTCCTCCCACATCAATTCATCCACCTGGGGGAGTAAAGACAGAGAGGGGGGGCGTCTCTCTCTCTCTTTCTCCTTTCTGTCTCCTTCTGTCTCTCCCTCTCTCTCCCCCTCTCTCTCCTCCATCTCTCCCCCTCTCTCATCTTTCTCCTCTCTCTCCTCTCCCCTTCTCTCTCCCTCTCTCTCCTTCTCTCGCCCACTCTCTCTCCTTTCTGTCTCCTTCTGTCTCTCCCTCTCCCTGTCCTCATTCCTCCTCTCCCTTTCTTTCTCCTCTCCCTCTCCCCCTCTCTCCCTTTCTCCCTCTCTCTCCTTCCTCTTTCTCCTCTCCCTCTTTCCCTCTCCACTCTCCCTCTCTCCCTCTCCTTTCTGTCTCCTTCTGTCTCTCCCTCTTCCCCATCTCTCCCTCTCTTTCTCCTTCTCTCTCCCTCTCTTTCCCTCTCCTCTTTCTCTCTTTCACTCCCTCTCTCTCTCCCCCAATGACACCTCTTCGGCTGCTGCCCATCCGATGTCCAGCCTGGCCTCCCCCCCCCCCCACCTGCAGGGCTTCCCACCTGCAGCCAGATCTCGATCTCCATCTCTCTCCTCTTCTGCACCCTGATCAGATCCGGCTGGTAGCGCTGCTCGAAGTTGGTGGCTTCGTCGTTCTCGCCCCAGCAGCCTAAGGAAGGGGTGAGGGGCCTGGGCATGCCTGCAGCCCATGAGCCCCCTCCCCAACTAGCAAGGGAGCTTGGACCTGACATGCTGGCAAGCCCCCATCTCTCCCCCCCTCCCCATTGCTGCTGGGCTTCCCTGGCAGTCCAAGAGCAGCCAATGGAAGCAAGAGAGTGAGGGCCTTTACCCTGCTGTGGGCAGAGATGCCCACCTGCCATCTGCCTCTCCCAGCGTGGCCTTTCAGAGAAACTCCCAGGGAGGGTGGAGACAACCCCACCCTCCCCCAGTTGCCCCTTCCTGCTCACCCGTATACCGCAGGAATCCCTGATTGATGGTGGCCAGGAACTTGGAAGGCGCCATCTTCAGCCCTTCCTCTTCCTCCTGGAGAGAAGGGCCAGAGCCCTCAGTGCTGCCCCTCAAGCGGCTGCCTCCCCAGCCAAGGCCCCCACCTCACCGATCTCTTCTCCTTCCCCTTCCCCTTCTTGCTCTCTTCCTCCTTTTCTTTCGGCTCCTTCTCCGTCTTTTCTTTCGGTTCCTTCTCCTTCTTGGAGTCTGTCTTGATCTCCGCCAGGTCCAGCTCAGCCCTCACCTGCAGACGGGGAGGGGGAGAAGGGGGAGAAGGGGAGGGGGCTGTCACCTTGAGGCACCTTGAGTCTTTCCACTCCCAGCTCCGAGGAAACGAGGCGCGGCACCCGTGCGCATCCACGGCCTCTTTTTGTTTTATGGAATATCTGGCAGATCGCTGGATCTGCACCGGGTTCTCTGTGGAAGTGGGGGGCCCGCCATACCTGTCCGGCCTGGGCTGAAGGGTGAAGGTGCGGGCGCTTCCCTCGGCTGGGATTCCAGGCAGCCCCCCGACTACCACCCCCGGAGTGGGGGCTGAGAAGGGCTAGTAAAGGATGTCCTCGAAGCGAAGCAGCATGAAGTGATGCAAGGCGGGGGGCAGCTGCAGGTGGGACAGGGCCTGGAGGAGGCGGCCTTCCAAGCAGCTGCGAAGAGCGCACCTGGCCAGGTGTTGCAGGCTGCGGGGTCCCTGGCCGAGGGCGAAGAGGGACCGGAAGAACCGCGGGTGCTGCTGCAAACAGGGAAGCGGGGTTTCGTGAGAACAGGAAAGGCAATCCCGGCAAGAGAAGCCCCCCCTCCCCGGGACCCCGGGGGCACTCGGGCTCCCACACCGACTCACCTGCACCAACTCTTCTGGGACAACCTGCTGCCAGGCCTCAGTGACGGGCACTCGGACGTAGCAGTTGAGCAGGGTCTCCACCATGCGAGGGGAACCGCAGCAGTGGCGCAGCACCTGTGGGGAGGTGGGGGAAGAAGAGAAGTAGCGGCTGTTAGTGTTGAGCGCAGGCTGCCTGCCTCGGGCCCGAATGCCTTGGAAGGGTCCCCGCATGAAGGTGACGCTAAAGGTTGGGGAAGAACACAGAAGTGGCCCCAAGAAGAGGCCTGAGGGCGAGAATTGCTTGCCTTTCCTTTGCTTTCCCGGGGTATCTACGAGCAGGCCCACCCACCTCCCCCCTGGCAGGCCGCTGCTTGACCAGTGTGGCTGGTGCCCCGCGCTTGCCGTTCACCTCTGAATCTTTTTTAAAATGCCCAGTCTTAAGGATGAAGGAGGGCGGCCTTGCTCCACCGGCTGCCCTGCTGAACCCTCCCCTTTGGAGTCCTGCCCCTCTCTTACCCCCGGATCTCGCCAGAACCTCAGGCATTGAGGCAATGGAGCCTCGAACCGGGAGAGCCGAGTTGGCTTAGGAAAGTCAAGGTGCGCCCACATTTCCTTTGGACTTTAAAGCCAAGCTTGTATATTCTGCCTCTCCACGAATCTCTCAGACAATTTCCTGCCCAGAGGGGACAGAAACCCAAATCCCGAAGTTGGCAGCTCCGTGACTAAGATCCCCAAGGCATGTGGGCGGTCACTGAGCACTCTTTAGGTTTGCACGTCTGGACAGCCTTGCGCTGCCCAAATCGAGCCCGGGACTGCCATCTGTCAGAAATGGTGTGGTTGGGTGAGGGGGAGGGGAGGCGGGGAGTGTTGGGCTAGATGACCTACAAGGTCCCTTCCAACTCTGTTCATCTGTTCTGTTCACGGGCCTGGTCGCCTCTGCGCCAAACGGAGCCCGCCGCGGCCTTAAGCGCGGCAGCCTCGTTGATCCCGGGGAAGCTGTGGTTGCTTTGGCGCGGTCTCCCCGGGAGCAGGCAACCACCAGCGTGGACTTCCCACGCCCCTTGCAGGCAGGCCGGTCCCAGACCCACTGCGTAGTGGGAGAGGGGAGTTGGAGCCCGCGCACCCTCGTCCCCCGGGACGCTTTGGAGGAGGCGAGCAAGCCGCGGCTCCCGCTAGGTCGGCGCTTCCTCGTCCCGCGTGGCGACCGGGTGGATTCGCACCTTGAGCAGCGCCCCCGACCAGACGCGGACGGCGCCGTGGTTGAGCAGGTGGCACACCACCAACTCCGGCCGGTGCTCCAGGCGGTAGGCCACCACCTGCAGGGCGTTGTGGAGCGCCGTGTTGCCGCTGTAGCTCATGATGTTGACGTTGGCGCCATGGGCCAGGAGCAGCGCCACCACGCGTGGGTTGGCGTTCTTGCAGGCCTGGTGCAGTGGGCGCTGGCGGTCGCGGTCAGCGGCGTTCACCCGGGCACCGGCCTCCACTAGCAGCCGGCACACCTCATAGTAAGCGTCCGCCGCCTGGGCGGAGTGCGCCAGGCCGCAGGTGGCGATCAGCGGGGTTTCCCCCTTGGCGTTCTTGGCCTCCAGGGCAGCCCCGTGGCTCAGGAAAAGGTGCACGTGCTCCACCAAGCCGCCACGTGCAGTGGGGTCTCCTCTTCCTCCTCGGACACGCAATTCACCACCGCCCCGTGGCTCAGCAGAAGGCGGGTGCACCTGGAAAGGGGGGAAACAGCGGGAAAGGGAGTGACAATGGCGGGGCTTTCTTGCGACCCCAAAACTGGCAGGAACCACAGTCCGACCCCTTCCCCGAGCGCAGGCTCTTGCTCTGGGGTGGGTCGACCCCTTCCCCGAGCGCAGGCTCTTGCTCTGGGGTGGGTCGTTGGGTCCGCCTTTCCTTCTCGCCAGCCACCTCCCTCGCAAGGAAGGGCCCGGCCCAAGGAGTCCTCTTTGAGCCGGCATCTCAGGAGGGAAGGCGGACTCGAGGGTTGGTGATCCCCGAAGCCAGTGGTGGGTTTCAAATTTTTTTTACCACTGGTTCTGTGGGTGTGGCTTGGTGGGCATGGCTTGGTGGGCTGGCAGGGGAAGGTTACTGCAAAATCCCCTGTCAGCTGTCAGGGGTCTTCTGGGCAAAAAGGACCTCGCAGCCACCAATTTCCTCCTCTGGGTAGTCGGGGAAACGGCCAGTCAGGTCACTGCGGGAAGCAGGATGAAGGCCAAGGCTCCAGGCATCAGTGAGCAGAGAAGGAAGGAAGGGAGGGGAAGGAAGGAGGGGCTGGACAGGGTGGAAGGAAGGAGAGAGGAAGGAAGGAAGGAGGAAGAGAGGGAGGAAGGAGGAGGGAGGGGCTGGGCAGGGTGGAAGGAAGGGAGGAGGGAGAGGGAGGGAGGAAGGAGAGGGAGGGGCTGGGCAGGGTGGAAGGGAGGAGGGAGGGAGGAAGGAAGGAAGGAGGGAGGGAGAGAGGGAGGGAGGGAGGAGGAGGGAGGGGCTGGGCAGGAAGGAAGGAAGGAGGGAGAGAGGGAGGGAGGAAGGAGGAGGGAGGGGCTGGGCAGGATGGAAGGAAGGAGGGAGGAAGGGAGGAGGGAGGGAGAGAGGGAGGAGGAGGGAGGGGCTGGGCAGGGTGGAAGGAAGGAAGGAGGGAGGGAGAGAGAGAAAGAAAGGAAGAAAAAGAAAGGAAGGAAGGAAGGAAGGAGGGAGGGAGGGGCAGAGTGCCTTCCTGACTGCCGGCCAGACTTCTTGTTTTTGGACGGAGAGCCCCCGATCAACGGGAAGGGCCCCCTCCCACGCCGCCCCCCACCCCCCCGTCTCGCCCTCTCACCGGCATTCGATGAACCACTGGCGGAGCTGTTCGCGCAGCTTCTCGCGCATGTTAGGCCCCTCCAGCTCCAGGAGGGCGTCTCGTATCCGCTCCTGCGCCTCTCGGTACTCGGCCTCGTAGTCCGCCTGGCGCAGCCGGCGCAGCTCTTCGCCCAGCTGGCCGCGGATCGTGGCCGACGAGGGGCCCGCCAGGTGCGGCTCCAGCTCCTGCGGGCGGGACCGGGTCCCGTCAACCTCTCCCCGCGCGGGACGGGCCAGATCCGCGTGGGGGTGGGGGGTCAGTCCGGAGAGGCCATTAGGAGAAATGAAGCGGGAGCCGGGCGCCAGGAGTAAATTACCCCGTAATGAGTTTCTAATATGCCCGCCCGGCGCTTCCCTGCCCTGCAGCGGCCGCGGCGCGCAGGCACTTTCCCGCCTCATTGCGCCCCAAATGGATTTTAAATATCATTCCGAGGACACAATTATTTAAAACGCTGAACTCTCGCTAATGGGAGTGGGGCGGCGGGCGGCGGCGGGCCGGGCCGGGCTGGGAGCGCGCAGAAGGGCTGCCGGCCACCGCCTCGGCTCGGGATGAGGACCGCAAGCGGCGCGCCCGGGTGGCTCCGCGCGAATGCGGCGGGGATCCGGACGGTCCGCCTTGCGCGGCTCGTCCTGAGCCCTCGCCCCCTATCCCGTCCCCGACTTCCCACCGCCTGCCCGCCGGGCGCTGCGCTCACCATGCCGATGAAAGCCATCTCGGCCTTGCGCGCCATCCTGGTGAGCCGTCGCTGCACGTGGCCTTTCCAGATCTGGGCGGAAAAAACGGGGCTTGTTCCGCGCCTCTGGGGGGACTCGCAGACACTCTCCCCGAAGCCTTGAACCATCCCGACAACCGGCATTTGCGCTCGGGCGGCCGGTGCTGCTTCAGGAGCTCTGCCCTCTAGGGCTCCCGGAGACCCCTAAGCTCAGACCTCCCTGCACCCCAATCCAAGCGAGGGGTTCGTGGACAGCAGTGGCGGAGAAGGTAATAATAATAATAATAACAACAACAACAACAACAGTAACAGTTGAAAGGGACCTTGGAGGTCATGTAATCCAGCCCCCTGCTCACGCAGGAGACCTATAGGAGGGATTCGGCGCGACTCTTTCGGGTCCCCAGGAATTTGGTTGGGGGGGGTGGAACCGGAGGCTGCTTTAGCCCTCTGCCCTTCTGATGGGCGGGGCTCTTTTCACCCCACAGATGTGCCCCTAAAGCAGCTCTCCTGCTTAAGACTGAGAGCTTGACTAAAACAGCTGGAAACCCCTCCCCCCTTCACTCGAGGCCCTTTGGTGGCCCCACCCGATGTCTATCAGACCCACTGATAAAAGGCCAGCCAGAAGTGCCCAGGGCTGCATGGGCAGGACAAAGCCCTTGGCAGCCGAGAAAGGTCAATTATTGAAAAAATCATTATTTATTGATGGATCGAGGGATTTCGTTTATAGAACCCACCGTCTCTGGCCAATCAAACTACAATCTCCACAAAAATACAAATCTCCACAAAAATACAAATCTCCAGAAAAGGGGAATAATAAAGGAAGGTTGTTAAGGGAGCCGCTTCCCTAGTTCATGCATCGCGGGAGTGGGGGGGAGAAGGGGCTTCCATGCTTTGAGGGGCCTTCGGAAGGTTAGAAGCAATTAAGCTTTTTTAATAGATTAACAAGAGTTGGAAGGGACCTTATAGGTCATCTAGTCCAACCCCACCGACCCCCACCCCGGCTCAAGCAGGAGACCCTACACCATTTCTGACAAATGGCAGTCCAGTCTTTTCTTGAAGGTCTCAAGTGATGAAGCCCCCACAACTTCCGAAGGCAACTTCTGTTCCAAAGGTTTTGTGGGGGGGAGGGGAGGGGCTGGAAGGGCCCAAAGGGGTCCTTACCTTCTGGATGCAGATGGCAGCCTGGTCCCGGTTGGATTCGTCTGGGCCTCCCTCCCTGATCTTCCGCTCACGCTCCTCCTCGTCCCTCCGGATCTCAGCCATGAAGTGGGCCCAGAGGCGGCCCTGGCGCATCCGCTCTGCCATTTGGATGAGCCTCACCGCCTCGTCCCGCAGAATCAGGGAGTGGGGGGACTGGGAGGAAAGGAGGGGCTGCTCAGCTGAGGGGCCGGGGGGCCACGGGGGGGACACAGTCCAGGAACGGAGGGAGAGGATCCGGGCACTCACAGGGATGGCCTTGGAGGGCTCCATGCGGGCCAGGAGCCCCGCCAACACCTCCTGACGCTCCTGCAGGACCTTGGCCCGCTCCCTCACGAAGTACTTGGGAATCGGCACCTCCATCTCGGCCTGGTGGGGAGGAAGGAGCCCGTGGGAGCTTGAGAGCCATGCCAGGACTATCCCGCCAAAAAGGAGCGAGGGGAGGGGGGCCGTTGAACCGTCAATCAAAGTATGGGGCGCCCAGTTCTTTGGGGGAAGGAGGGCAGCCCCTGACTGCGAGAATTGGGTGGCATCGTAAACATTGGGAGGGCAGGGGTGGCTTTGGCTGGAGTTTTTCCTTCCCTCCCGCACCCCCATCTGTTGTTGCCTTTTATATTGTTTATACGAACTATATGCACTGTGGTGGCCCAGTGGTGAGAGGATTGCAGGCTAATTCTGCGGACTGCAGTTCAATTCTCACCGGCTCAAGGTTGACTCAAGCCTTCCGTCCTTCCAAGGTTGGGCAAAACGAGGACCCAGATTGTTGGGGGCAAGAGGCTGACTCTGTAAATCGCATAGAGAGGGCCAGGGGTGGGCTGCTGGGGGTTCAGAGGGGTTCAGGGAACCCTCTAGCTAAGATTCCAGTTTGGAGAACACCCCAATCCCCAATCCCACTCCTGGCTGGCCCCGCCCACCCCGACCCTCCCCACCCTGGAGTCCCCACACAGCCTGTTTTGGATGCAGGTAAGTGCAGGGCACATGCAGAGGCTCAGGGAGGGCAAAAAACAGGTCTACTCCGGGTCTCTGGAGCTTGGGTAGGCCGTTTTCGTCCTCCCGGAGGCTTGAGGAAAGCCTCTGGAGCCTGGGGAGGACAAAAACGCCCCTCCCTGCCATGATGCAGGAGGCCAACTAGGCCACGCCCACCATGGTCACATCCACCCAGCAACCAGGCAGAGAACCCCTGGCTAAAATTTTTGAAGCCTACCCCTGGAGAGGGCTGTAAAGCACTGTGAAGCAGTATATATTAGAATAGAATAACAGAGTTGGAAGAGACCTTGGAGGTGTTCTAGTCCAACCCCCTGCTTAGGCAGGAAGTCTAGGGACTATTGCTATATCCTGTCCTTCAAAAAGTCCTTAAGTTGAAATAGCAAAATAACACATTTTAAAGCGTAAAATCACAAGGCCGCCATTAAGGGCGATTCGTGAGACTTGGCTGTAGGCTCTCCAGATTTGTAACCAGCCGATGATCTGGACCAAACGCCGGGTACCCACTCCCTGTCATGCTGATCCCTGCCCCCCTCCCCCCAAAAAAGCTGGATTAACTGAGGAGGTTCTGAATTCCCCATGTTCAGGCGGTGAGCTCATCTCGGCCCTCTTTGTAGAAAGGTCTCAACATCTTTTTTATTGTGTGGTGACAAATCCTGCATCCTATTTTGGTCACACACACACACCCCACTATAAAAAAGACATTGAGACTCTAGAAAGAGTGCAGAGAAGAGCAACCAGGATGATCAGGCGACTGGAGGCTCAAACATACGATGAACAGTTTACAGGAACTGGGCCTGGCTAGTCTAGTGAAGAGAAGGACCAGGGGAGACATGACAGCAGAGTTCCAATATTTGAGGGGCTGCCACAGAGAGGAAGGGGGTCAAGCTGTTTTCCAAAGCACCTGAAGGCCGACAAGGAATAATGGCTGGAAACTGATCAAAGAGAGATCCAACCTGGAAATAAGGAGACATTTTCTGACCGTGAGAACAATCAACCCATGGAACAGAAGTTGCCTTTGAAGGTTGTGGGAGCTTCATCCCTGGAAGCTTTCAAGAAGAGACTGGACTGCCCTCTGTCAGAAACTGTGTAGGGTCTCCTGCTTGGGCAGGGGTTAGGAGGGGTTGGACTAGATAACCTACAAGGCAGGGGTGCTATTCAGCAGGTTCTGACAGGTTCTAGAGAACCAGTAGTGGAAAATTTGAGTAGTTCAGAGAACCGGCAAATACCACCTCTGGCTGGCCCCAGAGTAGGGTGGGAATGGGGATTTTGCAGTATCCTGCCCTGCCATGCCCACCAAGCCACACCATGCCCAGCAAGCCACACCCACAGAACTGGTAGTAAAAAAAATTGAATTCCACCACTGCTACAAGGTCCCTTCCGACTCTTGTTAATCTGTATCTGAGTGAATGGTGGACATCTTTCCTTCTGGGGGAGAGGGCAAGAGGGAGCAAACCCGAAGGGCAGGTGGGGAGAGAAATCCCCTTCCTTCCATAGCCTCCTGGCTGAGAATGAGAACGAGTTAACAAACTTAGCAAGCAGCCTGCCCTCTGTCAGAAATAGGGTAGGGTCTCCTGCTTGGGCGGGGTGGGGGTTGGACTAGATGACCTCCAAGGTCCCTTCCACCTCTGTTAATCTGAAATACGCTCAGTAAAATGAACTCAATTTAAACAGTGGGCAGCGGTCCCCGGGCTGTGGGGACCGGCAGGGAGGAGTTGGGACGGTGGATGGCTCCACGCTCCATTTGCGCGAAGGGGAGCACGCGTCGTCCCCCCCCCCCCGCCGCCGCCGCGCAAATAGAGTTACGCGCGCGTTTGCTGGCCTTGTTTGGGCTCGGTTCCAGGACAGGGGTGCGTGTGTGTGTGTGTGGGGGGGGTACGGCTCCCTCCGGCCCTTGACTGACCGGTGTCAGCTTTAGCTCCTCCAGCACGTGGTCCATGTAGTGGTACTCGGAGAGGTCCAGCTCCACCAGCTCCTGCTTCAGCTCTAGGATGCGTCCCAGCACGCTGTCCAGCAGCGGCCGCAGCGCCAGGCGCTTCTGCGGATGTACCACCTGATCGTAACAGGCCTCCAGGCGCCGCGCCACCTGCACGTAGCGCAGGAAGAGGGTGGCCAGCCGGTGCCAGAAAACGGCCCGGTTCTTCTCGGGTTTCCTGGGCTCGGTGGACAGCTCCTGGTCCAAACGCTCCTTCAGGATCCGCCGCGACTCCTGCCACAGTTTCCCGTAGGTGTTGCGGACGGACAAGAGACGCTCAGGTGGGCGATGGGAAGCGGGGGGGGGGAAGGCCCTCGAGTCGCTTGCACCGAGCACCCCCTTCCCCTCCCAGCGCAGGGCGGCGGCTTCTCACCCACCTGCTAGCCATGATCCCGCCTGGATCCCGAGCCCGGCGCTTCGCAGGTAGAAGTCTAAGCCCCGCCCACCAGCATTGTCTCCCCCACCACCACCCCGGTTCCCATAGAGACGGGCGAACCCGGAGGGGCGACAGGCCTGGCCTACCTTGCAGGGCAGCGAGTCCACGCGCGAAAATTTCAGTGGGCGCGGGTGGAAATAGGTAGCACGCGAGACCTGCCCCGCTTCCCACACCCCCCACGACCACCTGCACTGGCCACTACCGCCAGCTTCCCCCCCCCACCGCCAGCTGCACCGAGTCGCCCGAGTGGGGAGTCGGCTGCAGACTCGGAAAAACTGGCTTCAAACGCCGGGATTGCCCGGCCAGGGAAGCCTGGCGGTCTGGAGCTAGACGTCTCCGCTGTCGGGTTCGGGATGGCTCACCGCCCCCCGCCCCATCCCACATCCCTTTGGCTCTTTCGTCGGCTACTTGGGGGGCGAGGAAGAGGGTTGATGTCACCTGGGAGAAGGGATTCAAGGGGTGAGGGGGGGCGCGGGCGCCGGAGGGAGGGGAGAGCGCCCCAGATGCCAGCCACTTTGCCCGCGCAGTTTGCGCGCAGCCCGGTTGCTCCGGTTTAGCGGGGAGGGGGGGGAGCATCTTCCGCATCCTCCTTTTCGATGGGTAAAAGAAGTAACAGACTGGAACCTATCAAGGAGAGAAGCAACCTGGAACTAAGGAGAACTTTCCTGACAGTGAGAACAATTAATCAGTGTGGAACGGCTTCCCTCCAGAAGTTGGGGATGCTCCAACACTGGAAGTTTTCAAGAAAAGACTGGGCAGTAATTTCTTCATTTGTCTGGAATGGTCTAGGCTGGTTTCCTGCCTGAGACTAGAAGACTTCCAAGGTCCTTCCAGCTCGGCTATTGTGCTGAGAGGTGGCAACATCCAAAATACCTTCGCAAATATTTCCTAATTCTACGAATCTCCAGTGAGAGAAGAGGGAGTTAGATTGACAGTCGTTACTCAGTTGGATGGAGCGCCAAAGAATGGAGGCCTTTGAACTCTGGTGCTGGAGAAGACTCCTGCGATTCTGTTGGACTGCAAGGTGATCAAACCGGTCAATCCTAGAGGAGATCAACCCTGACTGCTCTTTAGAAGGCCAGATCCTGAAGATGAAACTCAAATACTTTGGCCACCTAATGAGAAGGAAGGACTCGCTGGAGAAGAGAAGAGCTGGAACGATTGAGGGCATAAGAAGAAGGGGAGGACAGAGAACGAGGAGGCTGGATGGAGTCACTGAAGCAGTTGGTCTGAGCTTCAATGGACTCCAGAGGATGGTAGAGGACAGGAAGGCCTGGAGGAATGTGGTCCATGGGGTCTTTTTTTTTTTTTTTTTATTGCAAAAGTTTTACAATTACATTTTCACCCCTTTTTTCACCCCCCCACCTCCCTCCCCAAACTTCCCATCCTCCCTAACCCTCCCTGACCCGCCCCCCCCCCGGACTTCCCTATTACATACTCATAACTAAGAACACTAATATATAAGCCTGAACCCATCCCTCCCCCTATATAATTTTTCCTCTTTAATATTTCTAATACATTATTTTCAAATAAAAGCTATTTGATACTTTCTAGTTTGGTATTTGTTCTGAACATATTCTATCCACCTTTTCCATTCCCATTCATAAGTCTCTTGTGAACAATCCTTTAAATACGCTGAAATCTTCGCCATCTCTGCAAAACTAGCCATCTTCAAAGTCCATTCCTCGATAGTAGGCAAAGCTTCATTCTTCCAATATTTACCTATCAACAATCTTGCTGCAGTTATCATATACAATATTAATTTTATTTCACCCCGTGTAAAACCCTTAACTATACCCAATAAAAACAGTTGTGGAGAAAATTGAATTTTTTTCTTCAAAACATTCTGCATGACCCACCAAATTTTTATCCAAAAAGCCTTAACTTTCCTACAGGTCCACCAAACATGATAATACGTAGCATCCAAACATTCGCATCTCCAACATTTTGGCTGAACATTAGGGTACATACATGACAACTTTTTGGGATCTAAATGCCATCTATAAAACATTTTGTAGAAATTTTCCCTCAGGTTCTGGGACTGTGTAAATTTAACATTCTGAACCCAAATATTTTCCCATGTTTCCAACATCACTGGTTCTTCAAAATTTTGTGCCCACTTAATCATACAATCTTTAACTAATTCAGTTTCTGAATCCCTTTCTAGCAAAACATTATAAAGCCTTTTAATATGCATTGGACCTTTCTCTCTTATATGTCTAACCAATTCTTCCTCATGCAACATAATACCAGTTTTTTGGTCCTCTTTCCATCTCAATTGTAATTGATTATATTGTAACCAATTTAAATTAATTCCTTCGTCCAACAGTGTCTGTAATGTCTTCAGCTGCCATCTGCCCGCATCTGTAAAAAGAACCTCTTTGTATAAAAACCCCCCGAGTGACATTATATTTGTATTCCACAAAGTATGACCAAGATCCAACCATAACGGTATTTTATAATCCCATTTGAGTCGGTGCTTCTTCCAAACTCTCATCAAAGATTCTCTAAGTATATGACTTTTAAATACTTTATCTATTTTGTCGTCGTAAAATAAATAAGCATGCCATCCAAATTCAAGATCAAAACTTTCTGCATTCAATATTCCAGCCTTCTTATTTCCAAACCAATCGCTTGTTAAAGTTAAAGCTGCTGCATCATAATATAACTGTAAGTTTGGGAGTTTAAGACCTCCTCTTTCTGGAACATCTTGCATAATTTTCAATTTCACTCTCGGCTTTTTCTCGTTCCAGACAAACTTATTCACGCCAGACTGCCAGACTTTCAGTTGTTTATCACTTTTAAGCACCGGAATCATTTGAAACAAAAACAGAAATCTTGGCAAAATATTCATCTTAACTGCTGCTATTCTTCCAAGTAAAGACAGTTGCAGCTTTTTCCAAGTCTCCATGTCTTTCTGAACCTCTCGCCACAACACCTCGTAATTATTTTGAAACAATTTCATATTTGATTCTGCAACCTGAACTCCAAGATATTTTACCTTAGGTACAATTTCAAAACCTGCCCTCCTTTCAAGCTCATGTTTACGATCTTGTGTCATATTCTTAACTATCATTTTAGTCTTTTTTGAATTCAGTCTAAAACCTGAAACTCTACCATAGTCTTGTATAATGTCGTTCATCAGGATTGTTGATTCCATTGGTTGTGATAGGGTAACAACCAGATCATCTGCAAATGCCTTTATTCTATAATCCTCTTGCCTTATCACTATGCCTTTCAGAATTTTTGAGTCCCGTATTGTATTTAGCAAGACTTCCAATGTTAAAATAAATAAAAGTGGGGACAACGGACATCCCTGTCTTGTTCCTTTTTCAATTTTAAACTCTGTCGTCAAACTTCCATTAATAATAATCTGTGCTTTTTGCTCTTGATAAATTGCTGAAATCGCCTGTATAAATTGGTCCCCAAAGCCCATCTTTTTTAAAGTCTTTAGTAGAAAATTCCAATCCACTCTATCAAAGGCCTTCTCCGCATCCAAAAAAACCAGCACTGCAGGAATCTGTTTATTCTTATCAAGATATTCCAATAAGTCTATTACTTGCCTTACAGCAGTTGGTCTGAGCTTCAATGGACTCCAGAGGATGGTAGAGGACAGGAAGGCCTGGAGGAATGTGGTCCATGGGGTCTTGATGGGTCGGACACGACTTCACAACTAACAACAATACCACCACTCAGTTGGAAAGATTTAAGGAATTGGTGGGACACCTACAGAAATAAAGAAATCAAATACGGAAGGCCGCAGAAGAGGTTGTCTAAGGCAGCAAATTTGGAGAAGAGCACAGCGCTGGTAGACTTGGAGAGGTCAGCCTGTACACCTGGACAAAAGAACGGGTCAAACTGTCATATTCTTGGAAGAAATATCCATCTGGTTCAGTTCCAAGCTGGGAGACAAAAACGCTGGAAACATGGTGGGTGGATTGGAAAGATGGTTGATTGATGAAGCAGAACCACAGCATGCAGTTCTGGGCCAGCTGAACAAATGGTTGAATGAGTGGATGGACCTTTATTACCGTGTTTCCCCAAAAATGAGACCTTGTCTTATATTTTTTTGAATCCTGAAAGAAGCGCTTGGCTTTATTGCCATGCGCTCAAAAGCCTGATTGGGCTTATGATCAGGGGATGCCTTATTTTGGGGGAAAGAGGGTAGGTTTCTGTGACTTGGAGGTTTGGATTGTTCTGGGGGTGTGGGTGGGGGGTGTTGTGCAATGTCTGAAATGCCCTTAGGAGATTGTGCAATATAGTGTCTTCTGCTAAATGGTAGTGGGTTAATCTTATAGTGCCCTGAAGGGTCAAGTCCTGGTCGTCTTAATCCCATCACCCCCACAGCTGAAGGTCTTTTGTTGTGTAGATAGGCTGGCCTATCGTTCTCTGCCTTCCCCTTCTTCTTTTGCCCTCAATCATTCCCAGCATTCTCCACTGGGAACTCTTCTCCACTGAGTCTTTCCTTCTCATTAGGTGGCCAAAGTGTTTGAGTTTCATCTTCAGAATCTGTCCTTCTAAGGAGCAGTCAGGGTTGATCTCTAATATCTGCTGGCGGGGTGGGGGCTATTAAGAAAAATGGAGTCTGCTTTCTGCCTTTAAAAACACAGTTTCTCTTTTGGGGAAATATCATATTCTGCCTTTTTAAAATATTTTCCAAAGTATCTCATTCTTCTAGGGATGGGGGTGGGCTTCCCACAATATCAAATCCGATGAGAGCCATGTGTGTGTGTGAGAGAGAGAGTGAGAGAGAGAGAGAGAGAGAGAGAGAAAGGAAGGAAGGAAGGGAAAGAAAGAAAGAAAGAAAGAAAGAAAGAAAGAAAGAAAGAAAGAAAGAAAGAAAGAAAGAAGGAAAAGGTCAGGTCCTTTCTGCTGATTCTGGACCAGAAAGAAAGCCACCAGGTGCTTCCTGGTTATGGAGAGACCTTCAGTGGTATTAAGAGGGTGTTGTGAGAGAGCGCAGAACAAAGCCCCGCAATCTCTTTTATTAGTAATCAAAGTACAGCGTCATCAAAAGGCGTTATTATGGCTAGACATCTCATATTACATACATGAAAAAAGGAAAGCATTCATATATTCTCCATATCTGGACATAACTTTCACATCCTACCATATTACAGTAAATCACATGAATTCTAGGAAAGCAAAAGTTAAGGGAAAAACGAAACTCAATTCTACCTATCTTATCATATTTGGCTTTGTTCCCAGCATCATCTTCTGCTAGCCGAGAGGCCCATCTCCCCATTATCAGAGGTTACCTCAGTCCTCAGGAATGTTCTACAAGGAGATGTCTATGCCTTGCAAACACAGCCTCCATTCTAAATAGAGCCTCTCCAGTGGTCATCTAGCTGAACCCGCTTTTCCTACTCAGATTATTTCGGTGCCAAACTCCGTATACGTGTCCAACCAGCCAGGCCGATCTACACATATACTATGGCCACCTGATTCCCACAAGAGGGTTAACAGAGAAAGCGGAAACAAAGGATGAGGCCTGGCCAAGTGATGCTTTGCTTAACAACTGAAGGGGAAGTGAGGTCAGGATCCCAGAGTGGTCACAGCCTGCTTAGCAACCAGGGCACTTAGCAGCTGAGTGGCCTGTCCCCACTGGAGTTGCTAAAGCCAGAACGACTATCTGTAGTGTGGACAGAATGTGAAGAGATTGTCTCCAGGCCTGCCAAAGAGAGCAAGGAGGCCTCTACTCATATATCCCACTTTTGTGCTGAATATAGATTGAGGAAAGGAGGAGTCACTTTATCCATAAGATGGACAGCAAATTAATTTTAGATAGATGATAGGTAGGTAGGAAGATACAGCGGTGAAATCCGGCCAGATCTATCCAGCTCGCATGAACCAGTAGTGCCAGCGGCGGGAGGCTCCGCCCACCCGCCGGGATGTCATTACGTCCCATTTTTGACCCTCTGCGCATGCACAGAAGAGGGTTAGGGTTAGGGAGCTCCTGTGCGCTCCTGTTCCCGAACTGGTAGCGAAGGTAAATGGATTTCACCGCTGGCTGGCTGGGTGGGTAGATAGTGTTTCCCCAAAAATAAGACCCTATCTTATATTTTTTTTGAACCCTGAAATAAGTGCTTGGCTTTATTTTCGGGGATGTCTTATTATTTTGGGGCACATGGAGCAAGACAGGGCTCCTCTTGCCATCTTACCTGATTTCCAGCTCTGTCTAACCTTAACCAGAGGAAATGGTGGGGACCGGTTGCGCATGCGTTTATTGTTTTGGGGGGGTGTCTTATTTTTTGGGAGGGCTTATTTTCAGGAGGGGGGGCTTATTTTAGTGCATGCGCTCAAAAGCCCAATTGGTCTTATCAGGGGATGTCTTATTTTAGGGGAAACAGGGTAGACAGACAGACAGACACGATAGAGACAAGATAGACAGACTGACATAGATGCCCGGTTTTGATCCGAGAAGCAGAAACATATTTGTGCTGTGTTGATGACTCTAATAGCTCAAAATGCAATGTAATGAGAAACCAGAGCGCAGTGCAAAGAACGAGACAAAGAATAATGGCAAAGACCACCAAACTAATGACGGCAGGACGAGAAGCAATGGGTGGAAACTCATCCAGGAGAGAAGCAACCTAGAACAATCGGAGGACCAGGAGTGGCCTCCAGAAGTTGTGATGGTTTGTTGGAATCATCCTGGCGGGCTTCTCATGAGTCAGATTAGGAAAAACACAAGGACAGGTGTTTCTCGGGATGAGAGAGCCCAGAGCTGACTCCGTCACCCTCTTTTATTAGTTATCAAAATACAGCGTCATCAGAAGGCGTTATTATGGCTACACATCTCATATTACATACAAGAGATAGAAAAACATCCATATATTTTCCAATATAAGTTTCACATTCTTACCTATTACAGTAAATCACGTGATTTCTAGGAAAGCGATACTTAAGGTAAAAACAAAACTTAACTCTGGCTATTTGGTGCCAGTTACTACCAGGCGAGAGGCCCATCTCCTCGTCAGAGATTACCTCAGCCCTCAGGAATGTTTCGCAAAGAGATGTCTCTTATCTTTTCAAATACAGTCTATGTTAAAAACAAAGAGAGAACAAAATAGGGCCCTTCAGAGAGTATCCATATGAACCCGCTTTTCATAGTTTGATTATTTTGGTGCTAAGCTCCATACAAGTGTCCAACCAGTTAAACTGGTCTATACATGTACTATGGCCACTGCATTCCCACATTTCCTCTGTTTTTGTTTTTTGCAACAGGGTTCAGCTGTGTTGTTATTATGATGTTCTCTTTATGCCTGGGAAACATGCCTATCATCATAGCAAACAAAGCATGAATATATTGAATAGTACAACATACAGAAATAAGCAAAGCAATAATCATGAGTACAGTAGATAATATGTTCTTCAGCCATCTGGTTTCTGCAAATGTTTTTAGGTCACCCATCCTTTTATTAAGGTGAACAAAGTTAGTGGAAAAGTGGCCAGGAGATGTCAAGCGAGGTAGGCCATCATGTTTCTGGGGTGTATTCCAGTTATACATTTCCACAAATCGCTCACACAAATTGTAAATCCATCCGGTTTCAGGCACCCAAGAAAACCACATGTCAGGAGTTTGTAATCTCTGAGTTATCCTGGAAGCCCTATCTTGCAAGTCCCGAGCACCTCCTCTGACCACACCTGATTTGTTCCTCCAGTTCCAGAAGGGCTTTGGTTTCACTTTTCAGGACGTCCTTCCTATTGGAGGGAATAAAACCTTTGCATATTTGCAGAAGGGAGGGGAGACATTGGATACAGCAACAAAGCAAAACAAGCAGTACAATTATAGATACAATATTTGGCATAATTGATTTCAACCAAAAACCATCTGGGAGCCATGACCAAAGAGCAGCCCAGATGTCAATGGCGCCAGATCCATTGGATGATAAGGGATTATTTTTTGATCAAGTTTTCCATATTTTCTATGGTGTGAGTGATGTTATATTGATAATCAGATACATAGGTACAACAATGTGAGTGAAATGAAGATCCCGATAGTTCATTGCCACCCGAGATTGGGCACGATGTCTCTGGATATCTGAGTTTTTAATGAGCCACCCAGTGTCAGTGGTGGGTGTGGTTTGAAAAATAGGAGTAGTGGAGTTTGTCCAATTAGCAGCTATTTGAATGTCTTTTACTGTCCCATCATGATTGAATGTAGAGGCTGCTGACAAGAAGGATCATGAGATGTAGGGGCAATAGATGCAAGATTGTGACTTAATTCCAGAATCCATGATATATAGTCTCTTTTATGCAATTGTTACAGAGGCCCATTGTTCTTATTCACTCCCCCCTCAGCTGGAAATCTCAATATGGGAACCTTAGGTGGTGGAGTAGATTTAGGTAGAAAGTAAGGAGCTTGTGCATAGACAATGCGTTTTTGACGGGAGCGTACTTGACTTGAAGTGTATGTATGTGGGGATTTGATGTTCCTTACATGGTCACATGAGAGTCCCAAAGCTAACAATGTCCAAAGCCATAAACAAATCATAGTCACTTATACGTGTGAAACAAAATTACTAGCAAAATTAGAAAAACAATTCTACTAACATTAGTATGTGTAAGAAAGTGTTAAAATGTATATGTACAATATGAAGGTAATTTCCTCCTGATGAATCTTCCGCTGTGCTCAGGGGACTAGCTTCCGGTGTAGTCCTGCAAAGCTGATGGTCACCACCGTGCGTTAAGAGTCTGTTGCTGTCTCAGCACAGGGGTTTCTCCTTCTTTTTGTTGTAAATGAAATGGTCTTACGTGTCTTTTGGGGATCCAAATGATGCGATCATTGTCCTGGACAGCAGCATATCCATGGCTCCAGGTAATAAGGTCAGCAGGTCCTTTCCAGGCAGGATCAGGTAGTTGGTGGAAATAGACCTTCGGTTTTAGGGCAGCTGATGGATAAGCAGAAAAATGACGGGTCGCAGCAGATGTGGGAGGCTGTCCAGTCAGGTTAAGGAAGTTCAAAGTATATAAACAAAGATTGAGTTTGTTTTGCATGGCTGGGAGGCCGAGGCATTTTTCCTCTTTCAATTTTATAAGCCAAATTTGTGTGTGATGGACCACTTGTTACAAAAGTCTGCAAAGGCAGTACTGGTGTAGTAGATCCATTGTCAGTTTTAATTTCAATTGGGCGTCCCATCGATGCAGAAGTCCGAATACAATGATTTATTACATGTTTGGTTGCTTCCCCCCTTTTTGGGAATGCCAATAATAAATCCTGAATAAGTATCCAAGGAAACATGCAAATATTTCCATGGGGCAAAGGAAAGGTATTGAGTCACATACATTTGCCAATTTTCACAAGCTTTGAGTCCTCTAGATTTTACACCCATAGGAATAGAATGAGCTTGTTGACTACAGGTAGGACATTGTTGTATGATGGCAGTCGCTTCAGCTGCCATGAGACCAAATTGTTTCGCTAATGCTTTTTTTTATTTTGATGAAAATAGGCATGACTGTCCCATGGTGTGATGGAAGATATAACCATGAGCGCAGTTGCAGCTTTGTCATTTCCCTCTTCCAATCTCTGTCTCCGCTACCCACAACATCTATAACCTTCCAATAAACAAATCTCCTTATAACACTAAACATTCAAGTCCTTCTCCCATTGCCATTCTGACTTCCAAGCCAGCTCAAGTCTGTGCAAACCAACTTTTTCTTAAACAATTCAACTCCTTCTCTGCACCAATATCTGATCGTCCTTTTAAATCTCCTTGTAAACAAGCATACTTCCAAAAGTCAACTTTCTGCTTTCCTTCACTAACTCTCTCTTACATTCCCTATAACACTGGGTTCTTTACATACCAGTCTTTATTCAAAATAGCACAATTATCTATTCACAGCCTACAATATCCAGTCAATCCTAAAAAATTTCCTCAACTCTTCAGGTGTTACTTCTTTCATTAATTAAATGTCCTAAGTATTTTATCTCTCTTTCTACATATTGTAATTTCTAACTCATCTCTGTGATAATTCCTAAAAATGGCAGCAGTTTATGCTGTTGACAAAGAAACAAACAAATAAACAAACAACAGACAAAGAACAAACATGCCATCTGTTAAGTATGCAAAATGCACGTAGATATAAAAACATTAAGGAGTATTTTGAGTCAATACTCTGAAAAAGAATTGGGTATGAAAGTATTTGAAACGTCAAAAATTTCCAGAAGGAAAAAGAAGGTATTGCATTCTGAGCCATTCAGTGCTCTGCAAAGGCAGGTATCAGATATCACCCTATACCCCGCCCCTCTCTGGCTGGTTCTCTGAGAGAAAAAAAAATGGTTAAAAATACAAAGAAACAGTAGCCCCCCCCCTCTTTCGTGCCTCTCATCTCCCAGGGAAAAAAAGGAGGGGGTGAGGGAAAGGAAAATTTTTTTTAAACAGACCAAGCCTCCCTTCTCCTCGGAGGGCAGGGAGAGAAAAGAAAAAAGGTGCTTATACACAAAATTACATTTCATGCAATCCAATACACACCCATTCACATCTGTACTGCAATCAGACCTTTTGTATAATACATCCTTCATGCGAATCAGTCATTCAAATTATTTCAATGAACTAGTTTATTCCCAAAACAGTGAAAAAATTCAGGCAACAGTCATAATCACAAAAAGTGATATGGGCCCATAACCATTGCCCGGTTTTCCACAGTTTCAAGTTCAAACCCAGTCAATTTTTTGCTGGCCAGCCAAGCATATCAATTCCACACACTATCATTATAGATGTACATCAACAAAATATTTTTAAACAGAAATCACTTCAAGTTGATTAGTTCAAATTATCTGAGTCTTCCCATTTAGACAGGCTCTAATTTTATTTCCTACTAAACCCCGGGTGGGAAGAACAATAAACAATTTATTTATTTATTTATTTATTTATTCAGCCTGAGAAACATACTGAGAGTCAGAGATCAAATTAAAAGCTTGTTGAGAAAAAGTGTGAAAGCTAAGATAGTCGCAGACAATTAGTGTAAGATTCTTTCCAGATGTCGTCATGAGTATCCTTGTAAGCAATGGCTCCTCTGGAGAAAATCATTAAGCAAGTAAACCTAGGATCTTTAGGCAAATGATATGAAATACAGCCTACAAAGTCAGTTAGAGCACACTGAAGAGATGAATTATTCTGAAGATAAAAGTGAAAGTCAGATTTTGAGATAGAAAGAATAATATTTATTAGATCAGTTCCATTTCTTCGACAGTCTGGCATACGCCCCAAGGTTATAATTTCAGCAATAGCTTAAATAAAGGGTAAAACATTTTTAGATGGTAATGAGACAAATAAAGCAATGTACTTTTTGCTGTTCTAAAACAGAATTAAATCTCCTAGCTTTTTCTTTTAGTCAATAACTCAAATAATGGACTAAGTAAATGCATAGGTAAAGAGAAATATGAGCAGTCCCAATTAATAGTACCCAGTAATTGTTGCAAATTTAACTTTGGGTAACTTTAGCCGGAGCAGAAAGAGATTGCACATAGTTTATGCCCTATACAGATAAGAAGCGTACATCTGTATTTTTTCTGGGGTAATGTGCAATTCATTTACACATAAATCATTTTGTATTTTCAAAAAGCCAATTAGGTTGTATTTTTTGTGCTCCAATTAAAATGTCATCTATACGATGATAACCAGGGTTTTGAGGGCTAGATGTTACAGACATGCCCCCACTTTTTGGATTTTTACACTTTTCCTTGAGGTTTTGCTGCCTGGTGATGAGGCAATCTTTCAACAAAGTCTGAAAAGGAACTATTAACAGTGTCCTGAAGGCTTTTTCTTTTTCTTTTTTGCATCATTAAACACTCTATAACTAATCTCCAGAGTGCAAAAAATTTTTTCAGGGCTGGGGAGGTTTGTGGAGGCATGTTCCCATCTGCTTCCATTTTTTCACTTTTAAAGAGCCCTTTTATTGCCAAAAGTATTTTAGAAGGTAAATCAAATTCTTTCACGGGCAGCACTTTCCCGTTATCTTTTTAAAACAATGATTGAGGACTTGGCCAATTCTCTAAGTTCGTGGAGGTGCGTAACCTGAGGCTTAGAGAATTCTGCCCCCATACTCACGATTATGGGAGGGTGCTTCGTTCGCCGACGACCGGCCCTGGTTTGCAGAGGCTCTTCCAGCCGAATGAGTATGAGGGTGCCAAGAGACGTGCTCGATGAATCACGTCGGGGTCACCATATGTTGGAATCATCCTGGCGGGCTTCTCATGAGTCAGATTAGGAAAAACACAAGGACAGGTGTTTCTCGGGATGAGAGAGCCCAGAGCTGACTCCGTCACCCTCTTTTATTAGTTATCAAAATACAGCGTCATCAGAAGGCGTTATTATGGCTACACATCTCATATTACATACAAGAGATAGAAAAACATCCATATATTTTCCAATATAAGTTTCACATTCTTACCTATTACAGTAAATCACGTGATTTCTAGGAAAGCGATACTTAAGGTAAAAACAAAACTTAACTCTGGCTATTTGGTGCCAGTTACTACCAGGCGAGAGGCCCATCTCCTCGTCAGAGATTACCTCAGCCCTCAGGAATGTTTCGCAAAGAGATGTCTCTTATCTTTTCAAATACAGTCTATGTTAAAAACAAAGAGAGAACAAAATAGGGCCCTTCAGAGAGTATCCATATGAACCCGCTTTTCATAGTTTGATTATTTTGGTGCTAAGCTCCATACAAGTGTCCAACCAGTTAAACTGGTCTATACATGTACTATGGCCACTGCATTCCCACAATGGTTGAAAGAACAGGGGTTACTTGGAGGCTTTTCTAGCAGGATGTGGTCACAGGACACCCCCCCTTCCTTAGGATGAGGAGGCCAAAGCAAGGCACCCGTTGTTCAGCACAGGTAGTCCTCAACTTACGACCATGATTCCGTTGCTAAGCGAGAAATTTGTTCTGTGAGTTTTGCCCCGTTGTGTGACTTTCCTCGCCGCATTTGTTAAAGCGAAATCCCTGCCATTCTGCCAAATGAGTTACATGGCCATTAAGCGAATCTGGCTTCCTCCGTTGACTCTGCCGGTTAGCAGGTCACAAAAGGGGATCACGTGACGCCAGAACACTGGGACCGTCATAAATGTGAGTTGGTTGTCAAGCGTCTGGATGTAAATTGCGTGGCCGTGGGGATGTGGCAGAGGTCAAAAGTTTTTTCAGCGCCATTGTAACTTTGGTCACTAAATGAACTGTTATAAATTGAGGACTATATGTACAGTGGTTGGATTTTTATTTTATTTGCCACAATTCACTGGGTTCACAGCTGTTTTTCCCCATGTTCAGCTCAACCAGACATAGTCTGGTTTATGTGGTTTACATGTGGGGGAGGGGGGGCTAGCAAGTGACATCCCCCCCCCTACGATAACACAGCCCCCGCCATGCTGGGAGACGGAGGCCTGGTCCCCGTCCCAGCCTGAGACAGGGAAGGCGGCTTGGCGGGCCGGGGGTTCCCTCTCAACCTAACCCACTGTACCGGGGGGCGGGGGAGAGAGGTATCCTATGGAAAAAAGGCAGAACGGAAGTCAAATGAATAAGTATTCACGCTTAGGGCACAAGATGAGAAACAATGGATGGGAAACTAAGCAAGGAGAGAAGCAACCTGGAATTGAGGAGAGACTTCCTAACAGGGAGGGCAATTGACCAACCGAACAGTTTGTCACCAGAGGTTGTGGTTGCTTCATCACTGGAGGTTTTGAAGAAGAGACTGGACAGCCACTTGTCTCAAATTGTGTACGGTTTCCTGCTTGAGCAGGGGGTTGGATTAGATAGCCTCCAAGGTCCCTTCCAGCTCTATTCCGTTTCTGATTTTGCCTCAAAGCGAAGACATCTGCAAGGACAAAGCCACCGGTGCTCCTGGGGCTGCCAGGAGGGCCAAATCGGGCCAACCCCTAAAGATGGAAGTTATTTGAAGGCCCAAAACCAAAGGCCCAGGTCCAGTGGGTCTCACCAGGTAAGGGCGCCCTGCTGGAAAACTGCTTTCGGAGACTTTGGAGTGTGCAGTTGGGCCACTTTCGCAAAGGGATTAGGGCCCACTGATGGCGGAGAGCTGGCTCAGGCCTCAAGGGGGTCTTGAGGGCTCCACGGACCCCAAAGGGCGGCTGGGGGAAGGCTGTCCCTGCTTCCGAGGACCAAGCAAGGATGTTCCTGCTAGATACTCCTCAAAAGGTACCGGCTGTTGCAACCACTGGATGAGCTTGTGCACGTTTGGGGGCGCCCGGCCCTGTGGGCTGCATCAGAGGCCGATTATGGAGGGAGACCACCCCCCCAAAACCCCCGCAGCCATAGCGCCCAACATGAAAACGCAGATCCTCCTGGAAGCGGCCACTTCCGAAACCGGCCCTTCTCCATACGGAGGGCGAGCTCCCCTTTGCTCCCGGATGGAGCCCTCTTTATTTCAGGAAGAACTACTGGGTGAGGGGAGGCCACAAGGACCACACCAGGAGAGGTCCTCCCCAAGCTCTTCACCCCACTGCTGCCGACTGTAGACTTTTGAGGCCATCGGAGAAAGGGGGAAAAGGGCTGCTCCAACCCAACCCCAGTAGTGGTATTCACTTATTTCACTACCGGTTCAGAAACGTGAGCGTGCGCCACCTCTGCGCATGCGCAGAGCATCCGTGATGACGTCCAGGTGGGTGGACACAGCCTCCCGCCGCTGCTAGATTCACCCAAACCGGGTAGAACCGGTAGAATCCCACCACTGGCCCAACCTCAGCAATTTTTAAGATGGGTGGGCTTCAATTCCCCCATCACCGCCAGCAGCCCTTCCACACCCCCGTTCCTCCCATGGAGAACAAGGGGAACCATATGCCACCGCCCGCCGGGGTAGCCGCAGATCCCCTCACCGAGGAAACGGACCCACCCCGGTGGAAGGACAGACCAAATCTGGACTGCCAAAGCCCCACATTGCCCTGCCTGCCCCCCGCCCCACGCGAAGCAGGCAGAAGCGTGAAGCTTCCCTCTCTTTATTGGCTTCTCAGGCAGGAATGCAATTACACTAATAAATAATCATGAAAAAGAAACGGAGGCTCTGGAGTGGTGGATCTGAAGCAGAAAGCCAGGCTCTTGCGGTCCCTGCCAGGGTTGCAGGCAGCGGCAGGGGGAAGCCGAGGGGAGGCCGGTCACAGCCTGGGGGGGGGGGGGGAAGCCTTGCCCACGTTCCCTCGGGGAGGCTAGCACCAGGGTCCCAGGGGGGAGGAGGACCGGGCTGTCCCTAACTCCCTCCCGGGTGGGGGGGCTGCTCAAACGTCGTGCATCTTCTTGGTGAGCTGAGGCTCTTCATCCACCAGCATCTTGGACTTGAGATGCTCCTTGTAAGAAAGGATGTCGCCAGGCCACTTGGTGATGGTCTTCTTCTCACACACCCAGATCTCCTGGGCCACCTGGGGGAAAGAGGGGAGGAAGCCTCTGTGAGGGATGTGGGGGAGGAAGATGGGAAGGAGGAAGAGGGGGAGGAAAAAGAGGAAGCTGGCAGGAATAGCTAACACCCTAGATGATAGATGGATCGGGACAGACTTGAACACTGGGCCCTATCTAACAAAATGAAATTCAATGTAGAGAAAAGTCCTACACTTAGGTAAGAAAAACTAAAACTACGCATATAAACTGGGGGAAACCAGGCTTAATAGCAGTGACTGTGAGAGGGATCTTGGGAGTCTGAGTGGACAAGCAATGAAATATGAGCCAGCAGGGTGTAGTGGCAGCCAAAAAAGCCAATGCAATCCTAAACTGCATTAACAGAGGGATACAATCAAGATCAAGGGAGGTACTAATACCACTCTATAAAGCCCTAGTAGTACTGCATCCAGTTTTGGTCACCACACTTTAAAAAAGATGTTGAGACTCTAGAAAAAGTGCAGAGGAGAGCAACCAGGATGATGAGGGGACTGGAGGCTAAAACATAGGATGAACGGTTGCAGGAACTGGGCCTGGCTAGTCTAGTGAAGAGAAGGACCAGGAGAGACAGGATAGCTGTCTTCCAATACTTGAGGGGCTGCCACAGAGAGGAGGGGGTCAAGCTGTTTTCCCAAAGTACCTGAAGGCCAGACAAGGAATAATGGGTGGAAACTGACCAAGGAGAGATTCAACCAAGAAATGAGGAGGAATTTTCTGACAGTGAGAACAATCAATCTATGGAACAGAAGTTGCCTTTGGAAGTTGTGGGAGCTTCATCTCTTGAGACTTTCAAGAAAAGATTGGACTGCCATTTGTCAGAAATGGTGTAGGGTCTCCTGCTTCAGTCGGGGTGGGTGGGTGTTGGACTAGATGACCTATGAGGTCCCTTCCAACTCTGTTAATCTGTTAAAGGAGGAAGAGGGAGGGGAAACAGAAAGAGGGGGAGAGGAGGGGGAAAAGAGGAGGCAGAAGAGGAGGGGGGAAAGGGGGAGGAGATGCGGAACATCTCCTTCTGGCTCTGCCTGGCAAGGACGCCTCAAGGGCCCCACACACACACACACACACACACAGGTCTCCGTCCGTCAAAGCTGGACAAGCTGCCACCTCCAGCATGGGAGCGGTATTCACACCGAGGCTAAGCCAAGGTTTCCTTAACCAGGTTCAAACCAGGCTGGATTTGCACAACTGGCTATACAATCATGGTTGGCAAACCCGTTTTGTTGTGCGAAGGAGACACCTGCATTTATTGTCCTTGGCCACCTCCTACATTGGTGGGAAGGTATCCAGGGGCCCTTGGCCTTACCAGAAGCTCCCCAAATTTTCACTTCATGCACCAGGAATTCCAACTCCTTAAACCGTTACGCGGTGGGGGGGTTGGCCCCGCTTGAGCAATCACAAAGGGCAATTTGGTTAAGCGAAGGAGTTGCTAAACACGGTCAGAGTTTCTGATCTTACTTCAGACAGTCATAACTCAAAGGCAGTCACTACATGAGGACTATCCCTATTCTAAGCCGGGGTCCCCAACCTGTGGCGTAGCTACGGGCCAGGAGGGCATTGCAACCGGGCCAAGGCAACGGCTGGCAAACTTGCGCACATTAGCTGAACCATCCACAATTATGCTGATTATTTATTCCTGGAAACAGTTTGCTGGGATTGGCTTCTGGGACCCCCTCCCTGCGTCCCCCCCAAGGGCTGAATTCGCACCCAGGAGACCCCCCCCCCAACAACCCCCCCCCAGAACTGGCTTTGCCAATGACAGCACACCGGGGTGTGTGTGAGATGTGTCGCAGGAGGAGGGTCTCACACAACCACCCCCGCTCCCCGGGCAGTCCCCCCCCCCCCAGGGATGCACCTGCTGGATGAGGCGGAAGTCATGGCTGACCAGCATCATGCCCCCTTCGAAGTCGTTGATGGCGTCGGCCAGGGCGTCGATGGTCTCGATGTCCAGGTGGTTGGTGGGCTCATCCAGGAAGAGCATGTGGGGGTTCTGCCACGCCAGCCACGCGAAGCACACGCGGCACTTCTGACCGTCAGACAGGTTCCGGATGGGGCTGACCTGCCAAGGGGGACAAAGGCCCTGTCTGACCCACGCGGAGAAGACCCAGCTGGCCCCAGGAGGGAAAGGCCACCGATCGGGTTGGTCCGCTGGCCTGCCGGAGCTCACAGCCATCCTTCTCCAGCTGCCCATCAGGAAAAAAACATAAGGCGCTCCCCCCCATCTCCCCTGCTGAGCTTCCTCCCCAAGAACGGCTGCCTGGTGACCCTTAGAGCCCTTCCTCCCCCTTCCAAGATCCAGGCAGGAGAGGCCAAAGGAAAAATCCTGGGTTGGCCGGAGGAGCTTTGCCGAGAACCTGTCACTTCTGGGGGGGGGGAGGGGGGAGGGGGAGTCTTGCTGAGAGGGGCTGGGAAGGAACCCCGGGCTGTGACTTGCGATCCACAGGAACCGAGTTAAGTGGGGGGACCAAAGGGTAGGGGGTGGGGAAGGGGCCTGCCTCCCCCGAGTTGCCTTGTGGGAGAGAGAGGGAGATATAAATTGAATAAACCAACAAAATTGCTTGTTTTGGAGACTGCTATGGCTGCTGCCTCCGTCCCCAGATCCTGCCCCACCCCAAGAGGGTAGGATCTGCGGCTGGGAACCTGCCTGTCACCGATGGAGCCGCGTGGGACGTCCGGGGCTGCCCGGCACCTTCCCTCCAGGCTGAGCGAAAACCTTGCCTGGCATCCCCCCCACCTCCCTCCCTAGACAAAGCGGACGGAGCCCCCCCCCGCACCTGCTGCTTCCCGGTCAGCCCGTAGCGGCCGATGATCTTGCGCATCTCCTCCTTCTCCTTGATCTCGGGGTAACACCTCAGCATGTACTCCAGCGGAGAGAGGTCCAGGTCCAGCTGCTCTTGCAGGTGCTGGGGTGGGGTGGGAGACCTTGTTAGAATAAGAGGCTTCCCTCCCCCACAACCTCTGAATAGCCTATCCTGGCCTCTACATGAGGCCTGGCTACCAGGAACGGGAGTCCCCAACACCACCACCCAGAAGGGCCTCCCGGGAGTGCCCCCACCCAACTTCACCTGGTGGTAGCGGCCTATCTTGACGTGCGAGTGCTTCCGGATCATGCCGTCTGTCGGGAGCAGCTGGAAAGGAAGAGGCGGCTGAGGCGACTGCGGAAAGGAAGAGCTTGGCCACCCACCAGAAACACCACAGGGGTGTGTGTGTGCGCAGTAATTACCTCTCCGGTGAGGAGCTTGAGCAGCGTGGACTTCCCGGCCCCGTTGGGTCCCACCAGAGCCACCCGCGTGTCCAGGTCAATGCCAAATTCCAGGTTGTTGTAGATCCAGTGCTGGAGGGAAGCAATCAAGAGAGGCTCGCCATCCCGTCTTCCCTCCTCTTCCTCCTCCTCCCTCCCTTCCAGCTACTCACCCCATCTTTGCTGTAGCGGAAGCTCACGTTCTGTACCATGATGACGGGAGGCGGGATCTTTCCGCAGGAGGGGAAGTAGAAGGAGAGGGTCTGTGGAGACAGGAAAAGGGGTTAGGGTTAGGGGCCACCCGGGGCCCCATCCCGCCCACTAAATTCTAACCTTATCGTTGATGACGCGTTCGGTCAGCCCGGAGGCCATCATCTTTTGGAGGGTCTTTTCTTTGCTCTGAGCCTGGCGGGCTAACTTGGCGCTGCCGTGTCCGAAGCGGGCGATGTAATTCTACAAGGAGGCAAAAGTTTCTTTGAGGCGCCAGAAGCCACCGAGACAGAGCCCGGAGGAACCCCAAAAGTCCTGCGCCTCGGAAGAAGCCGGCCGGGTTACCTTCATGTGGGCGATCTGATCTTGCTCCCAGTGGAACCGTTTCATCTGGTTCTCCTCCAATTCCACGCGGGTCTTGACGTACTGATCATAGTTGCCCTGCAGGGAGGAAGAGGCAATGGGAGAGGGTGTCCTGCGACCGAAAACAGGCCCCTCCTCCCCACCCTTTCGGGAGGGCAATGCCTGGGATCAGGAAGAGCCAGCTAGGCACGAGTCTGTCCCCTGCCCCCCTTGCTTACCGTGTAGTACTTGAGTTTGCGGTTGTGCAGGTGGATGATGTTAGTGCAGACGCCGTTCAGGAAGTCCTGGGAATGCGAGATCAGGACGAGGATGCGCTTGAACCTGCAACAAAAAGGCCAGAGGTTACTTCCCCCTCCCGACCGAAGGACCCCACCCTCCTCCAAGATGCCAAATCCCACCCACCGGAATTCCCTGACTCACGTTTTCAGCTCCTCCTCCAGCCAGACGCAGGCATCCAGGTCGAGGTGGTTGGTGGGCTCGTCCAGCAGCAGCATGAAGGGCCGGATGAAGAGGGCCCTGTGGAGAAAGTTCTGTCAGGGAAATGGGAAAGAGGGAGAGGAAGGCCGGCAAGGGGTTCCCGGAGTGGAGCCCTGGCACCAAACCCACCTGGCAAGTGCCACCCGCATCCGCCAGCCGCCACTGAAGTCCTTCAGGCTCTTCCTCTGCATGGCGGGGGTGAAGCCCAGGCCGTGCAGGATGCGGGAGGCTCGCGCCTCCGCCTTGTCGGCGTCCAGCTCCTCCAGTCGCTCATACAGCTCCATCAGCTTCTCACATTCGGCTGTGGGGAGAGGAGGAGGAGGAAGGGCACTGTGAGTCAGAGTCCGGGGGTTCTGGCCCCTCCAAAGAGCCTGTCGACTGAGTCCCAAGCCTCACCGTCCTCGTGGGCTAGGCGCTCGGCCTCCCGCTCCAGCATGGCCCGCTCGGTGTCCACCTCCATCACGCACTGCAGCGGCGTCTTCTCACTGGGCGGCATCTCCCGCGTCAGGTGGTAGATGTCAATGTGCTCCGGGATGGGCACCTCCCGCTTCCCGATGGCCGACAGCAGCATGGACTTGCCTGCGGGCGCAGAGAAAGAGAGAGAGAGAGAGAGAGAGAGACGCGGGCACCGTTGCAGCAGCAGCCCGGGCCCCACCGCACCCTCGGTTGCCCGGCCAGGGAGACTCACCTGTGCCGTTGAGGCCGATGAGGCCGTAGCGGCGGCCGGAGTTGAGCTCCAAGCGGGTGTCGCTGAGCAGCTCCTGGCCGTGGAAGGTGAGCGAGAGGCTGATCACGTGGACGTCGGTGCTGTTGGGGTGCGAGGCCAGGGCCCCCGTCACCGCCCGGGCGGCCGCCTTCTTCAGCTCAAAGGCCTCCAGCGCTCGCGAAGCCTCGTCCAGCTCTGTCCGGGGGGGAGGGGGAAAGGGAGAGAGAAGCCACGGCTCAGCCCTCCCGTTGCCCCTCCGTCCCTCCCTCCCCCAATGCCTCCCCCATCCCTCTTCCTCTCCCATCTCCCCTCCTGTCCCTCCATGCCCATCCCAATCCTTCCTTCCTTCCCCCTCCACCCCTCCCTACCGGGCTCTTCCGGGCGTCCGTTGGCCTCCCCTCCTCCGCCTCCCTCGTCCTCCTCGTCGGGCCCCTTGCCGGGCCTCGGCCTGCCCTTGCCGGCCTCCTTCCTGCGGGCCGCCTCCTTCTTCTTGGCCGCCTTCTTCTTGGCCAGGTCGGACGGCATCGCGGCGGCGGCGGCGGCTTCTCCTTCCTCCGATCCAGCTTCCGGCCTGCCCTCCCTCCGCGGAACAGCTGCGGCCGCGTGCGCCAGCCCCGCCCATGCCGCCCCGCCGCCCAATCCCCGCGCGACACGTCACCCGACGCCGGGGGGGGGGGGAAGGGGACCGCTCTCGCGAGAACAAGGGAGAGAACGAGAGGAGGCCCCGGAGCAGGCCGGGAAATAGAGTCCGGGTGGGGCATGAGGGCTGCACGCTAGGGCTGCACGGCGCCTCTAGCCCTGCCCCGAGGGCGCCACCTCGCCGAGAGACACCCCCCCCGCCCGCCCGTCCAGGAAGCTGCTCGGGTAGTTGGGGCGGGTGGGGGGGGCTGGACACCCCCACTCGCCCCCCCCCCCCCCCAGCATCCCCGGCTCCTTCCTTCCCTTTGCTCCGGACTTCGAAGTAACAGTAACCGAGTTGGAAGGGACCTTTTAGGACAGGTCATCTACTCCAACACCCCCCTGCTCACGCAGGAGATTCGAACCTCTCATTCTGATAGACAAGCGCAGCGTCTTAGCCACCTCGGGGTTCTTTTGCAGCCCCCATCCCCGCCCTCCCTCCGTGCCCCTTTCAGCTCCTTTGCACTGGGGAGGGGGGCAGCGTAGGGTGTGTTTTCCTGAGCCCCCCCTCCGGCTGGCCAAAACCCGCCAAGCGTTTGTCCCCAAAACGTGAGGAAAGTGGGTGTAAAGTTTTTCGGGGGGGAGGGTGGGTGCAGAAGACGGCCGGGTCCCCCAATGTGTCCCCCCCCTCCGACTCCCATGGGTCACGGTCAGCCCTATTGGAGCCCCTTAATTCGCCTCCCGGACTGCTGGGGGACTCCGGCGCCCACTCTGCCCTGTGGCTTTGATCACCGGGGTCTCCTCTCCCTTGACAGTGTCTCTGCTGAACGTGGTGGTGGTGGGGCTTCCCTCGGTCACCTGCCTGGATTGCTAGACCCATTCCCAGGTTAATGGCGTGGCTCCTTCGTTGTATCGGTGCCTACATGCTCCCCTCCCAATGTCCAGATGCAGGTTCACAGGTGTATCCCTTCCCCTGCAGCCACAGCAAGAGGAGGCACCTCAGAGGTCATTTAGTCTCTTTGGGGGCAGGGTTCATCAAAGCCTGTCAGGCAGTTGGGGGGGAAGGGGTGGTGGTGTCTCTGTGAAGATCTTTGGGGAAAGGGAGCAAGTTCCCCTGCATTCCCACTCTTGCTATCTGGTCCTAATGTGTCATCTGAAACTGGTTTGGCCCCATCCGTGTTGGGTCAGGTTGAACTCCCTTGGCTTTCTTCTCTTTGCGTGAAAAAGGAGAAGGAGAACTGGGGGGGGGATATGAGAGCAGTCTTCCAGTATTTGAGGAGCTGCCACAAAGAGGAGGGGGTCCACTTCTTTTCCAAAGCACCAGAAGACAAGATAAGAAACAATGGATGGAAACTAACCAGAGAGAAGCAACCTGGAATGAAGGAGAAACTTCCTGACGGTGAAGACAATGAACCAGTGGAACGGCTTGCCACTAGAAGTTGTGGGTGCTCCATCACTGGAGGTTTAAGAGACTGGACAGCCATTTGCCTAAAATTGTATAGGGTGTCCTTGAACGGGGCTGGACTAGAAGGCCTCTAAATTCCCTTCCAGCTTGATTCCAATTCTGACTGAAGGAAGATGGTCCTATATTTTGGGAGCTTAAATCGCCTCCGATTCTTTGGTTGCTCCTCCTTGTCTCTGGTTCCTAATCCCACCATCTTGCTAGCTGCCTTTTAACCTTGCTTTGTTACTGTCCTTTTTAAATTCGTGGGATCCTGGTTCTCCCGATGGGAGCCTGACCAGGGGCCAATGGGGAGGAGGGTGCGCTTCCCAGGGTTGGTCTCAGGGCTCCAGTTCAGGTCCCCCAATCTAATTTTGACTGTCTTTAGCAGTTGTCGTGCTGTTCACCTTGTGGCCAGCAGTGGCACTCCTCTGTGCTCCTCACGTGCTCCTGCCAAGCCAGGTCTTCTCCACGCCTTTCTGTGTTAATTTCTGTCCTGTTTGGAGCAAAAGCACATTGGGCCCCGGGAATTGCCGTGTCACCCCCCCCACCCAAATGGTGCCATCTGTGAAGGGAGCTTGCCCAGCATAGATGGCGCACCGTGGAATGCCAGGTCTTCCCTTTTGAGGATGGGGGCTTCAGCCTCAAGCCCCTCAGCTGGGAATAACCGTCGTGCCAGGATTCCTTGTGGTCAGAGCTGTCACCCATCTGGGTCCGTCTCCTTGGTCCCTTCGGGGTTCCTTTCTCTCTTCCTGGGCCACGTCCTCCAAGCTGTCAGCATGATGGGGAGAGGGGCGAAGGGGGCGAAGGAGGAACGGATGCTTCCCTTGGGTCCCTGAGTAGCCCCTTTGGGCTTGCTCATCCCAGTGAAAGTAGCTGTGGGACTTGCTTCTCCCACCCCGACGGAAACTGCCACCCACAGCCGTGGGAGGGCATGGTGAACCCAGAGCGGGATGGAGCCCATTCGGCAGCTTGTTTGATGTGTTGTCGCGGCAGTGAGGGGCGGGGAGCTATTGTATTTTATTAATTTATTCTTTGATTATTTTATTCATTTTCTTTTTTTTTACATACGATGCTTTTATAGCCCTGTAAGCCGCCTTGAGTTGCCGTGTGCGAATAGAGGCGGCAATATCTAATTTTTTAATAAAAGAATAAATGAGGGGTGTGCCTGGACCAGGTCAGAGGGCAAGGCCAGACGTGCTAAGATGACCTCCCCTTCCCTCTGGGCTTCTCCCCAGACTGGGCGCCCTCTCCCCAGTGGCCTCCATCATCTCCATAGTCTTTGGGACTGGTCTTCTGCACCGCCTCTCTCAAAGGGCCTTCATTTGCCTTTGGGGACATGGGTTTCACTAGTGCCCACCTGGAATATTTCCAGGGCTTGTTCTGCCTAGCCCTGGTGGGCAAAACCTAGCCGAGGGTGAGACCCAACCGGGCATCGGGGAAGAGCGGGTGTCTGCTCATCTGGCAGAAAAGCCCCCGGTTCTTGGAGAATGGATGGCCGGGCAAGGCCTGCTGTCCTCTGCCTGACCCTTGGGGCCCCCATTGAGGTCTCTAGTGCAAGAAGCCTCTTCTGGGGGCCCTGGCCCTCCTTGCTTTGCCAAGGAGACATGGGGCAGTGGTTTGTGGGTGGTGAGGAGCAGGAGGGAGGTGGCATCCTGGCTGTGAAGTTTGAGGCTCAAAGCAGTGTCATCCTTTCTCCTGCCCCCACCTTCCTTACTTCAGTGGCAGCACAATGAACTTGCCAAGAGTACCGACCCAGAAAAGGAAACCGGAGACAAATTTAAGGGGGCAGCGATGGTGCCCCCTGTGGCTGTGGTCACTGGCACTCACGGCCCCACACACACGAATGTTGCGGGCGCTCGTGGTCCCACTCGCCTGAGGCCGCAAGAGTCCATGACGATGCTCGCGTGGCCTGGTGGCCACAGCCCGGTAGTGGGCCACAGCCCACAGGGTGGGAGGGGGAGGGGGGAGAGTAGTAGAGTCCAGAAGGCTTTCAGATCTACCCCTTTGGACCGGCTTCTGCCTGCTGGCGAGCACCTAGATGCTTCCTGGCCTGGTGCCCTTGCCTCCTTCCTAGGGCTGAGAGGATTGACTGTCTTAAGGCCGTACTAGAACTCACAACCTCCTAGATTTTGGCCTGCTGGCTTAATCTCTACTCCAAAGTGGCTCTCGGGGGCTTGGCTAAAAAAAAAAAAGATGGACCAAAGAGATTTTCCTCAATGGTTCTGAATCAGAGTGGAGAGGAGATCACGAGGTGAGTCCCCCAGATCAGTATTTCAATTTCTGGGGTTTTTTTGGGGGGGGGTGAGAACTGAGAATGTTTGCCTGACTGCCTGGTCAGGCAGAATGAGGCGGGACGGCCAATACCTAGGAGACAAAGAAATTATTTTGTTAGGTTAGCGAAATCGGGCTGGATGAAAGGAAACAAAATGGAGCAGTTGCAAATGCAGATTGACAGTAACAGAGTTGGAAGGGACCTTGGAGGACATCTAGTCCAACCCCCTGCTCACGCAGGAGACCTGTACTAGGGATTCGAACCGCCGACCTTTCTGATCAGTGTCTTAGCCACTGAGATACAAGGGCCAGAGTTCCCCACTTGGCTCGAGAATCATAACGCTTGTGAAATGGGTTTTGGGACAGATTGCCAAACTGAGCTAGCAACCTTGCGCGTCTGCGAAAGTAATTTTTAGAAAGTAATTCTAGCTTCATCCACAGAGTTATACATTTCAGATCAGAGTTACTGAGTTTTCCCTTTATATCCTGGTTTGGTCAGAGTCCACCTGGTGCCCCCCCAACCCCCCCTTCTCCTGAGTTTGAAAAGGACTGGGGGGGAGGGGCGCAGCTGAGATTGCCCAAGAATGGCTGGAGGGGCTGAATTCCTTCAGCCTTGGAGAAGACGACCGGGTTGGGATGGTGGGTGGTGAGACAGGATAACATTCTTAAACCTGGCATCCTTTGTGGCATCAAGAAAACCTGGCATCATGTGGTTTCAAAAATCGAAGCATAGGAGGGCAAGGCACCAGAATGGATTCTCTGGCTGGGTAGGGGCTGGGCCCTTCTTATAGGTGCCCGCTGCTAGGGGAGGCCAAGCCCAGATCTTTTCTGTTGGCATTCAGCCTCAAGATAGGGAAGGGGTCTCTTACTTCCCCTTCCCCCCTCTCTTCTCCTCTTTCTCGTTCAGCGCTGGCTTGTCAGGAGGGCCCTGGGCACCAGCCTCAAAGTGGGCTCTCTGCTTATTTCAGTGGGGTTGTTTGGGTTGCCCTCCGTGCATTCCCCAGCCAAGTGTGTGCCTGGTTTCCACACCCTCAGTGCCCTTACACGCTCGTCCCCGCCCCCCCACTCCACGCAAGGTCCCATTTGCTTCCTTCATCCCGGCTGGCCCTGGGGGAGGCGGATGCCAAGAGCGGCCGTCTTTCCAGCGCATCCTTTGCCACAGGGGCGCAGTGAGAATGACGGGCAGGCGTTTGTCTGTCGCTGTGTGTTTGTGTGTGTGCGGGCAGCTAGAGCTTGCAATGCCTCTCCCTCACTGCCCCCCTCCTCCTCCTGGGTTTTTGCGGGATCCTCCAAATTCAGAAGGCTCCGGCGGGCCGTGCGAGGCTGCATCTCCCTAGCAACAGGGATGGCATTATACGGTTCCCATGGAAACTCCGGCGGCGGCGGCGCAGCAACAGCAGCAGCAGCAGCATTGGGGAAGGCGGGCAAGGAGCGGTGGCGCTTGGCAGCCTGGCGGAACTGCGGAGCTCTTTGTCTGCCTGAACGGCCGGGGGAACCCGCCGCTGGCTGAAGGGCTCCAGCTTCCGGGGAGGCGCGTTGGCAACCTGGCGGCGGAGCCCACCTTCCCAGCGCCCGAGGACCGGTTGGCGGAATCGGGCGGGCGGCTGGCACTTCCGTGCCCTGCCTGAGAGGCACTCAAGAGCCGGAGGAGCGCTGGGCTGAGGCCGGGAGGGGGCTGCAGCAGCCCCGCCGCAGCCACAACAGCAGCAGCAACAGCCGCGGCAGGGTAAGTGAAGGGATGCTCCTTCCTGGGAAACCCCCGGAGTCGGCCGGGGGAGGGCGGGTGCCTCGCCCCCCGGGAGCTGGTGTCAGCCGAAGGGCCCGGAGAAGCCGGCACCGAGGGATGGGGCAGCCCCGGGCAGCGAGCGGCACCCTCGGGGTGAAAGCGCCGCCGCTCCCAGAGAGCCGCCTGGCGCTGCCCTGGGGCGCCCGGGAAGCCCTCCTGGCCAGCGCTACGGAACCCAGAGGGGACGGGGAGGTTCAAAGCCGGGGACCCTCCCAGGAGGAGAGCTCCGCCTTAGCCGTTTGGACCCCGCCTAGCTCGGGCCACAGCCAGAATCGCGCTTCCCTCCCGCCGAAACAAAAGGCCACGCACCTTTCCTCTTAGTTTAGCCCCGAAGCGGCCCCCCCCCCCCGCGAGACCTGAGACTGGGTGGGTGCACTGTGTGGGGACGGTTCACGGGGCTGCCTGGCCCTTTTCTGCCCGCTGCTCACGGGTGGGAGCGGGGCAAGGATGCTCTTGGTCAGAATCTGCAGCTGACCTGCCCCCCCCCCCCCCCGAAAAGGGCTGCGGCTGGGCCAGGTGGTCACGGGCTCTTCCACGCGGGGGTGGGGGGGGCGTGGTCCTGGCCTCCTCGACGGCAGCAGCAACAGGACCGGAGGACAGCCTTAGCCCACTGGCTGGCCTGGGGTGGGGGGCGACCTTGAAGGTGGCATCGAGCAGTCATTAATCCCCCTGGGTCATCAGTCCAGACACGGGAGGCTTCCATCTTCACATCTCATTATCATTTTCTGCTGATGTGAAAAAGGTCCTCCTTCTGTAAGGCCCGCGTTACCCACACCGGTGGGCTCTCTGCCGCTCATCAGAACTGCCCGGAGTCAGCTGGCCTCTTCCACAGGAGGAGCACCATCTCCCAAGACACACACACCCTCATCGGGTTTTCAGAGATTTCAGTGGGGCTCCTCTATCTCTGCCAGCCCCCAATGTTGCCTGGGTTTGGAAGAAAGAAGGACTCCAGCAGGCAGAGGGGCTGGGTGGGGGTGGGGTCTCCAAAGGGCATTGCCTGAGACTTTGCTAGAATGGACCGAAGCCCTCTGGGTTGGTGATCGGGTCCAGCTCTCAGCTTTGGTGTCCTTGGCAGCCGTCTGTGGGGCGGAGGGGGAGGGAGGGCGAACCAGTCCCCACAGATACTCTTGAGTCTATAAACTGGTCAGCCACTTTTAAAATCCTTGGTCCTCCCAACACAATTGACGGGGTAAAACGATGCAATTTAAGGTGGTAGCACAGCATGTGGTAGCGCACGTGGTATATCAAGTGCTGTGTCCACACTGGTCAGGGGCCTTTCTGAGACAGGAAGGCCCAGATGGACGGATGTCTGGCCACGTTATGCCTCAGGTCCCGAAGGGGTTAAACGCCGTGGGGAGGGGGCTTCTGCTGGCTTGTCCTCTGCAAATGGCCTCTTTAAAGCAGAGCTGTGTGTGTGTTGGGGGGGAGGGAAATGGCCCCTGCCTTCTCCCCCCCCCCCCTAAGGTTTACTCATCTAGCATTTCCTCCCCCTTCTCGACTCCCATCTTCCCCACCTGAACAGGATGGCACCTTTGAGGGACGGCCGGTGCAGCAGCTGCCCGATCCCTTCCTCCCCTCGAGAGTTTGTATGGCCTTTGCTGCCCCCTATTCAAAAGCCCCCCCCCCCTAGGCACAGGAAGAGGTGCGGTGGCATTCCCGGGTCTTCCCAGCAGCTGGGACAGGCGTGAGCACCCGAGGGACAATGCCTCCGAAGAGGAGGCTGGATGGGGGAAGAGAGGGATCCATGGCACTTGGGAGGAAAGCCGGAGCTCCGGGCTCCCTCCCCTCCCCCAGAGCTGGAGGCCAAGAAGGGACCCAGGGGGTTACCAAGGGTGAGGAGGGAGCCCTTGGCCATGCCTCCTGCTGGCCCTTTGTGTGGTGCCATCAGTAGCGAATGACCAGTCCTTTTGCGGTGGGCCCGGGTTTTTTTTTTTTAATCTTTATTGAAAAGTTTTACAAAAAGTTTACATATTTCCCCCCCCTTCCCTACCCCTACCCCAACCTCCCCCCTCCCCCCCCTCCTCTTCCCAGAACAAATTACAGGGTATAACCTTCAACAATCATAATCCTAGTCTAAATAATTATAACATTCCACATCTCTTGTTCCTTCAATTCCTTAATTACCCACCTAGCTTAATTACTTAAAGACACACCAAATATCTATATAATCATTCATAACCTATCTGCAATTTCTTATTCCGATATTTATTTTGAATATAATCTATCCATCTTCTCCAGTCTCTTAAATATCTTTCATTTGAATGATCCTTCAAGTTCCGCTAGGTTTGTAACTTTCATTGTCCACTCTTGGATTGTAGGTAAATCTTGCTTCTTCCAATATTGTGCCACCAACAGTCTTGCTGCAGTTATTAAGTTCAAAATCAATTTAGTCTCTATAACTGTACAATCCGTAACTATACCCAGCAGAAACAGCTGTGGTGTAAATTTCAACCTCTTTTTAAGAATATTAATTAATATTAATATGGTCTTTTCTCCATCTGGCTTGTAATTGTTCATATTGAAACCAAGTTTGAATTATTTTCTCCTCTTTCAATACATTCACAGGTTTTAATTTTAATATACCTCCCTCCATAATGAGAAAATCTTTATATGTAATTACATCCTGTCTACTTTCTATACTCGTATTCTCTATTGCGTGCCTGGGTGCTGTCCATATAGGTATCTTTTCATTTAACTTATATTGATATTTCTTCCAGACACGCAATAAAGCATTTCTCAATATATGACTCTTAAATGCTCTATCCACCCTTTTTTCATACACTAAATAAGCATGCCAACCATAGACCAGATCATGCCCTTCAATATTAAATATCCTTCCATTTGTTAGATTAATCCAATCACTAATTGCTGATAAAACAGCTGCTTCATAGTACAATTTTAAATTTGGCATTTTCAATCCTCCTCTTTCTCGTATGTCCTGCATTATTTTCAGTTTTATCCTTGGTTTCTTACCTTGCCATACGAACTTATTAATACCTTTCTGCCATTCTTCCAGGTTGGCATCCTTTTTTTAGTATTGGTATCATTTGAAAGAGGAATAAAAACCTAGGTAAAACATTCATTTTTATAACTGCTATTCTACCCAACAAGGACAGTTGTAATTTTTTCCATTTGTCCATTTCAACTTGTATTTTATGCCATATCAATTCATAATTATGCTTATACAATTTACCATTAGAAGATGCAATATAAACTCCTAAGTATTTAACTTTTTTAACTATTTCACATCCCGTTACCCACATCCCGTTACCCGTTACCTCGGGCCTCTGCCAGGGCCGGTCCTGCCTGCTTGGGGTATCCTCTTTTTGATTTGTTTTAATGACCGGTGCTGAGAGGGTCTGGGGGCTTTTGCTGTGGGGCCAAAATAAAAGGTTGGGGAACCTGGATCCCCTGCATGGGGGGGGGGGGGCGCGTCTCATGCTCTACTTGTTGTCTATTAGACGGCTGAAGCAATAGAGGGGGGCGGCTTGTTCAGGGACAGCATTTGCCTTACTTTCTCCCTTTCCTCTGAAATCTCCCTTAGAAAAGGGAGGGAGGTCCAATCTGGCTGGGGGAGTGAGGGGCAGAAGCCTGTCCATCCTTGGAACAGAGCCCCCTGGGCTCTCTGGGACTCGGTGGAGGGCTGGTTCTCCCCTCTTAACGTTTTCCTCCCCCCACCCGGCCTTTTGGAGGGTGGGTGGGTGGGCTGGGGGTAAAGGCCCTGTTGTAGGAGCTGGCGAAATTTCCTGCTAGGAGGCAGTTTGGGGTCAACCCAGCCGGCCTTCGCTCTGGGCAGCCTTTGCTTCTCTCCAGCAGAGAGAAAGGGAGGCTTGTCAGGAGGGGGCCTTCCCTTCCTTAAGCCCATCACCTGGGTGGGCTGGGGTGGGGGGGGGTCTGCATCTGGCCCCATTCTGCTCGCTCCCACTTTCAGGGTATAGCTCAGGAAAGCAGTGTGTGTGTGTGTGTGTGTGTGTGTGTGTGTGTGTGTGCGCGCGTGCGTGCGTGGGGAGGGGAGCTTCCAGGGTTCAAGGAAATCTATTTCTCCCCAACCCATCGGATTCTGCGCTGGTTCATTCTTGTGACACCTCCAAAGGCCCCTTTTCTGTTCCAGGACAAGCGAGGCAGAGTTCCTAATCCTGGGCCGACATGCCCCGCTCCTCCCCTCCCCCGAAATGTGAGGATAGACCCCATGATGGGAGACCGGCGTCTCCCCCTCCCACCACAAAGCAGGCCTGGGGTGGGGTGGGGCAGAGGGGTCCCTGATCCAGGGTCCCCTAAGCCCACAGTTCTCCAAGTGTGGTGGTCTCCCGGGGGTGGGTGGGTCCTAAGAACCTTTCAATGTGTCCACAAACAAAGTCAATTCAATATTTTAACCACGTTCACTTTTTAATGTGTAATACACATGAATAGAGGTGACCCCCCCCACCAACCAAAGACCCTCTGTCTTTTTTTTTTTAAAGAATGTGGGGGTCCTGAGACCCTAACCCCAATTGCTGCTCCAGGCCAAGCCCCCCTCCCCACTAGAGATGGAGGCGGGACTGGGTCAGCTCTTCCCCCTGTGCTGGGCTCGCAAACCTCTGGCCTCTGCCAGGGCCGGTCCTGCCTGCTTGGGGTATCAATCGGTGTGTGTGTGTGTGTGTGTGTAGGCACATGCTGAGAGTTTAACCCAGTTCCTGAGGGTGCTGGGGGGGGTTTCTGACCTGCCAAGGGTGGCATTTGGTCTTCACAGCTGGGGCCCACAGGCCAAAGTCCCTGACCTCCCCCTGCCCTTCCACCAGTTGGCTGACCCCCTGGACAAGTAATTTAGCCAGCCTTGTCCAGGTGTGTGTGTGTGTGTCCCAAGGAGCTCTCAAGCTGACCTTAGCAGCAATAGGTGTTCCCTCTGGACGGCTCCTCGGAAGCGGTGGGGTCAAGCCCCAACTGAGCCCCAAGGCATTCCTCCGCCTTTGAAGGGTCTTGCTCCTTGGTGCCAGGCTGCCCCCTTCCAAGGTTAAGGGTCTGGGCATAGGATCCCTGCTTCTCTTGGCCTTCAGAATGGGAGGCCCTCCTAAGCTCTGCTTTTGCAGTGTGGAGGACTTTCTGCCCCACAGCTGGAGGCCTTCTGTTGCTGTCCCGGGGCAACTGGCCGGCCCTAGACAAGACAGCAATCTCACCTAAGCTTTCCTTAGGAGGGATGGGCTTGATGACCTTTGCCTCTCCAGAGGTTGCTGTATTATAGCACCCAGATCCACAGGAAGCATGGCAAACTCTTGGCTGTTCGTCATTCCCTGCCCCCCCCCCCACACACCCCCTTTCAGGTGCCTGTCTTTTGTGACTCAGCATGGAAAGCAGGATTTGGGGCTCCCTTGCAGGACATCTCCTTGGTCTTCTGCATAGACCAGGATGCCTAGGTGGGTCTTTCTGGCTTTGGGGCTCTGCTCCGGCCACTGAGGACCCCGGGGGGGGGGGGGAGGAGTGGGCATCCATCGGTCCCATTCAACAGGTTTGTCCTGTCACCTGTTGAATTTCTGACCTTGCCCTTCGGTTCCAGGGTTCTCTAGGGGCCCTGAGAAACCGAGGCTCATGGGGCTTAAGCCTTGGGCCAGAACTGTAGTAACATCCATTCCCGAATTGGGTTGGTCTTGTCAAATTGGCTGGCATGAAAGCTTCTCTGACAGGGTTGTCCTTGGCAGATGGCAGGAGTTCTTGCTTGGCCAGGCCTGCCAGCCTGCCACTGGCTCAGCCGTTTGAAAGAGGCCCCTTGTCTTCGGCTGGGGTTGGTGGGTGGGGGTGGCCAGATGCTCCAACGGGCACCTCCCTGGCAGGAGGAAATCCCACCCACCCCTTTCTCTGCTCCCCTTTGCTGTTTAACTGCAGGTTGGAGCCTCCTGGGTTAAGCCCAGAGAGAGGGTAGGGGCTGCCCCACCCCCAAGCAAAGACTGCCATATATGCAGAAAGCAGGAGCTGTGGCCCACTTGGTCACCAATGTCTATGACATGAGATTCTCAGTCCTCCAGGTCATGGTTGTCCCAAAGGTGCTTTTTCAAGAGGCAACTAGACTTTCTGGTTTTTCTTTGAAGACTCATCCAAGCTCTGACTTGATGGGGAGGGAGTAGGAATGGAAGAGCTGAAGATGCTTCTTGGATGAGAAGCAAAACGTCTTCAAAGAAAAACCAGAAAGTCCAGTTGCCTCTTGAAAAAGCACCTTTGGGACAATTTGTCACCGATGCCACCCCCCCCTCCAACAGCCTTGGCATGGCTGGGCCCCAGAGCAACCCTAAGTGGGAATCCACCCGTCCTGTGGCCCCTGGACCCTAGATATTTTGGGGCTGCCCCACTGGAAAGGCCACCAGGGCTGGGAGCAAAATCCCTACTTCTCCGTTGGATTGAGTGGGTTACGCTTTCGGAGGGGAGGGCTACGGGAGGGGGGAGCCCCCACTAGAGAACACAGGCTTCCTCCTTCTCCACTGAAGACTCTTAACTAGGCGGGTGTGTGTGTGTGTGTGTGTGATTTTCTTGACCCAGGACACTTGGTGGAACCGGAACCTCTTTGACAGAGAGCCTTGCCCGAACGGACGGACGTCTTCGTCACATCTGGCGAAGACTTGGAAGCCCTCCGTTTTCTGCTCCTGCGGGCCGGCGGTGGGTGTGGGTGAGTTCTATGGGTCTATGCCAGGAGCATCTCTTCCCTTCCTTTCGGCTCTGCTCAGATGGGTGGCGGGGCGCGAGGGGCCACCTTTCCTGGCTTCCGTCTTCTAAGCGGCAACGCAGAACCGGAGGCGTCCGTGGACGGCGGAGGGAGCCAAAGGTGGCCCGCCATTTGGGGGGTTGAGGAGAGATGCCGCCTTCTCGGCGCATCCAGACCAACCGGCCGGCCCCCCAATAAGCGGGGACTGGCGCCGGGTGGCGCCGGTTCTTACGGAGACGGGAAGAGTGCGGTGGCGATACGTCCCACGAGTCTCGACCAGGACGGCCCCGAGGGTGGGCACCCACAGTGGCTGCAGCGGGCAGCGGAGGAGAGCGCTGGGGGGTGGTGGAACCGACGCCACGCTTCCATCAGTGGGAGTGGGCCGCCCTCCCCGCCCAGAGATGCGGCGATCGGGAACCGGGCAGTTGCCCCCCGGAGAGTCAGAGGGAGTGAGGGGGCGGGCTTGGGCAGAGCCCGCGGGGCTGGCATCGCCCCGCAGGGCAAAGTCGCGACAGGCAGCCCTGGTTGCCCGGAGGATGGGATGCCAATGGCCGCGCCTGGGCGAAGAGGAAGGGGCAAATTAAAACCAGCGCCGGCTACGAAAGAGTTACCGCCCGCCCCCTTTTCCCTTAGTCCTCTCTGCTGACCTTCAGAACAGTGGGGGGAAAGGGGGGGGGGGAGAAAGCGTCGGCGCTGCGCATGCGCTTGCTTCGCTCCCTCTCCACCGCGGGAGCCCGGTAACGGGGCGGGCCAATCAGAGGGGCGATGTCGGAAGAAGCCCAGTGGGTGGGGGTCAGCCCCCCCGCTCCCTCCCTCCGCTTGGTCCCTCCCCAACTGAGCTTGAGCCGGACGGGGGGGCGCGAGGGGGATTCCCTCCCTGGCCTCGGCCCTCCTGGGGTCCGTCCGCCCCGGCGGGAGAGGCCGCCCATCCCCATCCCCCACGCCGTCCGGCAAGAGGTAGCTCCCCGCCCGCTGTCCCGGGAGCTGATGGCGCCGAGAGTTCGCTGGCCTTGGGTACCCCGCCTGCCCGTTACCTGGCAACGCTGCTTCTGTTGCCAGGGCGATGCGCGCTGCGAGATGCCGGCGTACGTTGCCGCGCTCCGGCCACCGGCGGCAGGGCAGGTCCGGGAGCGGACGCAGAGGGCGCCTCCTCCTCCTCTTCCTCTCCCTCCTCTTCTTCCTCCTGGCTCCCGCAGGGCCACTGCCTGGGCTAGGGCGGGCGGGGGGGCGCGGGAGCCGCTGTTTCCTCCTCCCGCGGGACAGCGGGCTCTTCAGCGCCTCGCCTTCCGGGGATCATCGTCCCAGGACGCAGAGTGGAAGCTGCCCGGCCTCGCCGGGAGTCCGGGCGGCCAGCCAGTGTGCTGAAGGATGAGGCCCGGAAGCGGCGGAGGGAGGGGCGCGACTGCGGGCGGGCAGTCCTTGCGTGTCCGGGGAAGGACGGGCAGACGGAGTGGCCGGCGAGGCGGCGGCCAGGCGCGCGGTCGCCGTCTCCTCGTCTTCCTCGGGCCTCGCCCGCCCGCCGGACGGCCGCCCACCCTCCCTCCGCCCGCCGGACCCGCCTTAGTCCGCGGAGGAAGGCACTGGGCCGCCGCCGTGGGCCGTCGTGCCCGCCCTGCCGGGGCCCCTTTTCCCCGCTCGGCCGGCGGCGCTGTTAGAAGTGCGAGCGGAGCGCCCAGCTAGGGCTCGGCTGGAGCGAGAGGGGGAGAAACAGCTGAGGAGGAAACGGGGAAGAAAGGAAGGCGGCCCGGGGACGGCCGGGCGGGGAGAGGCGGAGCGGAGCGACCCCCATGGCCGCCGAGGAAGTCACCGGGGGCGCGCGGAAGGCCACCAAAAGCAAACTTTTCGAGTTTCTAGTCCATGGGGTGGTGAGTAGCGAAAGTTAAGGGACTCGGGCGGCGGGAAGCGGCCTGGGGAGGGGCGGGCGACCCGGCCGGAGGGGGGGCGGGGGGGAGGGTCACCGCCCCTCTGCCCCCCAGCATGGGCTTGGGGAGCAGGTGCCTAGCCTGGGGGGCGGCGTCCCGGGAAGGTTCTGCCCCCCTCCCCCCGCCGTCTGACTCCTTCCCGGATGGTGGGGAGGATGGTCGAGGTTTCCCACCCCACCGTTTCCCTGGGGGTCACCAGGTGCCAGTCGGGCACTTTCCCGCTGGAGTGGAGGGGAGGCCGGGTGGAAGGGAGACCATAGAGCGGAATTGTCCCAGGAGCCTTAAGCGAGAAGTCCAGCTGCACCCCGGGGAGCCCTTCCAAGGGTGGCCCTCCAGGCGACCCCTGCCTTCTGCCCAGTGCCTCAGCCCATGTGGCCCTGCCAAAACCTTCCCTCTCTTTGCCAAGCACCTGGTTCTTCTTGTCTGTGCCACTGTGGGGCCCCGGGTTCCGCTGCAGCTGCCAAAGGGGCAAATAGATGGGCACTCTGGAATCCAGGGTGCAGAGGACCCCAATGCAGCATGGATTGGCACCCGGAGGTGGGCATTAGTCTTGTCTTGGTGGCTGCCCAGTAGTCTGGCCACCAGCTGGTCCAGCAGCTGGTCAGTGCTGAAGGCTGGCTGACGTCCTGAAGGGTTTGTGGAGGCTCATGCCTGCTGCCCATGGCGTGGGGCCCTCCTCTGGGCAGGAAGGGGGCAGTTCTGATCACAAGGAGCAACTTAACAGAAGTGGGATGCGCAGGCCTGGCGCCTGGAGTAGGGTTTGCCCTGGGGCGGGGAGCAGAGGGGTGCTCTTTGCCCACCCCACTCCAACCCTCTCCTTCCCCCGCTGTAACCCCGGCTGGTGGACCCGGCTGGCAGCGGCTTCTTTAGGGCTTGGTGGTGCCGTTCCCTGAAGCCCTTCTGGGGCCAGGAGGGCCTGCAGAGCTGTATCTCTTAGCACAGAGTTCCCCAAGCAGCCCGGAGGGGAGTGGGAGGGGGGGAAAGAGGGGATGATTTTGTGGGAGAGGCAGGTGTGTGCGTGAGCCCCGTGCGAGAGTGGCCGCGAGCGTTCATGGGGTCCCGAGTGCCTGTGATACTCATGTGAGGCCCTGAACACCCATGACACTTGCACGAGGGGGGCTGTGCGTGTGAGCATTTGCCTGCGCCCCAGCTGGTCACTCAGGTGGCCCAGTTGTGAAAAGGCCGCGGCCCAGTAGTGGGCTCCGGATCACAGGTTGTAGGCCCCTGTGTTACATGGTATCCAGATGGGGAGACCTCCTGAGGCATTGAATCAAACCAAAGGGAGCCCTTTAACCTTGCAGGGCCTGGCTGGAACCTGTCTACCGGGTTCCAGCCTCCAAGTTGCTGCTTGGGCCAGGTGGCCGCTGGGAGCGACTGGGGCCCCCGTCCGCCCAGGCTGCTCTTACGTGATCTCCCATCTACCTTTAGCCAGGTGATTTCTAAAGATGCCGGTGTGGCCAGAGGGAAAGGTTGCCTGCCACCGCTCTCCCCGTGGATGAGTCAGTCGAGTGTCCTTTCATCAACCAGGGTGAACGTCCAGGGACTGCAGCCTCCTGTAGTCCGTGTTTTGCCTTCTGGCCAATCAAAGGATCATGGCTGGCCTTGGTGAAGCCGCGCTGAGATCACAGCATGTGCCACTTCCAGCCTTCCTCTGACCGGCCTGTAAAAAGGAGGAAGTTTAGGGCTGCTCTGGCCTATCGCAGGCTTTGTTTCCATGCATTACACCAGGGTCCCCAAGCCCCACCCCCCCGGGCTGTGGACAGACTCCGGTCCGCAGTGTGCCAGAAACCAGCCGGCGTAAACAAGCGAAGCCCCATCCAAGCACGCATGGGATGCAGGCAGCGCTCAAAACCACATCCCCTCTGGTCTGTGGGAAAAACCTCTTGTCACGGAACGGTTCCCCGGCCCCCAAAAGATTGGGGTCCGCTGACTTGAGACCCTTGTTCGCATCAATGATTTCTTTCAAACTGACAGGGAGGTCGGTAGGTTGCCTGCTTCGTCCCACTTCATGAAGCATCATTTGGTCTCCTGGAGCCCAGCCGGAGGGCAGAAAAGAGCCCCCCCCAAACACACACCCCCCGTGCAAACAGCATCCTAGGGGCTAAGGGTTTTTTCTGGTGAGACCGGTCTATCATAATTGGTCTACCCAATTATGGGACGGAGCGTCCTGCTTCTTCCGTTTTCCCCTTTCACCCCCAATCCAGGAGCCTTCACAGGCAGTTGCTTTCGCCACAAACTGTTTTGTGTGTTGAACATCCAGGAGCTGTTCCTTTTGCCCACTCAAGAGGAGCATCTCTTCAGGTAGCAGGTTCCCCGTCTGTCTCCTTGGTCACCCCACTTGCTGATTGCTTTTCTTGCTTACAATGCTGCCCCCACCCCCTCACCCATGCCCCAAGGAAGGGAAGAGCCAATCTGACGCTCTCGGAGATGCCTTGGCTTGGCCATTGCGTCCAGCGGCTCACCTGACCACTCAGGCCATGGATCCAGGTATCACCTCAGTCTGGTGAGGGATGATCATCCAGGCTTTGCTTGATCCCCATCCAGGCAGGAGAGCCACCAGACCGGCTGCCAGTGTGGGAATTTATCCTGGTGTCTGATACCGCAACTTAACCCGTCCTGCATGCTGGAATGATGGCCAAGAAGCGAAAAGGCCAGAGTGGAAAGTGGTTCGGCCAGTTCCTCCACTCTGCCTGGCATCCCATCTGTCGGAGGTCTGGTGCCCCCTGAAGGGGTTGCCCTCCTTTCCAGCTGGGGCCCATCTTCCTTCCCAGGGGGGGGGGGTGGGGGGGCAGTGGGAGGCGTTCCCTTTCCTCTCAGCTCACCAGCACCCCGATTCCCTCTCCTCCTTGTGGGCTTGGACCGCCCACCCTTGGGCAGCTCTTATTCCCAGGGACCCACAGAGCAGGGCAGAAACCAAGAGGCCATGTTTTGATCAGGCTCTGTCTGGCTGTGATTGATGGGAAGCAGCTGAGCTTCCTGGGAGGGAACAACAACAGGCAGCAACAGGCGGCCCCAAGTCGGCTGCATGCATGGCACCAGGGATGCTGCCAGGGACGTCCTGGGCCAGTTGGATGGGACATGTGGTCCCATTGCTAGCGGATGGGGAGGGGGGAAAGGGTTGGTAACAGCAGCAGGTGTGTGCTCTGGGAATAGGGTTGTGTTGGCTCCCCCAATGCTGTCTCCCCCCGCTCCTGGTCCGGTGGCCTCCTGCACAGCTGCCACCCAGCCATGGGGGTGGGGATGGGGGTGAAGTCCCGAGAGCACAGCCCAGCTTGGTTACCACCCCCACAGCTGCAGGCAGGGAGAGTGTGTGGGCAGGGGAGAGAAGGGGGGTAAAGGCTGCCTGTCACCTGCGTGACACCCACTTGGGCCCCAGAACGAGTTGGGGGTAGGGAAGAGGCTGGCCAAACCAAGTGGAGCTATGGGGCCCTTGGGGGGAGGGGCCCAGCCAGAGGCCCAAACGGGCTCTGGAATGGAACATGTGGGGTGGCTGGACCTGCTTCTTTGTTTGGGGTCTGGCCGCGGGGTTGTCCTGCCAGCTACCCATTGGGAGGGCAGGGGGCACTCTGCCTGCCCTCTGGGGGGGGGGTCCAGAGGCTTTTGTTCTCAGCATCCTGACAGCGAGGACAATTAACCAGTGGAACAGCTTGCCACCAGACGTTGTGGGTGCTCCATCACTGGTGGTTTTTAAGAAGAGACTGGATGGCCACTTGTCTGAAATGGTACAGGGTCTCCTCTTTGAGCAAGGGGCTGGACTAGAAGACCTCCAAGGTCCCTTCCAGCTCTATTCTGATTCATCAATTCATCAAAGGCCCCGTTCGCTGCTCTTTCCTCAGACAAAAGAGAAAAGCAAATCGGAGGATGACCGGGAGGTGGGGGGCTGAGGGACCCTTTTCAAAAGAAACCTTCTCCAAGAGGACTCAAAATATCCACCTCTGGTTTTGTGCGGTGCGTCTCGCCATCGGGAAGGAGCCATGAGGCTGTCCTGCTCCTTTGTTGTCACAGCTCCGTCTCGTGCTTGAACAAACTGTGGCCAAGTTCACAGTGAATTTTCAGGTGGTCAGCCATGCCTAAATACCTCACAACTGGACTGTGGCAATAGGCTGTCCCTGGGGCATCCCTGGAAGGGCTCCCGGCAGTTACGACTGGTACAAAATGTGCTTGAGAGCCGACACGGGGGTTTCTCGTGACGCCCTTGTGTCATCACTGCCACACAATCCACACTGGGATTCTAGTCGGCTTCGAGGGGTTGTTTCTGCCCCCTTCATGGCCTAAGGCCTGGTCATTGCGGGGACCAACTCTTTCTGGTCATTTTGGCTTGTTGGGGGCGTTCCTGGCCCGTTCCGTTAAACACCAAGTCTTGTTCTCTGACAGTTGGGGGATGCTGTTTTAGTCGAGGGTATCTGTGTTGTTTCCGTTGTGTGTTTTTCATTTAATGCATTGGATGCGTTGCAAGCCAGCCAGAATCTTTTTGATGTGGGGCACTATAAGCCCTCTGATAGATAAAGGCAGAAGAGCTGGGCCTTCTCCCGAGTGGCCTTCTTCAGGCATCCAAGGAACGCCAGGCTCCTATTCCTCCACCTATCTGTTTTCCTGTTTTCCACTTCATCCCTTCTTTTCTTCTCCTCCTCCTCCTTCCTCTTTTCTCCTCCTCCTCCTCCTCCTCCTCCTCCTCCTCCTCCTCCACCACCACCACCACAAACCCCAATCCTTTCTTGCACTGATGGTGTTACCTAGTTTGGTAATGAAACGTCTGCCAGGAAACCACCCAGCTCAGAAAGCACCCAGAACCCCACAGCCCTACCTCCTCCTCCTCCTCCTCCTCTTTCTTCTTTCTTTCTTCTTCTTCCTGTCTTGAAATGCAACTCCACAGAGATAATTCAGAGTTATGCTTCCCTCCTGGATGTCTCTTTGGCAGCCCCAGACGCTGCTGGGTCCTGCCCCGTTTTCATTCCCCTTCCAAACGCTGCCGTGGGATTTTTCAGAGCTGTGGGGCCGGCCCACTTGTCTGGCCCCTGTGCCCGTGTTTTCTCCGCTTCCTCAGCCAATATTTGTCTCTGTTAAAGTTCAAACAGGTGAAAGTGGGGAAGTGACGTTGGGCGAGGTGTGAAGAGATTTTTGCGCCATCCGTGCCCGAGGGCGAGAAAGGCGGTTCACATTCATGGATTTGAAAGCCCAGAGGTGCATAGGTGAGCCTTAACTCGGGAATCTTTTGTCCAGATGGGAAGGTGGGGCTGGCTGCTCAGGATAGCAAAGCCCCGACTGAGGAATGCATGGAGCCCCCCCCCGATTATTTAATGCATTTAGGGAGGGGGGCTTAAGGAATGCTCTGTAGAAAAGGAGAAAGTGTGGGGCTGAATGAGTGCCTTGTGTGCAGACAGAGCTCTGCAGTGCTGTTGCAGGGGTGAGCATCAGCGTGATGGGAAATCCATGAAGGAGAATATTTGTAAGAGTTGTGAAAAAGATGTGTGGGGGGAGGGGGGGCGAAAGAGAGGAGCAAGTAGGAGGCCTCTGTATGAACCACTGGGTGATGGATGGAGGAGAGCTAATAGGCACAGAGGCTCATGGGATCCTGGGCAATTTTGTGGCCTGTTGGGACGAAGGAGCAAAAAATGGTTGCACTTAAAAATACTGTACATTTTGGAGTATAAGACGCCCAGGGCCGGATTTAGATTGAAAGAGGCCCTAGGCTATTCCACTTATGAGGCCCTTTCACCAGTGGTGGGATTCAATTTTTTAACAACAGGTTCTGTGGGCGTGGCTTAGTTGTGTGGTGTGGCTTGGCAATCATGTGACTGGGTGGGCGTGGCTAGCTGGTCACGTGACTGTGTAGGCATGGGTAGCTCGTCATGTGACCGGGGTGGGCGTGGCTATGTGCATAGACTTTTTTCAGAGGGCTGAAAAAAGTCATTTCTGACTGGGCCTCGCACTTTTGACCGGTCCTCACACTTATGACCATCCTCACATTTATGCCCGTGCAGCTTTCTTAACAACCATGTCACTCATTTCACAACTGCTTCTCTTCACCATGGTGACAAGATAGGGCAAAAACGTAAAATGTGAGGACAGTCGTAAGTTCGAGGACTGATCAAAAGTGTGAGGACCAGTCAGAAATAACTTTTTCAGCCCTCTGAGTAGTCCATATGCATAAAAGGATACAGCAATAGAGAGGGATGAAGGAAGGGAAGGGAAATTAGAGTAGGAGAGAGAGGGAGGAAGAGAGGAGGAGAAGGAGAAAGGAAGAGGAAGTACGGAGGAGAAGAAGAGGGGGAGGAAGAGAAAGTAAGAAGGAAAGAAAAGAGAAGTGGTAGGTTTGAGGAGAAAGATTGCTGTACAATAAAAAAGATGAAAGGGAAGAAAGCCAACCCCAAACAAATATAAAGATATTAAGATAAAGAATGAATTGTTAAACTTTAAAGAATAAAAGAGAACAAATATGAATAAATAACAATAATTAGAAACACACATACAAACATACAATGTATTTTCTTGAACAGAGTATTTGGCCGGTTCACAAATTTAAACAGTGTTTAGTCATTTCAATTAAATTTACAATTTCTATATTTCCTTTTTGCCATATTTATTCCTCATCTATTTTTGTAAAAAACCAATATTACCCTCATCCTCATCTCTAATCTTAATCAAATTCAATTTTTCCCTTCTATTCTATATTATACCCCTTCCCATTGTCATCTATTTTTATATCCATCCTCACATTGGTTAATTATGTAATATTACAGTTGTTTAATATGAATTCAACATTTTAATATAAATCAATTAGTTATATAACTACCTTTTTTGTATATTAATCAATATGAACATGAATATTCCAATTATTTCCATGCATTCCAATTTCTTACAAATCCATTAATTATATTTACCAATAATAATAAACCAAATAATTTCCCCCATATATTCCTCCAAACCACAACTTAACCATTTCTGCTTTCAACACAATATACAATTAATAGTATCTCAATTATTACAATTCCCTAGTTAAATAGAGCTTTTTTTTCTTTTGTGTTTTAAAATCCTGAACTCTCCTCTTTTTCCCTAAATTTTCCATTGTTTGCACCTACCTTTTTTGGTGAGGAAAAAGAAAAGAATTCTGCCTGCCTAATTTTCCAACCTTGCAGCAACAGCAAAGCAGTTTCACTTTCGTTTCTCAGCATAGTTAGGGGGGAAAAAATCAACACTCTTTGCAAGGAAGCAGCTCCGTGGGCCAATAAAATTACAAAAAAAACACCGAACCCTTTGTTAAATTGCTGGCTCCCCCACCCCTCGCCCCTCGCCCCTCACCCTATTTATTGGCAATAAATAGTGGTGCGGAGGGGCGGGGCAAGCCAGCAATTTAACAAAGGGTTCGGCTGCAGCACTGGCTCTAGGGCGGCCCTTTGAAGCCCCGAGGCAAGAATTTGAAGTTTTTTTTTCCTCCAGCCATTGGAGGCAGCAATAGATGGGGAGTGGGCGGGGTAAGCGAACGGCAGGCGATCCAACAGAGCAGAGAGAGGGAGGGTGAGTGAAGGCGTGGAAGCTGCTTTCTCCATCCTGCTCTCTTGCATCCGGAGCCCACGTGGATCCCAGGCAGCGGAACTCAGGCTAGGGAAGGGGTGGGCAATTGTGGCTCTTTTACAACCTGTGGCCTTCAACTCCCAGAATTCCTCAGACAGCCAAGCTGTCTCAGGAATTCTGGAAGTTGAAGTCCACAGGTTGTAAAAGAGCCACAATTGCCTACCCCTGGCTACGGTAGGCTGGCGCCGCGCGGGTGGGAGGCGAGGGGCGGGCGAGCCAGCAATTTAACAAAGGGCTCGGCCGAACCCCCTAGAACCCTCAGAATCCCACCACTGTGTAGGCCCCTCTTGATCTTGAGGCCCTAGGCTGAAGCCTAGTTAGCCTATAGGAAAATCCGGCCCTGAAGACGCCCCTTTTTCCCCCCTAAAAGAGGGTGGAAACGTTAGTGCGTCTTATACACCAAATACAGCTATTTTTGGCCTCCCAAAGCCCTGCCCCGCACGCCCTGTTTTTGCAAAAAATAGGCCCATTTTTCGAAAAAACGCAGCACGTAGAGGGTTTGGGAGGCCTGCAGAGTGCTCCAGGAGGCCGGAGAGGGCAAAAAGTTTTTTTTCCTTGCTTACCTGTTCAAACTCTTGGTGCGTCTTATACACTGGTGCGTTTTATAGTCCGAAAAATACGGTAGGTTTCTGCCTACCATTTCGCACGGGAATGAAAGTCGGGCATGTTAAGGGGCTGAGGAATCCAGTGGGGACGGACTGCTGGCTAAATGCAGAGCAGAAGACTCGGGTAAAAGAAAGATTGGAGAACTAAGGCAGTCGGGCCGCCCCAGACCCAAAAGGGGTGTCCTTGAGCTGCTGTGGTCCTGGAGAGAGCCGGGACCCAGAACAGGCGGCAGGGCCAGAAGGCGGAGAAGGTTGTGCTCGGGTGGAAAGGAGGTGAAGTTCCTGGAAAAGGAAATGGCTGGAAGTGGAAAGAACCGATCCTGAAGCAATGGACAGACAGGCATGATAGGAGCAAGCCAGGCAGAGGAAAAAGCATCCCAGGGGTTGAGTTCAGAGTTTCTTTTTTTCCTCTGGATTGAGATTTCTTTGGCTTTCTCTACCTGACTGTTTTCTGTGCTTTTGAAAACCCTGGAAGGAAACAGCTGGCTTGTTCTCCACCTGAGGAAGGCCCTCTTCGGCAGCCGAAGTGGAAAAAAGATGCTTTGGGAGAGGCCTGGCGGTGCCCATGGTGCCTGCCCTTGCGTCCTTTACAGGATCCCAGAATGATAGCAGAGTTGGAAGGGGCCTTGGAGGTTTAATGAATTAAGCAGAATACAACTAGAAGGGACCTTAGAGGTCTTCTAGTCCAGCCCCCTCTTCAAGCAGGAGTCCCCTATAACAGACCCACATCATCACGGAGTTATCATGTGATGTATCAGGACTTCCCCCACTTCGCTAAACCTGGCGTGGGCGTGGCCAGTGCATGACTCATCTGGGCCGTGGGCTGTGAGTTTGAACTGCCCCCTGCCCTGTAGCATTCCAGACAAGCGGCCGTCCGGTCTCTTCTTGAAAAAGCCTCCAGTGATGGAGCCCCCACAACTCCTGGAGGGAAGCCATTCCACTGATTAACTGTTCTCACCGTCAAGAAATTTCTGTTTAATTCTAGGTTGGCAGAGTTCTTACGGCAGCAAGCCAGTCCCAGGGTGATGCGTGTCCGGATGAAGGAAAAGCCCAGTGTGCCACTCCCAGTCCTGTCGGTGTCTCCTTGATTTCCACACGCGTTTTCCTGGGGTTGCCTGGCTGCCTTGCCAGCCCACAAAGCGATGGCCCAGCTCCCTTGTGGGCCCTTTGATGGCTTTGGACTCTGGACACCGGGTGCCATCGTCTTCTGTGCTTTTCCCATTAGCTTCGGACTTGTCAGTCACTCATCAAAATGTGGATGAGCAGAAGTTGGTCTGGAGGGAACCAGGCATTGAGCTGCAGTTAACTCTCTCGCTGCGGGGTGCGTGTGTGTGTTTTGTCAAAGGCTTGGCTGAAATGAAACCCTTTTGTGTGTCTAGCGGTTCTCGACTAATTCCCGCCAGTGGATTTGGGTGAATTGCTTTATGAAAGGAAACGAAGGGCTTTACAATCTCCATGGGGTCCTCAGTGCTCTTCCTGCGGATGTTTCCATGCCTGACTAGGTAACATCATCAGTCCTAGCACTGCTGATGTTACCTAGTTTGATAATGAAACATCAGCTAGAAAACCGCCAAGGAAGCTATGGCTCAACCCAAATATTTCCTTTTTATGGCCTCCACTAGGATTGTCCCGAGGGGGGACGGCAAGTGAGGGGCCTGCCCTGTAACGCCTGGACCCTCGTCCCACCGGCAGGGGCTTCCTTTGTTCTCAAAAAAGGGGGGGAGCTTCAGTCTGGGGCCAGGAAGCAGAAGTCCCCCAGCCCAGAGGATTTCAATTCCTTCGGAAGCAGCAGGGGGTTCCTGCCCTGGCTCCTGTTGGGGGTCTCCGCATCCATCCTGCCTCTGCCGCCGACTTTTGCACCCAGCAGACACCTCTTCTGGGGAGTCCACTTCCGCCCTTCCCACCTTCCCTGGTGGCACTGAACGGCTGCCCTGGCTGCCCTCCAGGCTTTTTTAACAGATGTATCCAGAGAAGCCACATCAGGATGCCCTGCGTCTTTGCCCAGCTCAGCTTGGGGCCTTTCCTGCCACCCAATCTCTCCTCCTCTTCCTCCTCCTCCTTTCTGCTTGCTGTGCCCCTCCCTCCAGGCCTTTGGGGGTGCAATGGCAGATTCCCAATAAAAGGGGGCCCAGGAGGGGCTGCCAGGGGTCTCTGGGCTTTGCTGGGTGAAGGGAAAGGTCTGGCGCCGTCCTGTTGCTTCTTGCTGACCAAATCTTCGGCCCCATGGGGTCAGCTGGCCGGCCTCCCCTCTTGCTTGCAGACCTCCTGTCTCCCCCTTCAGCCCTGGGTTAGAGAGGTCACGCACGGGGGGAGGGGCTTTTGGCCACTTTTTCTGGGCCTCTCACAAAATGGCTGCCCCAGAAAAGGACTTTACATTCCCAAAATGGCTGCCAGGGACCACTTGACCCCTTCCCCCCGGCAAACTCATGAGGTTCCTCCTTGCCATCCGTTCAGCTTCTAGGGCTGCGATCTGCAGCCTCAGATAATCCCGTCCTTGTCTCTGGCAAGGTGGGATCCGTTTTCCAAGACATCCCTGGGCTGCAGCCAGGCTCCATTGTCTTTTTCGCTGATGGAAAGGAAGATTGTTCTTAGATTGTTCTTCTCCAGGGCTTTTGCTTGCGCCAGGCTGGCTTCCGAGCCCCCCATTTTGGAGCATTACCAAAAATCTGCAGATGCCCCCCCCCAAACTCCCCCCTCCACCTGCTCTGGCCCGAGGTTCTCTTGCCAGCTGCCCCTTGCTGGACTGCCTGTTGGTTTTCTCCTCAGGTCTCTGGCTTTGGGGAGGGGGTCTCCTCCTTGTGCTCCTGGGGTGAGGGGCTTGGGCTTGGGAGAAGCTAGGCTCCCTGGGGCTGCCTGCCATAAAAGAGTCTTGCAAGAGGGAGGGGGGATGCTGAGGAAGCCTGGGGAGGGGGCAGCAGGAGGGAGGTGGAGAGTTTCTGGAAGAGGCTGCTGAAGAAAAACTGGAGTGGGAATGTTTGTGCCTCATGATGCTTTCACTTTGCCTCTGGCCTTTTGCACTTTGGGGGCTAAGCAGGAGCGTTCAGGTGCCTCCTTCCTGCAAGGCTCCCCTCCTAGGTGTGTGGGTGTGTTCTTCCTTCCTCCCTTCCTCCCTGCCTCTTTTCTTTCCTTCCTTCCTCCCTCCCTCCCTCCCTCCCTCCTTCCCATCCATCCATCCTTTCCTTCTTTCCTCCCTCCCTCCCTCCTTCCTTCCCTCTGCCACATGCAAATTCTCTCCTTACGTTTAATATACCAGAAAATGGGCTAAATCTCCCAAAGAGGGTCCCAGGCCAGTCTGCCCTTCCGGCTGGCTCTGAAGAAACCCCAGTGGGAAGGAGGTCCCAGCGATGAAGGAAGGTCAGCCCCTCCCCCGCCAGCTCCTGCCAGTCCATCTTAGTGGCAATGATGGCCACATCCCTTGAAGGTGTCCAGGTTCGGCCCTTCGGCCAGGGGCCTGGTGAGGCTTGCTGGGAGCTTGGCCTGATGGGGACCCGTTTCCTGCCTGCCAAGCCGCAGAGGGGAGATCGGAGCTCTTCCTTAGTAAATTCAGTCCTGATTGTTTTGGTCGTTCTAAAATAAATACTACGTCGTCCGCAAATGCTTGTAACTTATACTCCTGTTTTTTTGTTCTTAATCCTTTTATTTCATTGTCATTCCTAATTTCATTCAACAGTGGTTCCAATGCTAATATATATAATATAGGAGAGAGGGGACATCCTTGTCTCACTCCCTTGGATATTTTAAATTGGTCTGTTGTCTCTCCGTTTATCCATATTTTTGCGATTTGGTCTGAATATATTGTTTTGATCATATTTAAAAATTTATCACCGGTTCCCATTTTTTCTAATTGCAATATTAAGAATCCCCAATTAAGATTGTCGAACGCCTTCTGTGCGTCAAGGAAGAGTAAGGCCATCTTCTCGTCCGATTTTTGCTCATAATATTCCAGTATATTGATTATTGTTCTTGTGTTCTTATTGATTTGCCTATTTGGAATGAATCCATTTTGGTCTGGATGGATATAATTCACGATAATTCTCTTCATTCTCTGGGCCATAATTGATGTAAATAATTTATAATCTGCGTTTAGAAGTGATATGGGTCTGTAGTTTTTGGTTTGGGTGAGATCTGAGTCTTCTTTAGGTATCAGTGTAATGATTGTTTCTATCCATGATTTAGGAATTTTGGCTTCTAAGATTGCTTCATTCAGGACTTGTAATAAAATATCATCTATTGGCTGGTATTCAATTTTGTAAAATTCCGCCGGGATGCCGTCCGGACCTGGTGTTTTATTGTTATTCTGCTTTTTCTTTGCTTCAATTAATTCTGACATCGATATTGGTCTGTTCAAGAGTTCTCTTTGAGTTTCCTTTATTTCTTGAATGTTGGATTTATTTATATACTCTTTTACTTTTTCCAATTGGATTTCTTCCTGTGCATATAGTTCCTGATAAAAATTTCTTACAATTCGCTTTTTTTCTTCATCCATATGCTGCAATTGCCCTTGTTCGTCTTGTAGTTGGTGTATTAATTTTTTTTCCTTTTCTTTCTTTAGTTTATAGGCCAACCAACGTCCTGTTTTATTTGCAAATTCAAATTGGTTTTGTTTTGCCATTTTGATTTTCCTAGCTATTTCTGTTGTTGTTATTAGGTTTATTTCATGTTTAATAAGGTTTATTTTTCCCTTAATCTCTTTCTTGTCGGGTCTGTTCTGTAATTCTGCTTCCTGTTTTCCGAGCTCAATCAATAAATTGTTTCTTTTTTGCTGTTTCTCTCTGTTTTTCTTCGCCTTGAATGAAATTGTTAGTCCTCTTATATATGCTTTTGTAGTGTCCCATAGGACTTGCAATGATGTTTGTTCCCTATTGTTTATTTGAAAGAATATCTCCATCTCTTTCTTTATCATCTCTATGTATTCTTTATCCTTAATGATCTCTCTATCCATCATCCATCGTCCTCTTTTTGGCTGGCCTTTCCAGACTATTGTTATAGGACTGTGGTCTGCCCATACGTTCGGTGTGATTTCAATTTCTTTTATGCTTTCTCTTAGTTCTGCAGTCATCCAGGCCATGTCTAGTCTGGACCAGGACTGATGGGGATTTGAGTAATATGTATACTGTTTTTTGGTTTTATTCAGTTCTCTCCAGGCATCTTTCAATTGTAACTCTTGAATCATATCCTTAAAGGTATCAGGTAGTGTCTTTTTCCTAGATTTATTTTTTTTGTTACTTTGGTAGTCATAGTCCATATCTACGATTGCATTGTAGTCCCCTATTATACATATATGTTCGTAGTCTAGTTCTTTAATTTTATCGTGTATCTTTTTGAAGTATTCTTTTTGGTTCCCATTCGGGGCATATATTGATGTCAATAACATATTTCGGGTCTCCATCTTAATATCTATCATTAGTATCCTGCCATCTTCATCTGTGTAAATTTGTTTTGCCTGAATATGGCTTTTAATGTATATTGCGATACCTCTTTTTTTTTGATCTGATAGTGAGGTGAATAATGTTCCAAGTTTGCTGTTTTCTAGTAACTGTTGATGTTGTTTTTTGATATGTACTTCTTGTAAGTTGATAATATCTGTATCTAATTTTTGAAGTTTTCTGAAAGTGTGTGTTCTTTTGGTTGGTAGATTAAGGCCGTTTATATTGATTGAAATTAATTTCAACTCTCGTCCCATTTCCTTTAGTTTTTCTTTGTTAGTCTAAGTCTACTTGTGTTTCTTGTTACCATTTGTGTCTTCCCCCTAGCCCCTTCTCTCTCCATCTTCTCCCTTTCCCTAGACTCCTTCTCTTCCTTTTCTTTTTTTGTTTCCCCCATGGAGTGTTCCTGGTTTGCATTTTCTGAATCACGTCTAGTTTCCTGTTCTTCTTCTATTATAAAGTGAGTGTCAAGAAATTCTTGTGCCTTCTCTATCGTGTCGATTTTATATTTTTTGTCGTCCCAAGATATTAGAATTCCCTCCGGCACCAGCCAGCGGAACATTATTTTATGTTGATTCAGTAGGGTTGTCAAGAAATTATAGTTTTTTCTGTATTCTCTTATTCTTCTTGGAACTTGTTTTAGGGTTATTATTTCTTTTCCTTTGTAGCAGGGTTTTCCCTCTCTCATTGATGTGTAAATCTCTTCTTTTACAGTTTTACGTGCGAATCTAACATGTATTTCTTTAGGTAGTTTGTTCCTACGAGCATAGTTCGTATGAACTTTATATATTTTGTCAATTTCCCTACTAATATCGCTTTTTTCCTTCTGGGTAGCCTCTACTAATATATCTGTCATCAGGTCTCTTAGGTCTTCTCCTTTTGTTTCTGCAATATTTTGAAATCGTAAAAAGAATGATGCCTTTTCTAATTCTAAATGGGTAATTGACTCTTCGAGTTCTCTATTTAACTCCATTTGATTTTGTTCAATATTATCCATCTTTTTCTCCGTTAGGACCATTTTAGCTTCCATGTTTTGAATTCGTTCTTCGTTTTTAACTATGTTTTGCTGTATTCTCTCGATCTTATCGTCCATTTTTTTAATATTATCATTTATTTGTCCTACTTCTAATTTCAGTTCCTCGTGGTTCTTTTTTGTTTCTTCATGGTTATTCGCAATTGTTTCTTGGGTCTTGTTCATCCCCTCCTGAATCATAGCTAATATAGACTGTATATTCTGTATATTGTGTGCAGTGGCAGCTTCTTCTTTGTCTGTAGTTAGCATCGTGTCTATGGTTTTTTGTTGTGCAGGTGAAGATTGTGTAGGTATTGGGTTTGTTGTTAATTTTTTCCCTGTTTTAGTTATTGTTATTGAGGATGTTGCCATCGTTGTCTTTTGTGTTATTTTTCCTCAAATTTTCATATACTAATTTGGTTGGGGGTAGATGAAATGTCGTTATATAAGGATCAGGTTAATTAATTCAGAGGAGTTAGGGGGAAAATGCAGTATTTTAACAATTCATTCTTCTATTCTTATTCTTAAACAATATAATGCAATTAATGTTTAAATACCAAGTTATCACAGTACTTAAATTCACTTTAAGACTAAACAATTTCTATATAACCTTTATGTAATAAATCAATTGAATTTAAGATTCTCTATAAATCATCTAAAGTATTCTATTAAGTTATATCACAATTACCAGTACATGCTACTTATATTAATTATCACAATTATTATTCCTTACTAATATCTATAACTATCTCTATACAATGTCTATGTTAATATCTAGCTTTCTAATCAATACACAGTATAATTCCACTTAATCAATGTATTATTGTACAATCTATATAGTTATTTCAACAAGGTGGGAAACAATAAGACAATAAAAGAAAAAATAATATTAAGTCAGTTCCTTAGTGTATATTATAATAACTTCAAATTTGATATTAGTGTTCTTTAAGCAAAATTAATCAAGTTTTAAGTTTGGATTTTATAAAGTAGATGAAATTTAATAATTTAATGTTTAAAGTTCTCCACTGTATCACTCTCAGACCAATTGGGGTTGCTTCCTTCTCCTTCTCCTTCTCCTTCTTCCTTCGTTCTTCAGTTCACCTTCTTTTCACCCAGCTATCACAATTCTATTTCAATAGCCTCTATTAAATCCGTAAGTAAGTCAATTGTTCCAATTTTCCTGTGTAGCAAGTTGTATCTCCTTTGCCAACAGTGTCAATGTATCTAATGTCTCATTACGAATCTCGTGTCTGTAGCTGAATTTGCTGTTGTCGCTGGACACAAAGTGAAAGTTTTCTTCTCCAAATCCTCAGTCCGCCATTCGCTACTGTTCAGCTAGTTTCCTTCCGCTCACAATCACAACAATCTTAAATAGTCTCAGTTCTTTAAGTTCAGTTTCTACAATCTCTCTCTTAAATAATCCTTTTTTCCCTCTGTTAAGTCAAGATGTATTATTGTAAAGTTATAATCCACCGCTTACTTGTAATCCTCTTTGTCTGTCACTCGTTCCTTTCGCCAGTCAAATCTGCATTGTCACTGTGTGTATTGAGCTTCGCTCCGATCACTGTCTCTCGCCGCTTGCCTGACGATCTTGCCGCCGCTTTTTGGAGTCCTATTTCTCGCCAATGTATTTAGGTCCTCATGATTATACCTTTATATTTCGATTTACTTAGTCCTTACCGATGTTTCTCTTTGAATCTTCGCTTCCACACTTATCGGTTGACAGCGCTCCGGCCAGCCAAAATGGCTGGTTTTTTCCCGGCTGGAGTTAGGAGGGTTTCCTCTGAACCTTCGGGGTGATTGCTGTCACACCGAGGTCCTAGAGAATCCTCCTTTTTCTATCGACCTCTCCGTGGTCGATAGTGCCAAAAACGGCTTCCAATCAAGAAATTTGGAACTTCGGGGACGGAGCCTCGTTCCCCTCGTTCCTTACACGCTGACGTCACCGCCGGAAGTCGGGTCTGGTCCAACTACTAATGTATAACAGTGACCCAATGACTGAACGATAAAGTGTTTGATCCTCGAACTCAGGACTTGCTTCTTGTGTCAAGTTCTGAAAATCTGTTTGCATGGGTGTCTTTGTTGTGTTAGCATCTTTCATGTTGCAATGATGCAAAATTTGTTCAATTTTATCTTCTTGTGAAAGACTAAACCCCTTCTGTGTTTTTTCAATCTGAACACCTAAATAAGTGCTAATATGACCCAATGATATCAATGTGAAGTATCTCTGCAAAGCTTTGGCAAAAATCTCACTCATTTGCTTATTTGGACCAATATAAACAATATCATCAACATAAACAAGAACTATCTCATATGCATCGTTAGATCTTTTTGTGAACACGCACTCATCAGTTTCGGACTTAATAAAGCCCATTGAATTTAGTTTGTCAGTAAGACATAAATACCACATTAAACCAGATTGTTTCAGACCATAAAGACTTTTGTTTAGGAACCAGGTATCCCCTTCTTGCTGTCGGAATCCTGGAGGACTTCTCACGTAGATCTCTTCATCTAGGTCTGCATGTAGATAAGCCGTGTCAACATCAAACTGGAAAACTTCTAAACCAAGGATAGTTACAGTTGCTAAAGCAATTTTTACACTCTCAGTTCTGACTGTTGGTGAGTAAGTATTTGTGTAGTCCTCAGGATAACGTTGAGCGAAACCCTGAGCTACAAGTCTGGCTTTGTACAATGACTCACCATTTGGTTTCTTTTTGATTCTGTAGACCCATCGAGTGCCAATGACCTTTTTGTTTGCTGGAGGTTTTGCAGGTGTAAATACTTTAAGTTTCTTTAGACTGTCCATTTCAACCTGCATTGCTTCATACCATTTGTCTTGCTCTGAATCAGGGAGCTGCTTGATTTGTGTGAAATTATCAGGTGGAAGTGTAACATTGCAAATCAAAGGTAAGGGTGCTTTTGTCAGTTGCCAAGAATATCGTTGTGGAGGGATTCCTTTTGTGACCCTCTTGGAACGTCTCGGGACAACAGTCCAGTCTTCTTCTGCTTCGTCCTCGTCCTCACTTTCGTCGCTAGCGTCAGCATCTGCGGCTTGCGAAGACGGAACATCAGGTTGAGAAGAATCAGTGGAATCTTGGTCATCAATCTGCATAGCATCAGCAGTATCATCTCTGGGAAAATAAACTCCAGGATCATTGGAATGAATCCTGGACCAGTCAATATCTTCCTCAAAATTAGCAGATTGGGAAATCACAATTGCATGTTTAGAGTCAATAAATCTGCTCCATTTTGAGTTATCATCAATACCCATAAATCTCAGTCTCTTTGCTGCTGGACTTCCTTTTCTTCTTTGAGCTAAGGGACTGTTCACCATAGCATATGAACCAAAAATATGGATGTTTTTAAGATCGGGCTTGTAGCCATACAACATGAAGAAAGGAGTCTGATTTGTTACACTGCTCCAAGTACGGTTGACAATGTAATTTGCATATTTTATAGCTTCACCCCAGTATATCTTATCAAGGTTGGCGTCTTCTAGGAGACAACGCATCATGGTTTGCAGTACCTCTCCGTTATGAGCCGATGTGTCAGGGGCCGAAGTCTGATGAATAATTCCATTCTTACGCATCCAGTCCTGGAAACGCTGAGACATGAACTCGGCACCACGATCACTCTGGATTCTGGCGATGCGAACTTGGTGTTGGGTAGAAACAAGGGCTGCAAAGTCTTTAAAGATCTGAAAGGTCTCTGATTTTTCTTTCATAGGATATACATATCCATATCTAGAGTAATTATCAACAATTGTTAGGAAATATTTTCTACCACCAAATGATGGCGGGAATGGACCAACTATGTCAGTGTGAACCAAATCAAAAATGCGTGTTGACAGGCGTGTAGCGTGTTTGGGAATGGCTGCTGCTTTGGATTTGGCCTTTTTGCAGACAGCACAATCCAAAAACACCTTACACCCCTTTAGATCCAAACCTTTTGCGAACTCCGGCATCTTCCTAAGAACACGGAAACTGGCATGCCCTAATCTTCTATGCCATTTGTGGATACACCTGGAATGCAAAGGTTTACCAGTTAGTGAATTCTCAACATTAACATTTTTATGCGGAACCTCAGGCTTGCTCTGAGCAACCTGTTTACCAACTCTCTTTTTGTTGGCTTTAGGACCCTTTGGAATAGCAACAGGATCTCTCTCTGGAGCATCTCTCTCTGGGCCTGTGCTCTCCTTTTTTGGAGTTTTTATACTTTTTTTTTTTTTATTTGATTTATACGCCGCCCTTCTCCGAAGACTCAGGGCGGCTTACAATGTGCTCAGCAATACTTGCCTGTGTTTGTGTTTTAGGCTTTGGCTTTAAGTAATAAACACCACCAATTAATATGGTTTCAGCAACAATATCTCCATCTTTAACTATGTAACTTGCATTTTCAAGGTGGTGAACCTGGAATTTTAACATTCTAGACAAGTGACTCTGACTAAGCAAATTACTGGTTGCTGTTGGTATGTAATAAACATCAGGAATGAATGCATCGAGCTCTTCAACATAAACAGTTCCTTTTCCTTTGACCTGACAAGGATGATTGGAAAAAGAATAAAGTTCACGTAGTTCTGGTTCAGGCTCGTGCATTTCTGTGAAAAGTTCCTTTCTGTAGGTAACATGCAATGCTGCACCACTGTCCAAAGTCCACAGGAGTCGTCTGTCATACTCTGGTTGAGGTTGTGGATCATTGGTTAAAGCCAATGTGGTGAGTGGAGTTTGTGGATCACGCTGAGGACCACGACGACCTTGTCTTCCGCCTCTGCCTCTGCCTCTGGAGTCTGTTCCTCTGGGCTGGTACGTGACGGGAGCTGGAACTCGTTGGGGACAATCCCGGGTGGCATGTCCCACATGATTGCAGGTGTTGCATCTTGGCATCCTTGGGGCGTAGGTCCTTCCTCGGAAGGGGCGCCTAGCTGGAGCTCTTGATGCGGGTGGTCCTCTCAAATGTGGCGTGGCCAACATGAATGCCTCTTCTTCAATTAAAAGCCTACAGACATTGTCCACTGTGCGTTGAGCAATTGGGACTTGGTTAATTTTTGTAACAGCATCTTTCCATTCATAATTCAAAGAGTTAATAGTGATGCTGATCATTTGAATATCTTCAATGTTATGGCCTCTTTCTCTCAATTCTGTTCTCAGTCCTTTCAGTTTGGTCAAATGTCCTCCAATTTGTTCATCGGGTTTCAATCTCGAACCGTGGAGTTCAGACATGAGTAAACATGAAGATTCAATTGAGACAGGTCTGTAGCAATTTTCCAATTCAGCCCAAATTTGTCGGGCTGTTGTATTTGGTGGAAAAGTGACCTGCAGTTCAGTATCCATGGACATCAATAATGTTGTGCGAGCTCTTATCTCTAAATCTCTTATTGCAAAATCCCATGGTTGTGCAGGAGGGTTAAAAACCATGCAGTGAGTGCCTTCTCTAAGAAGCAATAGTGTAATCTCACTGATCCAGGCTTTGTAATTATGTCCTGACATTTTTAGTTTTGACTCACCAGTTAGTGGAGAGACAGAAAATGCCTGGTAAGGAGCCTGCACTTGATATGCTGGCTGTGCTGGCAGAAATGCCTGTGGTATTTGCTGTGCCTGTTGTGGACCTAAAAATGGTCTTGGTTGTGCCATTGGAGGTGGGCCAGGAGCTGGCCTTATTTGCACTTGTGGCTGGGGCACATATGCAGGCATTTGTGCTTGATCTGCAATATTGGCATGACCTGCTGGGGATGCAGTCATTTGCCTTTGCTGCACTAAGCGTGGCTGTGTTCCATCTAAAAAGACACCAACACCACCAGGGGGTGTTTGAGTTTGGGCCTGTGGAAACACTTGTGGCATTTCAGCTTCCTGTAGTAAATTACTTTCGCCAGCAGATGGTGCTGCACCTTTAGCTTTGGGCAGCTTTGCAGTTACAAGAAATGGCTGTGTGGCAGGTTTATATGTAACTTGATCAGGGAGACTTTCATGTGACGTATGCAGTGCTCTTTGCCTTAATTGGCCTGACACAGAATCCACCAGGGGGAGTGTCTTTGGCTCTGAGGAAGAAGACAATATGGCGCTTTTTGAAAATCTTAAGTTATCTCCCTTATCTTGCTCAAGCATAGATATAGCCATTTTTGCCTGGGATAGCTCCTGTTCATAGAGTTTTATACGGTCACGATAGGCTTTCATAGCCAGCTCATCCAGGGTGAGCTTAGAGCTTCGAGGAGAATAATGAATTGTTTCTCTCTCTGCGTGGGAGTAATTTTGCTCGGCAGTTTGCTTTGGCCTTGCACCGAGCGTTACAAATTCAGAAGGTTCTAGGAGGACTTTTTGAGAGCATGCATATTCAGAAGACGTCACTGACCTCAGTTCCAGTACGTTATCTTCAAAAGCAATTTCTTTGTTATCTCCCTTCGTTCCTTCTCCCACGGCTTCTTCTTGTTCCAGGCGTGTGGCTTTAGCAAGGGGCTGGAAATCTGAAAACCGCCTTTCTGCCACCTTCTCAGCAAAATACATTTTGTATTTGTTTTTCTTCTGTTTCGGCATCTTAGCAAAATAATTAGCGTACCTCAGTAGCTAAAAACTAATTGCCTATGCGCTCTTATCAGAAATAACAAAACAAGGAAAAAGCCATAAATCAACCGTCCGAGCTACCAGATGTCAGGGCGTTGATTAATCCCATTTTTGGCTCTGGGAAAAATCACCCTGGTTTAGAGGATGGATCGTGGCTTATTCCTTGTTGCAATATTCTGAAAAGAAACGCGAAGAAAAGTTCTCTAATAAAACTCATTTATTTGTTATAAAGAAAATAAAACACCTCACTAACTAAGAAAGTTAAAGTTAATAATTAGCTCAGCTGGTAAATAAAATAACGCGGTGACACAGCCCTCTGCCAAGGCTGCGGGGGGGGGGAGGACAAGAAGGTGGTCGAAACCACCACCCACATCTGGTGCCCAGGAGCTGCCCTCCCACCGCTTCTCCCCAGCATGCAGAGCCATTCACGATCCTCCCACTGCCCTCCAGTTCATCCCAGGCTCCGGCCATGGACTGACTTGTCTGGCGTTAGCTTTGTGGCCCTTGGGCCCTTGGTAACTTCCTTCCCTCTGCTGAATCCAGCAGGAGGCCTCTGCTCCCTGGCACTGGGGGGGGGCTCTGAGCACCCTGGTTGCGTGGCTCGTGTGAAAGACATGGGCCACCCTGGGGAAGAGCGTTTGGATGCTCTCCAGCTCTGGCCTCACCGGCTCCTCAGCCATCCGGATCTGAGGGTGAGCTCTTGGCCGGGTTCAAGGCATTGCCCTCAGCTGCGTGGCTCCCCTCTGGCCCCTGACCAGCTCAACTGGTCACACGCTGTACTGAGGGCACAAAAGGGGCCATCCTCCTACCTGTGGGCATCTGTGCCGCCCTGTCAGGTCAAGAGGCTGGCCAGGTAGGGGGTTGCATCAGTGCGGCCAGTGTGGCTGTAGGGCCTGTTTCATTAGCCCCCCTTCCCATGCGTGCCGCTCCCCCTTCCCCTGTGCCCGACCATCCCCTTTGTACCCCCTGACGCCCCTCTGCCTCTCCCTTCCAGCGTCCTGGGATGCCCTCCGGTGCTCGCATGCCCCACCAGGGGGCCCCGATGGGTCCCCCGGGCCCGCCATATGTTGGAAGCCCCTCGGTGCGCCCCGGGATGCCGCAGGCGGTGATGGAGCCCACGCGCAAGAGGGCAGCCCCCCAGCCCCAGCCGCAGCAGCCACCACAGGCACAGACGCAGACGCAGCAACAACAGCCACAACAGTCACAACAGCAGCAGACGCAGACGCAGGGAGCTGCCCCGCAGAACCGGTCCCGGAGGTGAGTGGGTAGCCACAGGGGTGACGGGCCGAAGGCAGATCCAGCCCCCTCTTCACCCTTCAGTCCTTTCCTCTCAGCCAAGCTGCCTTTGCCCAGAGCCGGGAAGGAAGGAGCTGCCCTGGCATGGCTGGGGGGGGCGGGCAGATGGGGGCCACGCAGGAACCCTCCCTATTCCCAAGTGGTTTCCCTGGGGATGGAAAGGGTCCTGAAGGGGAGGGCAGCCTTGCAAGCCTCAGTGGAGGCCGGGTGCTCCATCTTCTTTGCATGGCACATGGCTTGAGGTGGGCTGCCCGGAGCCCAGAACAGGAAGGAAGTGGGTACATACTCTGCAGGCCAAATTCGTGAAAGCCATTCAGGTGGCCGAAGTGTGAGGTGGGGCGCGTGTTTCTCAACCTCTGTGACCAGTTACTAGGCGTGTGCCAGCTGGCACCCAGCTGCTGAACATAGTGAACCTTGGGGGTCAGCCAGGTGGACCCACCGGGAGCGTGTCCTTGCCCCATCTGTGGGAATCTGAGTGAAAGCTTGGGGGGGGGGGAGTATGAGAAGGAGAGACCCCAGAGACCCTCCCGGGACCAAGCCCTCCCCCCCCCCCGGTGGCGGCTACTGTAAGGCAAAGTCATGGGAGGCCTCCTTCTGAGGCCAGGCTCAGCAGCCAGGGAGAGGGGGCTCCTTCCTCTGCCCGCCGGGCACCATGGCCATCTGTCTCTGTTTTCTCACGCAGTGCCAAGAGGAGGAAGATGGCAGACAAAATCCTCCCTCAAAGGGTGAGTGGCTCTTTCTGGCTTGCTTCCCCCTGATTTGGGGGGTCCCCAGGAGCTCCAGGGTTGAGGGGAGGAGGAGGAAGAGGGGGAGAGGAGGAGGGGGGAGAACTGTAGGTCCTTGGTGCTCCCTGATCTTAGGTTGTTTTCTTGCAAACATTTCATTACCAAACTAGGTAACATCATCAGTGCTAGAAGGGAGTGGGGTTTGTGGGGGGGAAGGAGGAGGAGGCAGAGGAGCTGGGCTGAGGCTGCCATTTCCTTCTTGCCCACCCACCCACCTGGGTGTAGCTGTGATAATGCAGCATTCCTTGGGAGGAGGAAGGTGGGTGGTCCTGGGGGAAGAGCTGGACAGGAGGAGGGCTGTCTCCCCCCCCCACAGGCCACCGCTTTCCTTCTGGCAGAGGAAGGAAGGGCCCTGCTGGGCACGGTGGCAACTTTGGGGTTGGGGAGGCCCTGTGCAAAAATGTCATCTCTGGGGTGGGCAGGACACCTGCGGCTCCTGGAGGGGCCTTGCCCAGCTGCTAATGGTATCTGGGGGATGAGGTGGGGGAGGCTGAGAGGTCAGCAAGACAAAAGCTGAAGCCCTCTGGGTGGGGAATGCAGAGCTGCTGGCCCCAAATGGTTCCCGCTGCCCTGTGGTGCCTGGAGGGAGCCCTTTGCCTCCCTTGGGGTGCCCACTTCCCCCAGCGCCCGCTCCAGGGAACTCAGCTGTGGGTCCTCCCTTTGCCACGGTAGAAGTGTGTGTGCGGGGGGAGGGAATCCCTTCCCAGCAAATCTAAAGGCTGAGGTTGGGAACTTTTCCAAACAAGGTGGGGAGGTCTCCTGCCCCCTCCTCCCGTGTGGCAGCCACTCTGTCCCCCATCCCCCAGATCCGAGAGCTGGTGCCCGAGTCTCAAGCCTACATGGACCTGCTGGCCTTTGAGCGGAAGCTGGACCAGACCATCATGCGGAAGCGGGTGGACATCCAGGAGGCCCTGAAGAGGCCCATGAAGGTGGGAGCGGATGGATCCCTCCCCGGGTGGGGAGCTGAGCAGCAGCCCCTGCACTCCTCCTCCCCCCCCCCCAATCGGGGGAGTTACTCTTTCTAGAAGCTTCTGGCCGCTCAGTGCCAGAGTTTGTGGGGAGGGTCGCTCCGGGTCCCCGAGGCAGCCTGGGAAGGCTGGGAAACAAGTGAGCCCCTGGGAGGGGCTCTCACTGGGATCTCTCTTGGCCCACAGCAAAAGCGGAAGCTGCGCCTCTACATCTCTAACACCTTCAACCCAGCCAAGTCGGATGCCGACGACTCGGATGGCAGCATCGCCTCCTGGGAGCTGCGGGTGGAAGGAAAGCTGCTGGACGACGTAAGACAGGGCCGGGGGTGGGGTAGGGTGGGGTGGTGGGGGACTTGCCCCCAAAGGTGGCTGGCGCAAGGGAGGGGCTCTGTGAAGGGCTGCTGGCTGTGGGGCAGCCGGGAGGGGAAGGAGCCGAGGCCATGGAGGTTCCTTGTCTGCTGATGGGGATCTTCCCCCACCTCTTCTCCCCACCCCCCCACAGCTCAGCAAACAGAAGCGGAAGTTTTCCTCTTTTTTCAAGAGTTTGGTCATTGAACTGGACAAGGACCTCTACGGACCGGACAATCACCTGGTCGAGGTAACCAGCTTGCCCCTCCCCCACCTTCCCAGGCAGAAACGGGGGGGGGGGGCGCTGCCCTCCTTCTTCAGCCTGCTGGGCGTTTCTTGGGCTGGTGGTGGTGGGGATTCAGTGGAGCCCGACTTGGGAGAGCAGTCTGCCCTTGCATTGCTTCATCCCTTTCCCTGAGACACCCCGGAGAGATCACTGACCTGCTCTGGGTCTGCTTGTTGCAACCTCGCTGCCCCCCATGCAGGACTCCCCCTGCCTTTCTCAGACCCTCTGTTGCAGGGAAGCTGCCCTCCCCCTGCCATCTTCTAAAATATAAGGCAACCCACTCTTTTCTTTTGTGCCCAAAAAGCCTTCCTTCATACCCCCAAAAGTGCTGCTCTGGCACAAGGAATGACCAAGGGGAGGTGGAGAGTACCTCCTCATAAGGACCCTCTGCCAGGAGCAAAAGCCCAGCAGAAAGCAGCAGGAGGGGAAGTGGGCGGCCAGGGCCATCATGGACACAGGGAGGGGGAGGCAGCCAAGGGTGCAGAGGAGGCATCCTGTGGGTGCCTATGAGGGAGTGGGGGGGATGCTGGGGTTTTGGAGGGACCCGTGCAGTTCAGTATTGGTGGACGAGGTGACAGGTCGAAGAGGTGCCATTTATCTGGTTTAAAGTGGGGGGGCACCCCCTCTTTCCCCCTCTCCCTGGGCTGCCACCCCGGAAAGTTTTGAGGAACTCTGCTCTTAAGAACTGCCCTCTCGCCTCTTCCTGGCAGTGGCACCGGACTCCCACCACCCAGGAGACGGACGGCTTCCAGGTGAAGAGGCCGGGAGACGTCAGCGTGCGCTGCACCCTGCTGCTCATGCTGGATTACCAGGTGGGGAGGGGGCTTTGGGAGCAGGGGAGTCTGGGGCTGGGCTTTGGGGGTGCTGAGTTGGGGGGGAATATGGGGAAGGGAAGTTTGTGGTGACCCCGACTCCAGCTGAGCTCCATGCTAGTCAGACGTCTCTGCTCTCTGCTGTGGTGCCCTCCCTCTCCCAAAAGCCAAGCCTTCCCCGGGCATCCGGGGGAGAGGAAGGACTGGGCATGTCCCAGAAGCGGCAGCTGTTCTCCGCAGCCGACTCCGGATTCCTGCCTCTATTCCTGTGTCATCAGAGAGAAGCCGGGGAACTGAGCTGTGTGGTGCCTGGTGGGATGGGGTGGGGTGTCACCGGACCCCATTTGGCAAACATGGGTGGGCTCTGGGAGTGGGCAGTGCAAGATACCCAACCTTTTTAGGGAAGGCTGTGGAGAGGGGCTCCTATTGCCGATTCAGAGAGCCCTGGAAGACATGGTTCAGCTGGACTCCCCACTACCCTTGGTCTGGATTCAGGCCTGGGAGCCTTGGTTGCGTTCGCGAGAGACCCCCGCCCCCTGCCAGGAGCTCTGGGTAGGCCCTCCGTTCTCCTCCCCCCATGAAACCGCTGGGCAAGCTCCTTCACGGCTGCTCTCGGCCACAGCCTGTTGGGGGTCTTTCTTGGTGCCCAGCCCCCAGCAGAAAAGTGGGTGATGTGAGTCCCTCTCCCCGAATTCAAAGCTCCTGTCTGGAGAAAGGGAGACAGGAGTAGGGCAGCAGTAACTACAAGGACCTTTTGCACAAGTGCGTCTTGTTTGCTGTTTGGGCCGTTTGGGAGGCTCCTGGTTGCTGCCCAAGCGGCTGCCTGCAGTGTGCTGCCATGGATGGGACTGGCCTTGGGGCCCCCTTGACAGCTCCAGAATGCATGGGTGGGCTAGGGATGGGCAGTGCCCCTGTTGCATAATATGATGCTGCCGCTCTGTGAGCAACTGGGCTTCTGGAGACGATTCAAGGTCGCCCCCCCTGGAAGCCCCTTTCCACTCAGGTTGTTTCCTCTGGCAGTTTCTGCCCATCTTCCCAGTAGACACAACAGGGTGGATGGGTGGGGTTGCTGGTTGCCCCTTAACCAGCAGTGCCCCCTCTCAAGCGGTCCCTCTGGGGCAGACTCTCCCCAAAACGAGGGAGACCCCAACACTGTTACTGGAGGGCTGGGGAGTCCTGCAAGGCTGTCTGTCCCCCTCAGGCCTGGGGAGGGAGGTGGGCTGAGCCTGGCCTTATGTTTGTTTGTTTGTTAGGGGTGTGTGTGTGTTTGCAGCCAGCGTTGCTCTTGATGTCTTTTGAGTGGTTGTAACTGTCAAACGCCGCCCAGAATTACAATGGAAACATGGGTGGCTACAACCTCTGACACAGCATTTATTTATATATTTATCCAACTTATATGCTGTCCATCTGGCGGTCCCGAATATAATAAATGAAAACGCCAATAAATCATTGCTGCCTGCAACAGGGGTGGGGGTGGAGCAAATTCCCATGGGCTGCTTTTCTGGAGGGCCCTTTGCAGCCGGACCAGAATGCCAAAGGACTTTGTTTGTAATAACACCCGATTTTATTTGTCACAACAAGTACGTGGAAGCCTTGAGCAGATCCAGGAAAGCCACCGCGAGGAAGGCCGGGAGCGAGTGCAGACGGGCCGTTGGGGCTGAGGGGTCCCGGGGTCCCCGTTGGGAAGACCGGCGAGAGAGGCTGGCCCTGCTGGATGGGCCGGCCGGAGGGGGGCCCGTTGCCCCAAAGCCCTCCGGCCTTCTGGAGTTCAAGGAGACCCTCAGTTGCCCAAGGGGACCCTTGGGGTCGGCTCTCTGTCCGCAGCCTCCCCAGTTCAAGCTGGACCCTCGCCTGGCCCGTCTGCTGGGCATCCACACCCAGACCCGCTCGGCCATCATCCAGGCCCTCTGGCAGTACATCAAGACCAACAAGCTGCAGGACTCCCATGACAAGGAGTACATCAACTGCGACAAGTACTTCCAGCAGGTCAGTGGGAAACGGGGCGGGGGGCACGATTTGGAGATGGTGGCATTCATCTGGCCCTCCCGCTGGATCGCTGAGCCGGGGTTTTAGGGTGGATGGGTGGGGGAGAGAGAGAGAGGGAGGGAGGGAGGCAGGGGGAGAAAGTTTAAGCCCCATCTTCCAGCCAGGGGCAGTTGGGATACCACTTTCCCTCCCCCCACATGGACCAGGCCACAATAGCTCTGGAACCGGACACTCTGGGCAACCAGACCCCATGGGCGCTTCCTGGCAGAGCAGGGACTAACCATGGCCAGGTTAACCTGGAAGCCCAGAGAAGTGTGAGGAGGGTGAGAAGTCGAGGCCAGTAACCCTCCTGGGCCTGGTCTTGTCCCTTCTGCCCTAGGAATTTCTGTCCCTGCTCCACTTGGCCTACCTGACTTGCCTAGCGACGATGCCCAGCGAGGCCCCTGCAGCTGGTGCTGAGCGTGGGTGGCCCTTCTAGGGGGCTGGAACCGATGCCCCCTTCCCCCCCTTCTTGGGGTGAACGCCGCTGCCAATTTTCTTGTCCGTTTGCCGTTCCAGATCTTTGACTGCTCCCGGCTCAAGTTCTCCGAGATCCCACAGAGGCTGACCAACCTGCTGCTGCCCCCGGATCCCATCGTGATCAATCACATCATCAGGTCAGCACCTTTGCTGGGTGAGGGCAGCTCCGCCCTGAATGTTGACCCCCCCCGAAAGAAAGCAGCATTCAGGGCACCCCTTCTGTCCGTCCCCCCTGTGAGGTTGCCCCCCACCCCCTCTCCCCAGGTGAGCTGAGCAAGAGAGGAGGGGAGGCTGTGGTGGGGACCCAAGAGGCTGCCTGATGGATCCTGGGGGGTGGTGCTGGCTGTGTTCTTCATTGCTCTAGAGAGGGAGGAGCCCGGGGCACGAGAATCCCTCCTCCTTGGGATCTCCCTCCTGGTGGGCAGAAGAGCCGCAGGAGCTTTATCAAATCATTTATCATTTCCCTTCAAATGGGGAGGGGGGGTTCGCTCTGTCTCGGCCAGCAGGTCCTCTCGGCACCCCCAAAGATGCATCCGGGAGTCAGGTGGCGGAGGGAATTGGCAGCCCTGAAGCCTGGCTTGCTCAGGGGAAGGATGGAGGGTCCCATTCAGTTCACGCCCCTCGTGAGCAGACAGGGTGTCAGATCTGGGCAGTGGGTGGTGGGGAGGGAGGGAGGGAGGGAGGCTCCCCAGGATGGGGGCTGATGCTTCAGGCTCCCTCCCTCCTTCAGCGTGGACCCCAACGACCAGAAGAAGACGGCCTGCTATGACATTGACGTGGAGGTGGAAGACCCCCTAAAAGGGCAGATGAGCAGCTTCCTGCTCTCCACCGCCAACCAGCAGGAGATCACCGCCTTGGACAACAAGGTACTGCTGGTGGGGTGGGCTGCCCGGGCACAAAGCTGAGACAGGCCAGCAATGTCTGGTTTATAAAATTATATTAGGCTAGGTTTCTATCGGGCCATTATGACTTTATAAATCTCTAAAGGCCACCAATATACCTAATACTCCTTCCTCCTCCCATGTCCCCCACAACAACAGTGAGGTGGGTGGGCTGAGAGGGAGGGACTGGCCCAAAATCACCCAGCCGACTTTCATGCCTTGGGCGGGACTAGAACTCCCTGTTTCTAGGCCAGCATCTTCACCATCCAAAGTGGGGGGGGGGGGACCCCGAAGAAGGCAAGTTAGTGTGGCCACAATCTGAGGCCAAACCTTGTAGGAGGGTCAGGAGAAGGGCTTCCCTTTGCCCTCTGGGGGCTGCCAAATCCCTAAGAGCCCAGAAGCGAATTGAGGCCCTCCTTCGTCTGGCCCACCTGGGCCAAGCGCCTTCTCCCTCTGTAGCCCTTTTATCTAAGCAACCACTTCCAGGGGAGAGGGGGCAGCAGCAGGTTGAGGGGATGCTTCACACCTGGCCTTTGGGGCCTGCCCAGAGATTGCCTGATCACGGGGCAAGCCTTACTTTTCATCAACATTTTTCATCTAAATGAAATACCAGCAGTTTCCCCTTGACCTAAGACATCCCGGACATGCCCCCACTGTCCAGAGACAGGATCGCTGATCCTGGCATCTGCCAAGAGGCGCCTCCTGTCTCTTTTCTCCAGTGATGGGCTGCTCCCACTGCTTAGGCCAGCCGCTTTCTTGGGGAAACCGAGAAGCAGAGGAGGATGCTTCTGATTGGTTAAGAAACTGATCTCTGCTTCCTTCCTTCAGATCCATGAGACCATCGAGTCCATCAACCAGCTGAAGATACAACGAGACTTCATGCTGAGCTTCTCCAAAGACCCCAAGGGCTACATCCAGGACCTTCTCCGCTCCCAGAGCAGGGATCTCAAGGTCGGTGGCTCTGGGCGTTTGAGGCTCCAGAGCAGGGATGGGACCACGAGAGCTGCTGCCTGGCGCTGTGGTCTGACTTTCAGCCTCTGGGGCTGGGCTGCCTCTCCGGAGACCCCTTTTTCCTCTTCCTTTGCTCTGGGTGCAGCATGAGGACAGGAGGAGGTGGCTTTGCCCTTCCACATCTGGAGGGCCAAGTGGGACAAGCGGGGGGGGGACACTTTACCGTGTTTTCCCAAAAATACAACCTACCCCGAAAGTAAGCCCTAGTTTAATTTTTACACAGGTATGTCGAATATAAGCCCTACTCCCAAAATAAGCCCTAATTAAGACCCCTCCCATTCCAGGGTGCATGGGTAAAATTAAGATAGGGTGGGGATGGGGAGTGGTGGAGCTCCCCTACTACTTATCTTCGGACAGTTTCAGCCAGACCTTGCACACCCCGACAATCCAGAGCTCTGTTATCGGCTGTAGAGGCCTTCAGGAAAGCCTTGCCGGCCGTAGAAGTTCCTGAAGGCCGCTGACAGCAAAAAGGAAACCGGGGCGATGCGTGCAAGTGAGGTGAGTCAGTGGAAGACATCCCACTGAAAATAAGACCTGGTGCCTTTTTTGGTGGCCAAAAAAAAACATAAGACAGGGTCTTATTTTCGGGGAAACACGGTAGATGCGCCAGTGCCTGCTTAATCATATCAAAGGTTTGAATGGTGCTGCTTGTGGTGACAAGGCCCACGGTGTCAGAGCCCCTCCCTCCCTCCCTTCTTCTTCCGGCACTTGAATTCATAGGCAAGCAAAGGCAGAACATGGGAATATTTCGCCACTGAAATGCCTTCGGTGCATCTCAGCGAGCTGCGTGCCTCCCCTAATGCCGCCCAGGCCCTGTTTGAGACCCTGCTTGAAAATCCCACCTCTCCCCAAATCGGTTCAAGCCTTGTCATGAATGGGCGCTGCCTGCCTTATAGTCAGCGGTTGTTCGACATGGCCAAGGCCTCCACTTCACGCCAGGAAGACTTGCGGCCCGATGTCTGCTCAGGAGCTTTGGGGGAAGCGATTTTTCCACTGAGACCGGAAGGGAGCCGCCTTTGGGCTTTGCTTACGGGGGACATGTTTGTCTCGCTCGGCAGGTCATGACCGATGTGGTGGGGAACCCGGAAGAGGAGCGGAGAGCAGACTTCTACCAGCAGCCGTGGTCCCAGGAGGCCGTGAGCAGATACTTCTACTGCAAGGCAAGGCGGCTGGGGAGGGGGCTGGCTCTCCAACCCCCTTCTGCTTGGACCCAGCGGTTCCTTCAGCCTAACCCACTGCTTCCCCCCCTTTCAGATCCAGCAGCGCCGGCAAGAGTTGGAACAGTCTCTGGGGGTGCGCAACACATAAACGTCTCCTGGTCCAGGTTCCCCCCCATTCCCTGTCTCCCCCCCCCCCGCAATTCCATCAAGCATGGACTTTTCTGTGTTCCATCATCTGACCCTCCCGCTGAGAACAGACCGGCTCCGGGACTCTCACCACAGCACCAGCATCACCAGCTTTAGAGTCTGCCTTGTCCCCCCCCATCCTCCCTCCCCCTCCTCCATCTCAAGATGAGGAGAGATCTCGGCCCCATCACATAACCCCATCGCGGAAGCCGGTGCGTGGACTGCACAGAGGGAGGAAGCAAGGAGCCACGGCCCACAGCTGGAGGCTCCCAGGCCTTCCTCTTGCTCTCATGATGGCTCTGTCCTGTGGCCAGCCTGCCCCTTTGTGCATCGCTGCTGAGGCTTCTGGGTCAGGTATTCCTGGGACCCATTTGCTGCAAATGGTCTCAGCAATAACCACCAGGAGGAGGAGATCCGATATGCATCCTGTTGGGGGTTGCATGAATCCAGTGAATCACGCACAAAACTGGGGGAGATCCTGACATGGCCTCAGAAGATGGGCCAAGAGCAGCTTCTTCCTCCTGAACTGGACCGGCTTCGACGGCGGTGGGGAAGCCGGGGAAGAGGAAGGGGGTCTCTTTCTGGTGGGTGCTGAGAGACCCTCTTCATAGCAGGAGCGTTGGGCCGATCCTTCCAACCAGCAGGTCCAGGAGGACTGATTTGCTGGAGGTCGGCCGTAGACCTCTGCTGGCCAGCCACAGGTGGGCCCTGCCCAGCTCCCATCCACCACAACGCCTCCCGAGGCATGAGGGGAAGGCTGGCTGTCCCGGACTTTCCAGCCAGAATCCATAGGAACCCTCAGGGAGCAGCTGGCCTGGAGGAAGCCCATCCTGATCAGCCCTGGGCTCACCTTGGAGTGGTTGTGCCATGCAGGCCTTGGGGCGCCAGGCTGGCTGCTGTCAAGGAAGGCGGAGGCTACCAACTGGGGCCCCAGAGAAGATGGGCAGAAAAGGGCAGGAAACCAGGTTGGCAGAAAGGGGCCAGGCTGTGTGGAAGACAAGATGGGAGGGGGGTGAGCCAGTGTCTCTCTGTCTCTTAACCATCGTCCACCTCACGAAGGCAAGAAAGGAAAGCGGTGGCCAGACTCTGAGTCCCTGTGGGTGGGTGGGCCTTGGATAGTTCCTCCCAGCAGAAGGCGATCAGAATTGGGCCTGCCCTCCTAGCTGGCTGGCAGAGCATAGAACCTGACATGGGGCAGCATGTCTGCAGTGAAGTCCCCAAAAGAGGGGGGTGGGGTGGGGGGCAGCATTGAAAAGCAAGGAAAAGCTGCTCCCCCCACCTTCTCCTCCCCCGCCTTCCCCCTCCTCCACTGCCTACCTGGCCTCTTTAAGAAAAAGGGCAAGATTTTTTTTGACTTGTGTGCCCCTGGCCCCCTCCTCCCCAGAGGGTTGGGACTGGGAACATGAAAGGCTGGGGGAAAGCTGTCCCCACGACCGACCGACCGGCTGTGCTGTTGTTTCACGGTGCCCCTTTTGAGCTCATGGTTTTCTCATTGGCGGCGCGATTGCCCTGCTGGTCCCTGCATTGAGAGGGAATCACAAGTCCCATGTTCCTCCCCACTGTGGCTGCCGTTTCTTTGTCGTTTGGTGCCAAGTGATTTGTAGAAGAGCGTTCAATAAAGAGCCTCATTGCTTTGTATCTCTTTCATCAAAGGGCCACTTTATTGGACTGGTGGGTCCATACTAGTGGTGAAATCCTCCACTGGTTGCCACCGGTTCGCTGCCCATGCATGTGCACTGTGTGTCAAACGCATGCTGTGTGTGCCAAACGCACGCTGTATCCACATGCACAGTACGCACCAAAGATGTGCTTTGTGCAGAAAAAGGAGCTGTTTGAAGGTAAGAAGAACAGCGGGGAGGGGGAACAGCTGTGCCGCGTGATTTAGATTAGCTATAAAGCAGGATTTCCTGCTTTGTAGCAAATCTAAATCGTGCGGCAAAGCTGATTGTCAGAAATACTGGTTCGGATGAACCGGTAGCTTTTTTTTACTACCAGTTCGCCCAACTGGTAGCTTTTATTACTACCGGTTCACCTGAACTGGCGCGAACTGATAGCATTTCACCCCTGGTCCCCACACCCGGCCGAGAGAGCCAGACTGGAGCAGCCTGGAGAGAAATGATGAAAGCAGGAAGAATCAAGAGGGCTGCATTTGGGAGGGTCTCTGCCTTGGCCGGCGGGCAGGGAAGAGTGGTCCTGTTTGCTCAAGGCGCTTAAACCCATCAGCTGCATCTTTCTCCTGGCGGTCTTGGAAGCGTATGGTTGTCCCCGGGGTGGGGGCTGGGGAAACACTCTTCTTTGGGGAGGGTCTGATTCTTAACCCTCTTTTCCAGAAAGTGCCAGATATCCCAGCAGGAAGTGGGGCAGAAGTTGGGAGAGGCTGCCTGGCTGTGCCCTTGGTCTTCCGCCTCTGGGACAGCCACGGGGGGGGGGGGGGGCAGAGGCTATTGGGTAAGGGTCCTCAAAGCCACCCTGCCTCTTTTTGTGAAATGGCCCCTGGAAAGGGAAGGGCTCCCTTTTACGGACAAGAAAAGCCACGGAGGGTTAGCTCTCCAGGTGAAGAGGCAGGGGAAGCCCCTGCCAAATAATTCAGGCCTGATTCAGGGTGGTGGGCTGCAGACGGGAAGCCCTGAACCACTGGAGGCTCTGCACCAGAAGACTTGAGTTGGGGTGACTGCTCCACCCTGGATGGGGTCAGGGCATTCATTTTAACTGCCAAGGAAGAAATGGCTGCCATGATCCCACCAGTGACTAGCTTCGGATCTCGGATTCCTGACCCGGTTATGAGGCTCATGTGAAACCAGCCATCTAGGGCAATGCCCCCCCAACCTTTTGGGCACCAGGGACTGGTTCTGTGGAGAGAGGTTTTTCCCATGGACTGGAGGGGGCCTGGTTTCATGTGCTGCCTGCATCCCATGGATGGAGCATCCCTTGTTTGCGCTGCCCAGTTTCTGGCATGCTGTGTGCAGGTGCCAGTCCACGGACCGGGGTTTGAGGGGGCCCTTATCTAAGGAATCTCCTGGCACGGGACTCTGAAATAGGAGATAGCTGGGATCCTGTCATTCCGGGAGTCCCTTCCCTCCCCAAGCAAGGAGGGGCAGGTCTGAGGCTGCCCCTGCCTCTTGCAGAGACCCTGTTAGGCACAAGCTGAAGGGCTGCTGCTGCTGCCAGGCAAGGAGACCTCGGCTTGGCTGCCCGCCTGCACCCTTCCGCTCGGCCTCCCAGTGCCGTCTTTTTGCGGGGGAGCCCCTGGCACAAAGTTGGCCTCAGAGTGATCTGCGTGTTTGGTTGATGATGAAACGGTTTCACCTCCCCCCCCACCCCACCCAAGGGCCGGCTGGATGTGCAGCCCCTTTGCCTGGACCCAGAGTGAATGGGAGGCTGGGTTTGGGGCTCATCCGCCGGTCATGGGGCCTGACATTTCACTGCTGGTGGGATGGAGGTAGTCATCCAAAGCAGGGATTTTTCTGATTGCCTTCATGAAGAGGGGGGGAGCTGAGAGAGGTCTTCTTCCAGCATCTTCCCCGTAGCCAGGTCACCAGATTATCCAGAAGATGAAGGCAGCCTTCAGGATTGCAAGCGCTGAGCGGGGCAGGCTGGTTCCTGGGACATAAAAGCCAAGGCCATCAGCAGAGAAGCTGCAGGAGAGGATTCCTTTACTGAGCAAGGGGGGGGGGGGGCTGGGCTAGATGACCCCTGGGTATCTTGCAAGGCATAATTGCCTTATTGCCAATACCAGAACTAGGCGTGGGGAATCGACTACAGATGGTTGGGATCGCTCTCAGTCAAGATGGAGCTGGAATGGGTTGCTTAGGCTTCATCGTGACCCGGACGGTCTCGGTCTCACCAGGCCTCTTGATGGGGGTATACGGGGGTTGCTAATTGGGAGTCGGGGTATTTCTCCCCCCCCCAAGAGGCTCTGGGCCCATGAGCAATGCATAAGCCCTTCCTTGGCAGCCTTCAAAAACCTCAAGGGGGGGGCGGAAGCCGCCCCTCCTCCATACATGGGGAGCTGGAGGCTGTGATGAAGCGAAGCAAATTCAGATTGTAGCCAGTCCTTGACTTATGACCAGGGCTGGGACTGGAATCTTGCTCGCAGGTTGATGCACCGTGTGACTGGCCCCAATTTTACGACCGTTTTTACAGCGGCCATTAAACAATCCTGTGTTTTCTTAAGTGAATCCAGCTTCTCCCCCCCAGATTGAATTTTATCTTGTGAATCTTTGGGATCTCCTGGAATCTCTTCTCCCCCCCCGACCCCCCTGATTGCCTTGCTTCACCCCCGCCCCCCAATTCTCTCCCAGAAAAAGTGAAGCAAGGAAGTCAGGCTGTTGCCCCCACCCGTTCCTTTCCTTGAGCCGGGGCCTCGCAAGGAGGGTTGTGTTGGCACCCGTCTTAAAGTGGGCCATCCCATTGCAGGTATATAGCCAAGGAGGGGAGGATGCGTCATAAAGTCACAATGGGGCTTCTTTCCCGGTGAAGCCAGAGGTGAGACATGATACCTTGAGGGCTGCTAGCAGCTTCTCTTAGTTGTGCAGCCCCCTTTACTGGCACAAGACCCCCGCCCCCTTCTCCCTGCTCCCCTTGGTCCAGCATGCAAGCTCAGATCCATAGTGTGTTGGGGGGCGAGGGGAGAGAATCGTTTAAAGGTCTTACCTGCGTTGGGGAGACAGCTGGTGGGTCGTCCCGACCAGGTCCCATCCTCCTGGCATCTCCTGGTTACCGAGCCCACCAGGCTGTAGCCGGGATGGCAGCGGAAGTGGAGCATAGACCCTGCTAGGTATTTGGTCCCTTCCTTCTCCCAATTGGAGGGGGGAGCCAGCCAGCTGCATGAAACCACTGGAGGGGGGGGGAAACACACCAGGAGGGTTTTCAGTGGGGCCCCTCCAATGGGCCAGGCAAGTTGCAGATACGAAGCCTAGAGATAAAAGCCTCCTTTCCCCCCAGCACCACCCCGCCCTCCCTGAAGGGAGCCGTTGAGGCTTGGGCAGCCTCCCAAGTGGGGTCTGTGGCTGTTTCAGGAGTGACCAGGTGGCAGGGCTGAGCTGGGCCTGTAGCTGGACCCTTGCCCTTTTCTTCCTTTCTCCTCTAGAGCACACATGGGGAGGGGGGGATCAGAGTCACTGGTGCCCTTCACAAGGCAACTCCACCCACCTGGTATCTAAGCTGGGTTGGCTGTTCCTTGTCTGCATCTTGGCATCTGTCTAAAATCTGGCCGTCCACCCATGGCCTCACCTATTGTGGCTGCTTATAATTCCCCTCTGGTTGCTTCAACCCCCCCCCCCAAGAGATTGGGACAGCCATTTATCTGTTCATCCCGGTTTAATCAATCGACTCCAACCGACTGGGGCTTCCAGGACCCGAGTTGGCATCCCCACACAGCCGGGATGACTCGGAGGCGCTCAGTGGCTGCAGGAAGCCTCCCCTATTGCTATGGGACTGAGCTGAAGGCTGGATTGGCAGAGGGACATGAACATCATTGGGGGTGCCGGGTGTAAAATGCCACCGACCGCAGGCAGCAGACTCCGAGGTGAAGCCTCCGTGCTGCTGAGGATTTCAGGGGACGGGGGGGGGGGGGGTTACCTGGTTTTAAGCTCTCCTGGAGTTTCCTGAAGCGCTGGTGGGATGACCGAGTGATGTTTCCCACGGCAAAGTCTCTGGTCGTCAGGACGTCGAACCGGCAGAAGGGATCGGCTTGGCAGACGGAAGCCACCTGCTGCGTGAGGGTCTCGTTGGCGTCTTGGGGAGGAGAAAAGAAGGGCACGAAAGACGAGTGGTGCTTTGGTCCATAGACGAAGTTGTCCAGGAGGGATTGGGTGTCATAGGTGAAAAGGGACGTTTCGTTTCTAATTGCCCCTAAAAAGAAGAAAGGAAAACGGTCCCTCCAAGTCTTGAAGAAGGAGGATCGGAAACTTCCAAGATAGCACACAATCTCTCAGCTTCCTTGGGCGGCTTCTAAACCAGCTTTCGCTGCTCTCCCAAAGTGGCTTTCGCGGGGCGGGGGGAAGGGAAAGGTGCTCATTTAGTTTGGCTATTGATGTTCGTTGTTTGGCTCCTTGATAGATTTGTTAAAAACAAGGAGTCTCTAGGAGCCAATGATAGACACGGGCAGCCTGCATGCGAAACGAGTGCGGATGCAGCGTGAAGCGGCCTTTGAAGGGCCACAGAGCACGCCTGTCAGTGCTCAGGGGCTACTTAAGACAGAGTCTGGGTTGGCGTCCTGGATCAGGGAGGCGAGGGGCGAAAGGGGGGTGGTGGTTTTGCGCGCGTGTGCATGCACAAGCACCTGTTGTTCGTGTGAGTAGAGCCATGAGTCAGTGGTGAAATCAAAAAAATTTTTCCTACCGGTTCTGTGGGCGTGGCTTGGTGGGGTCATGTGACTGGGGGTGTCAAAGGACAGAAACTCACTTTAACAATGTCCTGCTGGAGCAGGGGGTTGGGCTAGATGACCTCCAGGTCCCTTCCAGGCCTGGATTGCTGTGCTCTTTCAAGGTATCCTCTGAAGCTGTGTCTAGTGCCAGGTTTGTGGTCCTTCCTTCCTCTCCTTTTTCCCTCCCTCCTTTCTTTCTTTCTTTCTTTCTTTCTTTCTTTCTTTCTTTCTTTCTTTCTTTCTTTCTTTCTTTCTTTCTTTCTTTCTTTCTTTCTTTCTTTCTTCTTTCGTAGCACCTCACCACCCCATTTTTGGCCTAGCAGGTTTCATGGAAGCCTCCTGGGAGCAAAAACGGACCCCCAATAGGTAGTATAAAAATGCTTTAAAAAGTAAAAAAAAAGTTCCAAGGATCGCGTGGCACAGCTGATTGTCACAGCTGATCGTCAGAACTTTTTTTTTTTTACTTTTTAAAGCATTTTTTTCACCCCTGCCGTGAATGTCCATGATGCTCGTGTGAGACTCACACGGCCCAGTTGCGAAAAAGCCACAGCCACAGAGACATCCAAAGGGTAGATTGGCATTTAAAATTTAAAATGGCTCCCAACCAGCAGTCTCTCCTGGGTGGGGCAAAAGGGTAGCAACCCTTCCCGCTTGGACTTCTGACAGGTGAGGGCAGACGTCACTCCTTGAGACGGAGGGATCTTCGGGCACTTAACAGCTGAAGGAATCATATGGGATAAAATTTAACGAAGCTGCTTCTTTTAATTGTCTGAGAAATTTGGGGGAGACCCCAGGCATTCTTTTACTTCCAAGCAGCCCACGATCCACACACCACTTTTTTCTTCCTCCTCTAGGAGGGCCGTACTCACAGTCTGCTCTGAAGGTGAAATGCTCCCGGGGGCCGCTGCTGGCCACATCCAGGGCCGTTCCATTGGGAAGGGTCAGGTCGTCCTGCGGTCTGCTGTTCATTAGCCCAAAGAGCCCTTCCGTCTGGTTCTGGAAAGTCTCTGGCAGCAGAATGGTCAGGCTCAGCACTTTCCCTCCGTGGCCATCGACTTCCATGCTGGCTCCGGATGAGAACATCACCGTCACGTTCTGCCCAGGGCTGCTATAGAGGAAGAGGCCTGGGAGGGGGAGACACGGAGAGACCCCGGCAATCACAAGGCACCCACCCTGGCCTGAGTGACTGGTGGGAATGCAGAGCTACTCCCCAAGGGGGGGTCTGAGACCCCCTTCCACCCAGGGGTGAAATGCACTGAGGTCTGCTACCGGTTTGCTTCGATACTGGTTCGCTGCACGCGTCCATGCGTGGTCCGCACCAAATGTGTGCTTTGCGCGCAGGTGCACCACAGGCGCTACCGCGCAGTGCTGAAAAAGGAGGATTAAGAAGCCTTTTCTAAGGTAAGTAGAACAGCGAGGGCTGTGCGATTTAGATTCACTAGAATTCGAAGTTGGAGGCCTTGCAAGCTCCGGGTCACCCCCTTCAGCAGGGATGGGCGTCCTTCTGCAGGGTCCTTCCGACCAGGAGCCCTCCGGGGTTCTAGCTCAGACTCATCTGGAACCATGTGACGGTTCCTAATTTCAGGAATGAAATTTTGCAGCTCAAAGCAGCTCACAGTCAGAGCAGAGCCGTCCTTCAGTTTGATGGGCCAAGGGGAGCTGGGGAAGGGGACCCTTCCTCAGAAGGTCCTCCAGGGAGACCTTGTGCCAGGGATGCCAGGGAAGAGACCAATTCCACACCACAAACCCTGAGCCTTGGCCGTGGAGTGGAAGTGAGGGCGGCTGGTTGCTCCTCCTGTGGTTTCCTTGGGCCAAGGACTGGGAAGGGAGGAAAGTCTTGCCTGGGAGCCATCCTGCTCTGGCCACCAGGTGGCGCTGCTCCGTGTCATCATTTAGAATAGAACAGAATAGAATAGAAAGGGCCCTTGGAGGTCTTCTGGTCCAGCCCACTGTTCAAGCAGAACCTATACCATCTCAGACAAGTGACTGTCCAGAGTTGGGACAGCCAGCAGAAACTGAAAGAGTCCTGCAGCCTCTTTGCCAGCGGAAGACCCCTCCCACCTTTTAAAGGGGTCCACCCTGAGGAAGCTCCACAGAGCCCCCTGTTACAATCTGATGAGCGGCCGCCCAGCAACGGGAGGCTTCCTGATAGGCTCAGCTGATAGCTCGGCCGGCGGGAGGTGTGAATGTTTTAAAGTGTTTTATTGGCCGCGCGAGCCCAGCTATAATATAAATAGCGGCTGCGCGCGACCGATGTTAGGTTACATATTTTAACCCTTGTGTTGTTGCTGTGAATAAACCGTGTTGCTTATCTTGGTCTCTTATCCGCCGTTCTCAATTCAGAACACTGGCGACGACGATGGGATGACTCCCACTGAGTATGGCCACGAGAGAAGAATTGTTCTGTTGTTGGCATTTCGGAAGGTAACTACGTGAGGCAAACATTTTTTTTCTCTCTTCTCTCTCGTTCCTTGTGGGCCTGCAACTCTTTCTAATGAGTAATCTGGCTATCTTTGCGCCTTTTGTGCCCAGCGCAGAAACTTGGGACGCTTATATTGAGCGTTTCGAGTGTTTTTTGCAGGCAAATGACTATACTGACTTTTCCAATGACCGGAAACGAGCCCATTTTCTCAACGCGTGTGGGCCGCAGATTTTTGCAACGGCGCAGGCGCTTGTAGCGCCCCAACAGCTGTCCACCGTTTCTTGGCCTACTTTGCTGGCTAAATTGAAGGGCCATTATGCACCCGCACCCTCCCGCATTTTTCGCCGTTTCATGTTTTGACAACGGGTGCAAAAGGAAGGGGAGTCCATTAATGACTATCTCGCCGCCCTTTGGACTGAGGTGATAAATTGTGAGTTTGAAAATCTTGATGACTCCCTCCTCGAGCAACTAGTTTGCGGCGTGCGCGATTTGCGGTTGCAGCGCCACCTTTTGGCCAAATCTGTCATCAATTTGGAGACTGCTGTTGAGGAAGTGGCTGCGTTTGAGATGTCTGACCGGTCTGCGGTGGAAATTCGAAACTTCCCGCACGTTCTACTGGCCTCTCGTTGTGCAGCCATACAGCTAGGGGAGTCCTACGAACGCTCTGATACCATTGCTGATAGCGAAGAGGAGGTGGACCGCCTCAAGGCGTCGGTCTTCAATCAACGCCCACCCTCCAAAGGACAGGCTCCAGAGTTTTGTTTGGGTTGTGGGGATTCACATCCTCGTGCCTTTTGCCGTTTTCGAAATGCCATTTGCCGCCACTGTGGAAAGAAAGGTCACCTGGCAAAGGTTTGCCGTTCGAGATCCTCCGCGGACGTCATGGGCGTACCATCTTCCATTAAATTAGGCCGGGAAGGGTTCAACGGTCCTCAGGACTCCTGTTTCGCTATTTCCCGCTGTGATCTTCTCTCGTCTGGCAGCCATGCTGTCTCGGGTCACAAGAAGATCTTTCTGACTGTTCGTATCGAAGGAAAACCGTGTAGGATGGAAGTGGATACTGGTTCATCTAAGTCCATCATCGCCTGGCAGACCCTTAAAGAGCTGGTGCCGTCCTTCGCTTGTGACCGTTTGCAACCCTGTTCTACTCGTCTTCATGACTACCAGGGAAATGGCATTCCCATTTTGGGTTGCAGACAGTTTATGGTGGAGTGGGGGGAGTTTGCAGGTCCCCTCCCACTTTTGGTAGTCAAGGGCAGGCTCCCTAGCCTTTTGGGTTTAGACTGGTTCGGGGCGTTGGGGCTTTCCATTGCCGGCATCCATACCACGTCTAGTGATGACTTCGAAACCTTGACGACAGAGTTCGCTGAGGTTTTCGACGGCACCTTGGGTAAATATAAGGGTACCCCCATATCTCTCAATTTAGACCCCCAGGTGCCACCTATACACCTTAAGCCCCGACGGGTCCCTTTTGCCCTTCGCCCTAAGGTGGATGTTGAGATAGATAAGTTGCTGGCTCAGGGTGTACTTGAGCCTACGGATCATTCTCGATGGGAGACCCCTATTGTTATCCCCACTAAGGCGGATGGTTCCATCCGTATTTGTGGGGACTTTAAGTGTACCCTTAATCGGGCCTTGCAGGCCCACCCGTATCCGGTCCCGGTAGTTCAGCACCTCTTACATTCTTTGGGTCAAGGGTCTATTTTTGCTAAATTGGATATGTCCCAGGCGTATCAACAGCTTCCTGTTGATGACGCCACGGCTGCCACCCAAACAATCGTCACGCATTGGGGCGCTTTTAAGTGCCGCCGATTACAATTTGGGGTCCGCGTAGCTCCTGGCATTTTTCAGAGCCTTATGGAGCGGTTGCTCCAGGGAATCCCTGGTGTCGTTCCTTACTTCGATGATGTTTTGATTTCGGCTACCACCAAACACGACCTCGTCAAACGTGTTCGCCAGGTGCTACGCAGATTTCAACAAAAGGGCCTGAAACTTAAAAAATCTAAGTGTAAGTTTGGCGTTCCCCAGGTCGAATTTTTAGGGTTCCTTGTAGATAAGTTTGGCATTCATCCTACACCTTCTAAGGTCGATGCCATAAAGAATGCTCCAACGCCATCATGTAGGGCCGAGCTTCAGGCTTTTCTGGGCCTGCTTAATTTCTATAGTATATTTTTTCCGCATAAGGCGTCTGTGGCGGAACCACTCCATCGGCTATTGGACAGAACGGCCCCCTGGAAGTGGGGGCAAGCCCAAGCTACTGCTTTCAGGGCTGTTAAAGATCTACTTACTTCTGATGCCGTGTTGGTCCAGTATAGTGACCATATACCCCTCACCGTGGTTTGCGATGCCTCCCCATATGGCATCGGCGCTGTGCTGAATCATGTTTTGCCCAACGGGTCCGAAGCTCCAGTTGCCTATTATTCCAGAACTGTCAATGACAGAGAGGAATTATAGTCAACTGGGTAAAGAAGCGTTGGCACTCGTGGCCGCCGTAAAGCGGTTCCACGATTATATTTACGGCCATTCCTTTCAATTGGTTATGGACCACAAGCCACTTTTGGGTTTGTTGGCCGGAGATAAGCCTACTCCCCAGATTATCTCCCCGCATTTGGCGCGGTGGTCTGTTTTCTTGGCCGCCTATAACTATCAGTTAATTTATCGCCCCGGGAGCGCCTTGGGAAATGCGGACGGCCTTAGCCGCTGCCCCCTTCCTTTGGCCGTAGAGGATCCCGTTCCGGACCAGCTGGTTCTTTTTTTTTTTTTTTTTTTATTACAAAAGTTTTACAATTACATTTTCACCCCTTTTTTTTCACCCCCCCACCTCCCTCCCCAAACTTCCCGTCCTCCCTAACCCTCCCTAATCCTCCCCCCCCAGACTTCCCTATTATGTACTCATAACTAATAACACTGATATATAAACCTGAACCCATCCCTCCCCCTATATAATTTTTCCTCTTTGTCTCTTTACATTAAGATATTTCTAATACATTATTTTCAAATAAAAGCTATTTGATACTTTCTAGTTTGGTATTTGTTCTGAACGTATTCTATCCACCTTTTCCATTCCCATTCATAAGTCTCTTGTGAACAATCCTTTAAATATGCTGAAATCTTCGCCATCTCTGCAAAACTAGCCATCTTCAAAGTCCATTCCTCGATAGTAGGCAAAGCTTCATTCTTCCAATATTTACCTATCAACAATCTTGCTGCTGTTATCATATACAATATTAGTTTTATTTCACCCCGTGTAAAACCCTTAACTATACCCAATAAAAACAATTGTGGAGAGAATTGAATTTTTTTCTTCAAAACATTCTGCATAACCCACCATATTTTTATCCAAAAAGCCTTAACTTTCCTACAGGTCCACCAAACATGATAATACGTAGCATCCAAACATTCACATCTCCAACATTTTGGCTGAACATTAGGGTACATACATGACAACTTTTTAGGATCTAAATGCCATCTATAAAACATTTTATAAAAATTTTCCCTCAGGTTCTGCGACTGTGTAAATTTAACATTCTGAACCCAAATTTTTTCCCATGTTTCCAACATCACTGGTTCTTCAAAATTTTGTGCCCACTTAATCATACAATCTTTAACTAATTCAGTTTCTGAATCCCTTTCTAGCAAAACATTATAAAGCCTTTTAATATGCATTGGACCTTTCTCTCTTATATGTCTAACCAATTCTTCCTCATGCAACATAATACCAGTTTTTTGGTCCTCTTTCCATCTCAATTGTAGTTGATTATATTGTAACCAAGTTAAATTAATTCCTTCATCCAACAGTGTCTGTAATGTCTTCAACTGCCATCTGCCCGCATCTGTAAAAAGAACCTCTTTATATAAAACCCCCCCGAGTGACATTATATTTGTATTCCACATAGTATGACCAAGATCCAGCCATAACGGTATTTTGTAATCCCATTTGAGTCGGTGCTTCTTCCAAACTCTCATCAAAGATTCTCTAAGTATATGACTTTTAAATACTTTATCTACTTTGTCGTCATAAAATAAATAAGCATGCCATCCAAATTCAAGATCAAAACTTTCTGCATTCAGTATTCCAGTCTTTTTACTTCCAAACCAATCACTTGTTAAAGTTAAAGCTGCTGCATCATAATATAACTGTAGGTTTGGGAGTTTAAGGCCTCCTCTTTCTGGAACATCTTGCATAATTTTCAATTTCACTCTCGGCTTCTTCTCATTCCAGACAAACTTATTCACACCAGACTGCCAAACTTTCAGTTGTTTATCACTTTTAAGCACCGGAATCATTTGAAACAAAAACAGAAATCTTGGCAAAATGTTCATCTTAACTGCTGCTATTCTTCCAAGTAAAGACAGTTGCAGCTTTTTCCAAGTCTCCATGTCTTTCTGGACCTCTCGCCACAACACCTCATAATTATTTTGAAACAATTTCATGTTTGATTCTGCAACCTGAACTCCAAGATATTTTACCTTAGGTACAATTTCAAAACCTGCCCTCCTTTCAAGCTCATGTTTACGATCTTGTGTCATATTTTTAACTATCATTTTAGTCTTTTTTGAATTTTGTCTAAAACCTGAAACTCTACCATAGTCTTGTATAATGTCGTTCATCAGGATTGTTGATTCCATTGGTTGTGATAGGGTAACAACCAGATCATCTGCAAATGCCTTTATTCTATAATCCTCTTGCCTTATCATTATGCCCTTCAAAATTTTAGAGTCCCGTATTGTATTTAGCAAGACTTCCAATATTAAAATAAATAAAAGTGGGGACAACGGACATCCCTGTCTTGTTCCTTTTTCAATTTTAAACTCTGTCGTCAGACTTCCATTAATAATAATCTGTGCTTTTTGCTCTTGATAAATTGCTGAGATCGCCTGTATAAATTGGTCCCCAAAGCCCATCTTTTTTAAAGTCTTTAGTAGAAAATTCCAATCCACTCTATCAAAGGCCTTCTCTGCATCCAAAAAAACCAGCACTGCAGGAATCTGTTTATTCTTATCAAGATATTCCAATAAGTCTATTACTTGCCTTACATTGTCCTTCATATATCTGCCCTCAATAAATCCCGCTTGGTCCTCATGAATCACCTTTTGGATTACTGGCATCAACCTGTTGGCTAATACCTTCGCATAAATTTTATAGTCTGTGTTCAAAAGAGATATTGGTCTGTAATTCTCTGGTTTTTTAGGACCAACTTGTTCTTTTGGTATCAAAGATATATAAGCAGTTGTCCAAGATGGGGGTATTTTACCCCCTTGTTGAATATTGCAAAATAAATCTCTAAGTTGTCCCACCATTTCAGCTTGTAAAGTTTTGTAATACACTGCAGTCAAACCATCCGTGCCAGGAGCTTTGGCTGTTTTTAACTGTTTAATTGCTGCTGTTATCTCCTCCTCTGTTATAGGATAATTCATTCTTTCCTTTTGTTGATCAGTAATTTTTGTAACTCTCTTATCATTTAAATATTTTTCTATAAGTCCATTCTGCACCTCTTCTTTGGCATATAGTTTAGTATAATAGTCCACAAAAGCTTCTTTAATTAATTTTTGTTGAAAAATTTCTTTCCCTCCAATATCAATACTATCAATAGTCCGTGTACTTTGTTTTTTCCTCAATGTGTAAGCCAACCATCTGCCCGGTTTGTTAGCGTTGCAAAATGTATTATGCTTCGCGTATTGTAGGCTTGTTGCAACTTGTTCCGCCATAAGCATTTGAAATTGGTCTTTCAAAAGTTTTATAGCACTTCGTATTCTTTCATCTGTTGGGTTTTTAATAAGTAACTGTTCTTTATTCTTTATTTCCATTTCCAACTCAGATCTTTTCTTTTGTCGGAACAGTCTATGTTTAGAATTCATGTAGATAAGTACCCCTCTCATATAAGCTTTACTTGCGTCCCAAACAATTTCAATTGGGGTACCTTTATTCAAATTTATTTCAAAAAATTCTTTCAAATGCTTTTTAAGTTCTATTGTATTTTTTTCATATCTAAACAAGTTCTCATTTAATCTCCAAGAACGTCTCTCAACCTTATCCATCTCAATTTCTATCCATACAGGGCTATGGTCAGTCAAAGTTCTTGGAAAAATCTTTGTTCTTTTTGTTTTAACAAGTAGATCATTTGACAACAGGATAAAATCAATCCTAGAAAAGGATCTGTGTCTATCAGAAAAGAAAGTGTAATCCAATTCATTTGAATTATGTATTCTCCAAACATCTTTTAGTTCCATATCTTCTTTCATATCAAAAAAAGTCTGTGGTAGTCTAATTCTAGACTTTGCCAAGCTCTTTTTATCTAGTTTAGAATCAGTTACTCCATTCCAGTCTCCCATAATTAAAATAGATCTATAGTCCCATTGCAATATTTTAGTATGTAACATCTTATAAAAATAGTCCTGTTGTTGGTTGGGAGCATAAATTCCAATCAAAAGAATTTGGCCATTTGCTGTGAGCAATTCAATTGCTACAAACCTACCATCTTGATCTGCTTCTATAACTTTCGCTGTTAATTTTTTATTTACATAAATAACCACACCATTCCTTTTCTGCGAAGTTGAAGATATATAATGTGCTCCTAATTTTGAGTTTATCAAATATTTTTGATCTTGAGTTGTAATATGCGTTTCTTGTAAACATATTATATCATTATTAAATTGTTTCAAATATGTAAATAATTTCTTCCTTTTCTGTGCTGAATTCAACCCATTGACATTCCAAGATAGACACTTAAAGGTCATCAGCCTCTTTCTGGAGCGCAGAGCAAAATATTTGAAGTTCATCCGAAAGCTTCGATCTCGCTCCTCCCATAGCGCCACTCTCTTGTACGGTACTCTTAACTGCCTTCTTGTCTTGTCTTTCCTGTTGTTGTTGTTGCTTTTGTTTAAGTAGCTTGGATTGAGCTCTAGTTATACATTGATCTTTAACTTCAGTCAACTGAATCAAATCCAAAATTGGAGAAGAATCCAACAAGGGCTCACTCAGAAAACCTCCTTCTGCACCTTGCACTATTTCTAATTCCTGCTTAGACTGTTCTTTCAATTGCCTCTCTTCACTCTCCTTAATCTCCAAAACTGTAGATGTACGTGGAGATGGTGTTCTTTCCTTAAGAATAGTACTGTAAAAGTGTTGTGCCTTCTCCACGGTATTCAACCGATATCCTTCTCCCTTATATCTAAAAATTATCCCAGCTGGTGCGTCCCACCGGAAGGGTATCTGTAAATTTTTCAATTCCTTAACAAGAAAACCAAATTCTTTTCTGGCTTTCAGCATTTTAGGAGGTAATTCTTTAAAAATTTCAAGTCGTGAACCCCCCACTTGTACAGAAGTGTGAAAAGATTTTTGCAGGATATCATTTCTAATTTCTCTATCAGTAAAGTATATGACCACATCTCTGGGCAGTTGTCTTTGTCTGGCCACCCAAGAGTTCACTCTGTAAATTTTATCTATTTTATGAAATACCAAATCAGGATTAGCTTGTAAAATCTTAGCCAAGGCTTCAGAGCAAACTTGTCTCAAATCCTGTCTCTCCTCCTCTCGAATTCCCCGAAGCCGTATGGCGAATTCCATCGCCCGGAATTGTATCATAACAATCTCATCTTCGATTCTCTGCATTTTATTGTCAACTTCATCAATTTTATAATCATTGTCTTTCATCTTAACATTAACTTCTGATTTAAATTCTTCAACTTTAAAATCAACTGTCCCAATAAATTCTGCCAGGCCAGACGCCACTTCTGATATTTTTTTGGTCACCTTATTTTGATTCTGTTTCACCATGTCTTTAACTTCATTAATTTCCTGCATAAATTCCTGATGTGATTTTTGAAGTTTATCATCTATCTCCTGTTGAGATTTTTGAAATTTATCATCCAAAGTTTTAGAAATAAATTCTTTTAAATCTCCCACATCAAATTCTTTTTTCTGAGTTTGTAGCTGTTGAGCAGGGGGAAGTTGCGTTTCATGTTTGTGTGTGGGGGATCCCCCCCCTAATGCCTTCCCTTCCTGCTTCTTTGAAGCCATCCTGGCTCGTGATCTAGTTTTTCTAAAGAGGGAAGTTCCTTTTCCTTTCCCTCCTGCACAAAGACTTCTAAAAAAGTCCCCCAGATTTGATCAAATAAGGGTTAAAATAAAGCAAAGTCCAATATTAGAAAGGGAAAAATTTCCCAGTTGTTTCTCTTATAACAAGCAAGGCAACTTTGTAGCAACTTGGAAACTTTGTAACAAAGCAAAGTAACTTCACCAATCCACACTCGCTGGCTCGTTAACTCTGAGGCTAGGCGCCATGTTTTTTCAAAGCACTTTCACTCACTCGCATTTTCTCAGATTGAAAAGTCAACAAAGTGCTAATACTTGCGTTTCCAAATTTCGGGATTCAGTAGTTTCGCTGTTTATTAAAGCTGGTTCTTTCGCTTTAAGTTTCCTGCAGCCAGCTTGTTCTGCAAAAGCAGAATCGTCCCACGTCGCCCGGAGTTTCAGCAGGTTGGGAGGGAGCCACACCTGTTCTCTCCCCAGAAGCTTCCCTGGGGGGTTACAGGGGCTCAACCTGTGCCCTGCGCTCTCTCCTTCTTCAATCCTGTGGATTTAGAAGTTTTCGAGCCGCTTCTTCGCCTCGAAGCGGCTCTACAGGTGGCGGGGCTGGCGGAGCTTCAAAGAGCGCCGCCGTCGCCGAAGACAAGGAAACCGGAAGTCCGGACCAGCTGGTTCTTTTGATAGATGATGTTCCTTCCCTTGTGACAGCTGCGGATGTAGCTAAACACTCCGCTAAGGACCCTACCCTTGTACAGGTCATGGATTGGGTGCGTAGGGGATGGCCGCGTGGGCCGTTACCCATGGAGGTTAAGCCATATTCCATCCACCAACACGAGCTTTCTATTTCCCGGGGGTGCCTTTTGTGGGGCTGCCGAGTGGTGGTTCCTCCTGTATTGCGGCCAACTATTCTGAAACAGCTGCACGATAGCCATCCCGGTATCGAGAGAATGAAGGCCTTAGGCCGTAGTTATGTTTGGTGGCCTAAGCTTGATCAGGCCATCATAGATTGGGTAGCAAGGTGTCAAGTTTGTCAGTCATCCCGGCCAGGGCCCCCGGCTGCCACACCTAGGGAATGGGAGATACTGAGGAATCTGTGGTCCAGGCTACGTATAGATCTAGCAGGGCCGGTTCAGGGCCAGACTTTTCTAATCGTGGTTGATGCTTATTCTAAATGGGTGGAGGTTGTTCGTATGGCATCAACCACGTCGGACGCTGTGAGTAAGGCTCTCCGTAACATATTTGCCACACATGGACTTCCCGATGTAATTGTCTCGGACAATGGACCCCAATTTGTTTCAGCAGCGTTTCAGATGTTTTTGATGGGGTTGGGTATTCGTCATGCCTTAGTGGCACCTTATCATCCGTCCAGTAACGGCCGGGCGGAGAGGGCCGTCTGCTTGGCCAAGGACGCTTTGGCCCGTTTCGGCCCCGGTGATTGGCAAGAGAAGGTGGAGCGGTACCTTTTGGCGCAGCACTCGACCCCGTGCCCGGTATCCAATCGTAGCCCGGCCAAACTTCTTATGGGCCGGCGCCTAAGGACTGTGTTAGATAGGCTACATCCGGACTATACACCTGAGGCACCCGTGGATTCTTCTAGCCGGCCCCGGGTGTTCGGGGTTGGTGATGGCGTTTATGCCAGGAATTATGGGGGTGATCCTTTGTGGCTTCCTGGACGTATCATTTTAGTCACGGGACCCTGTTCTTACAGGGTTGAACTTGAGGATGGCCAGACATGGCGGCGCCATATAGACCAGCTAAGGAGTCGCATTACGGCTCGGACCCGGGGTAACGAGGAGCCAGATATGTTTGGTGCACTTCCGATGGCTGATCCGGTGGACGATAGTACCTTAGAGGCTCCGTCGTTGGGGTCTTCACGTTCACCTGTTGTAATTACAACTCCTTCATTGCCAGAGGTACCCGTAGATGTTCTTGCATGATCATCATATATTCCACCGTCTTCAGACCAGCTACCTCCGTCTACGACATCTCAGGAAGTACCGGAGACGGCGTCACCCCCTGATCGCTTGGACGGTGATTTGCGCCGGTCTGGGCGTACATAATAATAATAATAATAATAATAATAATAATAATAATAATAATAATAATAATTTTATTTCTATACCGCCCTTCTCCCGAAGGACTCAGGGCGGTGTACAGCCTATTTAAAAACACAAAAAACACGACAACAATTAAAATTTAAAATCATTAAATAATTAGGCTCCAATTAAGATCCCAGAAATTTAAAATACCCCAATTTAAAACATTATGTTAATAGCCCTGCCTGGCGGAACAACAGGGTCTTCAGAGCGCAGCGAAACACCCGGAGGTCGGAAATCTTTCATATTTCGGGGGGCAATTCATTCCACAGGGATGAAGGTGCCCGGGTTATCTGGACGATTATTGTACCATCTAAAGGGGGAGGAGTGTTACAATCTGATGAGCGGCCGCCCAGCAACGGGAGGCTTCCTGATCGGTTGAGCTGATAGCTCTGCCGGCGGGAGGTGTGAATGTTTTAAAGTGTTTTATTGGCCGCGCGAACCCAGCTATAATATAAATAGCGGCTGCGCGCGACCGATGTTAGGTTACATATTTTAACCCTTGTGTTGTTGCTGTGAATAAACCGTGTTGCATATCTTGGTCTCTTATCCGCCGTTCTCAATTCAGAACACACACCCCTCCCCGGAAAAACGCCAGAAGGAAATCATGCTTGACCTGATGACCTCTTAGGTCGTTTCCAACTCTATGATTCTGTGATTCTCTCGAGCACATGGCCGCCTGTGGCCTTGACAGGAAAGGTTTCTCACTATGCCCCTCCTTAACCCCTGTCTTCCTCCTCCTCCTCCTCCTCCTCCTCTCACCATTTAAGTCCATCCAGGTTTGCTCAGAAAAATTGAGGGCCTTTTGATTCAGCAGGACCTCCAACTCGGGGGAGTTTTCTCGAATGCGAACCTTGATCACGTCCGAGTTCTTCTCCCGCATGGCGATCGCTGACAGGCCGGTCACGTTGGCTTCGAATCCTGCCGGGCAGCACAGTCACAAACAGGTATGGGTCCTCCCAACCCCCCCAAGGTCTTGAACTGGCCCATTTGCACCAACCCCCCATCCCTGGCTTAGGATAACTCACAATAAGATTATAGCGGAAGACATTTAAAAAACCAACATGGACTGGGCTGGGCAGTCCTGTGCTTTGATTCCATGGCAATTGGTGTCAGCAGTGGGATTCAGAACTTTTGAGCTGCAACCAGGGATGCTAGCAGGGCACCCTACTGGATGAGGTGATCTTGATCCCACTTCCCTTCCCTTGGCCACCTTAGGACGCCCCTGGGGAGTGTGTGTAAGGTAGCAGTTGGTGTGTAAGCGTCTTTTGGCTAGGGAGATTTGTTGAGAGCGCCTGGCCCCTTTCTCTTCCAACTCTCCACCTCCCCCCCCCCCCAGCACTACTCTGAGCTCACCTGAGCTACGGCAGAAAGCAAGGGTGAATTGATCTTTGGGGTGTGGGACCCTTTTGTGTTGAGCAGAAACCGATCCCAAATTTCTGTTCAAAGCCCCTTTCCTGTGGTCTCCTTGGATGAAGTTTTTAGGGAAATTGTAAACTGGTGCTCAGGACAGGAGTGGCCCTTTTAAGGTGTGTGTGTGTGTGTGTTGTGGCCCACCAGTGGCCAGCAGAGCTGGTAACAGTGAGGAGGTTGGGGAGGAACTTGGGCCAGTCCTGGGGGCTGGGGAAAACTCAGACGAGGGCTCTGCGTCGGAGGCAGAGAGGGAGATAGACAGCAGCGAGGCAGAGGAACAGCTGGAGCCTGTTCCCAGTGTGCACATGCGCAGAGCTGCCGGAAGACAAGAACAACGAAGAAAGCAGGGTCAACTTGGGAGTAAGGTCACACCTTGGAGATAATTGGCCCTTCCCATAGGAAATAAAAGAGGAGCAAACAGGGAGTGGGCTTTTGCAGGAAAGAATTTGTTCATTCCATGACTCTGACAGAGACTGTTCCAAGTTTTGCCTTGTACTGCGGTTGGAAACAATCCATGTGGCAGCTTGCCAAACGAGATAAGGTGTGTTGAGAAATATTCTTTTGAGAAACTGTTTGGACAAACCTTGCTGACTGTGAATGAACATAATTCACAGTCGTGTAAATAAAAAAGGTTTTGCCAGTAATTCCTGCCTCCTGTTTGTTAAGGGAGCCTAGGTCAGAACTGTGTGTGTGTGTGTGTGTGTGTGTAAGTGGGAGGGATCACCAACAGCTCCTCCTCCCTCGTAGAGAAGATGTGTCAATCCCAGGACCAAGTGATGAATGCCGGGATGGAGGGAAAGAAGAAAAGAAAAGAAAAGAAAAGAAAAGAAAAGAAAAGAAAAGAAAAGAAAAGAAAAGAAAAGAGAGGACACCCTCCCTGTCTTGGATGCAGACAGGGACAGACAAATATATCCGAGTGGGAATGAAGAGTTCCTGGGAGTGGTTGAGGGTTTAGGACCTCACATTTGTCCTGGGTTTATCCTTTCCCCTTCACCCTTCTAGCCCTGAGGCTGGTCGGCCTTTGCCTGGCTGACCGAAGCCCCTCTACGTGCCCCCGCCTGTTGCGAGGGAAGCCCTTGGCTGGGAGCTAAAGCCCCTTTGACCAATACTTGTTCCATAGGCTGAGGGAGAGTGGTTGGGGCTCTTGGCCCTCCCGGCAGGTCATGCTGTTGGGGGGGGGAGAAGGGGACGCCAGGGAATCCACCCACCCCAATGCTGAAGGTGTCCCGGTTAGAACCGTTAGGATATCGGCCTCTATGCGGGGCAGAACACGGACATGAGCCCCCCCCCACGGTTCTCCTTTGCGGACTCAAGGGCTGGTGATAGCTTAATGCACCCATGAATCCTCCGGGTGGCGGGGAGGCTAAAAACAAAGAGAACTGCACCTGGCTCTCCGTTCAGCAGCTGAGCCCGACGAGTTCTCCCTTGGATGCTCAGGGAGGACTGTTTGGATCCCAGCACCAAATATTCACCCACGCCCTTGAAGGTGAAATTGAGGCCATCGAAAGTGATGAAGTGGGGGTCTCCAAAAGCCGAAGCTGTGGGAAAAAAAAGACAAAGCGAAACAAAGAGTAGGAAGACAGGGTCTCTTCCCAGAGGGCAGCTCTGCGTTTGTGGGAGCTCCCCCCCACACCACCACCCTCCCTTGCTAGGGACCAACGCTGCGTGCCTGGGCTGCGGGCTCTGCCCCCGACTGGGGACCGGTGGAGAAAAGGCTCTGCCCAGCTGAATGCCTTCCCTCCTTCCCAGTGGTGAAATCCTCTGAGGTCTGCTACCAGTTCGCTGCGTGTGCGCATCCATGGTGCACACCAAATGTGCGCTTTGTGTGCATGCACACTGCAGGCGCAACCACACAGTGCTGAAAAAGGAGGCTTAACACTTCCGGTTGGAGCCGTTGTCGCCGATAGACGGTCTTTCTTAAGACTGCCAGCCCCGTTGCTCATAAAGAGCCACTTCTACGCTGAGAGGTGGCTTGGAAAACTCCACGATCCTGAGGAATCGGGAGAAGAGCCGGCGCGACAAGGTAGAGTCCCCTTTGAAGCCCCCAGACTGTTTTTTTTAAGCATCTGGGGAGGAAGTAGGGTGAGGCTCCCTTTACAGTGCGCTGAGGCTCCGGGCTCCGAGGACGTCTCTGCCATTGCAGAGCCAGGCGACATGACCAACGAAACAAGAGAAAGCCAAGAAATTTGTTAAAAATAAGCAGGGTGGAATCTGGACTTCAAATTTAAACCGCAAGTATTTTTCTTAGCCCTGTGATTGAATGTAGTAACTGACAAGAAGTGAAAGTACTTTTAAAATGGCGCTCGGCTTCAGCAATAAGGAAAGCTGAAAGAGAAAGTGATTTGTCTGAGCCTATTTCTGCTACAAAGTAACAAAAAGTAACAACGCTGGCCTGAGTAAAGAGTAGTTTTTTATAAAAGTGATTTGACTTGTTCTCTCTCCCTTGGACTGGACTAAAGCTGGGGAAATTCCTGAAAGGTTTTTGTGCTGGAGAGGGAGAGAGGATATCCTTTTTAGAAAGAGTCAGGCTGCGTGGAAAAATGGCTTCAAAACAAAAGCCAGCTAAAGCTGAAGGGGGGGGGGCTCCCCCACTCATAAATCTAAAGAGCAGCCTCTGAGCTCACAGACACAGACTCAAACACAAGAATCTGGATTTAATGACTTGAAAGAATTTATTGCTGGTGCTCTAGATCAGAAATTTGAAAAATCACAGCAGGAATTTAAGGAGATGGTCCAAGAAAAATATGATAAGATGAAACGGGAAATACTGGCAGCTGTAACTGGTTTGTCAGAAGTAGTGCTCCAAGTTGATAAGAAAGTGGAACATCTTGGATCAGAAATGGAGTCTAAAATGAAGGAAGCTGATCAAAAAATTTCTAATGTTGATAATAAAACACAAAGGCTTGAAAATGAAGTTACAATGATGCAATTTAGATTTATGGAGTTTGCTGTGAGACTCAGAGGTATAAAAGAGAGCAACAGAGAAGATTTGAGAAGGGTTTGTGCTGATGCTCTGGCTGTTATGTTAAAGGTTGATCCTGAGGAGATCTTCTGCAAAATTGCCAAGGTCTATAGAGTGAATTCTTGGGTGGCAAGACAAAGGCAATTGCCTAGAGATGTGGTGATCTATTTTACAGATAGAAGAATAAGAAATGATATTTTGCAAAAATCTTTTGTTTCTACTATTCAAGTGGATGGAAGAGAAATTGGGATCTACAAAGAATTGCCACCTAAGATGTTGAGAGATAGAAAAGATTTTGGATTCTTGGTGACTGAATTAAAGAAACAACAAATTCCATTCAGATGGGACACCCCAGTGGGTATAATATTGAGGTATCAAGGAGAAAGATATCGATTAAATACTCTTCAAAAAGCAGAAGAATTTTACTTCAGTGTTTTTAAACCTGGTACAGCATCTCCACGTACTTCCTTGGTGTTAGCCATAGTAGAGGGTGAGAAGGATATGCAATTTGAACAAGAGCTTGAAGAGCAGAGGAAACAGACGGAGAGGGAGGCACTAGAGTTTCAAGGAGCGGCAGGGGGCTTACCCCTGTTGGATTCTCCTTTAGAGCTTCCAGTTGAACCCCCTAAAAATACAAGAGAAGTGGCAGCGGAGCTCTATTTGATGTTGCATACTGCTAAAGATCAGCGTATTACTCGAGCAGCTTACAAACAACTTTTAGAGAAACAACAACACCAGAGCTCTAAGTTATCACAAGATGAACAGGGAGCCAATGGTAAAGCACAAAAATCCGAAGCTATGGGAGGAGCCAAGCCGAAGACTATTAGTGTGGAACAGAAACTTCAGCAAATGCTCTTATCGCTTCAAGGGCCCGCAGATGACAATTAAGTTTTTATCTTGGAATGTGAACGGATTAAACTCACCACAGAAAAGGAGGAAGATATTTCACTATTTGAGACAATTTAATAATGATGTTATTTGCTTACAGGAAACTCATATTAGAACACAAGATCAAAAATATTTGATAAATTCTAGATTAGGAACACAGTTTATAGCTTCAAACTCAGAAAAAAAGAATGGTGTAGTGATTTATACAAATAAAAGATTGCTAACAAAAATCATAGAAGCAGATGATTGTGGAAGATATATAGCAATAGAACTTCTTGCAGATAATGGTCCAATTTTGGTGATTGGAATTTATGCTCCTAATCAGCAACAAGAAATTTTTTATAAATTATTGCATTCCAAAATATTACAATGGGATTACAGATCTATTTTGCTTATGGGAGATTGGAATGGAGTAATAGATTCTAAAATAGACAAGAAGAGCTTGGCAAAATCATGTATCAAACTACCACAGTCTTTTTTCGATTTGAAAGAAGATTTGGAATTGAAAGATATATGGAGAGTGCATAACCCAAAAGAACTGGACTTTACTTTTTTCTCAGATAGACATAGATCCTTTTCTAGGATTGATTTTATTTTACTTACAGTTGATTTGCTTTTAAAAACTAAGAAAACAAAGATATTTCCGAGGGCTTTATCTGACCACAGCCCAGTATGGATAGAAATAGAAATGGGAAAGAAAGAGAGAAGATCTTGGAGACTAAATGAAAATTTATTTAGATATGAAAAAAATGTAAATGAACTTAAAAAACAAATGAAGGAATTTTTTGAACTGAATTTGAATAAGGGTACCCCTATTGAAACTGTTTGGGATGCGAGCAAGGCTTATATGTGGGGGGTACTGATTTACATGAACTCTAAACATAAATCAAACCGACAAAGAAAAAGCTTAGAATTGGAAGGGGAGATAAAGAAAAAAGAGCAGTTACTTATAAAAAATCCAACAGATGAAAAATTACAAGGAGTTATAAAACTTTTGAAAGATCAATTCCATATGCTTACAGCGGAACAAGCAGCAACTAATTTACAATTTGCGAAACACAATACATTTTGTAATGCCAATAAACCGGGCAGGTGGTTGGCTTACACATTGAGGAAACAGCAGAGTACTCGGACTATTGGGAGTATTGAGTATAAAGGGAAGGAAGTATGTCAACAAAAGCTAATTAAACAAGCCTTTTTAGATTATTATACCAAATTATATGTTAAAGATGATATACAGAATGAACTTATAAATAAATATCTAGAAGAAAAGAGAGTTATAAAAATTTCTAATGTTCAAAAGGAAAGAACGAGTTTACCAATAACAGTAGAGGAGATTATTATTGCTATTAAACAACTGAAAACAGCTAAAGCTCCAGGACCGGATGGTTTAACTGCGGTGTATTATAAAAATTTACAAGCAGAAATGATTGAACATCTTAAAGACTTATTTTGTAGCATACAACAAGGGGGAAAAATACCCCCTTAATGGAAAGCAGCTTTTGTTTCTTTGATACCGAAAGAGGAGGCAGGTTCTACAAAACCGGAAAATTTTAGACCAATATCTCTCCTGAATACGGATTATAAAATTTTTGCAAAAGTATTAGCCAACAGATTAATGCCAGTTATTCAAGAGGTGATTCATCATGATCAAGCTGGATTTATAGAAGGCAGATACATGAAGGATAATGTGAGGCAAATTATAGACTTATTGGAATATCTTGAGAAGAATAAACAGACTTCTGCAGTGCTGGCGTTTCTGGATGCGGAGAAGACCTTTGATCGAGTGAATTGGAACTTTCTATTAAAGACTTTAAAAAAGATGGACTTTGGGGACCAGTTTGTATACGCGGTTGCAGCAATTTATCAAGAACAAACAGCACAAATTATTATCAATGGAAGCTTAACTAAAAATTTTAGTATAGAAAAAGGTACAAGACAAGGTTGTCCGTTATCCCCGTTGTTGTTTATTTTAACTTTAGAAGTCTTGTTGAATACAATTCGGGACTCTAGCACTCTGAAGGGAATAGTGATAAGGCAAGAGGACTACAGAATAAGGGCATTTGCAGACGATCTGGTTGTTACCCTAACACAGCCGATGGAATCAATAATTCAGATGAAAGACATTATAGAAGAATATGGTATGGTATCAGGATTTAGATTGAATCAGAAAAAAACCAAGATGCTAGTTAAAAATATGACAGTTGATCAAAAGAAGGAACTGGAAAGGAAGGCAGGCTTTGAAATAGTATCAAAAGTGAGATATCTAGGAGTTCAAGTTGCAGATTCAAATATAAAACTGTTTCAAAATAATTATGAGGTGTTGTGGCGAAAGGTACAAAAGGATATGGAAACCTGGAAAAAACTGCAGCTGTCTTTACTTGGAAGAATAGCAGCAGTTAAAATGAATGTTCTACCTAGATTTTTATTTTTGTTCCAAATGATTCCGGTGCTTAAAAGTGATAAATATTTGACCGAATGGCAAAAAGGAGTGAACAAGTTTGTTTGGAATGAGAAAAAGCCAAGAGTGAAATTGAAAATTATGCAAGATGTTCGTGAAAGTGGTGGTCTTAAACTCCCAAACCTGAGATTATATTATGAGGCTGCAGCATTTACATAAGCAAGTGATTGGTTTGGAAGGACAAAGACTGGAATATTGAATATAGAAAGCCACGATCTTGAATTTGGTTGGCATGCATATTTATTTTATGAAAACAAGGTTGACAAAGTATTTAATAGTCATATACTTAGAAGCTCCTTGATGAGAGTATGGAAGAAGCACCGATTCAAATGGGATTATAAAATACCGTTGTGGTTGGATCTTGGTCATATTATACGGAATATAAATATAAAGTCACTCAGGGGGGGGGTTATATAAAGAAGTACTTATTAATGATGGGGGCAGATGGCAACTAAAGACATTGAACACACTGTTGGAAGAAGGGATTAATTTAACTTGGTTACAGTATAATCAACTTCAACTGAGATGGAGAGAAGATCAAAAAACTGGTTTAATGCTGCATGAAGAAGAATTGGTTAGACAGATAAAAGAGAAGGGCCCAATGCATATTAAGAGGATTTATAATGTTTTGTTAGAGAGAGATTCAGAAAATGAATTGGTTAAAGATTGTATGATAAAATGGGCGCAAAATTTTGGAGAACCAGTTATGATGGAAACATGGGAAAAAATATGGGTTCAGAATGTTAAATTTACACAGTCGCAGAATTTAAGGGAAAATTTTTATAAAATGTTTTATAGGTAGCATTTAGATCCTAAGAAATTGTCATGTATGTATCCTAATGCTCAACCGAAGTGTTGGAGATGTGATTGTTTAGATGCTACATATTATCATATATGGTGGACATGCAAGAAAGTGAAGGCTTTTTGGATAAAAATTTGGTGGGTTATGCAAAATGTTTTAAAGAAAATAATCCAATTTTCTCCTCATTTGTTCTTATTGGGTATAGTCAAGGGTTTTTCAGTGGGTGAAACAAAATTGATATTGCATATGGTGACAGCAGCCAGGTTATTGATTGGTCAATATTGGAAAAGGGTTGATGTGCCTACAATTCAAGAATGGACTTTGAAGATGGCCAGTTTCGCAGAAATGGCGAAGATATCAGCATACTTAAAAGACCGGACTCAAGAGAGTTATGTATGGGAGTGGAAGAATTGGATAGATTATGTGCAGAATAAATACCAAACTAGGAAGTATCAGATAGTTTTTAGCTAAATGTTGTGTAGAAATGTATAGTCTATAAGGGGCGAAATAGTTTATTGTGATGTAAAAATTTATAGTGCACAGGGAGGGGAATAGAGGGGTGGTAAAGTATGACATAATATAATGTGGATGGATTTCACCTTGGGGAAGTCATGGGGAGGGAGGGTTTGGGGGGGTTGGGGAGGGATGGGGGGGAAATGGGGGAAAAATTTGTTGTTTGTAAAACTTTTCCAATAAAAAAAAAAAAAGAAAAAGAAAAAGGAGGCTTAAGAAACCTTTTCTAAGGTAAGTAAAACAGTGAGGGGGGGGGAAACAGCTGTGCCGTGCAATTTAGATTCGCTAGAAAGCAGGATTTCCTGCTTTCTAGCTAATATAAATCGTACGGCACAGCTGATAGTCGGAAATACCAGTTCCTCCGAACAGGTAGCATTTTTTTACTACTAGTTTGCCCGAACTGGTAGCTTTTATTACTACCGGTTTGCGCGAAGCGGTCCAAACCGGTAGCATTTCACCCCTGCTCCTTTCTCTCATCCAATTTGAGTCCCCCCCTGCCTGATATAGGATATATAGGCAACGGCTGGGCTTTCTTCAGGATTGCCTGCGCTACGTTTCCCCCCCCCAAACTCCGGTGTCCACCCCTGTCTCTCCGGACATGGCTCTAGGATTGCCAGCCCTCTTCAGGGAACAGACATCCCCAAGGACTGCAGGGATTCAGGCAGTGGCGGATTAAGGCTCACTGGTGCCCTAAGCACTGACAAATCTTGGTGCCCCCCTCCTTTGTACATACTGTACAAATCTTCATTGGTTTTTTGTTCTGTCTCAATTTTGTGGTACCCCCTTTGGACCTGGTGCCCTAAGCATGTGCCTAGTCTGCTTAATGGTTAATACACCACTGGATTCGGGGCTGCCAGGACTGGGAACAGGATCTGGGCAGACTGACTGGCGGGGCTCCCCTCAGTCGCCTCTTTCTTAGAAGAGAAGAAGCTCTGTTCCTTTCCACGTCTCTCCTCCCCCCCCCCAGGGGCCTTCCTTCCCCAAGGCTTCTAGTCCTCCTGTTCTTGCTCTCCTCCTTCAAGGCAAACTCAAGTCTATTAAATCTGAGGCTGGGGGATTAATTTTATGCCAGGCGCCCCTGGCATAAGAATCATCCCCAAAGGGTCGAAGGATGCTGAGGAGTAGAGGCAGCAAACACCAGCTGAAAAGGAACCCCAGGCAGTATTGCTGGGTGTGTGTGTGAAATGGGGGGGAGGGTTTCCCCTTACTCAGTTGGTCCCAGTCCGAGTGTCAGCTTGGTATCTGTCGGAACCAGGGATGAAATTTAGCAGGTTCTGACAGGTTCTGGAGAACCGATAGCGGAAATTTTGAGTAGTTTGGAGAACTGGCAAATATCACCTCTGGCTGGCCCCAGAGTGGGGAGGGAATGGACATTTTGCAGTATCCTTCCCCTGCCATGCCCACCAAGCCACGCCCACAGAACCGGTAGTAAAAAAAATTGAATTCCACCACTGGCACTCAGAAACCTGACACCAAGTGCAAACCCAGGAGAGGTGAACTGCTTGAATCAAGATCCGTATGGACCAAGGGAGCAGCCCAAAGCAGGGAACCTACTGGCTCAGGGCGGCCGGTATCTCTGGCAGCCACTGGAGGGCCGGTGCTTGAAATAAATGGTGCAGTGGTTGGACCAGAGGCAGCAATAGTAGAAGCTGAGGACATCGTACAACCAGTGGGAGAAGCCTGGGATGCAGGGGGGCTTCTTGTAGGGAGGGGCTCCCCAGTCGTGGCCTCGGTCCGGGGTGCTGCCCCCCAGGGAGTCCCCTGTCAGCACCTGGGCGCCCAAATCGCTGTAGCAGCACTGCTGCCCCACGCCATATCGGGGGCTGTGGGAGAACATTTAACATTTTTTATGGGATTGTTCGCATTGTTTTATTTTTTTATTTATTTTATTTATTTTATTAAATTTCTATACCGCCCTTCCTCCTGAAGGACTCAGGGCGGTGAACAGCCACAAGATAAAACACATAAATACAAAAATTTAAAATAAATTAAAAACGAATTAAATAATTTGGCTGAATTTAAAATACCCCATAATTTAAAACAAATTAAAATTTACATTTAAAAAGGGGAGAAGATTTAGGCCAGGCCAGCTTGATGAAATAAAAAAGTCTTAAGCGTGCGACGGAAGGTGCGCAGATCCGGGATCCTCTGTATCTCCGGGGGGAGCTCGTTCCAGATTGTAGGTGCCCCCACAGAGAAGGCTCTCCCCCTAGGGGCCGCCAGTCGACATTGTTTGGCCGACGGCACCCGGAGGAGCCCCTCTCTATGGGAGCATACTGGCCGGTGGGAGGCTATTGGTGGTAGCAGGCGGTCCCGTAGATAACCAGGTTCTAAGCCATGGAGCGCTTTAAAGGTGATAACCAGAACCTTGAAGCGCACTCGGAAGACCACCAGGAGCCAGTGCAGCTCGCGCAGGAGAGGTGTTACATGGGAACTCCACATCGCTTCCATAGCCACCCGTGCGACTGCACTCTGCGCCAGTTGGAGCCTCCGAGTGCACCTCAAGGGGAGCCCCATGTAGAGAGCGTTACAATAGTCCAGACGAGAGGTGACGAGGGCATGAGTGACTGTGTGTAGAGAGTCCCGATCTAGAAAGGGACGCAACTGGCGGATCAGGCAAACCTGATGAAAAATCCTCCCGGTCACGGCCGTCAAGTGCTCTTCTAAAGACAGCCGTGAATCCAGGAGGACGCCCAAGTTGCGCGCCCTTTCCGTGGGGGCCAATGATTCGCCCCCAATAGTCAGCGATGGTACCAGCTGACTATATCGGGACGTCGGAAACCACAGCCACTCAGTCTTGGATGGGTTAAGCCTGAGCCTGTTTCTCCCCATCCAGATCCGTACGGCCTCCAGGCACTGGGACATCACTTCAAGGGCATCGTTGGGGTGGTCCGGGGTGGAGATGTACAGCTGGGTGTCGTCAGCGTACTGATGGTACTTCACCCCGAAACCACAGGTGATCTCGCCCAGCGGCTTTACATAAATGTTGAACAAAAGGGGCAAGAGGACCGATCCCTGCGGCACCCCACATATGAGGGGCCTCGGGGTCGACCTCTGCCCCCCTGTCAACACAGACTGCGACCGGTCGGAGAGAAAGGAGGAGAACCACCGTAGTATGGTGCCTCCCACCCCCAACTCTTCCAACCGGTGCAGCATGATACCATGGTCGATGGTATCAAAAGCCGCTGAGAGATCTAACAGGACCAGGACAGAGGAGCAACCCCTGTCCCGAGCCCTCCAGAGATCATCAACCAATGCGACCAATGCCGTTTTCGTGCTGTACCCAGGCCTGAAACCCGACTGGAACAGATCCAGAGGTAATTAGCCCCATTACCTTTTCTGGGCCTGTGCTCTCCCTTTTTGGAGTTTGTATACTTGCCTATACTTTATTCTTTGTTGTAAGCCACCCAGAGTCCCTTGGGAGTTGGGCGGCATAGAAATGTGACAAAATAAATAAATAAATAAATAAATAAATAAATAAATAAATAAATAAACAAACAGGAGGGGGAAAGGGTCAGAACTTGTCTGGAGAAAGCCTGAAGGCCTTTGGAGGACGAGGATGGCTGCCCCCCCGCCCCCAAGTGATCCAGGTCCACAGAGATCCAGTTTTCCTGAGTGCAGGCCTCGCATCCAGAGAGTTCCATTTTTTTCCCCAATACTTTTTGGGCCATGGATTGTTTTCAATTTTTGTGTGTGCCCCGCCCTAAATCCCAGGTGAATTTGGGGGTGTGATGTAGGTTGGTTTCCTGGCTGAGGGCAGAAGAGCCTTACCTGGCCTGAACGCTCCTGACACAGTGAACGGCCCCGGGGTGATAGGTGCAGATGCTGCCTTTATGTCACACCCATAATCCGTCTGAAATGGGAAGAGGCCGAGCTTGGTCAAAATCTCTGGGAAAATGGCTCTGTGGGTTGGTCTGGTTTCGTTCAAGGGATTAAACACTAAAAATATGTAAAACTTACATTTTATTAGTTATTCACAGTAGACTATTGCAACATAAGAAAAGCACAAAGTGTAAAGAATCCATCTTTAGCCAGGTTCTTCCTGCGTAAACCAAGATTTTTCTGCAGCCCTAGTTCAGTGAAATCCCAATCCACTAGTTTCTAGGCTTTTTTTCTCCAGCAGCCAGCAAGCTCCCTGCTGCCCATTGGGAGACTAAGGAGACTAAGATAGATCTATTTCTATAAAATAGAAAGAGAAATACACATAAAGACCTACGAAAAGAAAAGAAAACAAATACTGTACCTTTACAGGGAGGATACATGGGACAAACGTGTGGCTAACTGATGAGGCCTTATAAGCCCAAAATAGATCTATCTTAGACGCCTTAAGAGGTAGAAATAGCTATCTGGGTCTCCCAGGAAGCAACACAGAGTTGCAGTTTGTCAGCAGAAAAAGGGCCCAAGAACTTGTGAATGAGATTTCACAGAACCTAGGGCTGAAGAACAACTAAGTTTACATAGGTAAAACCTGGCTAGAAAGAATATGCACATAAAAGCCTATGAAAAAAGAAAAAAGATACATTATGCCTTTTACAGGGAGGATAATTGGGAAGTGGGTGTGGCCCACTGATGACGCCTTAAGAGGTAGAAATAGCTATCTGGGTCTCCCAGGAAGCAACACAGAGTTGCAGTTTGTCAGCAGAAAAAGGGCCCAAGAACTTGTGAATGAGATTTCACAGAACCTAGGGCTGAAGAACAACTAAGTTTACATAGGTAAAACCTGGCTAGAAAGAATATGCACATAAAAGCCTATGAAAAAAGAAAAAAGATACATTATGCCTTTTACAGGGAGGATAATTGGGAAGTGGGTGTGGCCCACTGATGACGCCTTAAGAGGTAGAAATAGCTATCTGGGTCTCCCAGGAAGCAACACAGAGTTGCAGTTTGTCAGCAGAAAAAGGGCCCAAGAACTTGTGAATGAGATTTCACAGAACCTAGGGCTGAAGAACAACTAAGTTTACATAGGTAAAACCTGGCTAGAAAGAATATGCATATATATATATATATATATATATATATATATATAGATAGATAGATAGATAGATAGATAGATATATATATATATATATGTCTTTGGTTATTCGGGTCTTCTCCCACGTAAAATTGGAAGTGTCTTGGCGATGTTTCGACGAAGTCTCATTCGTCATCTTCAGGCTGGTGTTCTCGGCTTCGTGCTTCCAGGAGCAATGTGAGATCGCAGCTGTCTCTTCCTTTTAACTGCTAGTGGAGGTGTGAGCTGATTGGGTGGGAACTTGGCTGTGTTCTGATTGGGTGGAGGTGTGTTCTGATTGGTTAGGGGCTTGGCTGTGCTCTGATTGGCTGGGGTTGTGTTCTTTTTGGGTGGGGGCTTGGTTGTGCTCAGCTTAGTCTGAGTTGCAGGGGGATTTGAGCTGGTGAGCTGCGTTGTTGTTGTTTGGCTTCGTGTTTGTGGCCGTGCGAGCTCTTCATGGTGGGTGTCAGTCTGCTTCATGTATGGATTGGAGGGGTTTAAAGTGGCTAATGATGCAGAACCCCACTTAGACCCATAGTCAGCTCCATAGGCTCACCTCTACAAAACCTAGCCAAATTTCTCGCCAAACAACTACAGTCCTATGCAGAATCCATCACCTCATACGTAAAAAAACTCATTCCAGTTCATAGACATCATAAAGCAACAAAACTTACAGCCCAGTGACCTACTCGTGAGCTTTGATGTCATATCCCTCTTCACCCAAGTACCAATCAAAGAAGCCTTGACAGTTATCCAAAACAAATATAACCCCCCCAAGCACATCTTAGATCTGACCAACCACTGCCTATCCAACACATACTTCATCTATAATGGACAGAAATACAAACAAACAGAAGGAGCACCCATGGGATCACCTCTCTCACCTGTCATTGCCAACCTCTATATGGAATACTTTGAAACCCAAGCTCTAGAAAAATCCGATCACAAACCCAAACTCTGGCTCAGATATGTGGACGACACCTTCATAATCTGGCCACATGGGAAAGAAAAACTGGACAACTTCCTCACACACCTCAACAGCCTACACCCCAAAATACAGTTCACCATGGAAACAGAAGTGAACAACCAACTTCCCTTCCTGGATGTCTTAGTCTACAGAAAATCCAATGGCTCCCTAGGACACACTATATACCAGAAGAAAACACACACAAACCGCTATCTGCACGCACTCTCACACCACCACCCTGCCCAGATCAACTCTGTAGCCAAGACACTCATTTCCAGAACAAAACGCTTAGCTGACGAACAACACCTAAAAACCGAACTACACACCCTCACTAACGTACTCACATCCAATGGATTCCAAAGAAATAAGATCACCAACCTAATCCAAAAAGAAACCCCCACTAAAATCCAAGACAGAGAACAAGAAAACGGCAAGGCCCTCCTCCCATACATAAAAGGCACCACAGACAGAATAAGCAAAATCCTCCACAAACATAACATCAAGACAGCATTCTGCACAAACCGAAAAATATCCACCATCCTAAGGAACCCCAAAGACAAAATTGAGTTAGAAAATCAAGGAGTATATGAAATCCCATGCACCGCCTGCCCCACCACATACATCGGACAAACCAACAGACGAATAAGTGCACGCATAGAAGAACACAAGAACTCAGTCAGAAAAGAGGAACCAACTTCTTCCCTGGTCCAACACCTTAAAGCCACAGGACATGATATTGACTTTAAAAAGACCAGAACTATCGCCAAAACTGAACACTTTAACAACAGAATAATCAGAGAAGCCATCGAGATAGAAAAACGCCCACACAGCATGAACAAACGAGACGATACCTCCCGCCTACCAGCCATTTGGAAACCCGCCCTTATTGACAAACGAGTCCCTAACACGACGAATGACACCAGACCCACACTCACAAGTGCCACACCTGATGTCACCACCACACATCCACGCAGAAAGCAGACTCAAACCCACACTGATAATGAGCCACGACCAAGGACCAGAAGCCAGACCGCAGCTGCATCATTAGCCACTTTAAACCCCTCCAATCCATACATGAAGCAGACTGACACCCACCATGAAGAGCTCGCACGGCCACAAACACGAAGCCAAACAACAACAACGCAGCTCACCAGCTCAAATCCCCCTGCAACTCAGACTAAGCTGAGCACAACCAAGCCCCCACCCAAAAAGAACACAACCCCAGCCAATCAGAGCACAGCCAAGCCCCTAACCAATCAGAACACACCTCCACCCAATCAGAACACAGCCAAGTTCCCACCCAATCAGCTCACACCTCCACTAGCAGTTAAAAGGAAGAGACAGCTGCGATCTCACATTGCTCCTGGAAGCACGAAGCCGAGAACACCAGCCTGAAGATGACGAATGAGACTTCGTCGAAACGTCGCCAAGACACTTCCAATTTTACGTGGGAGAAGACCCGAATAACCAAAGACCTACATACAAACACCCGCGAAAACCTGAGAAAACATATATATATATATATATATATGGAAATTGGGATCGTAGAAACACCCAGGAGCATAGAAGAGTCCAAAGGCAGATGCATGAATAAATGTGATAAATGTATTTATTCATATAACAAAACATATTAACTATATACAAAGGCTGTCTTAATATCCATTAGGATAGGGGGCACACAGCGTGTGTGACTACCCTTATCAAAGATCATGTCTCATGGAGAACAAACGTAAAAGAGAGCATGGTGGAAAGGTTAGAGGGGGTTTTATACTCAGTGTAAGCCCCTCCTCTCCACATAGGGGTGGGGGCACTTTCTGCCTCCACTAGTGTCTGTATGATATATGTGCCAATGGCTTGCAAATACTTGACAGTTCCCCTCCTTGCGAGCCGATGGCATGCAAACATACAAATGCAATGCACAACAAATTTTACCCTGTGAGACATAACTTTTTACACAGATCTTTGTGCCTATCTGCTGGTAGGGGTTTTGTGAAAATATCAGCTGTTTGATATTTGGTCTGACAATTTGATAAAGATATAAACCCCATCTCTACTAGTTGCCTAACATTTTGATAGCGGATATCAATATGTCTGGACCTTTTTCCCACCGCATAGGCTTTGGCAATGCCTATGGCCCCAGTGTTGTCTTCTATAATTTGGATGGGCAAAGTCGGTGGTGTCCAGATGCTAGAAATTAAGGCATCAAACCATATCAGATCGTTCCCTGCCTCTGATAAGCATGCATATTCGGCCTCAGCGGTGGAGCACGAAACAAATTTCTGTTGCCCCACATGCCAATGGATGGGTGCCTCATTTAATAGTACCAAGAAGCCCGAAGTACTCCTACGTGTCTTGGTATCTCCGGCCCAGTCCGCATCCGCGAAGCATTTTAATTGGGCCTTGTCTCTATTCTCAGGTTCCAAGCGAAGCACGTAATCTGCTGTGGTCTTGAGATACCTTAATAGCTTTTTAATGGCCAACCAGTGGAACTGGGTAGGATGTTCCACTTGTCTAGATAGCAGGTTTACGGCCAGGGCAATATCTGGACGGCTCCAGTTACTTATATATAGTAATGAGCCGATCACTGACCTAAATAGAGTATTATTTTGGAACTCTGGGCTATCCTTGTGTGCCAATCCATAATAGTCGGTCTGCATTGGGATAGCCGTTGGCTTGCTATCTTCCATTTTACATTTCACCAAGAGTTCCTCTATCTTTTCCTTTTGGGAGAGAGCAAAACCTTTTGGTGTAGTGATGATTTGTACGCCTAGGTACTTGTCCACATATCCTAAAGACTTTAGAGTGAACTTTTTTTGTAGGGTCCTGGCAAATATAATACTTCCCCCCTTGTCAGGCCCTATATATAAAAGGTCATCGACATACACTAGGACTTTCTCCAGCCCCCCTTTGGTATCTCTTGTGAAGGTACATTTATCAGCTGGAGATGGATGGAAACCCAGTGATTTGAGAGTTTTAGTTAGGCATTTGTACCACAGTCTGCCTGATTGTTTGAGGCCGTACAAACTTTTCTTCAGAAGCCAGGTGTGGCCTTCCTGCCGTTGAAATCCGGGGGCACCTCTGATGTAAATTTCTTGTTTTAGATGTGCGTGTAAATAAGCAGTTTGCACATCAAATTGAAAAATGTGTTCCCCATGTGCTGCTGCAGTGACCAAAGCAGCCCTCACACTTTCCGCTCTCACGGTGGGGGAGTATGTTTCATCAAAGTCCTGCAAGTAGCGCTGTGCGTAGCCTTGTGCTACCAGCCGGGCCTTATAGAGGAATCAAGAAGCCACAGCCCCTCAGCATCCTTTACCTGGGAGGTGTGATTGTCACTAGTGACACTACAGAATTGGTATCCTTTATGACCACCTCCCCTTCTTCCACGGCCTCTTTTATTTTTATTGTGCTTAAGTCCAGCTGTGTTGGCCCTAGAGCGAGGGCACTCCCTTTTAAAGTGACCTTGTATGCCACAGTCAAAACAGGTGGGAAGGGTATTAATCCTTTCACATGTGTCCTGGCGCCTCCTCTGAGGTCTAGGTCTGTGATATGCCTCCTTCATTTCTTGTTGTTCCTCATCTCTGCGCCTTAAATCTTCCTCAATAAAGCGGCCAGAAAAGTATTCTATATTTCTTTGTTCCCTAGAAACCCCTTCTAGAGAAATAATAAAGGGACTCCAGGATTTGTCTAGGGAGTTCAACATCACACTAATTAAAGTGGATTCAGAAACAGGCTCCCCCCTCTGTATAAGCTCATCCCTCATGGCTTTAAGCGTTGCCAAATGTTCCCCCATTTTGACACCAGGTTTGAGTTTATAGTTGTGGAAAATTCTTGACAATCTGCTGGTTGCAGCCATATTGTCACTATGGAACAAATTATATAGGGCAGTCCAAACTTCCTGAGCTGTGAGGCCATCTGAAAGACTGGCATACAGGGCTGTGTCTATAGAATTTAACAGGGTTGTGTAAGCTCTTTTATGCAGGAACTCAATTTCAGGGCTCCAAGGTAAAGGGGGTGGTCTTTTGATCATGTCCAGAGTATTTTCTCTTAAGAGAATTATCTGAATCTCTTTACACCATTTTTTAAAATTCTGACCACTTAAATGTAATTTTTCAAAATTATTTGGCAAAGTTACAAAATTATTGCCATTAAACTGCATGGGGAGTTGTTCAAATGGCTGAAAAGAGCCTGTTGTGAATGGCATTGGGATCCCTAAGCCTGGGATCGATTGCTTAGGTCTGGCTCCTTTTTGTAGTCCTTCTGTAGTTTGAAGCAACTGGGCACGTGCAGGAAATGGAGCATGCTCCAAAGCCTTTTCTTGTTGGAGCTCCAATCTCCCTTTCTGAGCTCTGAAGTCAGGTCTGGCTGGAGCTTCAGGGTAGGCCCGGACATCAGCGATGTGGCGGGGAAACCTTGGAGGAGTGGGAAGAAGGCCTGGAGATCTTTCTGGAGACTGGAGGCCCATCAGATGAGGTCCATGGGCTGGGTAGGCCTGGAAATGTCTCTGGATCTCCTCTTCTCCATCAGAGGAGCAGGATTGCAGCTCCGGATCATCCCAGCAGGGCCGGAAAGGTGCGGAGGCCTCAGCCTGGGCCTCCCTGGAGCATTCAGTGAATGGTGAGCGCCTCTGCAGTGGGGGGTGGGAGGCTGCAGGTCCATCTGGGTTCCTCCGGGGGTGGGAGGTTGGATTTGGGGCCCTCTTTGAGTGGGCAGCTGGGTCTGGGACCTCGGGGGGGCCAGTGGGTGGTTGCTCCATAAGTTGCAGGGCAGCGACCAGGGCCTCTATGGCCTCTTTGATGTTTGCCATGGCAGGCGGGGCCTGGCAAGGGGCTTGTGGGTTCGGAGTGGTCCTCTGGGCTGCTGGAATGCTGAACTGACTGGCTGGCGTTGTAGGCCTGGGCTGTGGAGCTGGGGAGGGCCTGGCTCGTGGTGCTGGCAAAGTGCCCAGGGGAGCAGCCATCTTGGAGGAAGTTGCCTCCGGAAGTGGCCTGGTGGCCATTTTGTTTGGCGGGAAACTGGGTGGGGGGGGGAGTCTCTCTGGCGGCAGGCGCCATCTTGGAGAGATCAGGCAGGGGAGTCCTTACCGGGATGGCAGGCATCTCTGGTGCTGCCTCCTCAGGCCTCTCTCTGGCTGCTGCCCTTGTCTTCAGGAGGGAGGCGAGCGCTGCTCTGCACTCCTCTTCTGACATCTCAGCCACTTGCCTGTCCAGGCTTTCATCTGGTCCTTCTGCCCCCTCTTCGTCAGTGCTGAAGAAGCCTTCTCCAGCATCGCTTGGCTCGGCCCCTCGGATCTCTTGCTGCATCTGGGTGGCCTCTGGCTGCCAGGGTGTAGCAGGATGGAAATCCCCTTCAATGTTTTCCATCGTTGATTCAGTCTGGGGCTGCTGTGAAGTTCTCCTCCGTTGAAGGCCTCTGGTCACAACAGGGGAGCTTCTCTCACAGGTTATTTTGGAGGGCATCTCGCCTTTTCAACAGCTCCTGGAGTCGAGTTCTGCTACCATTCCCTCTGCTACCATTCTGTGGAAATTGGGATCGTAGAAACACCCAGGAGCATAGAAGAGTCCAAAGGCAGATGCATGAATAAATGTGATAAATGTATTTATTCATATAACAAAACATATTAACTATATACAAAGGCTGTCTTAATATCCATTAGGATAGGGGGCACACAGCGTGTGTGACTACCCTTATCAAAGATCATGTCTCATGGAGAACAAACGTAAAAGAGAGCATGGTGGAAAGGTTAGAGGGGGTTTTATACTCAGTGTAAGCCCCTCCTCTCCACATAGGGGTGGGGGCACTTTCTGCCTCCACTAGTGTCTGTATGATATATGTGCCAATGGCTTGCAAATACTTGACAATATATGTTTGTTTTTTGAGGTTTTTGCGGGTGTTTGTATGTAGGTCTTTGGTTATTTGGGTTTTTTCCCACGTAAAATTGGAAGTGTCTTGGCGACGTTTCGACGAAGTCTCATTCGTCATCTTCAGGCTGGTGTTTTCAGCTTCGTGCTATTTGCTCCTAGAAGCATGAAGCCGAAAACACCAGCCTGAAGATGACGAATGAGACTTCGTCGAAACGTCGCCAAGACACTTCCAATTTTATGCGGGAGAAAACCCGAATAACCAAAGACGTACATACAAACACCCGCGAAAACCTCAGAAAACAAATATATATATATATGTGGAGAGCTTCCACTTTTCTTTCTGTCAAGGGGTTACCATCATACTGCCCCCTTGTTTCCTTACCTTGAAATTCCCTTTTCCTTCCCTTTTAATCCTTTTACTCCCCAAATCTGTGAATCATCAATGCATTCTTTTCTTCTTTATACAAACAGGGACCTGGGGCCGCGAAACAAACTATTCCAACACATACAAACTATCAGAGTGCCAAAAGAAGGGGGGAGGGAAGGAGGGAAGGAGAAAAGGAGAGAGAGAAAGAGAAGAGGGGGAGAGGGAGACACAGAGAGAGAGAAAGAGGGAGGGAGGGAGAAAAGGAGAGAGAGAGAGAGAAGGAGGGAGGGAGAAAAGGAGAGAGAGAGAAAGAGAGGGAGGGAGGGAGGGAGACACAAAAAGAGAGAGAGAAAGAAAGACTGCTCCTTTTCTGGTTATGACATGACAAAAAAAAGAAAGAAAACCTGCCATCGAGACATAAGTTTAGACGTTTGTATTTTGTATTTTTTATCTCTTGTGCTTTTATCAATTTGTGCTATGAATGTCCGCCAAATGTCCATACAAGGTTTCCAGCCTTTGGAAACGTCTTCATCTTTTCTCTCTCTCTCTCTCTTTCTCTTCCTCTCAATCTCTCTCTGACCAAACCAGTCAGCTTTGCCATTTCCACAACTTCCATCCAAACAGCGTAAGATTCAGCAGCTAAAACCTTGGAAGCTTCTATCACCAGCGCCAAAGCTTTGCCAAAGGGAGCCCAGAGGGTGCTTGGCAGGGCCAGGGGGGGTCCGTGTAGTTTGGAGGCCTTTCGGGAGTTGCTTGGTCTCCAGACTGCCCGTGTGTGTGTGGGCTTCCCAGAGGCCGGAGCAGGGAAGGAACCAACAGGGCAGCTGAGGAGCAGAGGGGCACCTGGCGCTGAAGCTGAGGATGGGATCTGTTGGCTTCCGCCGGCCTTTTGTTAGAGGTTTGGCAACAGGGCGGCCTGAACCATATTGAATCTAAACAGCAACAGAGTTGGAAGGGATCTTGGAGGTCATCTAGTCCAACCCCCTGCTCAACACAGGAGACCTATACTAGGGATTCGAACCGGACCAACCTTTCTGATTGACAAAGCTCAGCGTCTTAGCTGGCACAAGGAAGAGGAAGAAAATCCTGGATGGGCCGTCAAAAAGATTAAGCTGTTGAAGTTAAAACGAACATTTTGATTGGCACATAGAAATGGCAGAAAACCCTCCCCCTTCCCCTCCTCCAAGAAAGGCCCTTTCCTGCTTTGGTAGAGTATCTGGGTAATCCCTCCCCACAGGGTGAAACTGGCACAACCTGCCTTAAGTGACCTCTCCAGAGCGACCCGCCCTGTGGCCAGGGAGGAGAGAGAGCAGTTCCTCCTCCACCCTTTTCCAGAAGTGGCATTGCTCAATCCTTCTGCCAGGAATTGCCACCTAACCCTAACCCAGGGGTCAGCAACCCGTGGCTCTGGAGCCGCATGTGGCTCTTTCATCCCTCTGCTGCGGCTCCCTGTTGCTCAAAACTGTTAGATCAGGCGCAGGAAATGAAGACGTGACCAGCTCGATACATTTAGTAACTTTATTAGCTACAAAAGTAACAAGACAAGACTGAGGGCGCGCTGCCGGAGCTCTCCTTATATTCGCTCCGGCAGTCGCACCGCCCCTGACAGAGATTCAAATTTTCCCGCCCGATGGCTGGCAGCCAATCCGGGCGGATGTCCTTATAAGGACATAACACTCCTCCCCTCTTAGTCCGGGAACTGTCAATCCTCGTCAATAAAAGTCACGTAATCACGCAGGTACGTAGGACGCCTCGGCACCCTAGTTGACCTGCGCAGTCTCACTTCTTCCTCGTCCCCGACCTGGACGGACGGGGCTCCTGTGTCTCCTGGTTCCCTCCCCGGAACTGGGCTCGGTTCGGCTGGCAAGTGTAAGGGGTCACCCTCAGCGCCTCCGGCCGGACCGCAAACCTTGGATGGCTGGTTCTGGTGGTCTTCCTCCTGGCCTGTGGATCTACAGTCTCGTAGCGGTTGCTCGGTTCCGACCCGGGAAGAGTGTCTGAGTCTCGGTAAGTCTGTCGCTTGCTCCTCCCTGGTCTCCCGGGCGCTGCGGTTCGGTTGCAGTCCAGCTTGCTGCTGTCTGGGTGGTGGTTCCGCTCGGTGCCCTCGGGTCCGGTCCGCCGGCTGCGGGTGGTGCTGGCTTGCGTTGTGCAGTTCGACCTCGCAGGGGTGGCGTCGGTCCCCTCGGTTGGGCTGGCGTTGGTGTACCCCGTCGGGTTGGCGGTGGTCGACCTGGTCGGGATGTTGTTGCGGGACTACCTCTGCGGGGCGGCAGAGGTCTCCCCTGCCGGGGTGGTGCAGGTCTCCCTGGCCGGGTTGTTGTCGGCTTTCCCTTCCCCCTAGTCCCTGGTCTACCGCCGGTTGGTGCCTGGGGTCATCCGGGTCGGGTTGTTGTTTCCTGGCTGTCTTCTGAGATGGGCGGGGGTCCCCCTCGCCGGGGAGTCATGTGCCACCCTCGCCCATGGGTAGTGGGGTGCCCGTCTTGGCTGGGTCCCGGTCTACTCGCCTGGAACTGCGGTCTCCCTGGCCGGGCTGGCGTAGGCTGCCGTCACTGGTGGGGTGCGCTGCTCCTCCTCTGCGCAGGTCCCGGTCTACTTGTGGGCTGGGTTGGTGGTCCCTGGCCCTGTTGTGCCGGGTGCCCACCTGGCTGGGTTGGTGTTGCCATCCCCCGTGCGGCTGGCCCCGGTCTACCTCGCTGGACTGCTGACGTGACAGTACCTGGTAGTGTGCTGGGCCGACCTTGTCGGGATGGCGTTGCTCTGCCTCGCAGGGGTGTGGTAGGCCTACCTCGCAGGGGTGTGGTAGGCCTACCTCGCAGGGGTGTGGTAGGCCTACCTCGTCTGGGTGTGGTAGGCCCACCTTGCCAGGGTGTTGGAGGCCTACCTCGTCTGGGTGTTGTAGGCCTCCCTCGTCAGGCTGGTTTTCGTGTGTTCTCCCCCACCTTTTCCGGAGTTGGTCGATGTGACGTCTACAGACCTGTCCATCTTCCAACTCGACGGTGTAGGATTTGGGGCCGGTTGTGCTGTCGATCTTCCCCTTCAGCCACTTAGGAGAGCCGTTGAAATTCAGCGTGAAAACTGAATCTCCCTTGCTGAAGGCGCGAAGCGGGCGGTTGGCGGTTGCGGTCACTTCAGGGCTGTATTGGGGGTGCAGCCGGTCCAAGGGTGACCTCAACCTTCTGCCCATCAGCATTTCGGCCGGGCTCTTGTGGGTGGTGGCATGCGGCGTGATGTGCTGGGTGAGGAGGAAGTTGTCTATCCGTTCCTGCCAGTCTCCCGGGCCCATCTTGGTGAGTGCCTCCTTGGTGAGCCTCACCATGCGTTCAGCTTGTCCGTTTCCGGCCGGCCTGTACGGGGCGGACAGGGCGTGGCGGATGCCCAGTCCTGCCAGGAAAGACTCCATGGCCAGGGACGTGAGCTGGGGGCCGTTGTCGGAGACCAGCACGTCCGGTAGTCCATGTGTGGCGAAAAGACGGCGCAGGGCTCGGATCGTCGCTTCTGTTGTGGTAGATGCCATGGGTACCACCTCGAGCCACTTGGAGAAGGCATCTACCACGATGAGGAGGTGTCGCCCTTGCATCGGGCCCGCGAAGTCGATGTGTATCCTCGACCAGGGGTTGCTGGGGGTCTCCCACTTCGCGACTTCGGCTTGCGGCGGCGCTGGGCGAACTTCTTGGCACGGGTTACATCTGGAGACCCATTGTTCAATGTCTCTGTCCAGGGAGGGCCACCAGACGTAACTCCGTGCCAGGGCCTTCATGCGGACGATGCCCGGATGCCCTTTGTGCAGAGTCTCTAACGTCCGCCGTTGCAGAGTGCTTGGAATCAGCACCCTGTCTCCCCATAGCAGACAGCCCTTTATGGTGGACAGCTCCTTCTGCTTCCTGGCGAACGGGCTGAACCTCTCTTCCGTCTTTTCCGATGGCCACCCTCTGAGGATCCAAGACTTCACTTGGCGGAGTGTGGGATCCTTTTGGGTGTGGACGGCCACATCTGCAGATGAGACTGGACAGCTGGCGTCGTCATCTATGTGGAATAGGTGGAGCGTGGGGGCTGGGTCTTCAACCGGATTCTTCGATGGGCATCTGCTGAGTGCGTCTGCGTTTCCTATGGCTGTGCCTGGCTGGTGCACGAGCCTATAGGAGTAGCCGGCTAGGAAGATGGCCCATCTCGTCATCCGCGGGGACATGAAGGTCGGGGTGGGTTGGTCGCCTGCGAGGAGTCCCAGGAGTGGCTTGTGATCGGTGATTATGGTGAAACGTCTTCCGTAGAGGTATTCATGGAAGCGCTTCACTCCTGCCACGATGGCCAGGGCTTCTTTGTCCAGCTGACTGTAGTTCCTTTCTGCGCCGGACATGGTCTTCGAGAAGTAAGCAATCGGGGCTTCCGTGCCGTTGGGCAGTTCGTGGCTGAGAACTGCCCCCACCCCGTAAGGCGACGCATCACAGGTCAGCTTGATGGGGAGCATCTCGCTGTATTGGATGAGGACTCTCTTGGACGTCAATAGTCCTTTTATGGCCCGGAATGCTGCTTCCTCTTCCTGGCCCCACTTCCAGGAAGCCGATTTCCCCAGCAGGCGGTGGAGTGGCTCAGCAACTGTGGCTTTCTGTTTTAGAAAAATTGCGTAGAAGTTGAGCAACCCAAGGAATGCCTGAAGCTCCGTTTTGTTTTTTGGGCTTGGAGCTTCATGGATTGCTTCCACTTTTGATTTGGTGGGGTGGATGCCAGTGCTATCAATGAGATAGCCCAGGAACTTGACTTCCTGTACTCCTATGATGCACTTGTCCCGCCTGACCCTCAAACCCTTGGCCTTGAAACCAGTGCTGTGGAGTCGGAGTCGGAGTCGGAGTCGAGGAGTCGGAGTCGGAGGAAATTTTGGGTACCTGGAGTCGGAGTCGGAGTCGGCAAACAATGCACCGACTCCGACTCCGACTCCTACTAAATTTAGATTGGAATTTTAAAAAAAGCAAGTTTAAATGTCCCAATTCACAAAAAGTTATAATTAATGACTTCTCTACTGTAAGAATAAAGACCAATGCATGCAGTGCCTCACGTAACCGCAAAATGAACACGTTAAGTGACCGTGAAGAAGCATGCTTTTCATGTGCTTCACTATAAGGCACGCAACGCACAATTAGGAGTGGCAATACTTATACTTTTCATAGTGTTGTGTTCTGCTGTTACAGGGAACGCAGCGTCCATGGGTAACCTAGCCTCTCACTGATAAGGGATTAAGTAAATATGTTTTTTGCAGGACTAGAGACACTTGCATAAGTGAAGGGAATGGAGGGTCAATAGTTCAAGACTGAAGCTGTAAACCATTGGAAAAACTGCTGTCATTCAGCTAAGGCTATAAAAACTTGTAACTCTGATTGTTAGCTTAAACTTTAAACATGACTAAACACTGTTTAAATTTATGAACCGGCCAAATACTCTGTTCAAAGAAAATACATTGTATGTTTGTATGTGTGTTTCTAATTATTGTTATTTATTCATATTTGTTCTCTTTTATTCTTTAAAGTTTAACAATTCATTCTTTATCTTAATATCTTTATATTTGTTTGGGGTTGGCTTTCTTCCCTTTCATCTTTTTTATTGTACAGCAATCTTTCTCCTCAAACCTACCACCTCTCTCTTTTCTTTCCTTCTTACTTTCTCTTCCTCACCCTCTTCTTCTCCTCCCTACTTCCTCTTCCTTTCTCCTTCTCCTCCTCTCTTCCTCCCTCTCTTACCCTCACTCCTACTCTAATTTCCCTTCCCTTCCTTCATCCCTCTCTATTGCTGTATCCTTTTATGTATATGGACTACTCAGAGGGCTGAAAAAGTTATTTCTGACTGGTCCTCTCCCTTTTGACCAGTCCTCGAACTTACGACTGTCCTCACATTTTACGTTTTTGCCCTATCTTGTCACCATGGTGAAGAGAAGCAGTTGTGAAATGAGTGACATGGTTGTTAAAAATGCTGCACGGGCATAAATGTGAGGATGGTCATAAGTGTGAGGACCAGTCAAAAGTGCGAGGACCTGTCAGAAATGACTTTTTTCAGCCCTCTATACACATAGCCATGGCCACCCGGTCACATGACCAGCTAGCCACACCCACCCAGTCACATAACCTCCAAGCCATGCCCACAAAATAAGCCACGCCCACAGAACCGGTAGTAAAAAAATTTAGAACCCACCCCTGGTTGGGGGTCACCACAACATGAGGAACTGTATTAAAGGGTCGCGGCATTAGGAAGGTTGAGAACCACTGGCTTAGAAGAACTTGGTGGAACAGCTTCTTGGATTCAACTGTAAGTGTTTATATTGTATAGGACAAATCATGTCTAGGTTTAGTGCTGGGATATATAGCTTATTTGTTTGTATAAAGCCATGTACGTACAACTTACAAGACTGTGTATGTTGATATTAAAAATCTAATTATATGCCAGTTAGTATAACATATTTTATATTTTAGGGAAAGAGGCATCCTAAACAATGGCAAAAAGACTGCTAACAACAAACACAACAAAGTCTACTGTTTATGAGCACTTTGCATTATCAAGTGATGGAAAACATTACGTGTGCCAATGTATTAGAAAAGATGATGATGGTGAAAAACAATGTGATGCAAAAATTAGCAGTTTCAGTGGGCCTGATAAAAATGCACCTACAAGAGCATCAAATTTGAAAAGACACTTACAGCGTTTTCATCCCAAAGTGTTAGAAGCCGTGAATGAGAAAGATAGCAATGAAAACATTGCATCTACTTCTGTGACAAAAAACGTTCAGAAATCTACTGGAGAACAATCACAAATAAGAAAATTCTTTATATCTGACAAAGTTACCATAAGGATGACACCAGAAAAATTCAAACACCACATTATTGAAATGGTAGTAAAGAATAGTGTACCACTATCCTTCTTTTCACAGACAGCCTTTTTAGGCCTAAATGGAGAAATGGCAAAAAAACTTGGTGTTTCTCTGGAAAGAGAAAGTATAAGGAAACTTATAATTGAGGAGGCCAAATGTAAAAAGGAAGAACTACAGAAAGTTATGAAAGGACGTTTTGTCTTCCTTAAAATGGATGCATGCACACGTCACAGAGTCAATTATTTCGCTATTAATGTTAGATTTGTGGATGAAAATAACAAAACAATAACACGGACCCTCGGAGTAAAGGACACTCAGGCACATCACACCAGTGATTACCTTCAGAAGTTAGTGGAGGGTGTTCTAGAAGATTTTGAAATTAAAAAGGAACAGATTTTATGTGTTGTGACAGATAACGCTTCTAACATGTTGAGCACAATTGAGAAGATGAAGGCAGATGAAGAAGGTATCAAACAGATATTAGACTTAGAGGAAGACAGCTCTGCAAGTATTAGAGAAAGTTTAGAAACTGAAGAGAATGCTGACATTTTTTTAGACAACTTTGTTGAAGAAGCATTGAAGCTTGCTACTATTCATCATATGCGATGTGCTGTTCATACACTGCAACTTGCCATAAGAGATGGATTAAAAGATCGCCATGCAGCTACATTAATTGGCAAATTACGGCAAGTAACTGTTGCAGCCAGGGCCCCAAAAACAGATGCAATTTTGAAAAGACGTGCAGGAAAAGGAGCCATTTTGGATCAAACAACTCGCTGGGGAAGCACTTATTTAATGGTGAAGCGTTTGCTTGAACTTAAAGACTTCATAGAAGAAATGGACAATGAAAATCTTGCATTAACTGCAAGCCAGTGGACACAAACAAAAGAGCTGGAGAACCTTCTTTCTCACCCCTTCACTGTCACCAAGAGGTTGCAATGTGATGATCTAACCCCGGGTAAATTCCTCTTGGAATGGAAGAGCCTGTTATATCGCCTGAACAAAAATGGAGGGTTAATAGCTGAGGGCATTGCATCTTCAATGATGAAAAGAGAGAGTCTTTTGCTGGAAAATGAAATCTTGTTAGCGGCTATTTATGTCGACCCAATGAGCCGACTTTTATTGAACAGTAAACAGATTGCTACTGGGAAAAAGGCCCTCTATGATGTAGCAGTTCGCATGAAGGGATTACGACCTGAAATACCTCCACAGGAGGATGGAGTTCTTTTAAGCAATAGTGGTAACTCAGAATCATCTTCTTCAAACGAAGAATTAGACTTTGATTCCTTCTTAGACAAAATGGAAGTTGCTAAAGGAAAGCGACGTCGCATAAGCATTACAGAACCAGTAAATGTCCAAATAAAAAAATTCCAACAGGAGTTTTATAAAGCACTAAAAGAAGTTGAAAAGTATGATCGCTCATCAAAACTTACTGTTGAAGAAGCCATCCTTGTTTATCCAGAGATCGTTAGTGATGTGGCCAGAATAGTTACTGCAATGCCACCCACCCAAGTCAGTGTCGAAAGATTATTTTCAGCCCTAAAAATAATAAAGTCTGACTTAAGAGCCTCTATGAAAGAGGATCTGGCAGAGGCAATTCTCTTCCTTAGAACTCTACATTGAATTGATTTGCATTTGCTAAGCCTATAACTACATTTCAAGATTAATATAAACCATTTCTAGGTTTTACAGATTTTGTTTTTGGTTCATATAGATAAGCTTTGTTTTTGTTCTAAAACAACCAAATAATGTGGTTTGTATTTTTGAACTGGTAAAGTTCCTGTTCCTGATGTTTATGCCTGCTGCTACTATCCAGCAACTTGATTAATTAAATTAATAAAAAAAAATTAATAAAACTTTGTTGTTTTCATTGTGTTTGTCTTTTGCTTAAACTGTTCAATACAGTAGACTGTTGGCTTCCCAGCCAGTAGTCCTGTGGTAATGACATGTATGTTGCCTTTCTTTCCTTCAAGGAATGTATAAAATACATTCGCATATTAATACAGAGGAGTCGGAGTCGGGGAGTCGGAGTCGGAGTCGGAGTCGGAAGTACAAAAAACTGAGGAGTCGGAGTCGGAGTCGGAACATTTATCTCCCGACTCCACAGCTCTGCTTGAAACGCTGCAGGACAAGCCTGAGTCTTTCAAGGAGTTGAGCTCGAGAGTCACCGGAGATTAGCACATCGTCGAAGTAAGGCACCACCCCTGGAACGCCTTGGAGAAGGCGTTCCATCATAGATTGGAAAATGCCTGGGGCAGCGCTGACTCCAAATTGGAGGCGGTTACATTTGAATGCCCCCCTGTGCGTGACAATTGTTTGTGCCTCCGCCGTTGTTTCATCCACTGGCAGTTGCTGGTAAGCCTGGGCCAGGTCCAGTTTCGCGAAAATTGAGCCCGTTCCCAGGGAATGCAACAGATGTTGCACGACTGGGACTGGGTATGCGCTCTGTGCCAATGCCTTGTTGATGTACAACGGTAGTCGGCGCAGATGCGCACAGACCCATCATGCTTCAGTGGGGTCACAATGGGGGTCTCCCATGAGGCATGATCGATCGGTTCCAGAACGCCCTGGGCGATCAGCTTATCCAGCTGTTCGTCTACTTTCGGCCGCAGGGCAAACGGAACTCGGCGGGGCTTAAGCCTGATTGGGGTGATTCCCTTGTCCAGATTAAAGGAAATTGGCCTCCCCACAAATTTCCCCAGTTTACCATCGAAGACTTCTTTGAACTCTTCGAGGATGGTGTCGAGTTCGTCCCTATGGATTTCGTGGATGCCCTCGATGGAAAGCCCCAGCGGCTTAAACCACTCCACTCCTAACAGGTTCGGTCGGCTGTTCTCCACGATGGTGATGGGCAGCTCTCCGTTAAAGTCCTTGTATTTGATGTGGATGGTGGTTCTGCCCAGGATTCCAATGGGGTTTCTGTTGAAGTCCACAAGCCTCGACTTCGGGGTTTTCAGCTGGGTCTTCTTGCAGGATGGCTTCAGCTGCTGTAGGTGCTGCCAGTCCATGATGGAGTAGGCGGATCCGGAATCTACCTCCATCTTGCACGGTGACCCCTCTGCCAGCAGCGTCACGTGGAACTTGGTGGTCCCCTCGTCGCTTGTGTGTGCGATGGTGGTCTGGTGCACAGTCCTGTTACGGGGATATTCCTCCTCCCCGTGCCTGGGCTGGTTCGAGGACCGTTTGGATGTCCTCTGGTTATCTTTGCGATTCTCGCGGAATCGTGGTCTGGGCGGTTCCGGGGCTGGATCTGCTGCTCTGCAGGCCTCGGCGATGTGCCCCCTCTTCAGGCATCGGCGGCAGGTTGCGTCCCTCCATCTGCAGGTTGCCCTGGGGTGGTCGCCTTTGCAGCTGCCGCATCGTTCTCCCCGGTCGCCATGCTGTGGGTTTTCCCGCCTGGGGGGGCGGGAAACCTTGTGGACGGCCCTTTCCTCATCAGACTCGGATTGCGTGGTTGAGTCGTCTGATGAGGTCAGGCCCGACTTGTGGATCTTGTGGATCCCTCTAGCTTTTACCATCGCGGCGGCTGCCTTCTCGGATGTTTCAGCCGCTGTTGCTTCGTCGAGGACGTCTTTGAGTGGGATCCTCTTTTGGCTGAGGAACTTCTTCTGCAGACCCACATCTCTCATTCCAAAAACAACGCGGTCTCGGATGGCATTGTCCACGTTGTCGAACTCGCAGTTGGCAGCGATTTGGCGAAGCGCTGCCACGAATTCCTTGATGGATTCACCTTCCCGCTGGTTTCTCTGTTGGAAGGTGAACCTGTTGGCGATTGGGGTGCCTGTGGGTGCGTAGTGCTCCTGTAGGACTTCCTGCAGGTCGTTCCAGGACATCTCCTCAATGTCCCTGGGTGCCACGAGGTCAATCGCCATCTCCAGGATGTCCGATCCGCAGTGAGCCAGGAAGAGGGCTCTTTTCCGCTCATCGTCGAGGTTCTGGTAGCCATTGCCTCGCAGGAACTGCTGGAATCGGACCATGTACGACCTCCACTTCTCTCGGGATGGGTCGAATGGGTTCAGTGCGGCAATCGGAGCTTGCGGAGTTGCCATTCTGAGGGTCGCTGTGGTTTAGTGACTTCAGCTCGGTGGGCGATCGTGCCACGAGTCTTGCTCAGGTTCTCTTCTCTAGTCCTTCGTCGCCAGTGTTAGATCAGGCGCAGGAAATGAAGACGTGACCAGCTCGATACATTTAGTAACTTTATTAGCTACAAAAGTAACAAGACAAGACTGAGGGCGCGCTGCCGGAGCTCTCCTTATATTCGCTCCGGCAGTCGCACCGCCCCTGACAGAGATTCAAATTTTCCCGCCCGATGGCTGGCAGCCAATCCGGGCGGATGTCCTTATAAGGACATAACAAAAACATGCGTCACAACCGCCAATGTGCAACACCTGCCGGCACGTGATTCATTGAGCTTTTCGACTCATTTTTTTTTCAGAGTTCAAAATGTTTTTGTTGCATGCAGAAACAAAAATGTGTTTTCTCTATAGCAGTTCATTGATTACAGAAATGCAACACAGTATAGTTTTTTGTACATAGCATAAAGGTAAAAAATCGATATATGCAGCATTATCTTCATTTTAGATGTCAAAAGGCTTTTGTGGCTCCTGGTGGTTTCTTTTCTGTGGGAAACAGGTCCAAATGGCTCTGAGTGTTTAAGGTTTAAGGTTGCCGACTCCTGCCCTGCCTTAACCCTAACTCTCTTTCCAAGGCAGGCAGGCAGGCAGGCAGGCAGGCAGGCAGGCAGGCAGGGAGGGATTGGGGCGGGCTCCAGGCTAAGGCAGTGTCCAGCGTACCACCAGGAGGGTGCTGAGCCAGCCAGGGTGCCCCCTTGTCTCCCGCCCCAGAGAAGGGTTTTCAGATGAGGCTTCAGCTGGTCCCTCTGACCCGAGGCAGCTTCACCCGACCAATGCAATGCTCCCCACCCCACCCCCTTTATGCAGCCTAGGGCTGGTTATCATTGGATGTGGGTGGGTCATAATGGATCCCTCTGTGGCTGGAGCAATCCATAGGAATCGGCCCTGGGCCTCTCGACCCCTCCCAGCTGATGTGGGGTGACCCCTCCCCTTTGGCCTCCTGGCTCTGTCTTCCGGTCTTGGAGATGATTTTAGAGTAATAGTTTATTTTTTTATTGGATTTTGATCCCACTTTTCTTACTTCGTAAGTTGCTCAAGGCAACAAACACACTTAACACTCCTTCCTCCTCCTCCTCCACCATAACCATGAAGTGGATTGGGCCCAGAGAGGGTGACTGGCCCAGGGTCACACACACAGAGCAGCTTTGATGCCCGAGGTGGGACTGGAACTCCCAGACTCCCGGGTTCTAGTCTGGTGCCTTGATCCCTAGGCCAGGCTGGGGTACCCGTGCGTTGCCTTTCGGACCTAAATCCTGGGATGCAAAGGAGGAGTTTCGACAGCCTGCGAAACCTGTTGGTTTAGTGATCTACAAAACACGCCTCCTGCCCGAATGTTCTTCTCTTGGAGCTGATTCGGTTTGGTGCCAGGGGAGAGGAATGCAGGGAGGAGCCCCTGTCAAGCTTCCTCGTGTGCCAAGGTGGTAGTGCCCTTTGCCAGCCTCTGGTCTATGGCAGGATAGGGGTTATTATTTATTGTACTGATTAGATTTCTGTGTCGCTTGTCTCATCGAGAGGCTGGGGCAGGCGGCAACCCCCATGCCAGTCGGGTGAGGCTACATAAACATGGTGAACAAATAAATGGTGAGAGATACGTGAACTTGCCGTCTGTCCCGAAAACTTCTCGTGACTCGGTCTGAAGAAGAGAGGAACGGGAGCCTCTGGTGGCCACATGCCCAACCTTCTGGAGGCGTCGCTCTCTGTACCATTTCCTCTCAGTTCATTGGCTGCCCAGGCTGCCGGTTGGTTGGCAGCATTGAGAGCTGCCCATGTTTTGCCTGGCTTGCACGTAAAACCGGCTTCCCTTGAGGAGGGTCAATGAGTCAAAGAGAGGCAGGAAAAGCCATCCAATTAGATTAGCGACCCTCCTTCGTTTTGCTCCCATTGAGAGGGGGGAAGATCAGACAGTTCTAGTGCGCACTCTGCCCTTCTGGACCACCCTGCACTCTTATGCCACACTCTGGAGTGGGTGCAGGTGGGCAAAGGGAGCTGCAGGGACTGGTGCCAAGAGGAAACTGATGCTCGGCCAGCCTCACCATCCAGGTCCCTGTCCTGCCGCTGCCTAACGTGACCCAAGGAGCAGAAGAGCAGAGGGTCTTTTCTGCCTTCCCAGATTGGGGGGGGGGCAGGTGTAGGAGAGCCCCTGAGAGTCTGGCCCCTTCCCCCTCCAGCCCGAAGAGGACCCTTTGCAGGACTTCTCCATCTCTGCTTTTGCCAGGATGCCCCACCATTAGGAAGCCTCCCTTCCCTTCCCTCCCCCCCCAACAGTTCTCAGGGTTTGAGCACCGGGGGACGATCATCCCATCAAATTTCTGCTTTGACCAGGAGCCCTTCAAAGGCATCAGTTCATTTCGGGGCCTGTGAGACCAGAATAACCACGTGCCACCTTAACAGCCAGCCTGGAACACCCCTGTCTTAAGCAGCCTCTCTGGGCCAGGCAACCGGGACTTACGTGAAAGCGGCTGGAGTCAGCTCGGGCTTGGGCCGAAGTGCAGGGACAGTCGGGAATCTCCTCCAGGAACCTGGGCAGGTCCGCCTCCTTCCTGTCCCACTGCTGGCACTTGGCTGCAGCCCAGGCAGTGGAGTCCTTCCGGAAGGCCTCCTCCAGGTGCCAGGCCATGGCGTGCTCCGTGCTCCAGATGGCAGCCACGTTTCTGATGTCGGGGAGAACCAGAGGGAGAAGACTCAAACAGGCTGGCAAAGTTACCAGGACACGAGGTGGGCAGCCAAATCTGGTCTGGGTTGCACTCGTGGGAGCAGCTCATTTCTAAGGAATGACTTTTTTACTTCGCCCGATCCATTTTGTGTTGGAAAACAGTGCAAGTCATAGCTCCTTTGAGTCGGGTTCATTTTGTGGAACCGTCAGAGTCGTCCCTGTAATTCTCTGGAGAAGACGACGGGATTTGCCAGGGGTGCCGTCTTTTTCCAAGATCCTTTAAAGTTCCCAGTCTAGGGACAGCTCTGCCATTTCCTGGAGGTCTCAAAACCAAATATTAATTGGGCCTGACCCAGTTGGGGATTGATCCAGACCAGGAAGCCATTAAAACGAGGCCCCTATTCAGTGAAACAAGGATGGGGAGCCACAGGTGGCAAGCGGCGTGAAAGAAGCTGAGTTGCTTCACCAGGAGGAACTGGGAATCTTAGTGGGATCAGCTGATCTCACTGGGGAAAGCTGCTTGAGAGAAAGTGGACCTTTTGTGCCAGAAGCCTGTTGCAACCAGCTGCATGTAGCCACCCTCCCTGTTTTCCCACGCTTGCCGGTCGGGGTCAAGAGGGCCTTGACGCACCTTCCCAGAAGCACCTGGGATACTCACTGCTGGCCTTCAGAAGAGGCATTGGCAGAAATCCTCAGCGCACCCATTTCCCAGCCCCCGTACTGAGCAGAGGGAGTAGGCAGGAACCTGAAGTGTCCTGTATTTGGGTAGTTCCGCTCCAGAGAGTAGAGGTACTTCCACTCAGCTGTCCAGTTGTCAGAATAAGGCTTGCCTGGACAAGGGAGGGAGGGAGGGAGGGAGGGAGGGAGGGAGGGAAGGAAGGAAGGAAGGAAGGAAGGAAGGAAGGAAGGAAGGAAGGAAGGAAGGAAGGAAGGAAGGAAGAGACTTGAAACATCCCGCCAGCTGCACCTCAAGCCACCGCAGGAGGATGCTGCTGGATCCAGCCCCCCTCCCTCCAATGTCCTTCTGGGCGAAACAAAAGCTGCAGCTGGGACAGTGGGAGCTCCTGGAAACCCAAGCCCGGCAGCTGCACTTTCCACACAGGCAGGCCACTGTCTCTAAGACTGTCACACTTGGGTCTGCCTGGCAATAGCCCTGTGCTCCTCTGCCACAGGAGGGCTTCTTCCAGCCCAGCTGGGGCCAGTGGCCAGAGAGGGGATGCCTGCAGGCCAATGCAGCAGTTGGCACCTGGGATGGAGAGAGTCTTGACAGGATGGGTCTTGTGGCCAAACAGCAGCTTTTCCATCCATTGTGGATGCCATTTTGCAGCCGTTTAAGGCAGAGCCACCACTGGTGGTGAAGAATTGTGTTGTTGCTGTGCCAGGTGGTGCTAGTGTGTGCGTTGGAGGTCCTATTGGACTCACGGCTCCTGCTTGCCGAGCGGATGGGTTGAGGCCCAGAAGCCTTTGGATGGCTCCCTCTTGGAGTGCCCATTCCTTCTTCCCTTCCCTCTTGGCCTACCGCAATGTGCTTTACGTGGGGCAGCTGTCGGAGGCCATCTGGGGGACCATAATTGGCTTAGAATGCAGCAGAGCAGAGACAGTTTTGGGGGTACCACGTAAAGTAACCCCACCAGATCAGAAGCTGCCACTGGCTTCCTAGAGGCTTCGCGGTACAATTCAGTGTGTTAGTTATACTTCTGAAGCCTTTCATGACATGGGCTGGCTGCAGGGGTGGGATTCAGCTGGTTTGGACTGGTTCAGGAGAACGGGATGTTAATTTTAATCTGGTAGTTGCCGCTAACCGGTAGTTGCAAGGACTGGCTGACCCCGCCCACCACGCCCTGCCTCTCCCAGGAGTCTCCATGCAGCCCGTTTTGAATGCCAGGTAAGTGCAGGGCCCACACGGATGCTCTGGGAGGGTGAAATATGGGCCTACCAGAAGTTCTGGAAGTCCAAAAACCGGCCTATTTCCGGCCTCTGGAGGGCCTCTGGAGCCCGGGGTAGGCTGTTTTCGCCCTCCCGGAGGCTCGAGAAAACCCTCCAGAGCCTGGGGAGTGTGAAAATGCCCCCTACCGTGGTGCAGGAGGCCGAGTAGGCCACACCCACCATGGCCATGCCCACTCAGTAACCGAACAAAGAACCAGTTGCTAAAATTTCTGAATCTCACCCCTGGCTGGCTGATTGGTGGAATTGCCTGTCTGTGATTGGAGCTTCCCGCCCCATGAGACTTGAGAGAGTAGATGTAGAACAGGGCAGAGGTGGCACACTTCCTCTACGGTGGTGCCTCAACTTTGGATAAGGAAACTTGGGGATTTGGAGGACTCCAGCCATGCCAGTCTTTAAAACTTTGCTTTTTCTCTGAAGCCCAAGTTAGAGTTTGGGATAGCCCATCTGAAGCCATCCTTTGCTATATGGATGCCAGTCATGGGCCACAGTGGTGGGATTCTACCAGTTTGGACTGGTTTGGGCGAACTGTTAGCTCCGACTATCAGCTGTGATTGAACCGGTTCGCTCTGATTTTGAAGTGGGCCCGCCCACCTGTCCCTGTGTTATACTCACCTATATTTCCGTTTCTGAACCCAGCTGATCGGTACGGCAGAGTGGATTGCCGCATCTCAGCTGTTTTCCTTGCCGGCAGCAATGTGGAAGGTGAGTTTTCTCCAAACTCTGTATGCATCTGGTGCACTTAATGAACTGGTTGTTAAACCGGTAGGCTCCCACCCCTGCCACGGGGGTGCCACAAAGGGGCCATGCAAGCCATCCTTTCTCTGGCCGGGGAGGCATTGCGTTCCCACAACCATCTGACCTGCATTTCCCTTTCCCACCTTGTTCCCTCATCTTCCCATGGCATTTTCCTTTCCTTTCCCTTCTCTATGGAGCTGTTTCCTGGGACTCTGCTGGGTTTATTCTGTTCCTTGAAATGTTTGGCTTGTGGCCTATTTATCCTTCCTTTTCTTTATGCCTTATTTCTAAATGTATCAACCATTTCAGACAACTAAATGGTGTAGAGGAACAGCAGCCAAAGCCAACACAACGATACAATGTAATAATACACAATAGAAACAAGACTGATACATTTCAACTTTATTTCTGGCCAGGAGAGCAATACAGTTCTCCTAAAACCCCTTGGGGGGTGGGCAGCGCACTCCAAAGGAGCCCCCCCTCTAAGGACAGCTGCTTTTTTCACACCTGTCTGTAGTGTTTTCACACCTACCCTTTAGTTTTCCTTCTCAAAGACTCCCGACTCCCAGCTGGCAAGGAAACTCGGATGCCACCGTGATGTGGTCTTTCCCTACAAAGATGGGAGTCGTGCCAGCCATGGGGGTCCCCGGGACCCTCAAGGAAGCTTTTTCCCCACCAAGAGCCCCAATTTTCTCCACTTCCCCTGGAGATGGCAAACCCTGACATGGAAAGGCCTGTTTAGCACGAGCTCTTGGTCACATCATCATCATCATCATTATTATTATTTACTTTATTCATTAAACATGAAACTCAGTCAACTGGACATTCAAAAATGCATCACAAATACCATTGACTGGTGCTAATGGTTGATACGGGTTGCTGCCAGCGTCCTAGGTATCAACCAAGTACCTTCTTAAGATGTATGTTGTTCCAGAAGTCACAGGGGGGGATGGGTGGTGAGGGGGGGTTAGGGAAGAAGGGAGGAAAAGGGGGAAAAACTTGTATTTGAAAAACTTTTTCAATAAAAAAAAAAAAGATGTATGTTGTTCCAAGTAGCACAGTTTTTTGCAGTTCCGCTGGTGTTATTGCAGGAAGCTGCAATTTGTTGATGTATCTTATAAAATTCTTGGACATGGTACCAAGCGCCCCGATGACAATGGGTATCAGTTTACATGTTTTATCCATATCCGTGTAGTTTCGATGGCCAGGTCGCGATATTTCATGATTTTTTCCAGTTCTTTTTCTTCAACTCTGCCGTCTCCTGGTACTGCGATATCAATAAACTGTACACTTTGGTCCTCAACAACCGTGATATCTGAATTATTATTATTATTATTATTATTATTATTATTATTATTATTATTATTATTATAAATTAATATAAAATATATGATTATGTTAATAGAAATTATTATATTATTATAAAATATTATTATATTATAAATTATTATAATATTATATTATAATAAATTATTATATTATATCTCCTGGTACCGCAATGTCAATAAATTTACTTATTTATTTATTTATTGGATTTGTATGCCGCCCTTCTCCCAAAGGACTCAGGGCGGCTCACAACAATAAGAAACAGAAAATACATTCAAGGAAGATATATTGCAATTGAATTTTTTTTTTTTTTAAATGTTTTATTGTAAGAAATTATAATAATACAATTTTATCCATCCGGTTATATAGTATGGAAAAAGAAATAAATACAAATTGTACATATTATACATAAGTAGGTAATCTTTGCAAACCAGTTACATGGTAAAAAACAAAAAAAAATTGTGTTCACATATCATTTTTAGTGCATGTATATATGATAATCTTTAACAATAAATTAGTAAATACATAAGTTATGTCTTTTGCTTACCCATGTAACCTTTCCTTGCCTTATTATATTTCCTACCATCCACAGTACATCTTCTCTTACTATTTCATTTTTCTATTTCTTGTACTTGCTCTGGTCTCTTTCCTTTTTATTTCAATTTCCTCTTCTCTAACCACCCGTACCACTTATCCCATACGCTGTAATAATCCGAGTCTTCTCTGTCATTAATTTCTAATGTTAATTTATTCATCTCGGCACATTCCATTATTTTGCCGATTACTTGTCCCTTAGTTGGTATATTTTTCTCTTTCCATTGTTGAGCGAAAGCGATTCTTGCTGCTGTTATTATATGCACTGCCAAGTATTTCTTCTTTTTTGCCATTTCCGTCTTAAGGATTCCCAGGAGAAGTGTTTTAGGGTCTAATTCAAAGGTTTCACCTATTATTTCTGAAAGCCAATTGCAAATCATCTTCCAATATTTTTTTGCTTGAGAGCAGGTCCACCAGCAGTGGTAAAAGGTACCTTGCTGGTGTCCACACTTCCAACACTTTGGGTTTGAGTTAGGGTAAATCTTGGCAATCCTAGCTGGTGCTAGGTGCCACCTATAAATCATCTTATACTGGTTCTCCTTGTAAGTAGTTGCCTTGGTAAGTTTTATATTGTTGTTCCATATTTGATCCCATTCTTCCAGATTTATGTTTTTCCCAATGTTTTTGGCCCATGCTAGCATTGGGCCTTTAACCACTTCTTCCATCAGGTCATATTCTACTAAATAGTTATATATTTTAGCTAATAATTTATTATCTGTACCCATCCAAATTTTATCAAACTCTTTGCTTCCCATTTCTATACCGTATTGTTCTTTATCTTTTTTGTATCTTGATTTTATCTGTGCGTATGTCCACCATTCAACAAAAGTGCCCTGTTCTTTTAATTGTTCTAATGTTTTGAGGTTCCCTGCCTCATCTAGGATTTCTTTATATTTTACAGTTTTACCACGGTCCAGGACATTTGGGTAAATTATCGCCTCCATGGTTGAAAGCCAGCTGGGAATTTTAGTGTAGTGTTTTCGTCTTATTTCTTCCCACGTTGACTTCAATATGTCCCTCAATTTATGTTTGTTGAAATGTGTTTTGGTTTTTTTCCCGGTTTCCCATAAATAGGCATGCCAACCCATCTGGAGATCATGCCCTTCTAGCGTTAGAATTCTTTTGTTCGCTAACGTCGCCCATTCTTTTAACCAAACAAGAATTGCTGCTTTGTGATATGTTTCCCATATTGGTAATCCAAGCCCTCCTCTATAGCTCCTAATTGCTATTCTTGGTTTTTTTCCTCCCCAAATAAACTTCCTAATAGTAGTATTAAGTTCACTAAAATTTTTTTTATCAAATTTAATTGGCGCTGTTTGGAACAGGTACAACAATTTGGGTAAAATGTTCATTTTAATTGTCGCTATCCTCCCAAGGAAGGAAATTTGTAACTTCCCCCACTTCTCTAAATCTTGTTTTATGCTTTTTACCAAGGGGACATAATTGTCCTCTTTGAGGGCCAGGTACTTTGTTGAGATCCATACTCCCAAATATTTAACTTTTTTCACAATTTGGATTCCCATAGATTCCTCCAGGGCTTCTTTCTGGTTTTTCGTCATATTTTTGGTGAGCATTTTGGTTTTAGATTTATTTAATTTGAGTCCTGCTACTTCTCCATATTTATCGAGTGTTTCCAATATTTGTATGCCTGTTTCCACCGGTTCTTCCATAATTAGGACAACGTCGTCCGCAAACGCTTGAACTTTATATGTTTCCTTCCTGATTTTAAGCCCTTTGATTTGATCACTCTCTCTAATCTTCTTCAATAACACTTCTAATGCCAATATGTACAAAAGTGGTGACATTGGGCATCCCTGTCTTATTCCTTTGCTGATCTGAAATGTTTTGGTAAGCTCACCGTTTACTAAAATATTGGCCTTTTGCTTCTCATAAATCGTATTTATTGTATTTGTAAAATTTTGTCCAAATCCCATTATGTTCAGTTGTTGCTTTATAAACTCCCAGTTCAAATTGTCGAAAGCCTTCTGTGCATCTAAAAAAACTAATGCCACCTCTTTTTCCGGGTGTTCCTCATAATATTCTATCACATCCAGAATCGTCCTTGTGTTATTCCTAATTTGCCTCCCTGGGAGGAATCCATTCTGATCGCTATGTATTATCTTATTGAGAATTCTTTTTAATCTTTCCGCTAATATATTCATGTATATTTTATAATCAGTATTGAGAAGTGAAATTGGCCTATAATTCTGTATCAATTTGGTATCCGATCCTTCTTTTGGTAAAAGTGTAATATAGGCCTCTCTCCAAGATTCTGGTATTTTGTTTTTCATTAAGGCCTCATTAAAAATTTGGAGCATTCTTAGGAGTAGAATGTCTTCTAGTTCTAAATTTTTGTATAATTCCCCTGGGAATCCATCCGGGCCCGGAGATTTGTTCTTTTTCAATTTGGCAATTGCAGTCTTTAACTCTGTTAATGTGATCTCTTTGTTCAACATCTCTTTTTCCTCCTCTCCAATCTGTGGCATTCCCTGCTCCAATAAATATTGTTTTACTTTCTCTTTGGGTATATCTTCTTCTTTATATAAAGACGCATAGAATTCGCGTGCTATTTCCAATTTTTCTTCTTCTTTAGTTGTGATATGGCCTTCGGTGTCTTCTAGTTGGAGAATAATTCCTTTCTCTCTCTCTTTTTTGATTCTGTAGGATAACCACCTTCCTGGCTTGTTGGCATTCTCGAAGTAATATTGTTTTGTTCTCTTAATATTATATGCTAGTTTTTCTTGATCTATTATATTTAATTTATGACGAATGTTCATCCAGTTTTCTTTTGTTGTTTCATTGTCAGGGTTTTGTTGCGCCTCTTTCTCTGCCTTTGCCAGTTCTTCTAGCAATATTCTTTGAGTTTCTCTCCTCTCTTTATTTCTGTATGCTCCGTATGATATCATTAGGCCTCTTAAATAGGCCTTCATCGTATCCCAAATTATCCCCCGGTCCATTGGTTCTTTTTCATTTTCTTCAAAAAAGATTTCTAACTCCCTCTTGACTTTATCAATATTTTTTTTATCTCGCAAAAATTGTGTATTCATTCTCCATCTTGTGTTTTTTCTCTTATATCTACTTTTCCATCTGATTTCCAGTGGATTGTGGTCTGCCCAGGTATTGGGTAAGATTTCCGCTGACGCAATGTCCATGCCCAAGTTCCTGCTTACCCACATCATGTCTATTCTAGACCATGATTTATTGGGGTTAGAATAAAAGGTGTATTGTCTCTTATTGGGGTGTAGTGTTCGCCAGATATCTACAAGGTTTAATTCATCCACTAAGTCGAAGAAAGTTTTTGGTAAATTTTTCCTTATTTTCTTTTGACCTCTGGGTCTTTTGTGATCTTTGTACGCATCTGCCACTCCGTTGAAATCCCCAATGATGCAGATATTGTTGTTATCCAATCCTCTTATTATTTCTCTTGTTTTGTTATAAAACTCTTTCAAATTTTTGTTTGGGGCATAGATCGCTGCTATTAATATTGCCGAATTGCCTCTCTCAATTTCAACAATTAGTAATCTACCTTTGGGATCTGCATATTTCAATTCTGTCTTCATCTCTTTTCTAATATATAGTGCCACCCCTCTCTTTTTCTTCATGGCTAAAGAGGTATAAAGATTCCCCAATTTTTTATGTTCCAAATATTTTATGTGTTCTTGTTTAATGTGTACCTCCTGAAGACAGACTATGTCTGCATTTTGTATAACTAATTTATTAAAGAAGGTTTTTCTTTTTTTATGATCGTTAAGTCCATTTACATTAATCGATAGGATTTTCCAATCGTCCATCCTTGTTGCCTTGTATTGATTTACTTAAATTTGAGGTTTGTATTAGCTCGAACTGCTCTTTGAGGTCTTTGTTTCTTCCCTGCTTCGCTACTTTCTTTCTCTTCCTTTTCTTTCTCCTCTGTGCTCTCTTTCCCCGTCGGGACCTCTTCTTGGGATCTTCTTTGGGTGAGTTCTTCTTCTGTAGTAGCAGCTTCCAGTTCCTCTTTGCTACTTTGTTCGTCTTCTGACCCTCTCAGTTGGTCAAGGAATTCTTGAGCCTCCACCAGACTATTTATTTTAATTCTCCTCCCTTGCCAGGTAATCAGCATACCCTCCGGCAAGGTCCATCTAAAAAGTATATTCCTTTTATTCAGCTGTGTGGCCAGGAATCTGTAGTCTCTTCGTTGTTCTCTCACCCTCCTCGGCACTTGCTTCAGAACAATCACCTCCTTTTCCTTATAATTAATCGGTTCTTCTTTTACCATTTTATAAAAGATATCCTTAACTTTCTTTCGTGCGAACCTTATATGTACCTCTCTGGGTAGTTTGTTCCGTCTAGCGTAATTCGTCTGTACTCTGTACACCTCGTCCAATTCTTTTATTATGTCATTTGGATCCTGTTGGAGCACCTCCGCTATTAATTCCGCCATTACTTGTCCTAAATTTTCGTCCTTCTGTAACGTTTTGGAAACGCAGATAGAAAGAGGCCTTGTCCATTTCCAACTGCGTAATCGATTCCTCCAGATCCCTATTCTGGGCCATTAATTTTTGATCTACTGTCTCTAAATCTTTCTCTTGTTGTTCCACCTTAGATTCTATTTTTTGTATTCTCTGTTCGTTCTTTAGAATGGCTTGTTGTATGTCACCCATTTTCTGGTCAATGCCTTGTATGTCTGTTTTCATTTCCTGATGATTATTAGACATTTTCTCTTGCATTAAGAGCATTGTCTCTTGAATCATTGCTAATGATGCCTGCATCGCTTGCATTGTTGGGATCACTGATGTTTTCTCAATTTTTGGTAGCCCTTCCATCGATTTTTGGGTTGCAGGGGATGACATAATTGTGGGACTTGAGACGCTGGAGGTTACTTTCTTTCCTGTTTTTGCCACAGTGGATGCAAAACTTGTCATCTCCCTAAGCACTTTCGCCTGTTCTTTGACTATCCTTTCTATGTTCCTCCAAACCGTCATCCACTAATTGACTTCCCTTGCTTAGTTTAACAGTACTAAAGAAAAGAATTTTTTTTTATAAGATATTCCCAATTTACAAGACAAGTAGAAATGGTATAATCGACCTTTTCTCCACTATGCTGCCCACTACTTAGCTTTGTTGACTAATCATTATTTGAAAGCTGTGTTTCTAATTTAACTCAACTCCTAATTATCAATTAATTAGATTCTCAATTCTTAGAAAGAAAATACCAATATATATTATCAATAAATTAATACTCAATGTCCAATCAGTAGACCCTTAATTAATTGATGTTATAAATTAAATCACTATTTTATAAAGTTAATCCTTAATAATATTAAACACAATAGTCAATCAATAGTCAATCAATAGCCACTCTATGCTCACAGCAATGAAAAATAGAAAAACAAGACACAAAGAGTAGCTGATAAATAAATGATAGATATATAAATAAGTAAATAGTTAAATATATATATATATATAAATAGGTATATAGATAGGTATATAAATAGATAAATAAATAGAAGATAATAGGTTCTAATATGTCTATACAGGTATTTAGATATATTAATTAGCTATGTTGTATTACTGCTTTTAATACTTTGAATATATAAATACTTTGAATAATTTAAATACTTATATAAATATTTTGAATACTTTAAATGTGTAGAAAGAGAAAAAAAAAAGAAGAATAAATATGTATATATTATAGTCTTAGACTATTTTTAAAGTAATAACAATATGTATTAATACAGATTTAAATTCAGGTCTTCTTAGTCCCTTCAAGTACCACACTTATTAGAGTCTATGCAAGAAAGTACATTGATTTAATATCACCCTTCTACTTCTCGCTTCTTCAGGATCTCCAACACCTTGTAAAAAATAAGTTTAATTATTCCGTTGTTCTCTTCCTGGTGCTCCTTCCTTCCTCTCTGGCTCTTCGTTATTCCTCTCGTTGGTATCAAGTATGGTTGCACTTCCGGTCCTAAATTTCCGGTCGTTCTCCTCTCCAGTCAGCAGAATCTCTTCCCCACGTCCTTAGAGCTCGATCTATGCAGCAAATTAAATCCAAAAAGGTAGTGCCGCTGGTCCGCTTGCCGATCTTTCCTCCTTCTTTCTTGCCAGCCTGTCTGCGATCTTTTTAGCTGTTAATCCTCCTCCTTTCTTTCAGTCGCCGCTTTTCTCCTCTTTTGAGCCCTTCCACTCCGACCCGGCCAGCGAGGCTTTATCCGATCTCCCGATCTCAAGCGCGCTCTGGAGAAAGTGGTTGCTGGTGTACTCGCCTCTCTTTCCCGGAATCTTTGCTTCCCCTCTTGTTGGCTATCGTGGCTTCAGGTCTGCCATTAAGAGGCAGACGCGCCCCGTTAGCTTGACAGTGGAAATCGGTCGCGCCGGGTGGGTTTGCGCTGCGCCACTCGACTCACCGAAGCCCCACTATTATCCGTGAAGCCCTCCAGGCTTCCACGCCTCGAACGGTCCCCAAAACGTTGCGTTAAGTGGCAGTGGGAGAGAGCGATCACTCTCACCACGCCATAATACCACGAGTCACCAACCGGAAGTCGATATATTGCAATTGAATTATTAACACAGACTGGAAAAATGCTTTTAATTGGAATATATGCCCCTAATCAGCAACAAGACAAGTTTTATAAATTTTTACGTACTAAAATAATACAATGGGATTATAAATCTTTTATATTAATGGGTGACTGGAATGGAGTAATAGATACACAGAAAGATAAAAAAAGTTTATCCAAGATCTCAACATGTGCGAAATTACCTAAATCCTTTTTTGATATGATGGAAGATATAGAACTGAGAGATATTTGGAGAGAACGTAATGTGGAGGAGAGAGACTTTACTTTTTTTTCTGATAGACATCAATCCTTCTCCAGGATTGATTTTATACTAATCACAAATGATTTTATTTCTAGGGTGAAGAAGACGAAGATATGTCCAAGAACACTAACTGATCATAGTCCGGTTTGGGTGGAATTGGAACAGGAGAGGGGAGAAAGGAGGTCCTGGAGGCTAAATGAAAATTTATTTAGATATGAAGAAAATGTGAATGAGCTTAAAAAACAAATGAAAGAATTTTTTGCTATTAATATGCATAAGGGTACTTCTATGGAAATGGTTTGGGATGCTAGTAAGGCTTATATGAGGGGTACTTTAATATACATGAATAATAAACATAGATTAAAACAACAAAAGAAGCGGAAGATAGAGGAAGAAATAAAAAAGAAAGAACAATTACTTATACTCAATCCAGGAGACAAGAAAGTAAAAGAAACAATAAATATACTAGGAGAGCAATTTAATATGTTAATGGCTGATCAGGTGGCAACTAGTTTACAATATGCTAAACATAATACATTTTGTAATGCCGATAAACCAGGTAGGTGGTTGGCCTATATGCTGAGGAAAAAACAGAAATCATGAGTCATTGGTAAGATAGAATTTAGAGGTAAGGAAGTTTACCAACAGAATATGATCAAAAAGGCTTTTTTAGAATTTTATACAAAGTTATATGCTAGTGACTCAATACAAGGGATAGATATAGATAGATATTTAAAGGAAGAGAATATTCCTGAATTAATGTTAGAACAGAGGGAAGGATTGAATCAGCCAATAACTTCTGAGGAGATTATTGCTGTTATGTATGTATCTATTTTGTGCGGGAAATTCAAATGTACAGTGAATTCTGATTGGTTCTTGGTCGCCCCTGAAAAGTATATAAAGAGGGCTGTTGCCTGTGTTCCTTTGCTGAAGACTCACCCTGAATTAAAGAGCTGTTGTTACTAGCCTGCTTGTGCCTCTCGTTATTCCCGCGCTACAACAATTGCAGCAATTAAGCAGTTAAAAATAGGGAAAGCTCCGGGAACAGATGGATTAACAGCTGTTTATTATAAGAATTTACAGTCTGAAATGGTAGAACCGCTTAGAGCTTTATTTTGTAAAATTCAATTAGGGGGAGGAGTTCCACCCTCTTGGAGAACAGCTTTTGTTTCACTGATCCTGAAGGAAGATCAAAATTGTACCAAACCTGAAAATTTTAGGCCAATATCACTTTTGAACACTGACTATAAAGTTTTTGCCAAGATATTAGCGAATAGACTAATGCCAGTTATGCAGCAAACAATTCATAATGATCAATCAGGTTTTATAAAAGGGAGGCAAATGAAATATAATGTTAGACAAATTATAAATTTATTGGAATACTTGGAAAAAAACAACCAGGTCCCTGCAGCGTTCATATTTTTGGATGCAGAGAAAGCATTTGATCGATTAAATTCGCAATTTTTGTTTAAGATAATAGAAAAAATGCATTTTGGAGAGTATTTTATACAATCAATTAGAGCAATATATCAGGAACAAACAGCACAAATAATAGTTAATGGAGGCTTAACAGACGTTTTTAAAATTAAGAAAGGTACAAGACAGGGCTGTCCTTTGTCTCCATTGTTGTTTATTTTAACTTTAGAAGTTTTGTTGAATAAGATACGTAACTCTGATAAAATAAAAGGAATTGCAATTAGACAGCAGGATTATAGATTAAGAGCGTTTGCAGATGACCTTAATGTAATGAAGCGGGCTCTGATGGATGACCACTGGATAACTTTCTATTCACTCTATTCTAAAAAGCAATGCATCCGGTTGGAAAAAGTACAAACTCAGCCAAAATCCTTTTGGTTCCTCTAGGAGGCCTCTAAGTTGTCAGAAGAAAGGAACATTCTAATGACATACATCTTAAGGGTTGGTTAGGTCAAGGGGATCCACATGAGTTAAAAGTTGTCCATCGTCAAAAGATAAAAGAGATGCTTCAGTAATCTACAAAAAGAATTATGACTGTTTTGCAAAGGAAATGTCAACTAAAATTGATAAATGTATAGGACCATATGAACTGCTAACTTCAAAGAATCCTTTGTCTAGAAGGGTATAAAACCAGTGTACCTAATTCCTGTCTTTGTTCAACGCTTCATGTACAGAGCCTTGAACCTATTGCGCAATATATAAAATCTGTCTCTGATCAACCCAAAAGTTGTGTTTGTCTTATTAAATCCACAACAACCTGGTTGTTACTTTATCTCAACCTATAGAAGCGGCTCCACATATGTTGGACATAATAGGCCAATATGGTAAGGTATCTGGATTTAAAGTAAATCAACACAAGACAAAGATGATAACTAAAAATATGTCCATATCTCAAAGAGAAGATTTAAGGAGAATAACGGGGTTTGAAATAGTTAAAAAGGTTAAGGTTTAGGAGTATATATTGCAGCCTCAAATACGAAATTATTTAAAAACAATTATGAAGTTCTTTGGCAAAAAGTTCAGAAAGAAATGGAAAATTGGAAAAAGCTACAATTATCTCTACTGGGAAGGATAGCAGTAATAAAAATGAATGTATTACCTAGGTTCTTATTTTTGTTTCAAATGATACCAGTGCTTAAGAAAGATGGAAACTTGAGGGAATGGCAGAAAGGGGTTAATACCTTTATTTGGGGCAGGAAGAAACCAAGAGTGAAACTGAAAATTATACAGGATGTACGTGAGATAGGAGGTCTTAAAATGCCTAATTTAAGATTGTACTATGAAGCAGCTGTTTTATCACAAATTAGCGATTGGTTTAACTTAACTGAAGAGAGAATGTTAAATATAGAAGGTTATGATTTGTTATATGGATGGCATGCTTATCTGTTATATGAAAAAAAAGTGGATAAAGTGTTTAAGGGTCATATACTTAGAAATGCGTTATTAAGGGTTTGGAAAAAGTATCAATATAAGCTAAATTATAAGATACCCATATGGGCAAATCCTAGACATGCAATAGAAAATATAAGTATAGAACAAAAAACAGAGGTGATTACTTATAAAGAGCTTCTTTTTATGGAAAGGGGTAAGCTGCAATTGAAATCTTTAGATGTATTAAAAGAAGAAGGGATAATTTATACTTGGTTTCAGTATGGTCAGCTTCAAGCTAGATGGAGGGAAGATCAAAAAATTGGTGTCATGCAAAATGAGGAAAATCTGGTGAAACAGATTAGAGATCAAAGTCAGATGCATATTAAAAGGTTGTATAACACTTTATTGGAAATAGATTCAGAAACGGAATTGGTTAAAGATTGTATGATAAAATGGGCACAAAATTTTCAGGAACCAGTGATGATGAAAACGTGGGAAAAGATTTGGGTTAGAAATGTTAAATTTACGCAAGCACAAAATTTGAGAGAGAATTTTTATAAAATGTTTTATAGATGGCACTTAGATCCTAAAAAATTATCATGTATGCATTCGAATTTGCAAGCTAAATGTTGGAGATGTGGATGTGTTGATGCAACTTATTATCATATATGGTGGACCTGTAAGAAAATCAAGGCATTTTGGATAAAAATTTGGTGGGTGATGCAGAACATTTTGAAAAGAAGGTTGAAATTTACTCCTCAATTGTTTCTATTGGGTATAACGACAGATTGTACAGTATTAGAGACTAAATTGATTTTGAACTTAATATCAGCAGCTAGGCTGTTGGTAGCGCAATACTGGAAGAAAGATTCTTTGCCTACTATTGAAGAGTGGATACTGAAAGTAATGAACTTAGCAGAAATGGCGAAAATTTCAGCGTATTTGAAGGACTATACACAAGAAAGATACGTATTGGAATGGAGAAGATGGATTGATTATATTCAAAATAAGTATCAGACAAGAAAATATCAAATAGTTTATGAATGAATGTTAAGTATTAGAAGTATTATGTTATCTATAGTGGAGTTAAGGTTTCAGGGGGGGATTTAGTAGTCTAAGGATAGATAGGTAAATTTAGCTTATGATTGTTAACTGAAATACCTTGTATTTTGTTGGACCAGGGAAGACACCTTAAAGCCACAGGACATGATATTGACTTTAAAAAGACCAGAACTATCGCCAAAACTGAACACTTTAACAACAGAATAATCAGAGAAGCCATTGAGATAGAAAAACGCCCACACAGCATGAACAAACGAGACGATACCTCCCGCCTACCAGCCATTTGGAAACCCGCCCTTATTGACAAACGAGTCCCTAACACGACGAATGACACCAGACCCACACTCACGAGTGCCACACCTGATGTCACCACCACACATCCACGCAGAAAGCAGACTCAAACCCACACTGATAATGAGCCACGACCAAGGACCAGAAGCCAGACCGCAGCTGCATCATTAGCCACTTTAAACCCCTCCAATCCATACATGAAGCAGACTGACACCCACCATGAAGAGCTCGCACGGCCACAAACACGAAGCCAAACAACAACAACGCAGCTCACCAGCTCAAATCCCCCTGCAACTCAGACTAAGCTGAGCACAACCAAGCCCCCACCCAAACAGAACACAACCCCAGCCAATCAGAGCACAGCCAAGCCCCTAACCAATCAGAACACACCTCCACCCAATCAGAACACAGCCAAGTTCCCACCCAATCAGCTCACACCTCCACTAGCAGTTAAAAGGAAGAGACAGCTGCGATCTCACATTGCTCCTGGAAGCACGAAGCCGAGAACACCAGCCTGAAGATGACGAATGAGACTTCGTCGAAACGTCGCCAAGACACTTCCAATTTTACGTGGGAGAAGACCCGAATAACCAAAGACCTACATACAAACACCCGCGAAAACCTGAGAAAACATATATATATATATATATGTATATAAAGAAACAGAAAATACAAAAGTTAAAAGACAAATTAAAGCAGAATATCCAATAAATAAGGTTAAACGTGGAAATACAAATTCAAATTTAAGATTTAAGAATTTAAAAAGCTACAAAATCAGTTTAGAGTCAACCCAGGCCTGCCCGTTGGAAGAGCCAGGTCTTCAAGGCCCGGCGGAAAGTTTGGAGGTCGGGGATTATCCGGACCTCCAGGGGTAACGTATTCCAGAGGGTAGGAGCTCCCACAGAGAAGGGTCTCCCCCTAGGGGTCACCAGTCGACATTGTCTAGCCGAAGGTACCCTGAGGAGGCCAACTCTGTGGGAGCGAACCGGGCGATGGAAGGCTACCGGTGGCAGGAGGTGGTCTTGCAAGTACTCTGGTCCTAGGTCACGTAGGGCTTTAAATGTGATGACCAGCACCTTGAATTGCACTCGGAAGACAACCGAGAGTCAATGCAGACCGCGAAGGAGTGGTGTGACATGGGAGTACCGAGGTACCCCCATGACAACCCGCGCGGCCGCATTCTGCACCAGTTGAAGTCTCCGAGTGCTCCTCAAGGGCAGTCCCATGTAAAGGGCATTGCAGTAGTCCAAACGAGAGGTGATGAGGGCATGAGCAACTGTGAGTAAGGCATCTCGGTCCAGAAAGGGGCTCAATTGGCGAACCAGGTGCACCTGGACAAAGGTCCTCCTGGCTACGGCAGTCAAATGATCTTCCAAGCTAAGCCGTGGGTCTAGGAGGACTCCCAAATTGCGTACCTTCTCTGAGGGGGTCAACACCTCCCCCCCAGGGATAGCGATGGAACATAGTGGACAAAATGGGGTGCCGGTAACCACAGCCACTCGGTCTTGTCGGGGTTGAGTCTAAGTCTGTTCGTCCCCATCCAGACCCGTACGGCCTCCAAGCACCGGGACATCACCGGGCATATTGATGATACCGCACCCCGAATCCCCGGATGATCTCACCCAGTGGCTTCATGTATATGTTGAACAGGAGAGGCGAGAGAACCGACCCCTGCAACACCCCACAGGTAGGGGCCTAATGGTTGACCTCTGCTCCCCTGCCAGCACAAACTGCATATGACCCAAGAGGTAGGAGGAGAACCACTGAAAAACAGTGCCTCCCACTCCCAACCCCCTTAGCTATCGCAGTAAGATACCATGGTCGATGGTATCAAAAGCTGCTGAGAGGTCAAGTAAGACCAGGACAGAGGAGTAACCCCTATCCCGGGCATGCCAGAGATCATCTATCAACGTGACCAATGCCGTTTCCATGCTGTGACCGGGCCTGAAGCCAGACTGAAACGGGTCCAGGTAATCCGCTTCATCCAGGAATTGTGGGAGCTGACGCACCACCACGCTTTCAACTGCCTTTGCCATAAGGCGAAGGTTAGAAACTGGGCGATAGTTCTTAAAGAGAGCCAGATCCAAGGCAGGCTTCTTGAGGAGGGGTCTCACCACCGCCTCCTTCAAGGCAGAGGGGAAGATTCCCTCTCAGAGTGAAGCATTAATTACTGCCTGGAGCCAGCCTCATGTAACCTCTCGGGAGGTCGAGACCAACCAGGAGGGACACGGGTCCAGCAGACACGTGGCGGTGCTCAATCTACCCACAATCCGGTCCACATCATCAGGAGTCACAGGCTCAATGTGATCGACAGGAAAACCCCATTACCGTTTTAAAGAGACAGAGACTAAAATAATCATGGGACAGAGTTTATTCTTTGCAAAGGGCCTTTCTCTCTGGAGTAGAGGAAAGACGAAAAAACAACAGATTACATGAGTTTTTATAGTCTTCAGGAACATCAGAATACACGTCAATAAAGTCCCTTGGGAATCAGTTTCAGATCTTTCATAACATCTTATATAACATATGTAGTACATGATCCACCCTGGAAATTCCCCAATTCCCAACAGAAATACCCCTCAAAAACATCAATTGCGTACTTCCTTTAATTAATGAGGGCAAATTGACCTAAGAGCATATTTCCTGCAAGATAAACATATTCTCAAAAACACAGGAATTACACAGTTCCTTTCTCATGTTCTTAAATGTCAGCTAAATTATATAATCAGGTTATACAAGGTAAAATAAAGCCTTAACATGATTTTTAAAATGGCGTAACTCAGGTTATACTTTTACAGGAATAATTCTTATATTTCTCACACTCAAACTCATCCCAGATAACATACTCATGACCAGTCCCCATCAACTCAACAGACCCTGCCCAGTCAGAGTCCAGGCCCTCCCAAATCCGAGCGATTTTATCCTGTAAATATTGAGCAAATTCCTCAGCCTTACCCTGCAAAGGATCATCCCTCACTCCCACATTAAGAAGGGAGCAAGTCACCCTAAACAGGGCAGCCGGGCGATTGTCCGTGGATGCAATAAGAGTGGAAAAGTGTGAGCATTTTGCCACTTTTATCGCCACTAGGTAGGACTGAATATGAGTTGTATGACCAAAATTGTATGTTTTGGTTTTCGACAACTGTGATATCTGGCGTGTTGTGTTCCAAATGACGATTTGTCTCTATTCGAAAGTCCCACAAGATCTTCACCTTCTCATTTTCTATAACTTTTTCCAATTCGTGCTCCCATGACTTTTTGGATACAGGTAAATTGTATTTTTTACATAATGACCAGTGGATTAATTTAGCAACTCAGTCGTGTCTAGCTTTGTAATCAGTTTGTGCAATTTTGCTGCATTCACATATTAAATGTGAAACAGTTTCGACTTTGTTGTTTCATAGTTGGCAGTTTGAATTGTCAGTGGATTTTTGTATCTTTGCTTTCATGACATTAGTTTGTAGTGCTTGTTCTTGAGCAGCAAGTATTAAACCTTCCGTTTCTTTCTTGATGGTTCCCATTTTAAGCCATGTCATCACATTTTCCTTCAATGTTTTTCAAGTATTGTCCATACAAAGCTTTGTTTTTCCATCTATTTAATTTGTCATCCAGCTGTTTTTCCTTATATTCTGCCTTTTTTCTGTTGTTTTTATAATGTTCTCCGTTTTCACAGCCTGCAGCAATTTTTCTGTACTTTGGTTCACATAATCATTCAAACTTTGTTTTTCTTCTTCTACAGTTTGATGAATTTGTAATAGCCCTCTGCCTCCTATTTTTCTTGGCAGGTACAACCTGTCGGTGTCACTTTGTGGATGTGACAGTAACAGAGTTGGAAGGGACCTTGGAGGTCATCTAGTCCAACCCCCTGCTCATGCAGGAGACTTGTACTAGGGATTCAAACCACCGAACTGCCGACCTTTCTGATCAACAAGCTCAGTGTCTTAGCCACTTGAGCTACCTAGTCAGTTGTTTACTATTATCATCATCATCATCATCATCATCATCATCATCATCATCATCATCATCATCATCTATTTTATGGTCCTACCAGCATCTGCAGAGGCCCATTGGGCAGCTCAGTCGATTTCTTATCCAGCTCTTCAGACAGAAAAACTTTCCATGTTGTAATTTCTGTTCCTTGAGGTCCAGAGCTCGGGAAGTCTTGTTTCTGCAACAAAACAAAAGAGCGGAGGAGGCTGCGTAGGGCCCTCAAGGCCATCTCCATGGTGGTTGGGGGAAGTTGTGGTCTCTAGTTTTGGATTCTGCCAGTGCATCCCTTGTTCCCAGCCACCCAGTGGAAGGAGGAAATCTCCGGGACTGGTTTCAGCTGGAGGTGGCTGCCCCTGGTGGGCGCTGCACGAGAGTTTAGTCTGCGGGCCTTCATTTCCTTCCTGTCTTTTTCCCCTTTTTTTGGAGGGTTCAGCTCAAATGCACTAGCTAGGATTTTTGGTAGGGCATCTAGTAATTGAGAATGTTCATGCAAAGGGGTGTCACATCAAGTTCATTTCTTATTTTTGTTGGTCATGGCATCGCAAAGTTTGAGAATTCCTGCCTTGTGGTATTTGAAACACCCGCAGTCTTCCAGATTGAATTCTCTCTGGTGCTTATTTATTTATTTATTTATTTATTTATTTATTTATTTATTTATTTATTTATTTATCAAATTTCTATACCGCCCTACTCCCGGAGGACTCAGGGCGGTGAACAGCCAAGATAAAATACACATAATACAAACAATAAAAGTCCATTAAAATTATTAAATATTTTAGCCGAAAATTTAAAACACCCAATTTATAAAACAAATTAAACGATTTAAAAATTTAAAAGGGAGAGTTAGGCCAGGCCAGCCTGCTGAAATAAAAATGTTTTGAGAGCACGACGAAACGTGCGCAGATCCGGGATCCTTCGTATCTCCGGGGGGAGCTCGTTCCAGATGGTAGGTGCACCCACAGAGAAAGCTCTCCCCCTGGGGGCCGCCAGTCGACACTGTTTGGCCGACGGCACCCTGAGAAGCCCCTCTCTATGAGAGCGTACTGGTCGGTGAGAGGCTATTGGTAGCAGAAGGCGGTCTCGTAAATACCCCGGTCTGATGCCATGGAGCGCTCTAAAGGTGGTAACCAAAACCTTGAAGCGCACCCGGAAGACCACCGGGAGCCAGTGCAGCTCGCGCAGGAGGGGGGTCACATGGGAGTGCCACGCTGCTCCCATAACCACCCGCGCGGCCGCATTCTGGACCAGCTGGAGCCTCCGGGTGCTCCTCAAGGGGAGCCCCATGTAGAGAGCATTGCAGTAGTCCAGGCGGGAAGTAACGAGAGCATGAGTGACCGTATTTAACGAGTCCTGATCTAGAAAGGGACGCAACTGGCGAATCAGGTGAACCTGATAAAAAGTCCCCCTGGCCACAGCCGTCAAGTGCTCTTCCAAAGACAGCCCTGAGTCCAGGAGGACACCCAAGTTGCGAGCCCTCTCCATGGGGGCCAATGACTCGCTCCCAATAGTCAGTGATGACACCAACTGACTATATCGGGATGTCGGAAACCACAGCCACTCAGTCTTGGATGGGTTGAGCCTGAGTCTGTTTCTCCCCATCCAGATCTGCACAGCCTCCAGGCACTGGGACATCACTTCAAGGGCATCATTGGGGTGGTCCGGGGTGGAGATGTACAGCTGAGTGTCGTCAGTGTACTGATGGTACTTCACCCCGAAACCACGGATGATCTCACCCAGCGGCTTTACATAAATGTTGAATAGAAGGGGCGAGAGGACCGACCCTTGTGGCACCCCACATACAAGGGGCCTCGGGGTCGACCTCTGCCCCCCTGTCAACACGGACTGCAACCGGTCAGAGAGAAAGGAGGAGAACCACCGTAGGACGGTGCCCCCCACCCCTAACTCCTCTAGCCGGTGCAGCATGATACCATGGTCGATGGTATCAAAAGCCGCTAAGAGGTCTAATAGGAATAGGACAGAGGAACAACTCCTGTCCCGAGCCCTCCAGAGATCATCAACCAACGCGACCAATGCCGTTTCCATGCTGTACCCAGGCCTGAAGCCCGACTGGAACGGATCCAGATACGATGATTCATCCAGGTACTGAGGGGGCTGTTGTGCTACCACACTCTCAACAACCTTCGCAACGAAGTGAAGGTTGGAGACTGGACGGCAATTTGCCAACACTGCCGGGTCCAGGGAAGGCTTCTTGAGGAGAGGCCTCACCACCGCCTCTTTCAAGGCGGTGGGGAAGACACCCTCACTCAGAGAAGCATTTATAATCCCCTGGAGCCAGCCTCGTGTAACCTCCCGAGAGGCCAGCACCAGCCAGGAGGGACACGGGTCCAGTAAACATGTGGCTGCGCTCAGTCTGCCCAGTATCCTGTCCACGTCTTCGGGTGTCACAGAATCAAACTCTTCCCAGATAATACTCACAAGACCTGCCTCTGTCCTCCCCCCTGAATCTACCCAGTCAGAGTCCAGGTGTTCCCGAATCTGAGCGATTTTGTCATACAGATACTGTACAAAATCCTTGGCTCTACCTTCCAAGGGGTCCTCCCGCGCTTCCTGGTGGAGCAGGGAGCGGGTCACTCTAAACAGGGCGGCCGGGTGATTATCTGATGATGCAATAAGAGCGGCAAAATAGTTATATTTCGCCGCTTTTATCGCCACCAGGTAGGTCTTAATATGAGACCTTACCAGTGTTCGGTCAGATTCAGAATGGCTGGCCCTCCAACCGCTCTCCAGGCGTCTTTTCCGGCGCTTCATCTCCCTCAGCTCCTCAGTGAACCAAGGAGCCAGGCGAGATCGGCGCCGGGTCAGAGGCGTCAAAGGCACGACCCGATCTAGAGCTCCAGCGGCCGCCCTAACCCAGGCGGCCACCAGGTCCTCAGTCGAGCCTTGTGCCAGAGCCTCAGGAAATGGCCCAAACTCCGTCTGGAACCTATCTGGATCCATCAGGCGCCTGGGGTGGAACCACCTCAATGGTTCCGCCTCCCTGCGGCGGGGTGTGGCGGTTTGAAGGTCAAAGCGAAGGAGGGAGTGATCCGACCATGACAAGGGCTCAATCACTATATCCCCTATCTCAAGATTACTCAACCACTGACCAGAGACAAAAACCAGGTCCAGCGTGTTTCCCCCCATGTGAGTAGGGCCATGAACTAACTGGGTCAGGTCCATGGCCGTCATGGAAGCCATGAACTCCCGAGCCACCTCAGACGCCTCACCAGCGGATGGCAGGTTAAAATCCCCCATGACCATAAGCCTGGGGGTATCAACCGCCACCGCAGCTATAACGTTGAGCAGCTCGGGCAGGGCTGCCGCTACGTGGCAGGGACCCAGGTATGTAACCAGCAGGCCCATCTGCACCCCATGACCCCACTTCACAAGGAGGGACTCACATCCAGCCGTCTGAGGAACAGTGGCCTCCCTCGGACCAAGACCTTTTCTAATGACAACCGCCACCCCCCTCCCCTCCCCTGTGCCCTCGGCTGATGAAATGCACGAAAACCAGGTGGGCACATCTCAACGAGGGGGACCCGCCCCTCCTGGCCCAACCAGGTCTCCGTAATACCCACCAGGTCCGCTCCCCCCTCCTGAACAAGATCACAAATGAGGGGGGCTTTATTCACCACAGACTGGGCGTTGCAAAGCATCAGCCGAAGGCCCAGGGCCTGAGGGTCTGTGCAACCTGGGGAACGAGAGGAGCATTGGAGGCCGGAGCGCGCCACCGCTTGGAGCCAGCGAGCGCGCGCTCCCACAACCTGATGTGGCCCCCTGCTCCCGCCATATCTGCCCCTCCCACCCACAGTACTGATATAATGTCCATCCACAACACAAGCTCTAACCCCCTCCTTGACCCCGGTTCCTGCACCTCTTGTGCCGCACTCTTCAGCCAGCTCTGGCCTCCTCCACAACAGGTTCTCCCCCAAACCCACAGAGCCCACCCCTCTCCCAGAACCCTTTAAAACCTTATCTAAAAATTTCCCCAAAAAACCCCACAACCCCCTCCTCGCCGCATGCCACCTCTCGGGATTCCAAAATCCGTCATCAAGGTAGGCCCTCGATAGTGAGGAGGGCCAAACCTGTGAGAGGGGGGAGTCTCGCAGCGCAAGCAGGTCAGCAGCCGTAAACATCACAAAAAACAGAGGTGGAGAGTCAACTGGTCAGGGCTTCACCAGATCGTCCAATAATACTGGGTCAAAGTAGATCTTCATACCAGGAGCTGGTTCATTGCCCTCTCACGGCAGTGGGAGGGGCCAGTGTCATCCTCCCACGTCCAGAGGATAATTATCCCAGTCGCCCTCTCACAGTGACTGGGCCAGATGACACCGACAATAGAGTCACAATAGTCCATCCTTTCATCCGGCGGATGACAACAGCCCCCTCAGCACCTGCACACCATTTTGCCCAGTTCTCCTCCAGTTTGGGGTCGCATAAGAAGCCAGCAGTTCGTAAAGTTATTAAGGGCAATGATGATAATCCCACAGGCACAAGCTCTTCCCTGAGGCGAAAGTAGGGATAGTAGGGATAGCAGACAGAAAACCCAGTCCAAGGGTGGGTGGCCATCAAAGGCCAACACCCACCCATACCTGGGGGGAAAGGGGGGGAGGAGAAGCCACTCGAGGTGACCAAGAAACCAACCCTGGTCAGCCTCCCACCTCTCCTGCCCCAAATCTCCCCAAATCCCCAGTCTCAGCTCTGATGACAAAAAAACCCAGATAGTAGGGGTCACAATCCAAAAAAGAGCAGATAGTAATCCTGAGGGCAAGGCTGTCCATGTTTTCCCCAACCACCTACTGCTAGCTATTTCCTTAGCCGGATGGTCCGTCGCCGGCTCGTAACCGGCACCCTAGGCTCACCAAGCACCCCTAGGGCTCAACTGAAAAGCTGCTCTGCCTCGTATTTTGAAGTTTTGCCCCAGCAGCCTCTTGGTGCCAGGTGGACCCATCTCCTTCTGGCAGGTTTGGCTTGTCCCAGAACGTCCTCCGGAGCGCCGTAAGAGAGAGAAGCCCCTTTTCTCCAAACCGCCCCTCCATCCCCACCATGTCCAGAGCCCTCCCGCTCTGTCTGCCTTTGGGAGAGGGAGCATTTCTACAGCTTTGGACATCCTGGGTTTCTGCTACCTGGCAGCCTATGTTATGTATAAATGCCCACCATTCACCATCCCAGGTATGATAAGGGTTAACTCTACATCCACCTAGATCCTCCCCTGACCCCTCCTTACCTTAGCTCCGCCTCCGAGGTACTTAAGACATGGTCCAGGAGTCCAGGGGCCACTTCCAGCTAAATACCTGTAATAGAAACATTGATCAATAAAGAGCATTGGTTCACTGCATCCTGTGTTTGGAGTTATTGGGTAAGATCCTAGAAATCAGTAACAGGTTGGTAGCAGAGGACGGTTTACCCACAACTCACAGAGATGGCAGAATCAAGAACCCAGACAGAAGCAGAGAAAAGAATGGCCACAAGAGCCTACATCAAACAGATGAAAGAACTGCAGGCTCTCGAAGGTGCCACAGCAAGGACCACCACAACTGAAGGTGATGGAGACTACAACCCGAGTCCACAACCCAGGGACGAAGGGCCAAAGAAGGGATCCACTACTGCGAAAGAGCAGAGCCACCAAGCAATGAAGAATTCCGATCCACCATCCTGGGGATGATGGAAGCGACTGCCAGCAAAGAGGAGCTCATCGCGAAACTCCAAAGCCTACTCGAAAGCAATGGAGCAGCGATGAGCACCCAGCAACAGAGAGAAGAAATCCTCAGCCCGGCAAGAGGAAGGTATCCCCAAGCTGAAGCTCCGGACGTAGAGGATTTCATTTCCGCGCCATGCTCTCGGCGGCCATCTTGGAATGGCCAACAGCCAATGGGAGGCCGAGATTTAAATTGAATGGCGGGAAACAGCGAGAACCCCAACTTTGCTGGGGAAGACCCCCAAAACAGCACCCAAGCAAGATCACAAGCCTGCGGGGGCTCACCCATCGAGCCCGAAGCAGACGAAACGATAGAAAACCTGGCTGCAGCACTCGGCTCATCACTCAAGCTCCCAGGAGCCAGGAAGAAACAAACCGACGCTCAGCACCCCCAAAAGAGCAGCAGGGTAGCCACCGGAACCCTTGCAGCACACCAGCAGACACCACGCGGGACAACGCACCCCAAAAACTACACCCAAGACCCGGCCGCCTGCAGGACTGAATACCCGCAGGATTCGCACTCGCCACCCACCGCACCAACTTCCCTAGGCCGCGGAATGAGGAGAAGAAACAACGACTCACCAACCATGCGGCCTCCACCAGGCTTCCTGGCCCATCTGGAGGTCCTCCAGCGTCGCCCAGGATCCACCGCCGCTGCTGCGCCGCCGAATCTGGGAGATCCTCGACTTACGACCGCCGCCGCCGCCGCCGTCTCCAGGGATCCTCGACCTGCAACTGCCTCACCTCCTCGCCTTCTTCCAGCCTTCGCCCAAGATGCAGGGGCCCAGCCATGGCATCCGACGCCCAGGGAGGGCTACGGGCCCGCCAGGAGCGAGCCCAGCCCCCCACCAGCAGGCCTAGGCCTAGGCCTGAGAGCAGCAACAAGGAGCTCCTCACCAGACGACCTCCGGCGCGAAATGAGCCTCGCACATGCCCAGTCGCCACCTACAGGAAGAGAGAGGAACATAGAGATAAGTACAAGGAACATAGAGATAAGTACAAGGAACATAGAGATAAGTACAAGGAACATAGAGATAAGTACAAGGAACATAGAGATAAGTCAGTTCAGACTGGCAACAAGCATTCCCCCAGCATATTGCGAGTTCACTCACATAAAGAACCATGGACAGCACCAGACTGTAAGTAACATAACTTTTACTGCTGACAATCACAAATTGAAATTAGATGGGACCAATCTTTTGGAGTGGTACCGCCAACTACAAATTGCTTTTCTGAAAGAAAATATGTTGTACTTATTTGATGACCCACCCAAGAAGCCATGGACTTTTGAGATTGACTGTTTGCACCACAGGGCTTACTATCTGTTAATGTCTAGCTTGTCACCCAGCATTTACCCCAGTCTTGGCCGCCACTTAACCGTGGCAGAGATATTACAAAAAATATTTAATTTGTTTTACAGTAAGAGTGCAGCCACTACAACCAAAATATCCAGGGAATTTTACTCAGCCAGGCATAAGGCAGGGACACCCATGGGGGAGCATATACTCAAGCTAAACGCCACCAGAGCAGAACTCATACAAAGGGGGGAAACCATTTCTGATGATAGCATGAAAAGCATCATCATAAACTCCCTAAACCCCAGTTGGGAGAACTTTATCATGCAACTGGATAGTCTCAACATAGAGCACCTCCCTTTAGAGACATTATCCAACAGGCTGATTGCGGAGGACAGCCTGAGAAGGGAACGCTCATCAAGCCTCAGGGAGAGCAGACCAACAAAAAGGGTAGACTTCCAGACCAGGGACCAAGAAGGCCTCCCGCACCACCAACTCAATATTCCAATTAGTTCACATGGACGTGGTGGGACCCATGAGACCCTCTATTAAATACAAGAAGAGGTTCTTCCTAACCATAGTCGATGACTATAGCCGTTACGGATTTGTATACACCCTCAGCCACAAAAGTGAGGTGTTCCAAAAATTTAAAGAGTTCTACAAAAGGGTAGAAACTCAACATAACGTAAAAATAAAACAAATCATGACAGATAGGGGCTCAGAGTTCCTATCTAGGGACTTCTCCAATTGGACAAAGAAGCACGGGATACTACACTTCTCCTCTTCTCCGTTTTCGCCATTCCAAAACGGAGTATCAGAACGCAAAAATGGCGTACTCCAAACAATGGTAAGGTGCGTCTTAGAAGACGCCGGACTAGGGCAACACTTCTGGGCAGAGGCACTCACATATTCAAACTACACACTGAACAGAATATGGTCAAGCGTAGTGAACAAAACTCCCTACGAGGTCATGTACAATAGGAAGCCTCAGATCAGTGCTGTGGAGTCGGAGTCGGAGTCGAGGAGTCGGAGTCGGAGGAAATTTTGGGTACCTGGAGTCGGAGTCGGAGTCGGCAAACAATGCACCGACTCCGACTCCTACTAAATTTAGATTGGAATTTTAAAAAAAGCAAGTTTAAATGTCCCAATTCACAAAAAGTTATAATTAATGACTTCTCTACTGTAAGAATAAAGACCAATGCATGCAGTGCCTCACGTAACCGCAAAATGAACACGTTAAGTGACCGTGAAGAAGCATGCTTTTCATGTGCTTCACTATAAGGCACGCAACGCACAATTAGGAGTGGCAATACTTATACTTTCCATAGTGTTGTGTTCTGCTGTTACAGGGAACGCAGCGCCCATGGGTAACCTAGCCTCTCACTGATAAGGGATTAAGTAAATATGTTTTTTGCAGGACTAGAGACACTTGCATAAGTGAAGGGAATGGAGGGTCAATAGTTCAAGACTGAAGCTGTAAACCATTGGAAAAACTGCTGTCATTCAGCTAAGGCTATAAAAACTTGTAACTCTGATTGTTAGCTTAAACTTTAAACATGACTAAACACTGTTTAAATTTATGAACCGGCCAAATACTCTGTTCAAAGAAAATACATTGTATGTTTGTATGTGTGTTTCTAATTATTGTTATTTATTCATATTTGTTCTCTTTTATTCTTTAAAGTTTAACAATTCATTCTTTATCTTAATATCTTTATATTTGTTTGGGGTTGGCTTTCTTCCCTTTCATCTTTTTTATTGTACAGCAATCTTTCTCCTCAAACCTACCACCTCTCTCTTTTCTTTCCTTCTTACTTTCTCTTCCTCACCCTCTTCTTCTCCTCCCTACTTCCTCTTCCTTTCTCCTTCTCCTCCTCTCTTCCTCCCTCTCTTACCCTCACTCCTACTCTAATTTCCCTTCCCTTCCTTCATCCCTCTCTATTGCTGTATCCTTTTATGTATATGGACTACTCAGAGGGCTGAAAAAGTTATTTCTGACTGGTCCTCTCCCTTTTGACCAGTCCTCGAACTTACGACTGTCCTCACATTTTACGTTTTTGCCCTATCTTGTCACCATGGTGAAGAGAAGCAGTTGTGAAATGAGTGACATGGTTGTTAAAAATGCTGCACGGGCATAAATGTGAGGATGGTCATAAGTGTGAGGACCAGTCAAAAGTGCGAGGACCTGTCAGAAATGACTTTTTTCAGCCCTCTATACACATAGCCATGGCCACCCGGTCACATGACCAGCTAGCCACACCCACCCAGTCACATAACCTCCAAGCCATGCCCACAAAATAAGCCACGCCCACAGAACCGGTAGTAAAAAAATTTAGAACCCACCCCTGGTTGGGGGTCACCACAACATGAGGAACTGTATTAAAGGGTCGCGGCATTAGGAAGGTTGAGAACCACTGGCTTAGAAGAACTTGGTGGAACAGCTTCTTGGATTCAACTGTAAGTGTTTATATTGTATAGGACAAATCATGTCTAGGTTTAGTGCTGGGATATATAGCTTATTTGTTTGTATAAAGCCATGTACGTACAACTTACAAGACTGTGTATGTTGATATTAAAAATCTAATTATATGCCAGTTAGTATAACATATTTTATATTTTAGGGAAAGAGGCATCCTAAACAATGGCAAAAAGACTGCTAACAACAAACACAACAAAGTCTACTGTTTATGAGCACTTTGCATTATCAAGTGATGGAAAACATTACGTGTGCCAATGTATTAGAAAAGATGATGATGGTGAAAAACAATGTGATGCAAAAATTAGCAGTTTCAGTGGGCCTGATAAAAATGCACCTACAAGAGCATCAAATTTGAAAAGACACTTACAGCGTTTTCATCCCAAAGTGTTAGAAGCCGTGAATGAGAAAGATAGCAATGAAAACATTGCATCTACTTCTGTGACAAAAAACGTTCAGAAATCTACTGGAGAACAATCACAAATAAGAAAATTCTTTATATCTGACAAAGTTACCATAAGGATGACACCAGAAAAATTCAAACACCACATTATTGAAATGGTAGTAAAGAATAGTGTACCACTATCCTTCTTTTCACAGACAGCCTTTTTAGGCCTAAATGGAGAAATGGCAAAAAAACTTGGTGTTTCTCTGGAAAGAGAAAGTATAAGGAAACTTATAATTGAGGAGGCCAAATGTAAAAAGGAAGAACTACAGAAAGTTATGAAAGGACGTTTTGTCTTCCTTAAAATGGATGCATGCACACGTCACAGAGTCAATTATTTCGCTATTAATGTTAGATTTGTGGATGAAAATAACAAAACAATAACACGGACCCTCGGAGTAAAGGACACTCAGGCACATCACACCAGTGATTACCTTCAGAAGTTAGTGGAGGGTGTTCTAGAAGATTTTGAAATTAAAAAGGAACAGATTTTATGTGTTGTGACAGATAACGCTTCTAACATGTTGAGCACAATTGAGAAGATGAAGGCAGATGAAGAAGGTATCAAACAGATATTAGACTTAGAGGAAGACAGCTCTGCAAGTATTAGAGAAAGTTTAGAAACTGAAGAGAATGCTGACATTTTTTTAGACAACTTTGTTGAAGAAGCATTGAAGCTTGCTACTATTCATCATATGCGATGTGCTGTTCATACACTGCAACTTGCCATAAGAGATGGATTAAAAGATCGCCATGCAGCTACATTAATTGGCAAATTACGGCAAGTAACTGTTGCAGCCAGGGCCCCAAAAACAGATGCAATTTTGAAAAGACGTGCAGGAAAAGGAGCCATTTTGGATCAAACAACTCGCTGGGGAAGCACTTATTTAATGGTGAAGCGTTTGCTTGAACTTAAAGACTTCATAGAAGAAATGGACAATGAAAATCTTGCATTAACTGCAAGCCAGTGGACACAAACAAAAGAGCTGGAGAACCTTCTTTCTCACCCCTTCACTGTCACCAAGAGGTTGCAATGTGATGATCTAACCCCGGGTAAATTCCTCTTGGAATGGAAGAGCCTGTTATATCGCCTGAACAAAAATGGAGGGTTAATAGCTGAGGGCATTGCATCTTCAATGATGAAAAGAGAGAGTCTTTTGCTGGAAAATGAAATCTTGTTAGCGGCTATTTATGTCGACCCAATGAGCCGACTTTTATTGAACAGTAAACAGATTGCTACTGGGAAAAAGGCCCTCTATGATGTAGCAGTTCGCATGAAGGGATTACGACCTGAAATACCTCCACAGGAGGATGGAGTTCTTTTAAGCAATAGTGGTAACTCAGAATCATCTTCTTCAAACGAAGAATTAGACTTTGATTCCTTCTTAGACAAAATGGAAGTTGCTAAAGGAAAGCGACGTCGCATAAGCGTTACAGAACCAGTAAATGTCCAAATAAAAAAATTCCAACAGGAGTTTTATAAAGCACTAAAAGAAGTTGAAAAGTATGATCGCTCATCAAAACTTACTGTTGAAGAAGCCATCCTTGTTTATCCAGAGATCGTTAGTGATGTGGCCAGAATAGTTACTGCAATGCCACCCACCCAAGTCAGTGTCGAAAGATTATTTTCAGCCCTAAAAATAATAAAGTCTGACTTAAGAGCCTCTATGAAAGAGGATCTGGCAGAGGCAATTCTCTTCCTTAGAACTCTACATTGAATTGATTTGCATTTGCTAAGCCTATAACTACATTTCAAGATTAATATAAACCATTTCTAGGTTTTACAGATTTTGTTTTTGGTTCATATAGATAAGCTTTGTTTTTGTTCTAAAACAACCAAATAATGTGGTTTGTATTTTTGAACTGGTAAAGTTCCTGTTCCTGATGTTTATGCCTGCTGCTACTATCCAGCAACTTGATTAATTAAATTAATAAAAAAAAATTAATAAAACTTTGTTGTTTTCATTGTGTTTGTCTTTTGCTTAAACTGTTCAATACAGTAGACTGTTGGCTTCCCAGCCAGTAGTCCTGTGGTAATGACATGTATGTTGCCTTTCTTTCCTTCAAGGAATGTATAAAATACATTCGCATATTAATACAGAGGAGTCGGAGTCGGGGAGTCGGAGTCGGAGTCGGAGTCGGAAGTACAAAAAACTGAGGAGTCGGAGTCGGAGTCGGAGTCGGAGTCGGAACATTTATCTCCCGACTCCACAGCTCTGCTTGAAACGCTGCAGGACAAGCCTGAGTCTTTCAAGGAGTTGAGCTCGAGAGTCACCGGAGATGTACACATACCCAAACAGTTAAGGAGAAAAGGGGACAAAGTGTCAAGGAGACTAAGATTCATGGGGTATGAGTCCGGAACCAAAGGTTACAGGTTCATCGACAAAGACAACAGATTTGTCGTGTCCAGATCAGCTGTGTTCCACGAGAACACAAACTGGTCAAGAATACACCTCAATGAGGTACTGCCCGGGCAAGAAACTGATGACAATGCTAGGATCAATAACAAACCAGACACAACCGAGAGCGAGACACACGAGAAACAAAAACCCAAACACAAAAGGGTAAACACCAAAGAATGGAAAGAGAACCACCCCATCCTAAAGGTAAAAGTAGATGCACTCACTGAGAGGGAGGCCCAACACATGCACGACTCAGAAACGATACCCAGCAGGCCCATAAGACACAACAGAAACAAACTACCTAAGAGATTCGACGATTACATACTCTCAATACACACAGGCACCACAACACCCAACTCCTACGAGGACATCCTTAAGTTACCACGAGAGGAAAGGGACAGATGGGAGGAGGCCATAGATAAGGAGATGAACAGCCTGAGGGAGTTGAACGTGTATACCCCAGAGTGCCAGAGAACAAAGTAGCCATTGGGACTAAATGGGTTTTCAAAGTCAAAGAGCTAGAGGACAATAAGAAACTGTACAAAGCTAGGCTAGTAGCACAAGGGTTTGCCCAGAAATACCCGGAGGACTACACTGACACGTACTCACCCACGGTCAGGGCAGAGAGCGTAAAAAGCGCTCTAGTAATAGCCACAATCCTAGGGTTAGAAGTCTACCAATTTGACGTGCAGACAGCCTACCTCCACGCGAAGCTAGACAAGGAGATCTTTGTCAGGGCACCCCCAGGGAGAAACACACAAGGGGAGGACACGTGGTTGCTGAACAAAAGTCTGTATGGGTTGAAACAGTCCGGTAAGAGGTGGTACGAGTGCCTAGCGAAGATCCTTAAGGACATGGGGTTCACAGCCACCTCCGCCGACCTATGCTTTTTCACCAAGAGAGAGGGCACATCCATAGAGTACGTACTCATCTACGTGGATGACATTTTATATTGTGGCCAGCACAAACAAAATTGTGATGAGTTTGCCAACCAGTTGGGGAAACATTTCGCACTAAAGACTCTGGGAAAGGTGAACAAATACCTGGGTGTCCAGATTGATAGAACTCAGAAGGGATTCAAGATCTCTCAAAAGGAGAAAATACTGGATCTGTTAATTAAATGCAACATGAAGGAAGCCAAGCCATGTGACACGCCAATACATATTGACTTCCTGAAACACATGAATGAGGAAAGCGAGACCTTCAAGGACAATACCCTCTATAGGTCTGTTGTTGGGTCACTACTGTATATAGCTAATTGGACTAGACCAGACATCCTCCTGGCTGTCAACCTGCTATCCAGACATGTCAGCGATCCAAAGATGTATCACTGGGAGTGAGCCAGGCTAAGATTCGATATTGGGATAAAACTCAAATATTAGAAATCCAAATCTTTGGTCAAGACAGAAGTGCCTCTCCCGTGCCAAGGTGCTGAGATGACAAACGGTATTTGACGTAGGTACAGAATTGTAAAAGGGCAAACTGACCCTAACCAGATACATTCTGTTGTTTAATGTTTATTGTACCCCAAATGTCATGTAGATTTCAGAGAGAAAATACTGTTTCCCTTACTGTCCTCTTTACTGCTTGTGAGGCGTCTTCTAGCCTCTTATCTCCTTTTGTTATGTCTTGAGCTCCGGAGCTGAAAACCTGAGCCTGTGGGAACAGGGCTGTTATGTCTTTCCTAGAGATAGATTAAAGGGTAGCTTCTACGTGTGAAATGCATCACTCTCTGTAATAATTTTGCCTTTAAACTGTATAAATACATGGCCAGAAGAAGCCATCGGCGTTCAGACCCTTAGCTGTCTTTGGACTGTTTGAACCTTGCGCAAATAAACTCTTTCCTGCATTGAAGAGCTTGCCCAGTCCGTTATTTTGTCTACAACAGCTGGCGACTCCGCCGGGACTAGGTGCAAGGCGATATTTCGCTGAGGACCGTTTCGACCCCTCGGGACCATCGGGAGGTCGCTCCTGAACATTCTCCAGGCGCCACGGAGATACATCTCCGGGAGACAGCCGCGATAACCCTGTGGGCCCAACGGTGCTCTGATCGAGTCCAAGAACCCTGCGGTGCAGGAAAGGTGGTCTGAACAAATTCCTGGCCAGGAATCTACGGAGTGGGAGCGTTTTAAGTAAGTATATTGTAAAAGAATTGTACCTGCTTCATTTGAAAGCAGAAGGAGGGAATTGATCACTCCCTCGGACTCGGGGTAGGCTACCCTAATGAAGTCCATGTCAGGTTGTGTGGGTGGTTAAGCCATCGCATTTCTCATTAGTGGCTGTGAGTTTCCGGGGCTATGAGTCGACGGCAGTGTGGTAGAAGGGATGGGGTTCAGAGCGTGCCAAATACTCCGTTGGCATGCATGTTAAAAGGTTTTGACAAGTATTTTAGCAACCCTTCCTATCCGAAAGGATCAAAGGATCAATTAAAATTCTTATGTAAACATGTGTGGCCACAAAGGGAGATGGGCTGACCCCCTCCCCCTCAGGGATGGTTAAGGGAAGAAACAGTGGATAAGTTGTGGGGAGTGATTGCAGTGAATCAGGATAAATATCCTGATCAATTTCAATATATTGATCAATGGGTGAGAGCCCTGTTGAAAAAAGCTGAGGATTTATTGCAATGTAGGGCTGAAACAGTCGGGTTATGTGTATCTGAGCAGGCAGGAAAAGTAAGGGGGTTGCTGGAGGGAGCGGAGGAGGAAATCAGAGGCGTATGAGTGATCCTGGCGTGAAGTCAAAAGTCAAGGGGAGTCATTCGCCTAGAGGTAGCAGTCAGAGTGAGGGAGAGGAGGATGATGATGATGATGAGGAGGAGGATTTGGAGGCTGTGGGGGCTGTAGGTGGAGAAGAAAGAGCAGGAGGCACGGATGAATAAATAGGCTGATTTGTTGGCAGGAGCACTGCGAAGTGGGATGCAAGGGGGTTTTTCTCCCCCCCTTCCTTTGGAGGGGAGAAAGAGGAAAAGAGATGCTTTTAAAACTTTTTTTCTCCTTTCTGGTGGTTGTCTGGTTTTTTTTTAAACAAAATAGGCTGTACACCGCCCTGAGTCCTTCGGGAGAAGGGTGGTATAGAAATAAAATTATTTGGGAAAAGGAATTACTTGGGAAAAGGAATGCCCAAGACAGATGGTGAGAAGTAGAGGGATGAGAAGAGCGGATTTTGGGTCAGGGATGCGTGGGCAGTTTGCAGGGAGAAGGGGAGAACGAGGACAGAGGAGAGGTTTGAGTATAAGTTCAGGTTGGGGTTTCGGTAGAGGATTTGGAGAGGGCGCAGGGCAGCAGAAAGCGGAAAGTATTGGATTGGCAGACATGACTTGGTCAGATTGAGGGGGACCAGGCTTGGAAGAACCCCCGCCTGAGCCATTAGTTACAATGAAAATAGGGGGTCAGTACAGAACGTTTTTGGTAAATATGGGAGCAGGAAGATCAGTTGTAAATAAGCAGATTGCAGCCCCCCGGATCCCATAAAATCCAGGTTCAGGGGGTATCAGGACGGATTATGGGGCGGCAGGTCTTGAAATCAGAGATGTGTGATTTTAAGGAAGCTGAAATCCAGTATGAATTTTTGTACATTCCTGAGTGCCCTATTCCATTGCTAGGCAGGGATATGCTGAGCAAATTAGGGGCAACAATTTCTTTTGATGAAGATAGTTAGAGAATGACCATAAGGCATTCTCCGGAGGAGATTTGGAGGTTGTTTGATGTGCGCTGAGGATAACCTGCCGGGTTTTGCAGCTCGTCACCCTCCAGTGGGGGTGGAACTAAAACCTGGAGTGGAGTCTGTGAGTATAAGGCAGCGTCCCGTTTCTTGGGAAGCTATTTGTGCTATTTATGAAAGCATTCAGAGATTTGAAAGCGGGGTTTTTGGTGCCTATTTAGTCCTCCTGGAATACTCCAATTATCCCAATTAAACAGTTAGATGGGTCTTACAGCCCGGGGCACGGTAACTTTACACCCGGCCGTGTTGAATCCATATACCCTGTTAAGTTTAATTCCACCCCGGGCTGAGTGGTTTTCTGTTATTGATTTAAGGGGTGCATTCTTTACAATTCTCATTCACCCCGTAAGCCAGCCACTGTTTGCATTTTGAGTGGGAGAATCCTTATACAGGAATGAAAATGCAATATACTGGGACTCGGCTGTCTCGGGGATTTAAGACCTCCCCCACATTGTTTGGAATAGCGGTAGCTAGAGACTTACAGTATTATGTGCCTCAACAACCAGGAGACACAATACTGTAATATGTTGATGATGTTTGGATCAACAGGACTGATAGAGGATTTATGATGGGAGAATACTAAGATGAATGCACGAGGATGTTAGATTTGTTACTAGAGTGTGGTTATTGGGTATCAAGAAAGAAAGCTCAATTGGTGAAAAGGAAAGTTAGATATTTGGGATACAATATAAGGGTCATCGAGCTTTAGGACCAGAGCAGAAAAGGGCGGTCCTAATGCTGGCAGAACCCCGAACAAAAAGACAACTGAGAAGCTTTTTAGGACTAGCTAGCTTTTGCTGTAATTGGATGGGGGGGCCCAAAAAGCTGGCCCCACTGTTTGAAGGTGCTGGCTGCAAGTGCAGAATTGATTCAGAATTGTAATAAACTTACTTTTTCTTGTCCTATACTCATGCACTCCCCTCATGAGGAGCAGTCTGTGTTGGATACTAAGGGACATTTGTGGATTAGTGGGCAAAGGCTGACAAAATATCAGGCAATTAGGAGTGAGAATCCACAGGTGTGTCTGGTGGTGTCTAACCGATTAAATCTAGCAACTTTGTTGCCTACGGAGTCTGTTTCTGAGCATGATTGTTTACAGGTATTGGAGGTTTATTCCACCCGACCATGTAAAAAAAAAAGGTAAAATAAGGTAAATATGTATGTTAGGTGGCCTGATTTAGGTCGTAAGGGGGGGGGGTTTGGAATATGGAGATGGTACAAGAACTTAATAAGTAAATTGAGAGATTCCAACAATATGTGATGGAATAAGTACCCCCTAGATTAGTAACTTAATGTCACTCATTTGAACCTGGGGACCAAGTGGAAGATGGAAGGGATCTTTTATTGGTATTATGACTTCTCCACTTGCTATTAAGATTGCAGGATCAAAATCATGGATCCATCGGACATGAGTCAAGGCAGCAGCTGACACCGGCTGGAAAGTGTCCGTGGACAAACAACATCCAACAAAACTGACATTTGAATGTGCTTAAAGAAAGCTTTTGTATTCTATATATAGGTTACCTTGATGTATATCTGCTGATGTAACCCGCTGTAAGCTAAAAAGAGGATGGAGCACCTGCTCTCTTGAATTGGTCCGGAACTTGGATCCTGACAAGAGATTGAAGATCATTGCGGATCCATGTGGGAGGAAAATTGGGTGTGGGCACTTTGAGTAATTGGGGTAGTAGCTTTATTGATTATTGTGTTTTACAGATATAAGCAATGGTTTTGTGGACAACCAGGGCCCATTTGATTTCTCAGTCGTTCCGATCCCTAATATTTCCCAACCGGCTGCGGAGTGTGAACCTCTTACAGATGAAAGAAGTCCCTGCTTAGGACACCCTGGAAGCTGCCTTTTGATGCAAAAGAACAGAAAAGAGAATTTTCTTTAAATGTGTTGGTTTTGTAATTGTGGGTGTGAGTGTTGTTGTTGCACTCACGGTATTGATTGTGTTTTATGTATAAGCTGTAAGGTAGAGTGGGACGTGAAGATTATAGAGGAGGTGCTAGTACATTATTTGGTAATAAATCCTGAAGAAGTCCCCTTGTGATATTATCTGAAAAGGGGAAAGCTGAATATACCCGAAATTCCTAGTCATGTAACAAATACCTTTGTCAAATTGGCAGAAGACATAGCCCACACTCTGAATGTATCAAATTGTTTTGTTTGTGGAGGAACTAACATGGGAGAAAAATGGCCATGGGAAGCTCAAGGAATTAAATTATTCTAAAATATTAGAAATGGATCAGAAAGGTAATCTGTCATATAATAAGGGTAAGGATGGGGACTGGACATTGACTACTAGTCTGGTAGGGAGTGTGTGTTTTCAGGGAAGAATTGTGGCAGGCTGTCATCAGGTAGGAAACCTCATATGTACAGGAAAATGGGAAAGTAAGGTATGGTGGTCAGGAGGTAATGCCACAGAGGGAACTGATAAAAGGGCCCTGTTTAAGGTAAACAGGTTATCTTTTTTTAAAGGGTCCTGATAATCAGGCCCTTGAATGGCTGGCTCCTGATGGACTATACTGGATATGTGGTAAAATGGCATATGGGGATCTACCTAAATCCTGGTGCGGAGCCTGTGTCCTGGGAATAATTGGACCAGGATTCTTTTTGCTTCCCCTTAAAACTCGACAGGTTTTAGGTGTCTCGGTATATGATGAGGTGGGAAACTTAAGACAAAGAAGACATGTAGACACATCTGCAATAGGAGGAGTTAGGGTTGGAGGTAACCAACGTGGTTGGGGAAGTGAAGAATGGCCTGCAGAGCGAATTATTGAGGTTTAGGGACCAGCTACATGGGCGGAAGATGGCATGTATGGCTATCGGACCCCTATATACATTCTGAACCGTTTAATTCGTCTGCAAGCGGTGGTTGAAATCATCACCAACGACACTGTAGAAGGTCTTACTCAATTAGCTAGGGAGAGTGTCAAATCAAGGACATATCTTATGCAGAATAGGTTAGCCTTAGACTATTTGTTAGCCAAGGAAGGAGGGGTATGTGGAAAGTTTAATTTGACTAACTGCTGTATAGAAGTTGATGAAAGCGGAAAGGTTATTAAGGAAATAACAGACAAAATGGTTGAAATAGCTCATGTGCCAGTCCAGACTTGGAAAGGTCTTAATTTACAGGATATGTTTTCAGGATGGTGGTCAAAGTTACCTGGCCTGCAGGCCATTTTTGGCCTGGTGGGATTAGTGGCTGCAGGGTGTATTTTTCTCCCATGTATTTTACCTCTGTTTGCTAACACTATTAAAAGTCTATCCTTGCTGGTGGAACGTAAGACAACTGCTCAGGTGATGGCTATGTGGGATTACAAACGGCTCCAGCAGGAAGAGGACCTATGGTGTGACTCGTCTGGATAAACAGATGAGTCACAAAGGGGGGTATGAGCCAGGCTAAGATTCGATATTGGGATAAAACTCAAATATTAGAAATCCAAATCTTTGGTCAAGACAGAAGTGCCTCTCCCGTGCCAAGGTGCTGAGATGACAAACGGTATTTGACGTAGGTACAGAATTGTAAAAGGGCAAACTGACCCTAACCAGATACATTCTGTTGTTTAATGTTTATTGTACCCCAAATGTCATGTAGATTTCAGAGAGAAAATACTGTTTCCCTTACTGTCCTCTTTACTGCTTGTGAGGCGTCTTCTAGCCTCTTATCTCCTTTTGTTATGTCTTGAGCTCCGGAGCTGAAAACCTGAGCCTGTGGGAACAGGGCTGTTATGTCTTTCCTAGAGATAGATTAAAGGGTAGCTTCTACGTGTGAAATGCATCACTCTCTGTAATAATTTTGCCTTTAAACTGTATAAATACATGGCCAGAAGAAGCCATCGGCGTTCAGACCCTTAGCTGTCTTTGGACTGTTTGAACCTTGCGCAAATAAACTCTTTCCTGCATTGAAGAGCTTGCCCAGTCCGTTATTTTGTCTACAACAGGAGGGGGTAAAACGTGTACTCAGATATCTAAAACACAGCATGGACGCATGCCTGAACCTAGAACCAGAGGTGTCCAAAGAACCCATCCTAACCTCCTATGCAGATGCTGACTGGGCAGGCGACACAAAAAGTAGAAAGAGCACATCCGGCTACGTATTCCTCATTAACGGCTGCCCAGTACACTGGTACACCGGAAAACAAAACCTGGTAGCCACCTCCACAGCTGAGGCAGAGTACATCTGCCTCTCCAAAGCAGCCAATAATCTGACATGGTTTGACGATCTGCTTACCAGCATATGGACCGAGCCAGCCTACCCGATAGTAATTCATGAGGACAACAAAGCAGCCATAGACATATCCATGGCAGAAGCAGTAGTCCAAAGGTCCAGACATATAGACATTAAGCACAAGCATGTCAGAGAATTAACGAACATTGGTTTTATTAAGGCTGTACATTGTGAGACTGCCGAGCAAGTCGCAGACATCCTGACCAAACCTCTACCCAGCAAACAACATGCCTACCTTACGTCTAAATTAGGGGTACGGGTACAGAACACGCAAGCAGGTCCAACTGTTGGGCATTTAGAGGGGGATTTGTTATGTATAAATGCCCACCATTCACCATCCCAGGTATGATAAGGGTTAACTCTACATCCACCTAGATCCTCCCCTGACCCCTCCTTACCTTAGCTCCGCCTCCGAGGTACTTAAGACATGGTCCAGGAGTCCAGGGGCCACTTCCAGCTAAATACCTGTAATAGAAACATTGATCAATAAAGAGCATTGGTTCACTGCATCCTGTGTTTGGAGTTATTGGGTAAGATCCTAGAAATCAGTAACAGCCTAATTTTCAGCCATGCCGGGGTCAGCCTGGATGAGGACTGCGGCCTTCTCCTGAGCCCCATCCCGCAGTGGAGGGAAGCAAGTTCACAGTTTTAGTTTTGCAAGATAGCAATAGCCCTTCCTTAGACTTATATACCGCTTCACAGTGCTTTTACAGCCCTCTCTAAGCAGTTTACAGAGTCAGCATCATTGCCCCCAACAATCTGGGTCCTCGTTTTACCGACCTTGGAAAGATGGAAGGCCGAGTCAACCCTGATGCTGTTGATGTAGCAGCCTTGCAGTTAGCTCTTCATGACTGGTTCAGTCAGAAAGGCTACCGTGCAGTGGTGGTATTCAGCCGGTTCTATCCAGTTCAGGCAAAGTTTCCCCTTAATTCCAGGCTGCTTCTCTCTTTGGTTAGTTTCCAAACATTATTTCTTGTCTCCTATTGAGATCTGGGATTTAACCTCTTGGAGTTTGGGCCCTTCCAAGGAAGAGTCCAACAGGACGGTGTGATCTGCCCCGTGTTTCATCTGGGGCTCCTTTGGGGAAAGCGCCTGCTGGGATGACCTCTCCACTCGGGGATTCAGGTCCCACCTGGCTAAATCATCCGTGCCTCGGATGATTTAAAAGGCCCTTCCTGGGTCCCACTTTTGGGACGACCCTCGGCTGGGGTGGGGCCCAACCTGTGGTGAAATCCAAATTTTTTACTACTGGTTCTGTGGGCATGGCTTGGTGGGTGTGGCAGGGGAAGGATACTGCAAAATCTCCATTCCCACCCCACTCTGGGGCCAGCCAGAGGTGGTATTTTATTTGCCAGTTCTCCGAACTGCTCAAAATTTCCGCTACCGGTTCTCCAGAACCTGTCAGAACCTGCTGGATCTCACCCCTGGGCCCAACCTCTCTGAAGATTTCAGTCCCAGCAGCCACGTCATCCCCCTGGACCACCTGAACAAGGAGGCCGTTTTATGTGGCTCTTTCCCTGTTAAGGGTGTTCAAGGATCGTGCCCAATAACTCCAACACGCAAATATTCTTCGAATCAACAGTCTTTATTTACATGGCATCTTATCATTGCAGGTACAGATCTGGAAATGAGCCAAGACCGCATGGCTGGACCTTAAGTACCCCCTGGGCATGGCTAAGGTAAGGAGGGGTCATTGGGTTAGGGTGGACCTTGGGGGTTGGCCTGTCCAGCCCCCCTGCCTCTGCCCCAGGATCTGAGGCAAGGCATTTATCCCTGACAAAATCCCCTCTAAATGCCTGGCCGAGGTGCCCTTGGATTGTATGTACCTGGGATGTTGTTTTTGAGAGGACACCCAATTTTGATGTCAGATATGTATGCTGTTTGTTTTGCAATGGTTTCGTTAAAATGTCTGCTGTCTGTTCTTCTGTATCACAGTGTATAACCCTTATGAATCCTATGCTTGTGAACTGTCTAACGTGTTTACACTTTATGTCGATATGTCTCGACCTCTGGCCAACTGCTTCGGCTTTTGATATTTCCACAGCGGCTTTATTGTCCTCGTGTATAGTAATTGGGTAGTTGGGTTCCGCCCATATGCTTGTGAGCAGGTCATCAAACCAGACCAGGTTGTTGGCAGCTTTGGACAAACATATGTATTCGGCCTCTGTTGTGGATGTGGCTACCAGGTCCTGTTTGCCTGTGTACCAATGTACTGGGCTGTTGTTGAGGAAGAATATGTAACCTGAAGTGCTCTTCCTACTTTTCACGTCTCCAGCCCAGTCAGCATCAGCATAGCATGTGAGTGTGGGTCTTGTGGCATTCTCGGGTTCTAGTGATAGGCAGGCGTCGGCACTATGCTTTAGGTATCTTAATACCCTTTTGATGGCTTCCCAGTGGTATACGGTGGGATTACCTACATGTCGAGATAGCAAGTTAACTGGCAGGGCAATGTCGGGCCTTGTCCAGTTCGCAATGTATAATAGAGAACCTATGGTGGATCTGTATAATGTATTGTCCTTGAACACCTCAGCCTCATTGTACATGTCCTTTATGAAATCTGGTTGCATTGGTGTCTCACACGTTTTGGCGTTTGTCATGTTGCATTTATGTAATAATTCCAATATTTTGTCTTTCTGTGATAGTTGGAAGCCTTTGTCAGTCTTTGTAATTTGTACCCCCATGTATTTATCCACTTTACCCAATATCTTCAATGAGAAATGTCTCCCCAGCTTGTTGGCGAAATCATTGCATTTGCTAGATTGATCGCCGATGTACAGTATGTCGTCCACGTATATTAAGACATATTCGACAGAGTTGCCTACCTTCTTAATGAAGAAGCAGTTGTCGGCCGAGGTGGCTGAGAACCCCATGGATTTCAGAGTCTTGGACAGGCATTTGTACCAGCGTTTCCCTGATTGTTTGAGTCCATACAGGCTTCTGTTCAGGACCCAGGTTTCCCCCTTCCTGGTGCTCTGGCTAGGTGGCGCCCTTACATATATCTCCTTGTCGAGCTCAGCGTGCAGGTAGGTGGTTTGTACATCGAATTGGTGTACTTCTAGTCCAAGTAGCGATGCAATCACCAATGCACATTTTACACTTTCAGCCCTGACTGTGGGGAAGTATGTCTCTGTATAATCATCAGGGTATTTTTGGGCGAACCCTTGTGCCACCAATCTGGCTTTGTAGAGGACTTTATTTCCCTCTAATGTTTTAACTTTGTAGACCCACCTGGTGCCTATGGGTGTTTTATCTGCTGGGACTTCGGAGGGGGTGTTTACATATAGTTCCCTTAGGCTGCTCATTTCCCTCTCCATAGCTTGTTCCCATTTTGTTCTCTCTCCCTCTGGTAACTTCAGCACATCCCCATATGTGTTGGGGGTTAATTGGTTAGTGTGTAGAGATAACACGTAGTCCTCTATTTTTTTTTTGGTGCTTTACCCCTGTTTGCCCTGACTGGCCTGGCAGGGGGTGTCTCGGTGTCATGCAGGTACCTAGCTTCTTTCTCTGTGAGTGAGTCTACTTTAATGCAGGGGTGGTTCTCCTTCCATTCCTTCACTTGCACTTCTTGCCTCTTGGGTTTGCCCCTTTCCTGCTCTGTGACCTTTCCTGTGTTATGCCCTGTCACCTTTTGGTTATCTCCTGGTCCGTCCTTGCTAAGGGACACCTCGTTGAGGTGTATCTTGGACCAGTTGGCATTCTCGTGGAAGACAGCTGTTCGTGATACCACAAATCTGTTATTGCTGTCTATGAATCTGTATCCCTTCGTCCCTGGTTCGTATCCCATGAACCTCAACCTTCTGGATACCTTGTCTCCCTTATGTCTCAATTGCTTGGGGATGTGCACGTCGGCTGTGACCCCGAATATATGTAAGTGTGACACCTGTGGTTTCTTCTGGTACATCAACTCATATGGAGTTTTATTCAGTACACTGGACCACAGCCTGTTTAACGTGTAGTTTGAATAGATGAGTGCTTCTGACCAGAAATGCTGCCCTAAGCCGGCATCCTCTAGTGCGCACCTCATCATGGTCTGTAGGGTTCCATTTTTCCATTCTACGATGCCATTTTGGAAGGCGGAGAACGGAGAAGATGTGTAATGGACTATCCCGCATGTCTTGAGCCATCGCGAGAAATCGCTTGACAAAAATTCAGACCCCCGGTCTGTCATTATTTGTCTGATCCTAGTGTTATGTTGTGTTTCCACCCTTGCATAGAATTCTTTAAATTTTTGGAATACCTCATTTTTGTGCTTCAGGGTGTATACGAAGCCATAGCGGCTGAAATCGTCCACTATGGTCAAGAAGAACCTCTTCCTGTACTTAATGGAGGGCCTTAGTGGCCCCACTAGGTCCATGTGTATGAGTTGGAAAATTGAATTGGTTGTGCGTACTGACTTTTTGGGCCTGGGTTTGGTTCTTAGTTTGGAGCTTTTACAAATAGAACACTCGAGATAGTTCTCACAATTTTTTATTTTTACACCTTCGGAGCATTCCGTCATTTTCTGTACCACGGGGAAACTGATGTGCCCTAGTCTCCTATGTAACAGGTGTGCACAGTTGTCATGCATTAGCTTCCCTATCGCTGGTTTCTCCTCCCTGGGTGTCCCCTGCTCACTTGAGTCACTAGTGGTGTGTGTGTGACTGACCCCCTCTACTTCCTCACTTGTGTTGTCTGGGTTGTCAGGTTTTGCCCTCCGGTGGTTGTTTACCTTGGGTTGTGTGTCCCTGACTGGGTGGAAAAATGGCAGATCCCCACTGATCACTGTTTTCCCTATGCTTTTGCCCCCTCTAGTTACATGTGCCTTTCCTTCTTTGAATGTCACCTCGACATTGTTGTCCTTGCTCAGTTTTAGTGTGGCAAGGATATTATAGGGTATATTTGGCACTAATAGCACTCCCTGTATTATCCCTATCCCTGGCACGTATGCGTTACCTTTCCCTGTCACTTGCACATTGTTCTGGTTAGCCACTTTTATTATAAAGTTTTCTTTTGTGAATGAGGTCAGTGAGTTCCGGTCATATGTGGTGTGGTTTGTGGCTCCCGAGTCCAGTAGCCATGTGCCTTCCTTCCTGTCCTGATCTTTGTGTTGTTCTTGGTCTCCCAGTCCATAAAGTGACCCAGTTTGGCTCTCCCTGGAGCTGTCCCTGTAATTTCTTCTGTCCCTAGGGCTAGGGGAGTCTCTGCGCCTGTGCCTGTCCTCTGGTGAGCGCCTGTCACTGTATCTCGCCCTTTGTTCTGGTCTGTCCCTCCAGTGTGACCTGTCCCTGTCCCCTGCGTTTCTAGGGCAGTCCCTTTTGTAGTGGTTTTTTGAACCACATATGTAGCACTCTGTGTTACTGTGACTCCTACTCTGTGGCTCAGTCCTTCTGCTGGGTCTCTGCTCCCTACGGCTTAGTGAGCGGTCTTTCCTAATGCTGTCTTCAGCTATGAGTTTGCTTGTTAGTAATTCCAGTGTGAGTTTCCCTGAGCCGAGGTTATCTATCTGTGTGATGAAAGTGTCCCAGCTGGGGTCCAGGGAATTCACAATAATGCTTATCATGGTTCTCTCGCTTATGACCTCCCCCCTTTGGGTCAGTTGGGCCCTGGTGGCATTTAAGGACAACAAATGCTCGCTCATTGGGGTCCCTGCCTTGAGTTTGGTGGCATAGAACTCTCTGGATAGTCTAGTGGTGCTTGCTACACTTTGACAGTAAAATAGTTTGTGCATCCTCTGTATTACCTCTAGAGCAGTTAAGTGGTGGCTAATGCTAGGGTAAATGCTGGGGGTAATGCTAGCAATAACAATATAATAAGCTTTATGGTGAGTGCAATCTAATTCAAAAGTCCAAGGTTTTTCTGGGGGATCAGTGACTAGGGATAATAGGTCTTCCTTCAGCAGGGTGACTTGGAGCTGCTGGTTCCAGTCCAGGAAATTCTCCCCATCTAGTCTTAGTTTGGGAAAGTCACTTGGCAAAGTCCCTGAATTGTAAGTTAAATTACTTACATTGTGTCGCTGTCCATGGTTCCTCACGTAAGGATACTCGCAATAAGGCAGGGGGATGACTGTGGCAAGTCTGAACTGACTTGCTTCTATGTGCTTGCGTCGGTATAGCTCTATGTCTCGCTCCGTTTCTCTTGCAGGGAGGCATTGCGCATGCCTGAAGTTCATTCCAGTCCAGCCGCCGTGGAGTGAGGAGCTTGTCTCGGCAGCTCCCGGGTGAAGGCCCCAATCTTCCGGATGGGCCTTCGGTTCTTCTTTGGCCAGCCTCGCTTGGTCAAAGTCACTGCGGATCGCCATCTGGAGCCTCGGAAAGTGGTGAGGATCGCCGGTGAAGGTCGGAAGTCCCGCTGGGGCCGCGAATGGTCCCGGATGGCCCGGCCTCGTGTGGATGTTGCCTCCGAGTGTCAGGCCGAGTCCCCTGCCTGCCGATGGACGTCCCCTGCCTGCGGACGGTCCCGCGGATCCTGGATCTGGTCCTGGTCGTCGATCCAGTGAGTAGTCCCATCGCCCTCGGTGTTCTGTCCCCATGGGTGGGCTTCCTGGGAGTCTTGGGTAGTGTTGTGTCTGCGCAGTGGCGATCTGCTCCCCTGGGTGGGCATCGGCGCTGGTTCCCCTCGCGTTAGTGTCCCCTTTGCGCTTTGGCCTGGCACCGGGGTGTGTGTCCAGTAGCCTCATTTTGTCCCCTAGGGCTGCGGTGATCAGTTCTATTGCTTGGTTGACCTCGGGCTCGGTAGGTGAGCTCGTGGGTTTTGGCTTGGGGTTTTCCTGTTCATCGCGGTAGTTTTGAGTGGTTACTTTTGAGTAGGCCCCGATTCCCGCCATGAGATTTAAATCTCAGGAATCTATTGGTGGTTGGTCGGCCATCTTTGGTGACGTCACCTCCCAAGATGGCCACCGCAAAAAGGGTGCGAATTCTTCTTCGGCCTTTTCGGTGGGCTTCTGGTGGGGGCAGTTCTTTCTTACCGCGTCTTCGTCGCTGTAGTCGGACTCGTCTTCATCTTCCTCACTCGCTGCTTCGCAGCCTTTGACCAGGCTTCGGAGTTCCGCGATGAAGTTGGTGTTGCTTTGTGACGAATCTATTAGCTTCAGGAGTTTTTCTTTTAGATCGTGCTTCTCTCTTGTTGGGCTCTCGTGTTCCTTCCACCCCTCGTCGCATCTGATCGGGGTGCATGGGTGGTGGATTAGGCCGCTCATTTCGGGTGCCTCTCCTTGCGTGGCTTCGGGTTGGGCAGGCTGTTCTGCCATCTTCTTGGTGAATGCCCTGGTATTCACCCTGTCCGTCGTGGTCCTTTGCATGGAGTCCCCTGGCATGTCCTGGAGTATTAAAGTTGGGCTATTTAACCATCCTCTGCTACCATATTGTTAAGGGTGTTCAAGGATCGTGCCCAATAACTCCAACACGCAAATATTCTTCGAATCAACAGTCTTTATTTACATGGCATCTTATCATTGCAGGAACAGATCTGGAACTGAGCCAGGACCGCATGGCTGGACCTTAAGTACCCCCTGGGTGTGGCTAAGGTAAGGAGGGGTCATTGGGTTAGGGTGGACCTTGGGGGTTGGCCTGTCCAGCCCCCCTGCCTCTGCCCCAGGATCTGAGGCAAGGCATTTATCCCTGACATTCCCTAGCCGGCACTTCCAGCCAGGTCCCCAGGGAGGATTGTTTGGGGGGTTAGGAGGAGGGGTTATGGGAAGGGATCAGCCCTTCCTCTGGGAAGGAGACAGGCCAGTCTTCCTACAGTTTGGCTCTTGGTGTTGTTCCTTGGTGGAGGCGCCCAGCCTGGGAAGGAGCAAGGGGCGGGAGGGTGAGGGGGCTGGCAGCTGTTACCATTTATTGTTTTATTAGGCGTATCTGCTACTCCAATCATGACCAACACTGAATAGTTTATGTACCTGAGTACAATGGTTCAATTAAAGCAAGAATAACATTAAAAAAAACCCCTCCCAAGCCCTGAGGAGCCAATAAAGGGGGGGGGGAGGAGGAAAGAAACCTGCTCAAGGCTGGTTCTGAACCAGCCCAAAGGACTAACGAAGGACCAACTAACGAATGGAAACTTTACCCAAAGGAGGAACAAACTCGAAGTGAGGAGTAATTTCCTGGCCTTGAATCAAAATCCGAATAGAGCTGGAAGGGACCTTGGAGGTCTTCTAGTCCAGCCCCCTGCTCGAGCAGGAGATCCTATACCAGTGATGGCTAACCTTTTCTGGTCCAAGTGTAAAAAGCACATGCGCGCACAAGCGCATACCCGAACCCCCAAAATGCAAAGTGCGCACCCCCACGCGTGTGCGGCAGACACCCGAAGACCAGCTGGCCGGTGGGAGGCACACGCATGGACCACAGAGCTGAACTGGGGTGACGGCTCGCATGCCATCAGAGAGGGTGCTGCATGCCACCTCTGGCACACGTGCCATAGATTCGCCATCACGGTCCTATACCATTTCAGACAAGTGACTGTCTAGTCTCTCCTTAAAAACCTCCAGTGATAGATATCCTGCCAAGAAATAGCCTGGCTCTTGGAATTACGGGGTGCTCTGCAGGGGTGGGATTGCTAATGCAAATTTTACATCTGGTTTGCCGAACCGGTAGTTGCAAGGATTGGCTGACCCTGCCCACCCTGCCCCTCCCCTCCCCTCCCAGGAGTCTCCATGCAGCCCGTTGTGGATGCCTGCACGGAGGCTCTGGGAGGGTGAAAAATGGGCCTACCAGAAGTACCAGACGTCCAAAAACGGTCCCGTTTCTGGCCTCTGGAGGGCCTCCGGAGCCCGGGGGAGGCCATTTTTGCCCTCCCAGAGGCTCAAGAAAAGATTCCGGAGGCTGGGGAGGGTGAAAACACCCCCAACCTGTGGTGCAGGAGGCTGAGTAGGCCACGCCCACCATGGCTACACCTACCCAGCAACCGGGCAGAGAACCAGTTGCTAAAATTTCTGAATCCCACCCCTGGTGCTCCATCAGTGGAAGTTTTCAAGAAAAGATTCCTTCGGGCACCTTGGGTCTGGGGTCCTAAGACAGGCCGATCAATTCCTCCATCAGCTACATCATATTTTAATTATCTTCCAATTAACCACATCAGATTCTAGCTTAGCATCGCCGAAACAACTTTTTAGGATGAGTGTTGTGTATGTATCTATTTTGTGCGGGAAATTCAAATGCATAGTGAATTCTGATTGGTTCTTGGGTATCTCTGGAAAGCCAACCCCAGTCCAGACGGTCCCCTGGGACGTCCTGCAAGCCAACCTGAAAGCTCACTATGCTCCAGTTCCGTCCAAATTCGTTCAGTGTTACGAACTCCGGCAAAGAGTTCAAAAAGAAGGGGAGCCGGTCAGTGCTTATGTGGCCGCGCTTCGAAAAGCCGCTACCCATTGTGACTACAGAGACTTAGACGATGCATTGCTTGAACAACTGATCTGCGGGGTTCGTGATACCCGATTACAAAGGCGTCTCCTAGCCAAGCCAGACCTACCGCTAGCCGGCGCGCTAGACGAAGCCCGAGCACACGAGGCATCAACGAAGGCGTCGGAAGCGCTGCAGCGTCCCAATTCAAGCAAGGACGGGCCAAAAACAGCCCCTGTCCACAGAGAAGAGGTGCGAACCAGCACAGAGGAAGAGTCGGACGAGGACGTCTTCCATACAGAAAAGAGATCGAGTGAACAAAGCCGCCGCCACGAGAACTGCCCCAGCTGTGGCGGGGGTCACGAGAGACAGTCGTGTAAATACAGAGAAGCCATCTGCAGGCGTTGTGATAGAAAAGGCCATCTAGCACGAGTTTGCAGAGCTCAACTTCCGCGTAATCGAAAACCACGTGACTACCGAGACCAACCAGAATCGGCTCGTTCAAAACAGCCAACCAAAGATGACGGCGTGAGAAAACGGCGCGAACCTCAAAAGCGGGAAACCTACAGCACGACAATTGGCCAAGCCTCTCAGTATCCTCGGACCACACAAAGAAATAAACGCAACAAATCACCAGCAGACAACGTTTTGCTTTGGGATGGTGGTTTACTTTCGTAGCATCGAAGAATACTGCAGTCGTAAGCGATGTAAAAACGGCGCTACGGGCGTGTAGCTCGTAGCGCTTTTATGCCTCCCTGCCCAGCTACTGTAGGGCGTAGCCCGCGCCACGCCCAGCTGCCCCCCCGAACCAGCGAATCAACGGCGGCGGCGGTGTTGCCGGCGTGGGATCCGCATCCTTCGTGGTGGAGTCCTTTCAGCTGGGAGAACGACGTTGCTTGCGGTAAACTGCGGCCACGAGAAGTCCTACACCCGACGCACCCCGCCACCTCACCCGGCCGCCTAACCCAGCGCCCCGAGCCCCACCCCCGTGTGCCACTCTTTGCGCCCGCTGGCTGTCCACCGCCGAGGCTGCAGGGCGAAGGATCGGCGGTGAGTCGTGTCGAGCGTGAGGGCACACCCGACAATGAGAAGGTCTACACGAAAGTAGAAATCGATGGCAAATCGTGCGAAATGGAGATCGACACTGGATCTACGTTATCCATCATGTCCTGGTCAACACTCAAGGCACTCCTGCCCAAGCTTCAGAAAAGCCAGCTATCACGACAGAAAATCCGCCTACTCGACTACCAGGGAAACCAAGTTCCCGTTGAAGGAGTGGGCATGTTCCGGGTCACCTACGGCGAGTTCCAGAAAGAGCTGCCCCTGACCGTCGTCAGCAAGCCTCTTCCGAGTCTACTGGGCATGAAATGGTTCCGAGCCCTCGGCATGGGCTTCACGGGCATCCACAACATCAACGGATCATCACTGAAGGAAACACTGCTACATGAGTTTCGGGACGTTTTCGAAGAGACGCTAGGCAAGTACGTGGGGGACCCCTATTTCTTTCAATTTAGACCCCAACGTAGCGCCAATTAGACTGAAGGCAAGGCAAGTTCCCTTTGCATTAAAACCCAAAATCGATGCGGAGCTCGGCAAGCTCATTAAACAAGGGATACTAGTTCCTGTAGATCATGCTAAGTGGGAAACCCCAATAGTTACTCCAGTCAAAGCGGACGGCTCAATTAGAATTTGCGCTGACTATAAGTGTTCGATTAACAAGGCATTGCAGCAGAGAGCCTATCCGGTTCCTATAGTCCACCATCTACTACACTCCCTGGGCCCTGGCAAGCTATTCGCGAAGCTAGACCTTGCGCAGGTGTACCAGCAACTGCCAGTAGATGACGCGACGGCAGAATCCCAGACTATAGTAACCCACAGAGGTGCCTTCAAATGCACCAGACTTCAGTTTGGGGTCAGCATCGCCCCAGGACTTTTTCAAAGTACTATGGAGCGCCTCCTACAAGGCCTCCCAGGCGTCGTCCCGTATTTCAACGATGTTTTGATTAGTGGCCAAGACGAAGTGCAGTTGGGCCAAAGGGTTAGACAAGTCCTAACCAGATTCAGAGAAGCGGGACTTAAACTCAAACGGAATAAATGCAGGATAGCAGTGCCATCAGTGGAATTCTTAGGCTACAGAATCGACGGCTCAGGCATTCACCCCACAGAGAGCAAGGTGAGGGCCATCCAAGGCGCGCCCACCCCCAAGTCAAAGGCTGAGCTACAGGCCTTCCTGGGCCTACTCAATTTCTATACGATGTTTTTGAAACAAAAAGCCACCGTTGCGGAGCCTCTGCACAGGCTCCTTGGAAGAAACGTCCCGTGGGTTTGGGGCAGGCAAGAAGCGACCGCTTTCAACGCAGTAAAGAGACTTTTGTCCGAGGACAGTTTCCTCATTCAGTACAATGCTGAGCTACCTCTGGTGTTAGTCTGTGACGCTTCCCCCTTTGGCGTTGGCGCAGTTTTAGGCCATAGACTGCCGAATGGGTTAGAGGCGCCCATCGCCTATTACTCTCGCACTCTGTCTAGTGCTGAAAGGAACTATAGCCAGCTAGATAGGGAGGCACTAGCGGCTGTAGCGGGGGTCAAAAAATTTCACGAGTATTTGTTTGGCCACACTTTTGAACTCATTACGGACCACCAGCCTCTGTTGGGACTTTTGGCTGGAGATAAACCGACCCCGGCGGCCCTCTCCCCCCAGATGACCAGATGGTCCATATTCTTGGCCGCATACTCGTACAAACTGCTCCACCGACCGGGCAAAACCTTAGGACATGCTGACGCCCTCAGCCGATGTCCTTTACCGGAACTTTTGGACAACCCGACCCCGGAAGCCCCGGTTTTACTGCTTGACATTGTTTCCCCGGGCCCTATTTCTTCAAATGAGGTGGCGAGGGTTTCTGCCAGAGACTCTGTTTTGCGCACAGTAATGGGCTGGGTAACAAGGGGTTGGCCTACCAAGGTGGACGGTGGTGACTTCCAATTGTATTTCAACAAGAAAAATGAACTGTCAATGTTGGGGGGTTGCTTGTTGTGGGGTGACAGGGTGGTCATTCCTTCGCGATTAAGGCACAGGGTTCTAGAAATGTTGCACGAGGGACACCCTGGGGTTGTTCGCATGAAAGGCCTAGCTCGTAGTTATGTGTGGTGGCCACATCTCAATCAAGATGTCACTGAGTGGGTAGGGAAGTGTAGGCCCTGCCAGGAATCCCGCCCAGATCCCCCCATAGCACCCGTTCGGGAGTGGGAAAAACCAAAGGGGCTGTGGGGGAGGATTCACATAGATTTCGCTGGCCTGTTCCATGGCCAAAACTTTCTAATTATTGTAGATGCATATTCTAAGTGGCTCGAAATTGCCCTAATGCCATCGACCACTTCTGAGGCCGTAATCAAAGTACTCAGAAAACTATTTGCAACACACAGGTTGCCGGACACTGTGGTGTCCGACAATGGGCCCCAATTCACGGCAACTCAATTCGAAGGCTACCTGGCCGAACTAGGCATTAGACATGCCCTATCCGCTCCTTTTCATCCGGCTTCTAATGGCCTTGTTGAACGTTTTGTAAGAACGGCCAAAGAAGCCCTATCCCGACTCGATGCAGGGGACTGGCAAGCTAGGATAGACGAGTTCCTAGCAGTACAGCATGCGACCCCCTGCCCCACTTCGGGCCGCAGCCCGGCCGAACTTTTAATGGGCCGAAAGCTACGATGCGTTCTAGATAGACTGCATCCTAATTACTCCTCTGATAGTTTCACCGGGGAAGGGGGAGGACTAAGACACTTCAACGTAGGATCACTAATCTTTGCTAGAAGCTACACCAATGGACCATTATGGGTAGAAGGAACCATCATAGGAATTACTGGTCCAAAGTCTTACACAGTAGATATTGGGCATGGTAAAATTTGGAGAAGGCATATAGATCAATTGCGTAAACGTTTACCAAACGAAACCCCATGTCCTAACTACCCAAGTCTTTCCGACACAGCTACCTCAAGCCCGAGTAAGCTGGAATACTTATCTGGCAACCCTGAGTTCCAGTGCTGCCCCAGCGAGCCGACACTCCCAGCCGGAGATCGCCACACCTCCGGAGAAATCCAGGAGGTTCCATTGGCGGAGCCGGGAGAGACGGGAGGTCCCTCTGACCGTCTTGACGCCTCACCAACAACTGAACTGCGCAGGTCAACCAGGATTAAGACACGCCCTGGTCACCTGCGTGATTTTGTATGTAAATATGTAAATAGATAGAATAAGTGCCTTCTGGGAAGGGAGGGGTGTTGTGTATGTATCTATTTTGTGCGGGAAATTCAAATGCATAGTGAATTCTGATTGGTTCTTGGGTATCTCTGGAAAGTATATAAAGAGAGCTGTTGCCTGTGAGTTTTTGCTGAAGTCTCACCCTGAATTAAAGAGCTGTTGTTACTAGCCTGCTTGTGCCTCTCGTTATTCCCGCGCTACAACAATGAGGATAAGGAAACTAGGCGGCTTTTGCACGACAGGTGAAGTCCCAAACTTTTTCCCCATGACGTCACAATGCAAAATGCTTTTCCTGGCCTCACCTGCACGTCACGGGGACGCCTGTCTCAAAAGTCACATTTAGGAGAGCAAAATCTTTCCCGCCAAGCAGGGTGCCGGAGGAGGGTGAGATCTTCACACAGAAGTTCCAATAATCAGGGCAGCAACTTCCCAGGTTCTCACAGGTTGCGTGACACGAGCAGGCAGCTAGGAAGCCCCCACAACTACTCGAGCAGGAGGCTTGGGCTCCTAGGTGGAAAACAGACACAGGGAACAATCACTTGTAACATTAGTCTAAAAACCCGACTTACATCCAGGGGTCACAGTTGGTCATTTTTGAGAAATACTGTATTTCCAGGCATTGGCTCTCTGCTCCTCGCAACCTTTCTGGAACTGGAATAATAATCCAGGCGTTGGTTTTGACACACATGAAGGGAATGCGGGAGACGGCGGTCGGGAGTCGCCCAGGATTTGGCTAAGATTCCCAGCAGGAGGAATCTACTGCCAGACCTATCACTTTGGATCCCATCAGACACCCACCCAGGGTTGAAATCCACTTACCTTCGCTACCGGTTCGCAAATGGGTGTGTGTGCACATGCATGCGGTCACTTTGCTCATGCGCGACCCCTCTGCACATGCACAAGACCTTCTGCGCATGCACAGAGCATCAGAAATGGGACATGATGACGTCCAGGCAGGTGGGTGGAGTCTTCCACCGCCGGCACTACCGGTTTGCCCGAGCCAGATAGAAGCGGCTGCATTTTACCAGTGGTTTGCACCTTGTAGCCCTTAACCTCTATGAAAGCCTTGCTTCCCCTTCGGTCAGGGCCCCACTTTCTTGGCACCCAAGGATGGAGGTGGAAAAACGGAGCTCCCCTCCGCAGGATCGTGCTTTTTACTTGGGCAAAATCCCAAGGCGACTGACACAATATTTGCTCAGTCACACTGAAGCAAAAGAAAGGACAGGCAAACCATCAGCATACACGGTAAACTGGTCCCCCCCCCCAGTCCTGGCATCTTCCCTGCTAGGACAGGGCCGGCTTTGTTCTGAGTGGGATCCCTTGGCTGCGGCGGACTGAGAGGGAGGGGCCGGCCCAAAGGTCCCCAACTGGCTTTTGTGCTTTGGGTGGGACTTGAACTCAGTTCCCCATCATTTTGCCCGAGAGCTTCGACCAAACCAGTATATCGAAGCGGATAGTGGGGAAATGGCTGGGCTGCTTTACGAGCCAGAGCGGGCGTTTCCTTCTCTACATTTGGCATCTGGATTTGGACAATAGCCAATCTGGTGCCCCTGTTCCTCTGGGGCATTGGAGGGTCTGCCCGAGACGTTTGTCCAAGCTGGATTTTGTGCCTTTCCTCTTTCCTTCATTCCACAGAAAGTTTCCACGGTGAATTCTCCCTTCTGGTAGCCGGCCTCCATTTCCGGTCCCTTCGGCAGAGGGGGCACTGCGGTTCCTCTCTTGCAAATCACAGGAAACGTTTGGGAGGGAAAAGGTGTAGCTTGCTCCTCTGGAGAGACCGAATGGGATCTCTTGGCAGCCTCTTCTGCCCCCTTCTCTCTCCACCCTTGATCCGGGGCACCTGTCCCATCCGCAGCAGCAAAGGCAGCAACTTCCTTTAAGAAGCCCAGCTCAAGGGTCCCTCCCGGGTTTTTCAGATGATGAGTCTTCCCAGCAGTCCCCTCCCTCCTTGCCCTGGGGTGGCCAAAGGTATGTGTGTGTGTGTGTGTGTGTGTGTGTAGGTGTGTGTATGTAGGTGTGTAGGGGGGAGGCAGGAGTCCTGCCTTCTCCTGCAGAGGCTCCTCTCTCTCTGGGTGAAGGGAGAGAGATTTAATCCGAGGGTCCCATGGGATGAGTCTCCCACCTCCCACAGCAACTCTCGAGACTTTTTCCTTCCAAAGGGAGGTGGGGCACGAGACCTACCTGCTTTGGGGAGCATCATAACCCCGAGAAGGAAGACGCAGGAGGTGCCCAAAAGCTTCATGCTCGCTGGTGGAAGGTCCCTTCCGCTGATTCCCCAGGAGGAAGAACAGCCTGTCCTTCCCTAGGGAGGACTGGGAGCTTGGAACTGGGCTCAAAAAGTCATTGGGAAATTCTGACTTAACACAGAGCAGCCGCCTCCTCCTCCTCCTGAGGACCCACCCATCTCTGGAAGACCTGCCTCGGATGCCAGGGGCCAACAGCAGCTGGGTTTGCTCCTGCGCTGCCAAAAATGCGTTTCTCCCCCTGCCCCTCGGGCTGGGCTTGGTCACGAGGCCCAGCGTTAAATCTGTTCCATGTTAGGGTTGATGGGGATCTGGGGGATCCCTCAGTCTCGGCCCTGCCCAGGGCAGGGATTTTTGACATTCCTGGAGAAAAGCAAGGCAGGTCTTGGCAGGTCGGGGTGCCACCAAGGCTCTGGCTAGGAGTGGAAGGAACCTCTCTCCCCCCCCTCTCTCATTTTCCTTCTTTGTGGAACTCGCACTAAAAGCCCATTGCAATGTGAAGACTTTGTAATCAATCAGCTGAAGACACAACATGGAATCTTGGGGCTGGAAGGAACCTCAGAGGCCTTCTAGTCCAACCCCCTGTTCAAGGCAGAAGAGGAGAAACTTCTTAACAGCAAAGGCAATTAACCAGTGGAACTGCTTGCCACTAGAAGTTGTAGTTGCTCCATCACTGGAGGTTTTCAAGAAGGGACTGGACAGTCATTTGTCTGAAATGGTATGGAGTCTCCTGCTTGAGCAGGGGGTTGGACTAGAAGGCCTCCAAGGTCCCTTCCAGCTCTATTCGGATTCTGGTTGTCCAGTCTATTTTAGAAAATGTCCAGGTCTGGGAGGCAGAGGCCTAGTTAATTATGCTTCCTAGGGTCTCCGCATCTTTTTCCTATCGTGGTGACCACAACTACCAGCAGTAGTCCAAGTGTGGCTTCATGAGTGCCGTATGAAGCAGCATCTTCATGTCACGTGATCTTGACTCTGTTCTTCAGTTGGTGCAGCCCAGGTCCGCCAATGGCTTTTTTGGCAACTGCCGTTCATTGTTGGCCCCTCCTTAAGTGGTTTTCCACTGCGAGGCATAGACCCCCACTCGCTGTTAGTGCTCTTGAGCCAGATGCCCCCTAATTTGTATGTAGGCATTTTGGGCTTTCCTGCCTGAGTGCAGGACCTCCTAATCAGCTGCATCTGGTGGGCCCAGGGCCCAAATCTGTCAAGATTCTTCTGAATCTCGAGTCATGGATGGACTTGGCACATCCAAGAAACTCTTTCAGAACAAACACAACAGTAGTGGTATTCACCTACCTTCGCTACCGGTCCGGAAAAGTGAGCACGCGTGCCACCTCTGCACATGCGCAGAGCCTTCTGCGCATGCGCAGAGCCTTCTGTGCATGCACAGAGCGTCTGTGATGATGTCCGGGTGGGTGAGCGGAGCCTCCCTCTGCCGCTGCTACTAGTTTGCCCAAACCAGGTAGAACCAATAGAATCCCACCACTGAAGCACATCAACCATCAAGAAATGGCTGTTGTGAGAGACTTCCGGTTTGCGAGCCTCGGCGACGGCGGTGTTTCTTTAAAGACCGCCAGCCCCGCCGCCTGTAGAGCCGCCCCGCGATCGAGGAGCGGCTCGAAAACTCCAAAATCTTGAAGATTGAAGGAGAAGAGATAGCAGGGTACAGGTTGAGCCCCTGTAACCCCCCAGGGAACTGTTTCTGGGGAGGAAACAGGCGTGGCTCCCTTCCAACCTGCTGAAACTCCGGGCGGCGTGGGACGTTTCTGCTAATTAGCAGAACAAGCCGGCAGCAGCAAACTCTTAAAGCGAAAGGAACTAATTTTAACAAACAACGGAAATATCAACTTGAATCCAGAAACTTGAAAACTGCAAGTATCAGTGCTTTGTTGACTTTCTAATTTAAAAGAGAAAGTGAGTGAGTGAAAGTGATTTGAAAAAAAATGGCGCCCAGCATTTGAGTTAACGAGCTAATGAAAGTGGATTTGTGAAGCCTTCCTGCTTTGTTACAAAGTTATAAAGCTGCTACAAAGTTGCTCTATCTAAAAGAAAAAATTTCTTTTTCTAAAATTTGACTTTGTTTTACTTCAGCTTCACTTGATTAAATCTGGGGGACTTTTTTAGAAGCTTTTGTGGAAGAGGGAAAGGAAAAAGAACTTCCCTCTTTAGAAAAATTAGCTTACGTGGCACAATGGCTTCAAAGAAGCAGGAAGGGAAGGCATCAGGGGGGGGATCCCCCACACATAAACATCAAACGCAACTTCCCCCTGCTCAACAGTTACAAACTCAGAAAAAAGAAATTGATGTGGGAGATTTAAAAGACTTTATTTCTAAAACTTTGGATGAAAAATTTCAAGAATCTCAACAGGAAATAGATCATAAACTTCAAAAATCACATGAGGAATTTCTGCAGGAAATTAATGAAGTTAAAGATATGGTGAAGCAGAATCAAAATATGGTGACCAAAAAAATATCAGAAGTGGCGTCTGGCCTGGCAAATTTTATTGGGAAAGTTGATTTTAAAGTTGAAGAACTCAAATTAGAAGTTAATGTTAGGATGAAAGATAATGACTATAAAATTGAAGAAGCTGATAATAAAATGCAGAGAATTGAAGATGAGATTGTCATGATACAATTCCGGGCGATGGAATTTGCCATACGGCTTCGGGGAATTCGAGAGGAGGAGAGACAGGACTTGAGACAAGTTTGCTCTGAAGCCCTGGCTAAGATCTTACAAGTTAACCCTGATCTGGTATTTCACAAAATAGATAAAATTTACAGAGTGAACTCTTGGGTGGCCAGACAAAGACAACTGCCTAGAGATGTGGTCATATATTTTACTGAGAGAGAAATTAGAAATGAAATCCTCCAAAAATCTTTTCACACCTCTGTACAAGTGGGGGGCTCACGACTTGTAATTTTTAAAGAATTACCTCCTAAAATGCTGAAAGCTAGAAAAGAATTTGGTTTTCTTGTTAAGGAATTGAAAGACTTACAGATACCCTTCCGGTGGGATGCGCCAGCTGGGATAATTTTTAGATATAAGGGAGAAGGATATCGATTGAATACTGTGGAGAAGGTACAACATTTTTATAGTACTATTCTTAAGGAAAGAACACCATCTCCACGTACATCTACAGTTTTGGAGATTAAGGAGAGTGAAGAGAGGCAATTGGAAGAACAGCCTAAGCAGGAATTAGAAAATGTGCAAGGTGCAGAAGGAGGTTTTCTGAGTGAGCCCTTGCTAGATTCTTCTCCAATTTTGGATTTGATTCAGTTGACTGAAGTTAAAGATCAACGTATAACTAGAGCTCAATCCAAATTACTTAAACAAAAGCAACAACAACAACAGGAAAGACAAGACAAGAAGGCAGCAAAGAGTACCCCACAAGAGAGTGGAGCTATGGGAGGAGCAAGATCGAAGCTCTTGGATGAACTTCAAATATTTTGCTCTGCGCTCCAGAAACAGGCCGATGACCCTTAAGTGTTTATCTTGGAATGTTAATGGGTTGAATTCAGCACAGAAAAGGAAGAAACTATTTACATATTTGAAACAATTTAATAATGATATAATATGTTTACAAGAAACGCATATTACAACTCAAGATCAGAAATATCTGATAAATTCAAAATTAGGAGTACATTATATATCTTCAACTTCGCAGAAAAAGAATGGTGTGGTTATTTATGTAAATAAAAAATTAACAGCAAAAGTTATAGAAGTAGATCAAGATGGTAGGTTTGTAGCAATTGAATTGCTTACAGCAAATGGTCAAATTCTTTTGATTGGAATTTATGCTCCCAACCAACAACAGGATTGTTTTTACAAGATGTTACATACTAAAATAGTGCAATGGGACTATAGATCTATTTTATTTATGGGAGATTGGAATGGAGTAATTGATTCTAAATTAGACAAAAAGAGCTTGGCAAAGTCTAGAATTAGACTACCACAGACTTTTTTTGATTTGAAAGAAGATATGGAACTAAAAGATGTTTGGAGAATACATAATCCAAATGAATTGGATTACACTTTCTTTTCCGATAGACATAGATCCTTTTCTAGGATTGATTTTATCCTGTTGTCAAATGATCTACTTATTAAGACAAAAAGAACAAAGATTTTTCCAAGAACTTTGACTGACCATAGCCCTGTATGGATAGAAATTGAGATGGATAAGGTTGAGAGACGTTCTTGGAGATTAAATGAGAATTTGTTTAGATATGAAAAAAATACAATAGAACTTAAAAAGCATTTGAAAGAATTTTTTGAGATAAATTTGAATAAAGGTACCCCAATTGAAATTGTTTGGGACGCTAGTAAAGCTTATATGAGAGGGGTACTTATCTACATGAACTCTAAACATAGACTGTTCCGACAAAAGAAAAGATCTGAGTTGGAAATGGAAATAAAGAATAAGGAACAATTACTTATTAAAAACCCAACAGATGAAAGAATACGAAGTGCTATAAAACTTTTGAAAGACCAATTTCAAATGCTTATGGCGGAACAAGTTGCAACAAGTTTACAATACGCGAAGCATAATACATTTTGCAATGCCAATAAACCGGGCAGATGGTTGGCTTACACACTGAGGAAAAAACAAAGTATACGGACTATTGATAGTATTAACATTGGAGGGAAAGAAATTTTTCAACAAAAATTAATTAAAGAAGCTTTTGTGGATTATTATACTAAATTATATGCCAAAGAAGAGGTGCAGAATGGACTTATAGAAAAATATTTAAAGGATAAGAGAGTTACAAAAATTACTGATCAACAAAAGGAAAGAATGAATTATCCTATAACAGAGGAGGAGATAATAGCAGCAATTAAGCAGCTAAAAACAGCCAAAGCTCCTGGCACGGATGGTTTGACTGCAGTGTATTATAAAACTTTACAAGCTGAAATGGTGGAACAACTTAGAGATTTATTTTGCAATATTCAACAAGGGGGTAAAATACCCCCATCTTGGACAACTGCTTATATATCTCTGATACCAAAGGAACAAGTTGGTCCTAAAAAACCAGAGAACTACAGACCAATATCTCTTTTGAACACAGACTATAAAATTTATGCGAAGGTATTAGCCAACAGGTTGATGCCAGTAATCCAAAAAGTAATTCATGAGGACCAAGCGGGATTTATTGAGGGCAGATATATGAAGGATAATGTAAGGCAAGTAATAGACTTATTGGAATATCTTGATAAGAATAAACAGATTTCTGCAGTGCTGGTTTTTTTGGATGCGGAGAAAGCCTTTGATAGAGTGGATTGGAACTTTCTACTAAAGACTTTAAAAAAGATGGGCTTTGGGGACCAATTTATACAGTCGATCTCAGCAATTTATCAAGAGCAAAAAGCACAGATTATTATTAATGGAAGTTTGACGACAGAGTTTAAAATTGAAAAAGGAACAAGACAGGGATGTCCGTTGTCCCCACTTTTATTTATATTAACATTGGAAGTCTTGCTAAATACAATACGGGACTCAAAAATTTTGAAAGGTATAGTGATAAGGCAAGAGGATTATAGAATAAAGGCATTTGCAGATGATCTGGTTGTTACCCTATCACAACCAATGGAATCAATAATCCTGATGATCGACATTATACAAGACTATGGTAGAGTTTCAGGTTTTAAACTGAACTCAAAAAAGACTAAAATGATAGTTAAGAATATGACACAAGATCGTAAACACGAGCTTGAAAGGAGGGCAGGTTTTGAAATTGTACCTAAGGTAAAATATCTTGGAATTCAGGTTGCAGAATCAAATATGAAATTGTTTCAAAATAATTATGAGGTGTTGTGGCGAGAGGTTCAGAAAGACATGGAGACTTGGAAAAAGCTGCAACTGTCTTTACTTGGAAGAATAGCAGCAGTTAAGATGAATATTTTGCCAAGATTTCTGTTTTTGTTCCAAATGATTCCGGTGCTTAAAAGTGATAAACAACTGAAAGTCTGGCAGTCTGGTGTGAATAAGTTTGTCTGGAACGAGAAAAAGCCGAGAGTGAAATTGAAAATTATGCAAGATGTTCCAGAAAGAGGAGGCCTTAAACTCCCAAACCTACAGTTATATTATGATGCAGCAGCTTTAACTTTAACAAGTGACTGGTTTGGAAATAAAAAGGCTGGAATATTGAATGCAGAAAGTTTTGATCTTGAATTTGGATGGCATGCTTACTTATTCTATGAAAATAAAGTGGATAAAGTATTTAAAAGTCATATACTTAGAGACTCCCTGATGAAAGTTTGGAAGAAGCACCGACTCAAATGGGATTATAAAATACCGCTATGGCTGGATCTTGGTCATACCTTGTGGAATACAAATATAATGTCACTCGGGGGGTTTTTATATAAAGAGGTTCTTTTTACAGATGCGGGCAGATGGCAGCTGAAGACATTGCAGACACTGTTGGACGAAGGGATTAATTTAACCTGGTTACAATATAATCAATTACAAATGAGATGGAAAGAGGACCAAAAAACTGGTATTATGTTGCATGAGGAAGAATTGGTTAGACATATAAGAGAGAAAGGTCCAATGCATATTAAAAGGCTTTATAATGTTTTGTTAGAAAGAGATTCAGAAACGGAATTAGTTAAAGATTGTATGATTAAGTGGGCACAGAATTTTGAAGAACCAGTGATGCTGGAAACTTGGGAAAAAATTTGGGTTCAGAATGTTAAATTTACACAGTCGCAAAACCTGAGAGAAAATTTTTATAAAATGTTTTATAGATGGCATTTAGATCCTAAAAAGTTGTCATGTATGTACCCTAATGTTCAGCCAAAATGTTGGAGATGCGAATGTTTGGATGCTACGTATTATCATGTATGGTGGACCTGTAGGAAAGTTAAGGCTTTTTGGATAAAAATTTGGTGGGTCATGCAGAATGTTTTGAAGAAAAAAATTCAATTTTCTCCACAATTGTTTTTATTGGGTATAGTTAAGGGTTTTACACGGGGTGAAATAAAACTAATATTGTATATGATAACAGCAGCAAGATTGTTGATAGGTAAATACTGGAAGAATGAAGCTTTGCCTACTATCGAGGAATGGACTTTGAAGATGGCCAGTTTTGCAGAGATGGCGAAGATTTCAGCGTATTTAAAAGATTGTTCACAAGAGACTTATGAATGGGAATGGAAAAGGTGGATAGAATATGTTCAGAACAAATACCAAACTAGAAAGTATCAAATAGCTTTTATTTGAAAATAATGTATTAGAAATATTTTAATGTAAAGAGACAAAGAGGAAAAATTATATAGGGGGAGGGATGGGTTCAGGTTTATTTATTAGTCTTATTAGTTATGAGTATGTAATAGGGAAGTCTGGGGGGGGAGGGTTAGGGAGGGTTAGGGAGGATGGGAAGTTTGGGGAGGGTGGTGGGGGGGTGAAAAAAGGGGTGAAAATGTAATTGTAAAACTTTTGCAATAAAAAAAAAAGAAATGGCTGTTGCTGCTTCTCTCCCTCGTTCAGTCCTCTCCCCCCTGCCCCCCTCCCCGCCTGAACTCTGTGAGGAAGGAGTGGCCCAGAGGCACCCAGTGGACTCCCATGCCTGGGACTCAGGTGCACCTGGACCTCCCTAGTTCTCGCACGGCACTTTCCCTGTCCACTAGGCACTCCCTGGTACCGAGCTAGTTCTCATGTGGACTTCCCCTTCCTCATTGCAAACTGCAAATGCTGAGCTGAGCACTTTGTTCAGGCATTTCCATCTCTTCTGGTTGTTTTGCAGAGTTTAGCTAACAGATGAATAACGGTGTCCAATTTTCTGTTGATAAGGGAAATGCCAGCATAGATTCTGATTACGAGTGTATAGATACTGGGTTAAATGGGTGACTTAAAATCCTGAGTGGGGGGTGTTATACAGCTGACCACGCTGCGAGGGTGACCTCTGGTGGCCCCTGATAGCTCCCACCTTGGTGCATTGTTAACAGAAAAGAGTAAATTGCTTTGAACTCAGACCGCAGTCTATGCCATACAGCCACACGGCGGGCTCAGTGAGCAGAGGGAGGGGCTGAGGGGGTGTGACAGCCAGCAGGGCTCATGCAGAGCTCCCCCCCTCAGATCATTTATCCTCAGGTTCTTCATCAAGATACCCTGGATTGTCCCTAGGGAAAGTTTGGGGTCAAATCTCAGGATGACCAAAGACCTCCAGGTCAGTCGTGCAGCAAGTTGGGGACAAGAGGAAGGTGACACAATGAGGCCCCGTCCCTTAAAAATGGGTAGGAGCATCACCCAAGATGGGAAACATGGATGGAGGACTTTTAAGGTGCACAGGCCTAGGAAAAAAGGCAGACAGTTATTGCAAAAACAACCCCCTCCCCAAAAAAAGAACGGGATTGGAAACAAGGATGGTGTCAGCCTCCGCCTTTACTGCTTTGGCTGCCATAATAATGGGAGCGGGGAGAGCTAGGTAGCATGGGGGGGGAAGCATGCTGGAGGAATCGAAAGCGATAGTTAAGCCACCGGACTCTATCTTTGAAGCTGCTGTTGGGTCAACGGTCATGGCATTCCTGATTGATGACACTGCCAGACATGTGCTTCCACCCGACCCATGAGAGACCTTTGGATTGGATGATTTACAGTGGACAGTGGGAGGAGATGCTTTCTATATGCAATTTTCACATGCCTTAGATTCTGCTTTCCTTTGGTTGCGTTCACTTCATTTTCTAGTAAAAGTACCTTTCTCTATAAACAATGGAATTTGGGTCATTCTTTCCTGGACTTTGAAGGAAGCACACCTGACATTAAGCAGAATCTAATCTTTTAGTGAAAGGGCCTCGGATGTGCTGCCCCCCCCACAGAGCTACGGACTGTACCATTGAAATACTCCCCGGGGTGAAGCTCCCTAAGCCAAAGATCTACCCATGACCCCTTGAGAACTAGGGGAATTGCGGAACTTCATTGATAAAAACCTAGAACGGGGTTTTATCCAACCAGCCAGACCAAGGGTGGCGGCGCCGGTATTGTTCCGGGAAAAGAAAGATGGCTCCTTTCATTTGGTAGTTGATTATAGAAATCTCAACACTATTTCCGTGGAAAACATTTACCCCCTGCCGCTCATGAAGGACATGCTAGCACACTTAGGAAAGGGGAAAATTTTCACCAAATTTGACTTACGAGAGGCATACTACAGAGTGAGGATTAAGGAGGGGGATGAATGGAAAACAGCGTTTAACTGCCCACTGGGATGTTTCCAGTTTCGAGTGCTCCCTTTTGGACTACAAAGAGCCCTTGCTGTGTTCATGCAATTGATTAACGAAGTACTGCATGAGCACCTCTATAAGGGGGTGCTGGTTTACTTGGATGACATTCTTATCTACTCTGAGAACATGGATGACCATGTGAAATTGGTGCGAACTGTCCTGAAAAAACTCAGGGCTGCTGAACTATATGCCAAACTCTCTAAATGCGAGTTCCACCAAAGCAAAATTGACTATCTTGGATATCGCATATCGCATGAGGGAATAGAGATGGACCCTGGAAAAGTTCGGGCAGTATTGGAATGGGCCGCACCACGCACCCGCAAACAACTACAAAGTTTCCTGGGATTTGTTAACTTCTATAGACAGTTTATCCCCTTGTTCGCCAAAATTGTGCTGCCAATAACAAATCTTCTGAAAACAAAAGGTGAAGTAAGACCAAAACCCTCACGGGCCCTTGAATGGACTATGGACTGTCAGGCGGCATTCGAAAAGTTGAAACGGTTGTTTGCTGCTGAACCAGTCCTCAAACATCTAGACATGGAAGAGCCTTTTGTAGTACAGGCTGACGCGAGCGACGTAGCAGTAGGAGCAGTACTCCTGCAAAAGAATGCAGAAGGGAAATTACAACCCTGTGCCTATACATCCCGCAAATTGTCAGAGACCGAAAGGAGATGGGCCATATGGGAGAAGGAAGCTTTTGCAGTGCGATGGGCATTGTTAATGTGGAGACAATTTCTTGAAGGAGCTAAGCATCCTTTTGAAGTTTGGACTGACCATAAAAACCTAGAGGCTTTGAAAACACCGCGTAAGCTGTCACCAAAGCAAGCTCGTTGAGCTCAACACTTCAACCGTTTTAATTTCACTTTATGCTACCTTCCTGGTGGAAAGAACTTCATGGCAGATGCACTTTCCAGATTGCCTCAATACAACAGCACCAAGGAGGAAGTGGTTCGGCCTATCATACCTTCGACACAACTAGCAGCGCCAGTGACTACCAGAGCGCAGACGAGGGCCGATCCAGTCCTCTCGGGCGATTTGCTTCAGGAACTACAAGAAGCTCTAAAGACTGACGAGTGGTTTCGAACCCACTCGAATGAATGTACACTCCGTGATGGACTAGCTTGGATTGGGGCCAAATTGTATGTTCCTGCCAGTTTAAGAGTAACGGTGTTGCAGCACGCTCATGATGCCAAGGTGGCGGGACACTTTGGATTTGTTAAAACTCTACATCTCGTTAAAAGACAATTCTGGTGGCCTGCACTCAAAAAGGACATAGAGGCATATGTAGCTAGCTGTCCAGTGTGTGCCTCAGCTAAGAGACCTCCGGGGAAGCCACCTGGTTTACTTCAGAGTGTGGCAAGGCCAAATGCCCCTTGGAAAGAGATATCCATGGACTTTATTGTAGACTTGCCGGAGAGTGGGGGGTGCACCGTCATTTGGGCAGTGACGGATTTGTTTTCCAGACAAGTGCACTTCATCCCTTGTTCTAAAATTCCTTCAGCTAAAACCCTTGCAAAATTGTTTATTCAACATGTTTATCGATTACATGGGGCTCCAAAATGTATAATTTTGGACAGGGGTGTGCAATTTACCTCCAACTTTTGGAAGGAGTTTTTAGGGTTAATAGGCTCCGCCCAAGGGTTAAGCTCTGCCCACCACCCCCAGACAAATGGGGCTTGTGAGAGAACCAATGCTGTGTTAGAACAGTACCTGAGATGTTACATAAATTACCAGCAAGACAACTGGGTGCACTTATTGCCATTTGTGGAGGTGGCGTATAATAACTCCATACATAGCAGCACCGGTTTCACTCCGTTTAAGGTGGCCTCTGGCCAAGAGTTTGTGCCAATTCCAGAGCTACCACAGGATAACCCACAGAACCCCTCTTTGATTGAGTGGCTCGAACAGCTACGGGGTACTTGGGCAGTAACTCGAAAAGCTTTAGATGATGCACACCGAGCACATAAAGCCCAAGGTGACAAAAAGAGGTGCCCGGCACACGTTTACAAAGTGGGTGATATGGTTTATCTTTCCACCAAATATTTACAGACTTCCCAGAAATCAAAAAAGCTCGGATCCAAGTATGTGGGCCCTTTCCCGATCATTAGACTCATCAACCCAGTCACAGTTGAATTGGAATTACCAAAAAATTTGAGACGAATCCACCCTGTGTTTCATGTTAGCTCGCTGAAACCGGAACATTCGTCCCCTTTACGTCCGAACCAGGACTCTCCTCTGGTCCCCATACTGATAGAAGGGGAACAACATTTTGAAGTTAAGGAAATTTTGGACCCTAGGAAGCATCACGGTAAAGTGCAGTATCTGGTGGCCTGGAAGCATTTCCCATTATCTCAAGCTGAATGGGTGAATAAATGTGATGTCCGGGCGCCAAAGAAAGTTCAGTTGTTTCACACCAAATATCCCGATAAACCCTAATTTCTGTATTGTGTTGTTTTCTTTCCCTTTAGGACTAACATCTCTTCTGCAGAGGGGCTGAATGTCAGCCTCCGCCTTTACTGCTTTGGCTGCCATAGTAACGGGAGGGGGGAGAGCTAGGTAGCATGGGGGGGGGAAGCATGCTGGAGGAATCGAAAGCGATAGTTAAGCCACCGGACTCTATCTTTGAAGCTGCTGTCGGGTCAACGGTCATGGCATTCCTGATTGATGATGCTGCCAGACGTGTGCTTCCACCTGACCCCTGAGAGACCTTTGGATTGGATGATTTACGGTGGACAGTGGGAGGAGATGCTTTCTATATGCAATTTTCACGCGTGTTGCCTTAGATTCTGCTTTCCTTTGGTTGTGTTCACTTCATTTTCTAGTAAAAGTGCCTTTCTCTATAAACAATGGAGTTTGGGTCATTCTTTCCTGGACTTTGAAGGAAGCACACCTGACAGATGGACTCACCTGGGCTTTTATCTTCGTTCTTGTGCAATGAAATATAGTTGAATTCAAACCATCCCAGATTTTTTTAGCTGTCCAATCAGGTTCTTTATTTCACAGCCAGGAAGAGCCAAAGCGGTCTGGCAGTTTTCTTCTGAGGCACGAGGCTCCGGTCGATCTCCCGTAAGGAAACCCCGTCCCTCGTCCCCGATGGGGAACGTCTACTTCAGGGTCCTTTGGTCAGTTCCAGTAATATCCTGCGCTCAGCCCAGTGCATGCGATCTAACTCCAGCACTGCTGCCCCTAATACACCGGAGTCCATAATGCACCGAGCAATTTCAGCCAATAGCAGCTACTGGTGCTCGATGTAGTTTCCTAGGGTCTAGAATGGTTTGGCTCCTTCCACAGGCGAAGCTAATTGATAAGAATTCTGACTTATAAAAACAAAATCAAACGTCTTCCTACTGTTAAGTTAAAAATATCATCCATTCTCATTTCATAATGGTGTACTTAAGAGGGAAGGTAGTTGTCGTCATCCTCCTCCTCCTCCTCCCCCTTCTCTTTGGAGCATTTGTTTCCCTCTGGCCATCAGGAGGGTCTGGAGGGCTTGAAAGGGATCCAAGTGAGTGGCAGGTGTCACCTGCTGTGCTTCAGTTCAGCACCGGAAAGAAGGGGAGACATATCAATTACATTCATTACTTGGAGAGCCTGTCAGGTTTTCTGATCAGATTCTAATATGAAAGGTGCTGTTAAACAAACAAACAAACAAACAAAGCACAATTTACTCAGGAGCTTCTGCGAGGGGAGCAGTCAGAGGTGTTAATCAAAACCGTTATCACAAAATTTTCGGCCAAATTTTTGCCCAGCCTGGCAGTGTCGAGCCCTCTGAGCTTCACCTCCCAGAACCCCCCATTAGTCTCTTGCCTCTTCAGGGGGACCCCCACCCCCAAATGGAGTGGAGAGAAAGTGCTGGTGTCTTGGTTGGTAGCATTCTGCACAGAAGATGCTGTGTATCTGTGTCTGTGTGGCAGTGATGAAATCTGGCTGGATCTATCCGGCTCATGCGAACTGGGAGTGCCGGTGGCGGGAGGCTCTGCCCACCCACTGGGACATCATTACATCCTGTTTTTGACCTTCTGCATGCGTAGAAGAGACGCGTGCATTCAAACTCCCAAACCGGTAGTGAAGGTAAGTGCATTTCACTGCTGGTGTGTGGTGTATGACAGTTTTGCCCGCGAGAAGAGCTTTGGCTCAGCTGGCACCAGCCTGAAGGCACCATGGCCCTCGAGGCTTCCTCTGGAGCCAAATCCTAAATAGGTTTCTGGGAGGTTGTTCGACTGTAAGGAAATAGATATCCTGAAATAGTAGAATTAGTAGAAACTTGTTAATTGTTTCCTGCAACATAATGTATGATATGTGATGTCTTTGTATACCTGCATGCTGTAAATATTTGTTTCCTGGAACATATACAGTCAGGTCCAGAAATATTGGGACATCGACACAATTCTAACATCTTTGGCTCTATACACCACCACAATGGAGTTGGAATGAAACAAACACAATGATAGGTTCCAGATGGAGCTTGGGCCATTTCCTGAGATTCTGGCTCATGACTCGGCTGAGGACCTGGTGGCTGCCTGGGATAGCGCGGCTGCCAGGGCCTTGGACCGAGTCGTGCCTTTGCGGCCTCTGACCCGGCACCGAACTCACTTATCTCCTTGGTTCTCCGAGGAGCTTAGGGAGATGAAGCGCCGGAAAAGACGCCTGGAGAGTAGTTGGAGGACCAGCCGCTCCGAATCTGACCGAACACTGGTGAGGTCTCATATTAAGACCTACCTAGTGGCGATAAAAGCGGCCAAAACTAGCTATTTTGCCGCTCTTATCGCGTCATCAGATAATCGCCCGGCCGCCCTGTTTAGGGTGACCCGCTCCCTCCTCCATCTGGAAGTGCGGGATGACCCCTTGCAGGGTCGAGCTGAGGATTTTGTGCAGTATCTGTATGACAAAATCGCTCAGATTCGGGAAGGGCTGGCCTCTGACTGGGTATGTCCGGATGGGATGACTGAGGCAGGTCTTGAGAGCGTTATCTGGGGGGAGTTCGATCCTGTGGCTCCCGAGGACATGGACAGGGTCCTGGGACGGCTGAACGCGACCACATGTTTATTGGACCCGTGTCCCTCCTGGTTGGTACTGGCTTCCCGGGAGGTGACACGAGGCTGGCTCCAGAAGATTGTTAACGCTTCTTTGAGTGAGGGGGTCCTGCCGGCCGCTTTGAAAGAAGCGGTTGTGAGGCCCCTCCTCAAGAAGCCTTCTCTGGTTCCGGCTGTTTTGGCTAACTATCGTCCAGTCTCCAACCTTCGCTTCGTTGCGAAGGTTGTTGAGAGTGTGGTGGCGCAACAGCTTCCCCGGTACCTGGATGAAGCTGTCTATCTAGACCCGCTCCAGTCCAGCTTCCGGCCTGGGCACAGCACGGAAACGGCATTGGTCGCATTGGTGGATGATCTCTGGAGGGCCCGGGATAGGGGTTGCTCCTCTATCCTGGTCCTGTTAGACCTCTCAGCGGCTTTTGATACCATCGACCATGGTATCATGTTGCACCGGTTGGCGGGGTTGGGGGTGGGAGGCACCGTTCTGCGGTGGTTCTCCTCCTACCTCTCTGACCGGTCGCAATCTGTGTTGACAGGGGGGCAGCGGTCGACCCCGAGGCACCTTGCTTGTGGGGTGCCACAAGGGTCGGTCCTCTCGCCCCTTCTGTTCAACATTTATGTAAAGCCGCTGGGTGAGATCATCCGTGGCTTCGGGGTGGAGTTCCATCAGTACGCTGATGACACCCAGCTGTACATCTCCACCCCAGGCCACCCCAATGATGCCCTTGAAGTGATGTCCCAGTGCCTGGAGGCCGTGCGGGCCTGGATGGGGAGAAACAGGCTCCGACTCAACCCCTCCAAGACCGAGTGGCTGTGGCTTCCGGCGTCCCGATATAGCCAGCTGATGCCATCGCTGGCTATTGGGGGTGAATCACTCGCCCCCACGGAGAGGGCTCGTAACTTGGGCGTCCTCCTGGACGCACGGCTGTCTTTAGAAGATCATTTGACGGCCGTGGCCAGGGGGGCTTTCTATCAGGTTCGCCTGATACGCCAGTTGCGCCCCTTTCTAGATTGGGACTCCCTACGCACAGTCACTCAGGCACTTGCCACTTCCCGCCTGGACTACTGCAATGCTCTCTACATGGGGCTCCCCCTGGGGTGCACCCGGAGGCTCCAGCTGGTCCAGAACGCGGCCGCGCGGGGGATTATGGGGGCGACGAGGCGCTCCCATGTGACACCTCCTGCGCGAGCTGCACTGGCTCCCGGTGGTCTTCCGGGTGCGCTTCAAGGTGTTGGTGACCACCTTTAAAGCGCTCCATGGCTTAGGGCCGGGGTACTTACGAGACCGCCTTCTGCCACCAATAGCCTCCCACCGGCCAGTACGCTCACACAGAGTGGGCCTCCTCAGGGTGCCGTCCGCCAGACAATGTCGGCTGGCGACCCCCAGGGGGAGAGCCTTCTCTGTGGTGGCGCCCACCCTCTGGAACAACCTCCCCCCAGAGTTACGTACAATAACAGACCTCCGGATTTTTCGTCGGGCCCTGAAAACCCATTTATTTCAACTAGCTGGGCTGGCTTGAGTCAAATTTTAAATTGATTTTAAATTGGAACAGTTTTAATTACGGCCAAGATATTTAATTATTTTAATCAGTTTTTAGATTTTGTATGTTTTGTATGTATGTCTTGTTTTTACTTTGGCTGTTCACCGCCCTGAGTCCTATATTGGAGAAGGGCGGTATAGAAATTTAAACAAACAAACAAACAAATAAATAAATAAATAAATAAATAAATAAATAAATGTGTGTTAACTGCAGACTGTCAGCTTTAATTTGAGGGTATGTACATCCAACTCAGGTGAACGGTGTAGGACTTACAGCAGTTTGCATATGTGCCTCCCACTTGTTAAGGGACCAAAAGTAATGGGACAGAATAATAATCATAAATCAAACTTTCCCTTCTTAATACTTGGTTGCAAATCCTTTGCAGTCAATCACAGTCTGAAGTCTGGAACGCATAGACATCACCAGAAGCTGGGTTTCATCCCTGGTGATGCTCTGCCAGGTCTCTACTGCAACTGTCTTCAGTTCCTGCTTGTTCTTGGGGCATTTTCCCTTCAGTTTTGTCTTCAGCAAGTGAAATGCATGCTCAATGGGATTCAGGTCAGGTGATTGACTTGGCCATTGCATAACATTCCACTTCTGTCCCTTCAAAAACTCTTTGGTTGCTTTTGCAGTATGCTTTGGGTCATTGTCCATCTACACTGTGAAGTGCCGTCCAATGAGTTCTGCAGCATTTGGCTGAATGTGAGCAGATAATATTGCCCAAAACACTTCAGAATTCATCCTGCTGCTTTTGTCAGCAGTCACATCTTCAATAAATACAAGAGAACCAGTTCCATTGGCAGCCATACATGCCCACGCCATGACACTACCACCACCATGCTTCACTGATGAGGTGGTATGCTTAGGATCATGAGCAATTCCTTTCCTTCTCCATACTCTTCTCTTCCCATCACTCTGGTACAAGTTGATCTTGGTCTCATCTGTCCATAGGATCTTGTTCCAGAACTGTGAAGGCTTTGTTAGATGTTTTGGCAAACTCTAATCTGGCCTTCCTGTTTTTGAAACTCACCAATGGTTTACATCTTGTGGTGAACCCTCTCTATTCACCCTGGTGAAGTCTTCTCTTGATTGTTGACTTTGACACACATACACCTACCTCCTGGAGAGTGTTCTTGATCTGGCCAACTGTTGTGAACGGTGTTTTCTTCACCAGGGAAAGAATTCTTTGGTCATCCACCACACTTGTTTTCCATGGTCTCCCAGGTCTTTTGGTGTTGCTGAGCTCACCGGTGCATTCCTTCTTTTTGAGAATGTTTCAAACAGTTGTTTTGGCCATGCCTAATGTTCTTGCTATCTCTCTGATGGGTTTGTTTTGTTTCTTCAGCCTAATGATGGCTTGCTTCACTGATAGTGACAGCTCTTTGGATCTCATCTTGAGAGTTGACAGCAACAGATTCCAAATGCAAATAGCACACTTGAAATGAACTCTGGGCCTTTTATCTGCACATTGTAATTGGGGTAATGAGGGAATATCACACACCTGGCCATGGAACAGCTGAGAAGCCAATTGTCCCATTACTTTTGGTCCCTTAACAAGTGGGGGGCACATATATAAACTGCTGTAAATCCTACACCGTTCACCTGAGTTGGATGTACATACCGTCAAATTAAAGCTGACAGTCTGCAGTTAACGCACATTGTGTTTGTTTCATTCCAACTCCATTGTGGTGGTGTATAGAGCCAAAGATGTTAGAATTGTGTCGATGTCCCAATATTTTTGGACCTGACTGTACATATGTTATGCCTTTAAAGTTGTAACACAAATATGCCACATTGACTAACTTCCTGGAACAAACATGTACTGTTATTGGGGTCTATAAAGTATCTGGCATTTGTCAAAACACATGTTCCACCTTTTGATCAGAGCCTTATCTCTGTATCGGTATTTTGAGTTCCCTTCACTCCAGGGGGCTAAATAGACAAGTGTGAACACAAAGAAGATGATCAAGAAGAGATAACGCTAATGGTGCTAATCAAGGGGCTCTACCCTGTTCCAGGGGATACACAAATCAAAGATGCCAGAATTGGAGGTTTATGACTTTCCTAAACAATGTAAAAGGGGTTCACATTCCCTCTCTTGTTTGTAGTTGTTACCTGCATGTATCTTGTATGTGTTTGGAACAGCTAACCATTGAAGCTTGATCAAGATTAAATGCTAGTTTACTCAAGCCTCTGTTTAAGTTTCTTGTTTGGTATTTATGAGCTTAAACATATTATTATTGGACCTTACACAACTAAAGCCGGGTTCCCCAGCTGGCTTGAAGGGAGGGTCTCCCCCAGGACTAGCTTCCTCACTGGGGGGAAAGAGAGAGACAGGTGGCGGGGGAGGGGCGCAGAAAGAAGACCCCCCCCGACCTGAGGAAGTCGGGCGCTCTCACGATCATGTGCTGGAAGTCTTCCAGAGAGAGCCGGCCATCGTTGTCCAAGTCGGCTTCCTCGATCACTTTGTTGCACACCAGGCTGACCTCCTCCGGGGTCAGCTCTTTGCGGGTCAGCTTGTTGACCGTCTTCTCCAGGTCAGACTTGCAGATGTAGTTGTCATCATTAAAGTCTGCTGAAGGAGCCCCCGCAACGCTTAGTGACAGCCAGAGGAGGGACTACCCTCACCCACCCTTGGCCTCCGACCTCCACGGACGGAAAGGGAGAGCTGTTGCTTTCCTCTGGAAAGTCTGTGGCCCACTACTGGGCTGCAGCCTTTTTGCAATCGGGCTGCGTGAGTGGGTGGCTGGGTCATACGCCTGTGCCCGCATGCACAGCCCTACTCATGTCCCCACTTTCCCCCCTTCCCCCAGCTCCAGGCCCCCAACCTTGAAAGGTTGGGGAATTCTCTGGAAGACGGAGCATCCAATATCCAGACTCAGCCAGCAACAGCTGGTCCTTCCCCCTACCCCGCAAAGGAAAGGAAGGGGCCCCGGGAGTTCCAACTCATTAGCCCAGCGTGCCTGGCTGGAGACCTCAGTGTCCTTGGTGGTGCTTAATGAAGGACAAAAGTGGCAGCTGCAGCTCCCTGCCTCCCTCTGAGCATCCCATGGTTCCTCCCTGCAGATGGCACCCACCCCCACCCACCCCACTCCAGCACCTGCCTGCTCACCATAGATTTTGAAGGTGTAATAGGCCTTGAGGTCACGTGGTGCCATTTCGCTCATGACTGAGAACATGTCCAAAAAGTCATCCAAGGTCATGTTGCCTTCCCCGTCCTCGGAGAAGACCTCGGCTATGCTCTGGCGGAAGGGATTGTCCTGTGGGGTGAGGGGAAGAAGGCATAGAATCATAAGATAGGCCTGGAAGGGACCTTGGAGATCTTCTAATCTCACACCCTCCCGAAGGCAGGAGATCTTGTAACTTCCTGGAGAAATGGTGGCCCAATCTTTTCTTGAAAAGCTCCAGTGATGGAGCACCCAGAGCTATTCCATGGACTACGGGGAAATTTCTCCTGAATCCCAGGCTGAATCTCCCTCCGATGTGCTTCCACCCGCTGCTTCTGATCTTGCCCTCGAGTGCCATGGAGAATCCCTCTGCACCCACCTCCTGCTGGCAGGACGACAGCTAACCTACCTGAGCCTCCTTCCCGTGAGGCTGAACACGCCCGGTTCCCTTAGCCGCAAGTGGCCTGCGTAGATTTTGAACCCAAGTCCTGGCTGTCGAGTGCCCTTCGAGGCCAGAGGAATCCAGAATCACCTTTGATTGCTCCAGGGGAACTATGGTTTGAGGAAGCCAAGGGCGCCCCCCCCCTGCAAAAGCCCCTTCCAAGCCATGATATGGACATGAGCCTCCACCTGCCTTTTCTTATCTGCATACCTCTGGAGACCAGGGCTACTCTATTCCCAGAGTAGGAGAAGGTGATTCTTCCTCTTTCTCTGGCCTGAGGACAAGAGTTCCTGCCCGTTTTCCCTGAAGCTCCCCCTGGATCCAAATAAACCGTCCACTTTTCTTCCCAAATTCCTTTAATTCAATTTTGTTTAGCTCAGAACTCGCAGAGAAAGTCCCCGCTTCATATTTGACTGCTTTGTATGTTCGCTTTAAGCGTTTGTGCCAAATTCCCCGTCAACTGTCAACCACTTGCTGATCTGAAAGGTCGGCAGTTTGGCGGTTTGAATCCCTTGTGTAGGTCTCCTGCGTGAGCAGGGGGTTGGACTAGATGACTTCCAAGGTCCCTTCCAATTCTGTTACTGTTACTGTTACTGGTTATTGGTTTGCCTTTATAGCATCAGTCTCCAATATCAATTAAGGAAGAGTTTGATTAATTATACTTTTTTTTTATATACACTTTATTGATTTTTTTTTTAAGACAAATAAAATATAATAACAATTTTGTTTGACATCGGATTCGCAGTGTTTGTACATATATACATGAAAAAATATCTGGTGTCATTTATACTATACATTTCTAGTTAATTTCTGCACCTTTAACTCCTTCCTTGATTCTATCATTTATCCATTCGTACCATCTTCCCCATACCATATCGTAATCTGAATTTTCATCATCACTTATCTCGTGTGTTAATTTACTTATCTCTGCACACTCTAATATTTTGCTAATTATAAGGTCATCTGGTGGTAGGTCTTTCTTTTTCCAGTATTGAGCGTACGCCAGTCTGGCAGCTGTAGTTATGTGTATTAGGAGGTGGACCTTTTCCTTTCCATGTCCTTTCTTTACCATTCCCAGGAGAAATATTTCTGGATTCAAATCAATTTCTTCTTTGAGTATGTCTTTCAACCATCTCCGAATTTTGCTCCAGTATCTTTTTGCTTCGGGGCATGTCCACCACATATGAAAGAAGGTGCCCTGACCATGACCGCATTTCCAACAATTTGGGTGTACATTGGGGAACATCTGTGCTAATCTTGCAGGTGCTAAGTGCCACCTATGAAGCATTTTGTAATGATTTTCCTTGTACGTGGCTGCTCTAGTTAATTTATAATTTTTATTCCACGCCTCTTCCCATTCGTTAAAGTTCAAACTATGCCCGATATTTCTCTCCCACGCTCTCAATTGGTTTCTGATTATGTCCTCATCTCTATCCTCATCTAATAAGTAATTATACAGCTTGGCCAACGCTTTTTTTCCTGGTCCCATCAGAATTTTGTCTAATCCGTTGTACCCTAATTCTAAGCCAAATTCATCCTTATCTTTCTGGTATCTTGATTTTATTTGCATGTAAGTCCACCAATCTAAGATTATGCCTTGGTCTCTCAGGGCATCATTTGATTTAAGGTTTCCCCCTCCGTCGACGATGTCTTTGTATCTGCACAGTTTCTCCATTCCCCACCTGTTGGGATAAATCAATGCCTCTACCGTAGAGAGCCAATTTGGGACTTTTGTATAATATCTCTGTCTAATCCCCGCCCACGTTTGTATTAGGGAGTCCCTGATTTTATGTCTGTGGAAGTAGGTTTTCTTTTTCTTATCTTTGTCCCATAAATACGCATGCCACCCTCTCTGTAAATCATGGCCTTCTAACATTAGGATTCTCTTATTCTCCAAAGTGATCCATTCCCTTATCCATATCAGCTTTGCTGCTCTATAATACATTTCCCAATTCGGGAGTCCAAATCCTCCCACGTTCCTTTTTTCCTGTAAGATTTTAAGTGAAATCCTCGATTTTTTTCCCTCCCAAACGAAATCCCTAGTGATCTTATTTAATTCTAGGAAAAAAATTTTCTCTAAAATCATTGGTAAGTTTTGGTATAAAAATAAGATCTTGGGGAGGATGTTCATCTTGATTGCCGCAATTTTGCCTATAAGTGACAATTTAATCTTTTTCCATCTATCCAAATCTTGTTTTAATTTGTTAATTAATGGAGTATAATTATCTTCTCTTAGAGATGAACACCTTTTGGTTAGCCAAATTCCTAAGTATTTTATTTTTGGGACAACCTGTAGGCCCAAAGTTCCTTCTATCTCTTTCTTCTGCGCCTCAGTTACATTCTTAGTTAGTATTTTGGTTTTAGATTTGTTCAATTTAAAGCCAGCCACCTCGCCATATTTACCCAATTCCTCTAATACTTTTTGTCCAGATGTTAATGGGTCTTCTAGTATTTTTTTTTTTTTTTAAAGAAAATTTTAAGGGGACCCGGGAGGAAGGGAGGGGGTTGTGAAAGTGGACCTGGGGGGGTCCAGATAGCTACTGAGCGGGGTGACAGGTTGATTGGCTGCAGCAGAGGGGTCAGGAAAGAAAATTTATCCGGGGAGCAGGGGGATAACAAGAAGGGCAATGCAATTGAAATAATGAGTGGGAGGGGCAGGTATGACGGGCGCAGGGGACCATATCATGTGCCGGGGGTGCGCATACGCTGTTTACGAGCAATTGCGCACTCCGGTCCCCACTGCGCGCCTCATGGCCTGGGTTGTGCAGAGTCTCAGGCCCAGGGTCCGCGGCTGATGTTATGTAATGCCAGGTCGGTTGTTAATAAAGCCCCCCTCATCTGTGATCTTATATTGGAGGGGGGTGCGGACCTGGCAGGTATTACGGAGACCTGGTTGGGCCAAGAGGGGGGGGGTCCCCCTCGTTGAAATGTGCCCACCAGGTTTTCGTGCATTTCATCAGCCAAGGGCCCAGGGGAGGGGTGGGGGAGTGGCGGTGATTATTAGGGAGAGTCTTTGTCCGAGGGAGACCACTGTTCCTCAGATAGCCGGATGTGAGTCCCTCTTTGTGAAGTGGGGCCGTGGGGTGCAGATGGGTTTGCTGACTGCGTACCTGGCTCCCTGCCACGTGGCAGCGACCCTACCCGAGCTACTCGACGTCATCGCCGGGGTGGCGGTGGATACCCCCAGACTTATTGTCATGGGGGATTTCAACCTTCCATCCGCGGGTGAGACGTCAGAGGTGGCTCGGGAGTTCATGGCTTCCATGACGGCCATGGACCTGACCCAGTTAGTTCAAGGCCCCACTCACATAGGAGGACACACTCTGGACTTGATTTTTATCTCTGGTCAGTGGCTGAATGATCTTGGTAGAGGGGACTTAGACATTAAACCCTTGTCATGGACAGATAGATCATTCGCTCCTTCACTTGGACTTTCCTACCGCTTGCCCCCGCCGCGGGGAGACGGAACCGACTAAATGGTTCCGTCCCAGGCGCCTGATGGATCCAGAAAGGTTCCTGACGGAGCTTGGGCCATTCCCTGAGACCCTGACACACGACTCGACTGAAGAGCTGGTGGCCGCCTGGGAGAGTGCAGCTGCCGGAGCTTTGGATCGTGTCGTGCCTTTGCGGCCTCTGACCCGATGCCGATCTCAATTGGCTCCTTGGTTTTCTGAGGAGCTGAGAGAGATGAAGCGTCGGAAAAGACGCCTAGAGAGCATTTGGAGGACTAGTCAATCCGATTCCGACCGGACACAGGTGAGGTCTTATATCAAGACCTACCTTGTGGCGATAAAAGCGGCGAAATCTAACCATTTTTCCACTCTTATCGCATCTGCAGAGAACCGCCCAGCCGCCCTGTTTAGGGTGACCCACTCCCTTCTTCGGGGGGGGAGTGCGGGAGGATCCCTTGCAGGGTCGAGCTGAGGATTTTGTGCAATTCCTGCACGATAAAGTCGCTCGGATTCGGGAAGGCTTGGACTCCGACTGGGCGAGTCCGGGGGAGGAGACGAGGGTAGGTCTTGAGAATATTATCTGGGAGGAGTTTGATCCTGTGGCTCCCGAGGATGTGGACAGGGTTCTGGGTAGGATTAGTGCCGCCACATGTTTATTGGACCCGTGTCCCTCCTGGTTGGTACTGGCCTCCCGGGAGGTTACACGAGGCTGGCTCCAGGGGATTATAACTGCTTCTCTGAGTGAGGGTGCCTTTCCCGCCGCCTTGAAAGAGGCGGTGGTGAGGCCCCTCCTCAAGAAGCCTTCCCTGGACCCGGCTGAATTAGCCAACTACCGTCCGGTCTCCAACCTTCGTTTTGTGGCGAAGGTTGTTGAGAGTGTGGTGGCACGACAGCTGCCCAGGCACCTGGATGAAGCTATCTATCTAGACCCGTACCAGTCGGGCTTCAGGCAGGGGCACAGCACAGAAACGGCATTGGTCGCGTTGGTGGATGATCTCTGGAGGGCTCGGGACAGGGGTTGCTCCTCTGTCCTAGTCCTATTAGATCTCTCAGCGGCTTTTGATACCATCGACCATGGTATCATGCTGCAGCGGTTGAGAGGGTTAGGAGTAGGGGGCACCGTTTTGCGGTGGTTCTCTTCCTTCCTCTCCGGCCGCTCGCAGTTTGTGTTGGCAGGGGGGCAGAGGTCGACCTCGAGGCATCTCGCATGGGGAGTGCCACAAGGGTCGGTCCTCTCGCCTCTTCTGTTCAACATTTATGTGAAGCCGCTGGGTGAGATCATCCGTGGTTTTGGGGTGAAGTGTCACCTGTACGCTGATGATACTCAGCTGTACATCTCCACCCCAGACCACCCCAACGATGCCCTTGATGTGATGTCTCGCTGCCTGGAGGCCGTACGGGCCTGGATGGGGAGGAACAGGCTCAGACTCAACCCATCCAAGACCGAGTGGCTGTGGTTGCCGGCGTCCCGATATAGTCAGCAGGTGCCATTGCTGACTATTGGGGGTGAATCCCTGCCCCCCACAGAGAGGGCTCGCAATCTGGGTGTCCTCCTGGACGCACGGCTGTCTTTAGAAGAGCATATGACGGCCGTGGCCAGGGGGGCCTTTTATCAGGTTCGCCTGATCCGCCAGTTGCAGCCCTTTCTGGACCGGGATGCCTTGCGCACGGTCACTCATGCCCTTGTCACCTCCCGGCTGGACTATTGTAATGCTCTCTACATGGGGCTCCCCTTGAAGAGCACTCGGAGGCTCCAACTGGTCCAGAATGCGGCCGCGCGGGTGGTTATGGGCGCAACCCGCTGTGCCCGCGTGACACCCCTCCTGCGCGAGCTGCACTGGCTTCCGGTGGTCTTCCGGGTGCGATTCAAGGTGTTGGTTACCACCTTTAAAGCGCTCCATGGCACAGGACCCGGGTACCTTCAAGACCGTCTTCTGCCACCAATAGCCTCCCACCGACCAGTCCGTTCCCACAGAGAGGGTCTCCTCAGGGTGCCATCAGCCAAGTTATGTCGGCTGGCGACACCCAGGGGGAGGGCCTTCTCTGTGGGAGCCCCAGCCCTGTGGAATGAACTGCCCCCGGAAATACGCAAGATCTCTGACCTCCGGGTGTTCCGCTGCGCTTTGAAGACCTTGTTGTTCCGCCAGGCAGGGCTGTCAATATAATAATTTTAAATTGGGGTATTTTAAATTTTAGAGTTTTTAAAGCAGCCAAATCTATTTAATTATTTTAATTTTTAATTATTGTTGTGTCTTGTGTTTTAAACTGGCTGTACACCGCCCTGAGTCCTTCGGGAGAAGGGCGGTATAGAAATAAAATTATTATTATTATTATTATTATTATTAGTGCCACGTCATCCGCAAAGGCTTGCGTTTTATAGATCTCTTTTCTAATTTTTAGGCCTTTGATTTCTTTGTTATTTCTAATCTTACGTAGCAGAACTTCTAGAGCCAGAATGAATAATAGTGGTGACAGGGGGCAGCCCTGCCTTACTCCCTTCTTGATTTGGAATGTTCTTGTCCTATCTCCATTAACTAGAATGCTCGCCCTCTGATTGTCGTAGATAGTCTTTATCATCTTTTCGAAGTTTTCCCCGAATCCCATTATTTTAATTTGCTTGGTCATAAAGTTCCAATTTAAATTGTCGAATACCTTTTGGGCATCCAAGAAAACTAAGGCCAACTGCTTTTCTGGGTGTTCTTCGTAATATTCTAAAGTATCTAATACGATTCTCAAATTATCCCTAATTTGTCGCCCCGGGAGAAATCCATTTTGATCTTTATGAATCCAATTATTTAATATTTTTTTGGTTCTTTCTGCCATTATACACATGAATAGTTTGTAATCAGTGTTTAGAAGCGAAATCGGTCTGTAATTTTGGATTTTTTTTTTGTCGGCACCTTCTTTCGGCAGGAGTGTAACATGTGCTTCCCTCCACGAGTCAGGAATTTTTGAGCCCATCAAAACCTCATTGAAAATTTCCATTAATTTAGGTTGTAGGATTTCTTCAAATTTTTTGTATATTTCTCCTGGGAATCCGTCTGGGCCTGGCGATTTGTTGTTTTTGAGTTTGGAGAGAGCCTTTTTAAATTCTTCAATTGTTATCTTAGCGTTTAGCATCTCCTTTTCTTCCTCCGTTATTTGTGGGAGCTCCGCATTTGCCAGATATTGGTCTATTTTTTCTTCCGAGGCCTCCTCTTCTTTGTATAGGGATTCATAATACTCTCTCGCCCTTTCCAATTTGTCTTCTTCTTTGTTTAAAAGATTTCCCTCAGCGTCTTCTAGTATCTGAATTGTCCCTTTTTCATTTTCCTTTTTTAATTTATAGGCCAGCCACCTGCCCGATTTGTTGGCATTCTCAAAGTGATACTGTTTTGTTCTTTTTATTTTTTGAGCTAGCTCCTCTTGATCTAGAATGTTTAATTTATGTCTCCACACCAGCCAATTTTCTTTTGCTACAGTATCTCCAGGTATTTTTTGGAGTTTCTTTTCTGCTTCATCCAGATGTTTAATAAGATCTTCCCGGGATTTCCTTTTTAATTTATTTTTATATGCAGAGTAGGATATTATTACCCCTCTTAGGTAGGCCTTCATTGTGTCCCATATTATTTCACGGGGTGTCCCTTGGTTCTCATTTTCTATAAAGAAAGTCTTTAATTCTCCTTTCAATTTTTCCACACACTCTTTGTCACATAGTAGTTTTGCATTGAGCCTCCATCTCAGTTGTTTCTTTCTCTTTGTGTTTCTCCATTTTATTTCCAGGGGGTTGTGATCTGCCCATATGTTTGGGCTGATTTCTACCGTCTCTATTTCTAACCCCAACGTCCTGGTAACCCAGACCATATCTATTCTCGACCATGACTGTTGCGGATTGGAATAGAATGTGTATTGTCTTTCGCTTGGGTGTAAAGTTCGCCATATATCAATTAAGTTCATCTCCTCCACCAAGTCGAAAAATGCTTTTGGTAAAGTCGTCCTTTTGTTTTTGTTCATTTTATTGCTTTTGTGATCGTTGTCTGGGTCTACGATTCCATTGAAATCGCCTATCATGCAAATTTCGTTATATTCCATTTTCCCTAGTTGTTCACGAAGCTTTTGAAAATATTCTTCTTGTTTTTTATTCGGGGCATAAATGCCCACTAGTAACATTTTAGTGTTTTCTCTCGTAACTTCAACCATGAGGGTTCTTCCCTTTGTATCATTATATTTCAATTCTGCGTCAATTCCTTTTTTAACATAAATTTCTACCCCTCTCTTTCTTTTTTCTGCTAATGATGTAAATAATTTACCATATTTTTTATACTCCAGACATTTACCATGTCTAGGGTAAATGTTTGATTAATTATACTTTCATTCTGGGGCTACCAGAGTGCCCAAACTTGTTTAATAGTCAAGGACAGGGGTGTCAAATTCAATTTCATTGAGGGATGCATCCTTAATGGGGGGGGCAGGGTGTGTGTGGCTGGCTCAACATCACTCGTGTCGGCACTCGTGGTGGCCCAAGCGCTCTGCCAGTGAAAATGGGCTCCCAAGCTCTGTTTTCACTGGCAGAGGCACCGCGGGCCAATCCTTTGCTGTTTCCAGGGTGGCCCTGTGGGCCAGATCTAAGTAGCGGGCCTTGAGTTTGACACCCTGGTCTAAGAAGATGCCAGCACCACTGGCACTCCAGCAGGCCCCAGTTCGCCCAAACCGACCAAAGTTGTGTCTGCTCACTGACTGAGATCTAGGAGAGCCAGCAGGGATGGGAAGGACAAGAGGACGGGTGGGGGGAGGAGCCCCAATTCAGGTGCCTTAAAGCTACCTCCACCCATTGCCTTGCTTCCCCCTTCGCTGGGTTAAGGTACGAGCCAAAGTACCGCCCTGTGCCCAGAATCAGGAGATCCTGTGGCTGAATTTGGGTGCCAAATGGCTGAATTCTGCAAGTCTTTTCACCTGCCCTTCCTATTTCCACCCTTAAATGCCCATGAGGGGATATTTAGCTATACTATGCTGGGTGTGTGTGTGTTTGTGTCATTGGGGAAGGGAGCAACTTTAGCCTCTCTTTTGGGGGTATTTTAGGGTGTCTCAAGGGTGGGGGCCAGTTGGCATTGCAGGCGACCCCTCCCTCAAGGGAAACATGGCTAGACATACAAAAGGAAGAGTGGGAGGGGGAACAGCCGTGGTTAGGGTTCTTAAGGCTCTTTGTGGGTTTCAGCCCCCTTGACTCCCCTTGTTTGCCCCACTGAACTATTTGCAGTCATGGCTGACTAAGGGTTAGGGATGGACTCCCCTTCTCACAGCAGCACACACACACACACACACACACACACACACACACACACTGACCATCACTCTGCTCTAAGTCCCCCTTGGTGATAGCCTGGCAGAGAGGCTCAAAGCCCACAGAAACGTTCTTCCCGCCCCACCAGGCAGGACCAGCCCTGGATGTCCTGCCTCCCCCCCCACCCCCACATGCATGTCCCAAGCATGCTCAGGTCCAAACTGTCAGGAATAAATGCCTTGCCTCTGACCCAGAGCTAGAGGCAGGGGGGCTGGACAAGCCAGCCCCCAAGGTCCACCCTAACCCAATAACCCCTCCTTACCTTAGCCACGCCCAGGGGGTACTTAAGAGTCAGCCATGAGGTCCTGCCTCAGTTCCAGACTTGTACCTGTAATGATAAGATGCTTCATTAATAAACAATATCTGATTTAATGAATACCTGCTTATGGAGTTATTGGGCACGATCCTTGAACACATTTAACAATATGGTAGCAGAGGATGGTTTAACAGCCCAATCCTAATACTCCACAACATGCAAAGGACCACGACAGACAGGGTGAATACCAGAGCATTCACCAAGAAGATGGCAGAACGGCCTGCCCAACCCGAAGCCACACAAGGAGAGGCACCCGAGACGAGCGGCCTACTCCACCACCCATGCACCCCGTCCAGAAGTGACGAGGGGTGGAAGAAACACGAGACCCCAAAAGGAGAAAAGCACGACCTAAAAGGAAAACTTCTGGAGCTGATAGATTCGTCACAAAGCAACACCGACCTCATCGCGGAACTCCGAAGCCTGATCAAAGGCTGCGAAGCAGCGAGTGAGGAAGATGAAGACGAATCTGACTACAGCGACGAAGATGCGGTAAGGGAGGACTTCCCCCAACAGAAACCCACCGAAAAGGCCGAAGGAGACTTTGCGCCCTTTTTACGGTGGCCATCTTGGGAGGCGACGTCATCGAAAATGGCCGACCACCCACCAATGGATTCCCGAGATTTAAATCTCATGGCGGGAATCGGGGCCTACTCTAAAGTAGCCGCCCAAAACTACCACAAAAAACAAGAAAGCCCGAAGCCAAAACCTACAGGCCCGCCTACCGAGTCTGAGGTCAACAAAGCCATCGAACTAATCACCGCGGCCCTAGGGGACAAGATGAAGTTACTGAACATGCACCCCGGTGCTAGGCCCAAGCGCAAAGTGGACCCTAACGCGAAGAGGGCGGACACCGGCACCCACCCTGGGGAACTGACCGCTACCGCACTGGCCCAGGGCCACCCAGAGCTCCCAAGGAGCCTCCCCATAAAAACGGGACACCGAAGGCGATGGGACTACTCACCGGACCGACAACCGGGACCAGATCCATGGCCCACGGGGCCATCTGCAGGCAGGGGACGTCCATCGGCAGGCAGGGGACTTGGCCCGACACCCGGAGGCGACACCCACACAAGGCCGGGCCATCCGGGACCATTCGCGGCCCCAACGGGACTTCCGACCTCCACCGACGACCCTCACCGCTTCCCGAGGCTCCAGACGACGATCCACGACGATCCCGAACAAGCGAGGCCGACCAAGGAGGAACTGAAGGCCCATCCGGAAGATTGGGGCCTTCACCCGGGAGCTGCGGGGACGAGCTCCTCACTCCACGGTGGCTGGGCAGAAATGAACCTCACGCATGCGCAATGCATCCCTGTAGGAGAAATGGAACAAGACATAGAGCTACACCGACGCAAGCACACAGAGACAAGTCAGTTCAGACTTGCCACAGTCGTTCCTCTGCCTTATTGTGAGTACCCTTACGTGAGGAACCATGGACAGCGACATAATGTAAGTAATTTAACTTACAATTCAGGGACTTTGCCAAGTGACTTTCCCAAACTAAGACTAGATGGGGAGAATTTCCTGGACTGGAACCAGCAGCTCCAAGTCACCCTGCTAAAGGAAGATCTATTATCCCTAGTCACTGACCCCCCAGAAAAACCCTGGACTTTTGAATTAGATTGCATCCACCATAAAGCATACTGTATTGTTATTGCTAGCATTACCCCCAGTATTTACCCCAGCATTAGCCACCACTTGACTGCTCTAGAGGTAATACAGAGGATGCACAAACTATTTTACTGCCAAAGCGTAGCAAGCACCACCAGGTTATCCAGGGAGTTCTACGCCACCAAACTTAAAGCAGGGACCCCAATGATCGAGCATTTATTGTCACTAAATACCACCAGGGCTCAGCTGACACAAAAGGGGGAGGTCATAAGTGAGAGGACCATGATAAGCATCATTGTAAATTCCCTAGACCCCAGCTGGGACACCTTCATCACGCAGATAGACAACCTAGGATCAGGGAAACTCTCACTGGAATTACTAACAAGCAAACTAATAGCTGAAGACAGCATCAGGAAAGACCGCTCACTAAGCCGCAGGGAGCAAAGACCCAGCAGGAAGGCTGAGCCACAGGGTAGGAACTACAGCAACACAGAGTGCTACATATGCGGGTCAAGAAACCATTACAAAAGGGACTGCCCTAGAAACACAGGGGACAGGGACAGGTCACATAGAAGGGACAGACCAGAACAAAGGGCAAGATACACTAGCAGATGCTCACCAGAGGACAGACACAGGCGTAGGGATTCCCCTAGTCCCAGGGACAGGAGAAACCACAGAGACAGCTCCAGGGAGAGCCAGACTGGATCACTGTATGGCATAGGAGATCAAGAGCGACACATAGGCCAGGACAGGGAGGAAGGCACATGGCTGCTGGACTCAGGGGCCACAAACCATACCACATATGACCGTAACTTGCTAACCTCATTTACAGAAGAAAGTTTTATAATAAAAGTGGCTAACCAGAACAATGTGCAATTACAGGTAAAGGTAACGCATACGTGCCGGGGATAGGAGTAATACAAGGAGTGCTATTAGTGCCAAACATACCCTATAACATCCTTGCCACCCTAAAACTAAGCAAGGACAACAATGTCGAGGTGACATTCAAGGAAGGAAAGGCACAGGTAACTAGAGGGGGCAAAAGGATAGGGAAAGTAGTAATCAGTGGGGAACTGCCATTCTTCCACCCAGTCAGGGACAAGCAGCCAGAGGTAAACAATCACCGGAAGGTTAGACCCGACAACCCAGACGACACAAGTGGGAAAGTAGAGGGGGTTAGTCACACACACACCACTGATGATCCAAGTGAGCAGGGGACACCCAGGAAAGAAAAGCCAGCGATAGGAAAGCTAATGCATGACAACTGTGCCCACCTGTTACACAGAAGACTAGGACACATTAGCTTCCCTGTGGTGCAGAAAATGATGGAATGCTCTGAAGGTGTAAAAATAAAGAATTGTGAGAACTATCTCGAGTGTTCCATTTGTAAGAGCTCCAAATTAAAAACCAAACCAAGGCCCAAAAAGTCAGTGCGCACAACCAATTCAATCTTCCAACTCATACATATGGACCTAGTGGGACCACTAAGGCCCTCCATCAAATACAGGAAGAGGTACTTCCTGACCATAGTGGATGATTTCAGCCGCTATGGCTTCGTATACACGCTAAAACACAAGAGCGAAGTATTCCAAAAATTTAAGGAATTCTACGCAAGGGTGGAGACACAACATAATACCAAGATCAGACAAATAATGACAGACCGGGGGTCTGAATTTTTGTCAAGCGACTTCTCCCAATGGCTAAAGACACGCGGGATAGTCCACTACACGACTTCTCCTTTTTCCGCCTTTCAAAATGGCGTTGCAGAATGAAAAAACGGAACACTGCAGACCATGATGAGGTGCGCACTAGCGGATGCCGGTTTAGGGCAGCATTTCTGGTCAGAAGCACTCATTTATTCGAACTACACTTTGAACAGGTTATGGTCCAGCGTACTAAATAAAACTCCATACGAGTTAATGTACCAAAGGAAACCACAGGTGTCACATTTACACATATTCGGGGTCACAGCAGATGTGCACATCCCCAAACAATTGAGACATAAGGGAGACAGGGTATCCAGAAGGCTGAGGTTCATGGGGTATGAACCAGGGACGAAGGGATATAGATTCATAGACAGCAATAACAATTTCGTGATATCACGAACAGCTGTCTTCCACGAAAATGCCAACTGGTCCAAGATACACCTCAACGAGGTGTCCCTTAGCAAGGACGGATCAGGGGATGACCAAAGGGAGATAAAACACCACACAGGAATGGGTACAGAGCAGGAAAAGAGCAAACCCAAGAGACAGGAAATACCAGTGAAGGGGTGGAAGGAGAACCACCCATGCATCAAAGTGGACTCACTCACCGAGAGAGAAGCTAGGTACATGCATGACACAGAGACACCCCCCGACAGGCCAATCAAGGCAAACAGGGGCAAAAAGCCAGAAAGGTTAGAGGACTACGTGTTATCCCTCCACACTAACCAACTAACCCCCAACACATATGAGGATGTACTGAAGTTACCAGATGGGGAAAGAGCAAAATGGGAACAAGCCATGGAGAGGGAAATGGACAGCCTGAGGGAACTAAACGTATACACTCCCTCTAAAGTCCCAACAGGAAAGACGACCATAGGCACCAGGTGGGTCTACAAAATTAAAACACTAGAGGGAAACAAAGCACTCTACAAGGCTAGGTTGGTGGCACAGGGGTTCGCCCAAAAATACCCTGATGATTACACGGAAACGTACTCCCCCACAGTCAGGGCTGAAAGCGTAAAATGTGTGTTGGTAATTGCATCACTACTTGGGTTAGAAGTACATCAATTCGACGTGCAAACCGCTTATCTGCACGCTGAGCTTGATAAAGAGATATACGTGAGAGTGCCACCTAGCCAAAACACCAGGAAGGGAGAAACCTGGATCCTAAACCGAAGCTTGTATGGACTCAAACAGTCAGGGAAACGCTGGTACGAATGCTTATCCAAGACATTGAAGTCCATGGGATTCTCAGCCACCTCGGCCGACAACTGCTTCTTCACCAAGAAGTCAGACAGTTCCCTCGAGTATGTCTTGATATACGTGGACGATACATTGTATATTGGTGATCAGTCTAGCAAATGTAATGACTTTGCCAATGAGCTGGGAAAACATTTTACACTGAAGATATTGGGTAAGGTAGATAAATACTTGGGGGTGCAAATCACAAAAACAGACAGAGGTTTCCAACTGTCACAGAAAGACAAAATTTTGGAACTGATACATAAATGAAACATGACAAACGCCAAGGGGTGTGAAACACCAATGCAACCAGACTTCTTGAAGGACATGTATAATGAGGCTGAGGCGTTCAAGGACAACACATTATACAGATCCACCATAGGCTCCCTATTATACATTGCGAACTGGACAAGGCCAGACATCGCCCTGCCAGTTAACTTGCTGTCCCGACATGTAGGTAAACCCACTGTGTACCACTGGGAAGCCATCAAAAGGGTATTGAGATATCTAAAGCATAGCTCCGATGCTTGCCTATCACTAGAACCCGAGAACACCACAACACCCACACTCACATGCTATGCAGACGCTGATTGGGCTGGGGATGTGAAAAGCAGAAAGAGCACTTCAGGTTACGTATTCTTTCTAAACAACAGCCCAGTACATTGGTACACAGGCAAACAGGATCTGGTAGCTACATCCACAACAGAGGCCGAATATATTTGTTTGTCCAAGGCCGCCAACAACTTGGTCTGGTTTGATGACCTGCTCGCAGACATATGGGCCGAACCAAACTATCCCATCATCATGCATGAGGACAATAAAGCCGCTATGGAAATATCAAAGGCTGAAGCAGTGGGTCAAAGGTCGAGACATATCGACATAAAGTACAAACACGTTAGACAGTTCACAAGCATAGGATTCATAAGAGTTATACAGTACATTGTGACACAGAAGAACAAACAGCGGACATTCTAACAAAGCCATTACAAAACAAACAGCACACATATCTAACATCAAAATTAGGTGTCCTCCTGAAAAAGACACCTCAGGTATGCACCACCCAAGAACACCTCGGCCAGGCATTTAGAGGGGGTTTTGTCAGGAATAAATGCCTTGCCTCTGACCCAGAGCTAGAGGCAGGGGGGCTGGACAAGCCAGCCCCCAAGGTCCACCCTAACCCAATAACCCCTCCTTACCTTAGCCACGCCCAGGGGGTACTTAAGGGTCAGCCATGCGGTCCTGCCTCAGTTCCAGACTTGTACCTGTAATGATAAGATGCTTCATTAATAAACAATATCTGATTTAATGAATACCTGCTTATGGAGTTATTGGGCACGATCCTTGAACACATTTAACACAAACTGGCTGCCTTCCCTGCAGAGAAGACCCTGCTCCCATCCCCACCCCCCTGTACCTTGAGCTCTGGCATGCTGGCAATCAGCTCATAGGGGAGCTTCACGCTGGGCTTCCTGGTGTAGTCTTGTGGCACTAACTGGGGTGCCAAGTCACGGTACTTGTCAAACAGCCTGCAAGGAAAGAAGCAGAGGAAAGGTTTTCATCTCGGCTGGCGGGCCCAGGCCTGGCCTCGGGGCACCTGCCTTCAGTGGGTGAGAACAAGAAGAGAGGATGCCCATGTTGGGCTGAAGATCCCCAGGAACACCGCCCTGCACCAGAGAAGCTTCCTGACTGGCACAAGGTTTGCAAAGCACCTCCACCACAAGGGAACCCTTAGCCTTGGCAATGCTATGGACGTCGGCTGCTCTGGCACCCCTGGTTGGGGTTCATTTGTTCATTTATATCCCACCCCAGGGGTGAAATTCACTTATCTTCCCTACTGGTTTGCAAATGTGTATGCACCATTGTCTGCACATGTGCAAAGCCCAGAGGCTTAAAATCATCACAAAAAAGCAACGTCATGACATCTATGCGGGTGGGCGGAGCCTCCCGCAGCCGCCGCTACCCGTTCGCCTGAGCCAGATAGAACTGGCTGAATTTCACCCCTGTCCCACCCGTATTATTTTGATAAATCACTCAAGACGGGGAACGCGTGAAAACTCCTTCCTTCTCCCAGTTTTCCCATCTGTGTGGTGAGAAAGAAGGACTGGCCCAAAGTCACCCAGCTGGCTCTCCCACCTGAAGTGGGACTAGAACTCCCCGTCTCTTGGTTTCTAGCCTGGAGGGGCTTCAGTGCTACACCGAGCTGGCTCTCTGAGCAGTAGATCCACTCTTGAATTGTTGCTCTTCTCACAACCTTTATTCTGCAACTTTATTCCGGGTTCTGAATTCCAGGATGTAGCATTTCCTTTAAATTAAGACCCTCTTTCAGGAGGTCTGCCAGAGGCATCCTCGCATCCCACCTTTCTGTTGCCTCAAAATGAAACATTCCCAGCTCCCTCCAGCCATTGCTTCATCAGCCACGATGGCCTTTTTTGAGACCCGTCTGTTATGTCCTTATTTGGGCATCCGCCGGGGATTGGCTAATCCCCCGGCGGGGAACTCAAAGAGCTGTCATTGGGTGGCTGAGCCTGCCGGAGCGTATTTAAAGAGCCCCGGCAGCCCAGCCACTCGTCTTTTTCTTGTACTAAATAAAGTACTGAATTGGACCAGAGCTGGTCGCGTCTTGATTCCCTGCGCCGATCTAACACTGGTGACGAAGGACTAGAACCAAGCGACGAACCTCGTGGCGCGAAGCCAACCTCAAGAGCTAAGTCACTTAGCAGCTGAGTCACTTGTAGGCATTTCCAGAGGCATGGCAGCAGCTGAAGTCCCATTACCAGCCCTTGCTCCTTTCCGCCCAGGGAAGGACAAGTGGAAATCCTACGTAGTCAAATTCCGGCAATACCTGAGAGGCAACAACATCAGGGATGCCGACGACGACTGAAAGAAGGGCATCTTCCTGGCCAACTGCGGCTCAGAAGTCCTCGACATGGCCATCGACCTGGTGGCCCCACGGGATATCGAGGAAGTGCCATGGACCGATCTGCTGCAGATCTTGCAAGACCACTACGCCCCAACGGGAACACCAGTGGCAAACCGGTTCACCTTCCATCAGAGGGATCAGAAGGAAGGGGAAACCATCAAAGAGTTCGTGGCCGCCCTGCGCCAAATCGCAGCCAGCTGCGAGTTCGACCATGTGGACAATGCCATTGCTGACCACGTGGTTTTCGGCATGAGGGACAGAGGCCTGCAGAAGAAGTTCCTGAGCAGGAAAAAGCTCGTGCTCAAGGATGTGGTGGAAGAAGCTACCGCATCCGAAATCTCTGAGCAAGCAGCAGCCGCAGTGATCCGGGCAAAGGGAATCCACAAGATTCGCAGTACCACACAATCATCGACTGAGGATTCCACAGCTGGCTCAGAGTCGGAGGAAGAGTCCACCGTCCACAAGGTATCCAGACCCCCAAGGTGGGAAACCGCACAAAGGAACTACAAGGGGGAGCGCTGCACCAGCTGCAGAGGGGACCACGCCAGAGCCAGCTGCAAATGGAGAGACGCAACCTGCAGGCGTTGTAACAGAAGGGGGCACATCGCAGAGGCTTGCAGAGCTGAGGAACCAGCCCCAGAGCCCTCCAGCCACCGACCTCGTGAAAATCAGGAAGACAACGTGAGGTCATCCAAACGGTCCTCCTACCAATCCAGACGGGGTGAGAGTGACGGAAACCGAAGGAGAGCAGTGCACCAAACTACAATACACTTCTCCGACGACGACAACACCACCACCAAGTGCCACGTGACCATGCTGTTGGAGGGAACCCCATGTTCCATGGAAGTAGACTCTGGCTCCATCTACTCCATCATGGACTGGAAAAACTTAAAGCGCATCAAGCCAGACGTCCGCAAGAAGGACCTGAAACCCCTGCGCTCCAGGCTGGTGGATTTCGGAGGGAACCACATCGGAGTCCTGGGAAGAGCCTCACTCCACGTGTCTTACCGAGAATTCCAAGGCGACCTCCCCATCACCATCGTCGAGCACAGCCGCCCGACCCTGCTAGGCATGGAGTGGTTCAAGCCACTAGGGCTCGGGATAGTAGGGGTTAACCAAATTCATCAGGACGAACTCGACACCCTCCTCGAAGAGTTCAAGGAAGTCTTCGACGGTAAACTGGGGAAATTTGTGGGAAAGCCCATTTCCTTTAATCTTGATAAGGCAATTACCCCCATTAGGCTTAAGCCCCGCAGAGTTCCGTTTGCCCTGAGGCCCAAAGTAGATGCTCAGCTAGATAAGCTGATAGCCCAGGGCATGTTGGAACCGATCGATCATGCAGCATGGGAGACGCCAATTGTGACCCCCATGAAGCATGATGGATCTGTGCGCATCTGCACCGACTATAAATGTTCGATCAATAAGGCCCTATCGCAGAGCGCATACCCAGTTCCAGTGGTGCAACATCTGCTGCATTCACTTGGGACTGGGACAATATTTGCAAAACTGGACCTGGCCCAGGCTTACCAGCAATTGCCAGTGGATGAAAAAACTGCGGAGGCGCAAACTATTGTCACCCATAGAGGCGCATTTAAGTGCAACCGCCTCCAATTTGGAGTCAGCGCAGCCCCAGGCATTTTCCAATCGATGATGGAACGCCTTCTCCAAGGCATTCCAGGGGTGGTGCTGTACTTTGATGATGTGTTAATCTCCGGGCACTCTAAAACCCAGCTGCTTGAGCGACTTAAACAAGTTTTGCAGCCCTTCAAGGAGAAGGGTTTGAGAGTGAGGAGAGACAAATGCATCATTGGGGTCCAGGAGGTCGAGTTCCTGGGCTATCTCATAGATGGCACCGGCATCCACCCCACCAAAGCTAAAGTCAGGGCAATCCACGAAGCTCCAGCCCCCAAAAACAAAGCCGAGCTTCAAGCATTTTTGGGATTGCTAAATTTTTATGCGGTGTTCCTTAAACAGAAGGCAACAGCCGCTGAGCCACTCCATTGATTGCTGGGGAAAGCGGTTCCGTGGAGATGGGGGACAGAAGAGGAAACCGCCTTCAAGACCATCAAGGGACTCCTATCATCAGACAGCGTGCTGATCCAGTACCATGAGACGCTTCCCCTGCTGCTGACCTGCGACGCTTCACCATACGGGATTGGCGCGGTCCTCAGCCACCAGCTCCCCAACGGATCAGAGGCACCCATCGCCTACTTCTCTAAAACGATGTCCAGCACCAAAAGGAATTACAGCCAGCTGGACAAGGAAGCCTTGGCCATTGTGGCTGGCGTCAAGCGCTTCCATAAGTACCTATATGGCCGGAACTTCACGGTCATCACAGACCATAAGCCACTATTGGGACTGTTAGCGGGTGACAAGCCCACACCCGGTTCCATGTCGCCCAGGATGACACGCTGGGCCATCTTCCTTGCCAGGTATTCGTACAAACTCACCCACAAGCCCGGCAAAACCATCGGGAACACAGATGCCCTAAGCAGGTGCCCATCCAGGGAGCCAGTAGAAGACCCCGCACCCACCATAAGCCTCCTCCACATCAACGCCGACAGAGACTGCCCAGTGACGTCAGCAGACGTGGCCACCCACACACAGAGGGACCCCATACTCAGACAAGTGAGGTCCTGGGTCCTGCGAGGCTGGCCAGCAGAGAAAACGGCAGAAAAATTCAGCCCTTTCGCATGGAAGCAGCAGGAGCTGTCCACCATGAAAGGCTGTATCCTATGGGGAGACCGGGTGCTGATTCCCAGCGCTCTACAGAAGAAGACGCTCGAGATGCTCCACAATGGACACCCTGGCATTGTGAGGATGAAAGGACTGGCACAGAGTTACGTCTGGTGGCCATCCCTGGACAAGGACATTGAAGAGTGGGTCGCCAGATGTGACCCGTGCCAAGAGGTACGTCCTGCCCCCGCCCAAGCCCCAGTGTCAGAGTGGGAGATGCCCAGCAGCCCATGGGCACGGATCCATATCGACTTCGCAGGTCCAATGCAGGGGCAGTACCTCCTAATTGTCGTGGATGCCTTCTCCAAGTGGCTAGAGGTCATCCCCATGGCATCTACCACTTCCGAAGCCACCATCAGGGCACTCAGGCACCTGTTCGCAACACACGGGCTGCCAGACGTCCTGGTATCAGACAACGGACCACAACTAACTTCCAAGGCCATGGAAGAGTTCCTGGCGGGACAGGGCATCCGCCATGCCCTCACCGCATTTTACAGGCCAGCCGGAAATGGTCAAGCGGAACGCATGGTGAGACTCACCAAGGAGACGCTCACCAAGATGGGTCCGGGTGACTGGCAAGAGAGGATCGACAACTTCCTCCTAACACAGCACATCACCCCGCATGCCACCACCCGAAAGAGCCCAGCTGAGTTACTGATGGGCAGATGCCTGAGGTCACCCCTGGACCGGCTGCACCCCCAGTACAACCCCGAGGTGACAGCAACGGCCAACCGGCCACTCCGCGCCTTCGCCATAGGAGACCCGGTGTTTGCGCTAAATTTCAATGGCTCTCCGAAGTGGCTAAAGGGGAGAATAGAGAGCACAACTGGCCTGAAGTCCTACCGAGTCGAGCTGGAAGATGGACAGGTCTGTAGACGTCACATCGACCAGCTCCGGAAAAGGTGGAGGGGATCGGAAGGAAACCAGCCTGACGAGGTAGGCCTGCAACATCCCGACGAGGTAGGCCTGCAACACCCCGACGAGGCAGGCCTACAACACCCCGGTGAGGTAGGCCTGCGACACCCCGACGAGGTAGGCCTACCACACCCAGGCGAGGCAGACCACCGACACCCCAACGAGGCCGGCCAAGCACATTACCATGCGCTGACCCATCGACAATCCAGAGCGGTAGACCGGGACCTGCAACATGAGGGATGGCAACACCAACCCAGCGAGGTGGGCACCTGTCACCCCAGGGAGAGGGACCACCACAACAGCCAAGGGGTAGACCGGGACCTACCCAGGGAGGAAAAATCGCACCCCTCCAGCAAAAGCGACCAACGACAACCCTGCCAGGGAGACCTCCACTCCGGGCAAGTAGACCGGGGACAACCAAACGAGGGAGGCACACAACACGCAACCCGAGCCGGCCAGCGACCGACCGGCGAGGGAGACCCCGACCAGCATCCTGGCCGGGTCGACCAGCACCAACCCCGCAAGGTCGACCGGCACTAGCCCTGCAAGGTCGGCCAGCACCACTCCGGTAGGGGAGGCGCGCACCACCCAGACCAGGTCGGACAGCACCACCCCGGCGAGGTCGGCCAGCACCAACCCTGCGAAGCCGACCGGCACCAACCCAGCCGCGGAGACGAGCACCACCCCGGCGAGGTTGACCACACCGGACAGCGACAGTGATGGGAGCCACAGAAGTCCAAAGAAACACCAATGGACTTACCGGGCTTCGGACGGCACCCACCGGACAGCAGCGATGTCCAGCCGCGAGGTTCCAGAGACAGGGAAGGACCGGCGACGCCAGCATGAACTTCCAGATGTTGCGGCCGGAGGTGCTTGGACGGGTCCCGCACACTCGATGGCCGGGGCCCCGGCCACCCCTACCGGGGAGCCAGGAGAGACAGGAGCTTTGCTTGCACAGGTCGGCGGCGAAGCTCAGACTGAACTGCGCAGGTCATCCCGGGCAAGCAGGCGTCCCGCCTACTTGCGTGACTTCGTCACGTACATCGATTGTGATGGACATTTTTCGGACTAAGGGGGAAGGAGTGTTATGTCCTTATTTGGGCATCCGCCGGGGATTGGCTAATCCCCCGGCGGGGAACTCAAAGAGCTGTCATTGGGCGGCTGAGCCTGCCGGAGCGTATTTAAAGAGCCCCGGCAGCCCAGCCGCTCGTCTTTTTCTTGTACTAAATAAAGTACTGAATTGGACCAGAGCTGGTTGCGTCTTGATTCCCTGCGCCGATCTAACACCGTCTTTCCATGAAAGTGAATTTCCCTGAATCACAGTTGGACGCACTTTAAGTGTTGTCTGGCTTGTGTGTGTGGTGTGTGTGTGTGGACATATGTGCACTTAGAGTCATTGAGTCCTAGGGTCAGAAGGGACCTTGGAGGTCTTCTAACCCAGCCCTCTGTTCACGCAGGAGACCTTATACCAGGGGTCTGCAACCTTTATTTATTTATTTATTTATTTATTTATTTATTTATTTATTTATTTATTTATTTATTTATTTATTTATTTATTATTTAAATTTATATACTGCCCTTCTCCCGAAGGACTCAGGGCGGTGTACAGCCAAAAATAAAAATATAAAAATATAAAATTTAAAACAATTTAAAGGTATATTAAACAAATTTGGCCCATTTTTTAATTAAAAACCTCCTTTTTTAAAAAACAAATTAAAAACAGTTAAAAGAGCTACGCCAGCCTGGCTTGTTGGAATAGAAAAGTTTTGAGGGCACGGCGGAAGGTGCGTAGATCCGGGATCCTTTGTATCTCTGGGGGCAGTTCGTTCCAAAGGGCAGGTGCCCCCACAGAGACAGCTCTCCCCCTGGGGGCCACCAGTCGACATTGTTTGACCGATGGCACCCTGAGGAGCCCCTCTCTGTGGGAGCGTACCGGCCGGTGGGAGGCTATCAGTGGCAGAAGGCGGTCTCGTAAATATTCAGGTCCTAAGCCATGGAGCGCTCTAAAGATGGTAACCAATACCTTGAAGCGCACCCGGAAGACCACCGGGAGCCAGTGCAGCTTGCGCAGGAGAGGTGTTACATGGGAGCGCCACGTCGCTCCCACAATCACCCGCGCGGCCGCATTCTGGACCAGTTGGAGCCTCCGGGTGCTCTTCAAGGGGAGCCCCATGTAGAGAGCATTACAGTAGTCCAGGCAGGAAGTGACAAGGGCATGAGTGACCGTGCTCAAGGAGTCCTGATCCAGAAAGGGACGCAACTGGCGAATCAGACGGACCTGATAAAAAGCCCCCCTGGCCACAGCTGTCACATGTTCTTCTAAAGACAGCCGTGTATCCAGGAGGACACCAAAGTTGCGAGCCCTCTCCATGGGGGCCAATGACTCGCCCCCAATAGTCAGTGACGGTGTCAACTGACTATATCGGGACGCCGGAAGCCACAGCCACTCAGTCTTGGAAGGGTTGAGCCTGAGCCTGTTTCTCCCCATCCAGATCCACATGGCCTCCAGGCACCGGGACATCACGTCAAGGGCATCATTGGGGTAGTCCGGGGTGGAAATGTACAGCTGAGTATCATCAGCGTACTGATGGAAGCTCACCCCGAAACCACGGATGATCTCACCCAGCGGCTTCACATAAATATTGAACAGAAGGGGCGAGAGGACCGACCCTTGCGGCACCCCACACACAAGGCGCCTCGAGGTCGACCTCTGCCCCCCTGCCAACACAAACTGAGACTGGGCTGAGAGAAAGGAGGAGAACCACTGCAACACGGTGCCCCCCACCCCAACCCCTCCAACCGGCACAGCATGATACCATGGTCGATGGTATCAAAAGCCGTTGAGAGATCTAATAGGACCAGGACAGAGGAGCAACCCCTATCCCTAGCCCTCCAGAGATCATCAACCAACGCGACCAATGCCGTTTCCATGCTGTACCCAGGCCTGAAGCCCGACTGGAACGGATCCAGATAGGCTGTTTCATCCAGGTACTGAGGAAGCTGTTGCGCCACCACACTCTCAACAACCTTCGCCACAAAGCGAAGGTTGGAGACTGGACGGTAATTTGCTAAAACTGCCGGGTCCAGGGAGGGCTTCTTGAGGAGAGGCCTCACCACCGCCTCTTTCAAGGCGGCGGGAAAGAAACCCTCACTCAAAGAAGCATTAATAATCTTCTGGAGCCAGCCTCATGTAACCTCCCGGGAAGCCAGCAGCAACCAGGAGGGACATGGGTCCAATAAACGTGTGGCTGCGCTAAGTGTCCCCAGAATCCTGTCCACGTCCTCGGGAGTCACCGGGTCAAACTCTTCCCAGATAACACTCTCAAGACCCGCATCTGTCACCCCGTCTGAATCTACCCAGTCAGAGTCCAGGTCTTCCCGAATTTGAGCGATTTTGTCATGCAGATACTGTACAAAATCCTCAGCCCTGCCCTCCAAGGGGTCCTCCCACGCTCCCAGATGGAGCAGGGAGCAGGTCATCCTAAACAGGGCAGCCGGGCGGTTATCTGCAGATGCAATAAGAGCGGAAAAATAATTAAATTTTGCCACTTTGATCGCCACTAGGTAGGCCTTAATATGAGACCTCACCAGTGTTCGGTCGGATTCGGAAAGGCTGGCCCTCCAACCGCTCTCCAGGTGTCTTTTCTGGCGCGTCATCTCCCTCAGCTCCTTGGAAAACCAGGGAGCCGAGTGGGATCAGCGCCGGGTCAGAGGCCGCAAAGGCACAACGCGATCCAAAGCTCCAGCGGCTGCCCTATTCCAGGCGGCCACCAGGTCTTCAGTCGCGTCATGAGCCAGAACCTCAGGGAATGGTCCAAGCTCCATCCAGAACCTATCAGGATCCATCAGGCGCCTGAGGCGGAACCACCTCATCGGCTCCGCCTCCCTGCGGCGGGGTGTAGCAGTTCAAAGGTCAAAGTGAAGGAGAGAATGATCCGACTACGACAAGGGTTCAGTCGCTATATCCCCAATATCGAGATCATTCAGCCACTGACCAGAGACAAAAACCAAGTCCAGAGTGTTTCCCCCCATGTGAGTAGGGCCATGAACTAACTGGGTCAGGTCCATAGCCGTCATGGAAGCCATGAACTCCCGAGCTGTCTCAGACGTTTCACCGATGGATGGCAAGTTGAAATCCCCTATGACCATAAGTCTGGGGGTATCAACCGCCACCCCGGCTATCACGCTGAGCAGTTCGGGCAGGACTGCCGCCACGTGGCAGGGAGCCAGGTACGTAACCAGCAGGCCCATCTGCACCCCATGACCCCACTTCACCAGGAGGGATTCACATCTGGCAATCTGAGGAACAGTGGCCTCCCTTGGACCAAGACCCTCTTTTATAACAACCGCCATCCCCCCCCGCCCCTACCCTGTGATCTCGGCTGATGGAATGCGCGGAAGCCTGATGGACACATTTCAACGAGGGGGACCCCCCCCGGCCCAACCAGGTCTCTGTTATACCCGCCGCTCTCTCCCCTCCTGGACAAGATCACAAATTAGGGGGGCTTTATTTACCATGGACCTGGTGTTGCACAGTATCAGCCGAAGGCCAGGGCCCTGAGGATCTGTGCAACCTGGGGAACGAGCAGAGCATTGGGGGCCGGAGCGCACCACCGCTCAAAGACAGCGAGCGCGCACTCCCGCAACAAGATATGGCCCCCTGCTCCTGCCATACCTGCCCCTCCCACCCACAGTACTGATGGAATAGCCCTCATCGACATCGACTCTAGCCCCCTCCTTGACCCCGAGCCCCACACCCCCATGCCGTGACCCCCAGCCGGGCCAGGCCCTGCCCTCAGTGGGTTGTCCCCCAAACCCACGACCCTAGATTCCTTCATCAAACAGCCCTCCCCTCCCCTGGAACCACTTAAAAATTGAACTAAACATTTAAATAAAAAACCCCTCAACCTCCTCTTTGCCGCATGCCACCTCTCGGGGTTCCTTAAACACTCAAAGAGCCATTTGGACCCGTTTCCCACAGAAAAGAAAACACCAGGAGCCACAAAACCCTTCCCATGTCTGACTATTTCTTGAGCGGCCACAAAACTAGCCTATGTAGTTGAATTGAACGTTCTCTTTTCTTCTGAAACTTTTCTTTTCTAGGATTTATCCATGGTTGGCCTACCGGGGGTTGAAAAGCTCAATAAATTGTGTGCCAGCGGGTGTCCCGAGGAGGAACAGAAATGATGGGGCGAGGATACAACGCTGCTTTCCAGTCGCTCATGCGAGTAGGGCCACGAGTACCTGTGATGCTCGCATGAGGCCCCGAGCACCTATGACGCTCTCGCAAGTGGGGCCGTGAGCCCCCATGACCCTTGCGTGCTTGGGGCTGTGCACATGTGCACATGCGTGCGCCCCAGCTGGCCATTCACCCGGCCTGGTTGCGAAAACGCCATGGCCCGGTAATGCACTGTGGCCCACAGGCTGGGGACCCGAGACAGAGGATGGATTCCAGTTTCCGAGGCCGGTCTGAGCGAATGCTTGGTCAGCCTCACCTGGCTGCTGTTAGCGCTGCCCAAAAGCCCCACCTTCTTGCTCTCCCTTTCTCCTCCTGCACACCCTTCCCGCCTTCCTCGGCTGGTGTTTCGGTTTCAGCCCAAGCGTGTTGCTTCCTTCCGCAGTTCGCGGGGTGGGCTCCCTTGTTTTATTTGCTATTGGTCCCTCGAATGTGGGACTTTGGGGGGGGTGGGCGAAGTGGTGAAAAAGTAGCAATGGGGCATTTCCCACACAGGCAGCTGACAAGAGGAGAGGTGTTTGCTTGGCGGGTGTCTTTGTCAGTGCTGTCCTTGCGGTGTTGGGGGGAGCGGGCCCTCTTTTAGTTTGGACAGCCTTGGTCAGTTAGAGGAAGAACAGACAGAAGCCCACATTTCGAAGAGCCTCCCTTCCCAATCAATAATGCATGCCTTGTTCATGGTGCAGTTATGGCCTTGGCTTCCATCCCAGAGATGAAAACGGGCTCACGCTTAGGTTTCATTAACGACAGGCTTTTCCCCAGCTGTGTCCCTTGGACATGGCTTGTCCTACAAATTGTGACAGAGAGTAGCTTTCATCTGAGGAAAGCGCTCTTCCCTCGGATGTCCTGAGCAATGGGCCCGGGGTCCTGCCGTCTTGTGAGAACTCATGACCCATGGAAGGGAGGGCCTTTGTAGCAAGCAGGGGGGTCAATCTATGGTCAAAAACAATGTCCTAAAATTGCATTGCTTTTACACTGTGGTGGTAATCCTACGCACTTTGGCTTGGAGTAAAGGATGCTGAACTCGGAGGGGGCTCCCTTCTGAGCAGACACCCATTGGCGTTTTACTGGTTCACCTGTTGCATGGAGCTCTGTGTGGATGCCAGCCTAAGGAGAAACTGCCAAGCCTTGGCAACCTTCACTTCGCAGCTAGAATAAGAAGCTCCCCTCCATTTGGCTTGGGGGAGCAAGTCGAAAAAAACTGCCTCTTCTATCCCAACCCTTCGAAAAGACTTTCTCCCGTTGGGTCTAGGAATTTGCAGGGTGGTCGCAGGTCTCACCTCAGGATTTCTTTCCTTGTGAAAAATGTGACATCCTGAAAGACGAAAGCAACATGAAACAGGAGCGTGAGAGCCAGCAAGCATAGGATCCTTCGATGCTGGGCAATTTTGCATCATCTATTACCACTTGACAGGAGTCCTCCCTCCTCTCCCCTCCAATTTCTCCTGCATGAAGCCTTGCAATTCCTCCTCATCCCTGCCCAGTCTGTTCCCATCCCTGTTCACCTCACCTTGAGAAGAAGCTCCCTTCACAAGGAGCAGCAACCTTCCTCCCCTCCGAGAAACACAGCAGGAGAGCAAGCAAGCAAGCAAGCAAGCAAGAAAGATAGATAGATAGATAGATAGATAGATAGATAGATAGATAGATAGATAGATAGATAGAGACCGGGTACCTGATAGGCGTCCAGCTGTTCTTGGGTGAAGATGGTCTGCTTGTTACCCATTTCTGTGCCCCCCACAGTGAGCCATGACTTCCTCAGGCCCCAAGGTGGCTTTCGAGAGAGGCCGGAGATGGAGATTAGGCAGAGCTGCAGCCCTGGACTCTGGGAGGCTCGAGAGGATCAGGTGTCTGCTTGCTTTGCTCCATGGATCTCTGGATCATAATAGGGGCATTTCATCAAATCTTCAGAGCGGAAATGGCACGTGGTGAGCGCCCAGCACCCCCTGCTTCTGCCGCGCGCCAGACAGGCTCGGATTACATCATGGGCACCCAGCTGCATCGGACAGCATTTAGGAAACTGTCTCGCTACCTGATGGGTGTAGGTGTGGTGTGTGCTCTGTCTCACACAAGTGCCAAATGCTTCTAGTTGCTTTCTGTGTGGAGATTAGTTCTTTGGGTCTTAAGGTTTACAATAAGGCTTACCCCAAACCCTCTCCTCCCAGCCGCAAATGGGTTCTTGGACGTTTGCTCTCAAAGTCCAGCTGGCATTTGTACAGGATCAACTGGCCATCGATGGAATCCTGCCATTTCACCATCTAGTCAAAATGGCACGGGACCATCAACGCATTCCTCTGATGCCCTGCAGAGAATGCCACATGATGCCCAGAGCTGAAATCTGGCCAGATCTATCTGGCTTGTGTGAACCGGTAGTGCCGGCAGCAGGAGGCTCCGCCCACCTGCTGGGATGTCATTACATCCCATTTTTTACCCTCTGTGCATGTGCAGAAGAGGCGTGCTCCAGCACGCTCCCGTTCCTGAACTGGTAGTGAAGGTAAGTGGATTTCACCGCTGATGATGCCCATCCATCTGTGGCATCCGACAGGGAGGGTGGAAGCAGCAGTGAAATGCACTTACCGTTGATAACGGTTCAGAAATGTGAGCATGCACACCTCTTCTGCGCATGCACAGAGGGTCAAAAACGGGAGATAATGATGTCCCGGTGGGTGGGCAGAGCCTCCCACTGCCAGCCCTACCAGTTCACGTGAGCTGGATAGATCCGGCCAGATTTCACCACTGGATGGAAGTCAAATCATCTCTCCAGTGGCAGGAACAACTTCTACTTAGCCCTGACCTGCTGCGGCATTGTGCTGGCACCAAAGTGGGTTAGGGCCAAGGAAGAGCTTGGCACACAGAGAGAATGGCCACATTCCAGATCAAGACTTCCAAAGAAGGTGAGGGCTTAGAGGTTAGGAATTTTCATCAGATACAGTCGAGTTTTAAGAACAGCAGCCGGCACCATGGAGGAGCCAGGTCCACCTTAGAAGGGAAGTTCCTCAAGGACTTTGGCCAAAGCCTCAATCGGGAGAGATGGGGGTCTGGGTTAGGCTATAGATAGCGGAACAGGGGGAAGGGCGGCCCTCAGTTCCAGGTCATCAGAGTTTCCCCGTTTCAGCATTTTTCATCTGTCTCACTTTTCCTTTTTAATTTGAGATCATGTAGTAGTCACTGTTGTGCCTCGTTGGGTACCATGTTACCTTTTTACATATCCTACAAAAATAACATCACCCTGCCAACAAAAGTGCGTATAGTCAAGGCCATGGTTTTCCCAGTTGCAATGTATGGCTGTGAAAATTGGACCATAAGGAAGGATGAGCGCCAAAGAATGGAGGCCTTTGAACTCTAGTGCTGGAGAAGACTCTTGCAAGTCTCTTGGACTGCAAGGCGATCCAACCGGTCAGTCCTAGAGGAGATCAACCCTGACTGTTCTTTAGAAGGCCAGATCCTGAAGAGGAAACTCAATTATTTTGGCCACCTAATGAGAAGGAAGGACTTCCTGAGCAAGGAAACTTTTTAACGGTGGGAAAGCTTGGCAAACCACATTTCACTGAAGAAGAATCAATTTTATTTCACAAGACCTGGTCCCTTAGGCTGAGGCACAGAGAGAGTGTAGAATAAGGCGCAAAGAAGAGAAAAGCGGTTTAAGGCTTGGGTTCCAGGAAGGGACTCAGACCAGTGGTGAAATCCAATGTTTTTAATTCTGGTTCTGTGGGCGTGGCTTGGTGGGTGTGGCAGGGGAAGGATACTGCAAAATCCCCATTCCCTCCCCACTCTGGGGCCAGCCAGAGGTGGTATTTGCCAGCTCTCTGAACTACTCAAAATTTCCGCTACTGGTTCTCCAGAACCTGTCAGAACCTGCTGGATTTCACCCTTGACTCGGACGCATTCTCATGCAATTTGGGGCCTGTTTTCCCCAAGTTGTATTGCACTGTTGCTGAAGGCAAAGCGTTGGAAAGAAAGCATTGCCATTATCCAGTTAGGAAAGAAATGGTTGAATAGTCAGTAAACCTAGAGTGAAGCCGAAGGAAGGAAGGCTTCACTCAGGTCCGCCGTCCAGGCGGGAAGAATACTTTAAACTGATTGGCCGATCCGTCTGGCAGCTCCTATAAAAGGCCAGGCTGACAGACAGGCTTTGCTGGAGTTTCTTCCTAACAATAAAGAGCTGAAGTCACCACTTCTTTACAGATAGAAAAGGGATGGTTTAGCAGCACACATTCCTTTTTTAAATGCAAGCCACGTCTGAACAAAAATCTTTGGTCCAGATCAGCTTGGTTCGAATTGCCTATGGAAAGCGGAGCGAGGCAGCATCTTTGTTTCCCATGACAAACAGTAGCACATCCCTCCTTCTGCTTCTCCTCCCTATCTGTCTTCTGCTTTGGCTTCTATCTGCTGCTTCTGCTTCTATCTACTTTTCCTTCTGCTTCTTTTCTGCTTCTGTCTTCTTCTGCTTCTCTCTTCTGTCTGTGTTCTTTTGGTTCTGTGTTTTGCTTCTGCTGGTCCCAAAGGTGCTTTTCCCCCCCAAGAGGCAACTGGACTTTCTGGGTTTTCCAGGGGTGAAATCCAGCAGGTTCTGACAGGTTCTGGAGAACCGGTAGCGGAAATTTTGAGCAGTTCAAAGAACCGGCAAATACCACCTCTGGTTGGCCCCAGAATGGGGTGGGAATGGAGATTTTGCAGTATCCTTCCCCTGCCATGCCCACCAAGCAACGCCCACCAAGCCAGACCACGCCCACAGAACCAGTAGTAAAAAAAATTGGATTTCACCACTGGGTTTTTCTTCGAAGATGTTTCGCTTCTCATCCAAGAAGCTTCTTCAGCTCTGATTGGATGTGTGTGTGTGTGGGGGGGGAGGACATTCTGCTGCTGCTGCTTTTTTCCTTCTTCTGCTTCTCCTGATTCTGTCTTCTGCTTTGGCATCTGTTTGCTTCTGCTTCTGCTTCTACCTTTCATCTTCTGCTTTGATCTTCTTTGTTTGCTTCTGCTTCCATAAGCCTGGCTAGGTGGCTCAAAGCCTGGCTAGGTGGCTCAGTGGCTAAGACACTGAGCTTGTTGATCAAAAAGGTCGGCGGTTCGGCGGTTCAAATCCCTAGTATAGGTCTCCTGTGTGAGCAGGGGGTTGGACTAGATGACCTCCAAGGTCCCTTCCAACTCTGTTACTGTTGTTCATCTTTGCTCTTCTACTTCTTGTTTGTTCTGCTTCTGTTTCTGTTGAAGGGACATAATAATAATAGAATAGGTAGAATTAGTGTGACATAATAGTAGAGTCAGTAGAATTGGTTTGACTTGCTGTTTTGCTTCTGTAAGAATTGCTTTGCTAAGAATTAGAATTGCCTCTGCCATTTGCTTCTACCAGTGATCTCACATCTGTGTTATCTTGTTTTTCTGTACCATTCTGCGCCTGGTGGGGGTTGGACTAGATAGGTCCCTTCCAACTCTGTTAATCTGATATCTCAAGAAGCGGGGTTGCTAGGCACTCAGACCCCTGTTCTTTGCTGCACAGCCAATGCAGGGCTACAAGTAGGGCATGGGCCAGGGGGCCAGAACTGGGTACTAAGCTGATGTCTCTGAAGGTATAAAAGGATGCTATACTTTCCCAAAGGGGTGGGTATTCCTCACATGCATTGTATCTATCTGTATGTTCTGGATATAGTCCCACCCAGTATTTTGTTTTTGGCCATAAATAAAATCTGCTTCTTTTTGCAAGCCTCATCTTGAGTCTCTCTCTTTGGCATTCTGGTGACTCAAGTACATTTTGGGACCTTACACTGTCTTTCTGCTTCTCTCTTCTTCCATTTTTCTGCTTTTTCTTCCATGTGTCTGCTTCTGTCTGTCTGCTACCACTTCTGTCTATCTTCTTCTTCTATCCTTCTGCTTCTGCATCTACTTGCTTCTGCTTCTAAGTTTTTAATGGGATTTTATGGTTATCATTCGGTATCTTTATTATTATTGTTATTAATATTAACAGGGCAACAGGAGGCCCAGAGGGCTGCAACACAGCCACAGAAGAGGGACACCTACTTCAGTAGCCTTAAACAGAGTTAAAAATGCCTCCGATGGCTTGAATGCTAATGCTAAGGGACAGAAAATAGTGTCCTCTTGTGGTCAAAACAGGAGTTGTTCTTGTTGTTAGTTGCGAAGTTGTGTCCGACACATCGCAACCCCATGGACAATGTTCCTCCAGGCCTTCCTGTCCTCTACCATCCTCTGGAGTCCATTTAAGCTCACACTTAAATGTGTGACTTAAATGCTTCAGTGACTCCATCCAGCCTCCTCATTCTCTGTCGTCCCTTTCTTCTTTTGCCCTCAATCGTTCCCAGCATTAGGCTCCTCTCCAGTGAGTCCTTCCTTCTCCTTAGTTGGCCAAAATATTTGAGTTTCATCTTCAGGATCTGGCCAGTCAGGGTTGATCTCCTCTAGGACTGACTTGTTTGTTCGCCTTGCAGTCCAAGGGACTTGCAGGAGTCTTTTCCAGCACCAGAGTTCAAAGGCCTCAATTCTTTGGCGCTCAGCCTTTCTTATGGTCCAACTTTCACAGCCATCCATTGCAACTGGGAAAACCATAGCCTTGACTATATGTACTTTTGTTTAACAATGAAACTTTAACTTTAACAATGAAAAACGAATTGATTCGCTTGTTGCTGGAAGCTATTTTCTCCTTATGTAAATGATTTTTTGTGCTTGCATGCTGTGTGACAGCTTTTATACCATTATATTCAATTGTGAACGATTTCTGACACAATTTACAGTAGGCCGTCGTATTTGTTCTGTCCTCGATATCTCTATTGCTGCCTTGTTGTCTTCGTGGATAATTATTGGGTATGATGGTTCGGCCCAAATGTCATTAAGTAAATCATCAAACCATATCAGGTTATTTGCGGCCTTAGACAGGCAGACGAATTCTGCCTCAGTGGTGGAAGTGGCTACCAGTTTTTGTTTTCCTGTATACCAATGGATAGGGCTGCCATTGAGGAATAGTACATAGCCTGAAGTGCTTTTCCTACTTTTGATGTCTCCCGCCCAATCAGCGTCAGCATAACAGGTCAGTTCTGGTTTCATGGACACTTCTGGTTCAAGGCATAGTTGTGCGTTGATGCTGTTTGTGAGGTATCTGAGCAACCTCTTGATGGTGTCCCAGTGTGATGTAGTAGGCTTGCTCACGTGCCTGGATAGCAAATTGACAGCCAGGGCGATGTCAGGTCTAGTCCAATTAGCTATGTATAGTAGCGATCCTATGGTAGACCTGTACAATTTGTTGTCATTGAAGGGTTCAGACTCATCATACATACTTTTCAGAAAGTCTGGTTGCATGGGTGTCTCACTGGGCTTCGCCTCTGACATGTTGCATTTTGATAATAGTTCAATGATCTTTTCTTTTTGTGAGAGCCGGAATCCTTTGTCGGTCTTAGTTACGTGGACCCCTAGGTACTTGTCAATTTTTCCCAGTGATTTTAAAGAGAAGTGGCTCCCCAGCTCAGTGGCAAATTTGTCACATTTGTCCTTATGCCTGCCTATGTACAGAATATCATCCACATAGACAAGGATGCCTTCAAATGACTCATTTTCTCTTTTTATAAAGAAGCATTTGTCAGCTGAAGTGGCTGCAAAACCCATAGAGTTGAGGGCTTTGGCTAGGCAATTGTACCATCTCTTGCCTGATTGCATGAGTCCATACAAACTCTTATTTAGGAGCCAAGTGTTGCTTTCTCCTTCATTGTATCCTGGTGGTGCTTTGACGTAGATTTCTTTGTCCAGTTCAGCATGGAGATATGCTGTCTGCACATCGAATTGGAATACTTCAAGTCCCAGAATAGTGGCTATTACCAGTGCACTTTTGACACTCTCAGCTCTGACGGTAGGTGAGTAGGTGTCTGTGTAATCCTCTGGATACTTCTGGGCAAACCCTTGTGCGACCAGCCTCGCCTTGTACAGTGTTTTGTTATTCTCCAGTGTCTTGATTCTGAACACCCATTTGGTTCCTATTGTTTTTTTGTTTTCTGGTACTTGGGCTGGTGAATACACATGTAGATCTCTGAGGCTCTCCATTTCCCTTTCCATGGCTAGTTTCCACTTTTCTCTCTCTTCCTGGGGAAGGTTAAGTATGTCCTCATAGGAATTAGGTGTGGGATTGTTGCTATGTATAGTCATGATGTAGTCTTCGAGTCTTTTTGGCAATCTATTTCTATTCGCCCTGACTGGTCTACCTGGAGGTGTATCTGTCTCGTGCATGCACTCAGCCTCTTTGCTCGTGAGACTGTCTAAGTTCAGAGTGGGGTGTCCTTCCTTCCATTCTTTGGTGCTTATTTCGTGATGTTTGGTTTTGTTTGGTTTTACTTCCTTTGCTTTCTCTGTGACTGTTTCCTCTTCCCTTTGGCCATGGTCGTGTGTGTCTCTGCTGATGAGAATGTCGTTGGAGTGAAGCCTTGACCAATTTGAGTGTTCATGGAAGTCTGCCGATCTGGATACGATAAATCTGTTGTTGCAGTCTATGAACCTGAAACCTTTCGTTCCTGGCTCATACCCCACGAACTTTAACCTCTTGGATACCCTTTCTCCCTTCCTTCTCAATTGTCTGGGGATGTGGACATCTGCTGGGGCACTGAATATATGTAGGTGGGCCAGGTTGGGCTTTCTCTTATACATCATTTCATATGGTGTTTTGTTAATGGAACTTGACCATAACCTGTTTAGTGTGTAGTTGGAATAATGCAGTGCCTCCGACCAAAATGACTGTCCCATCCCTGCGTCCTCCAAAACACACCTCATCATTGTTTGGAGTATACCGTTTTTTCATTCTACGACCCCATTCTGGAATGGTGAAAAAGGTGAAGAGGAGTAATGCACTATACCCTGTTCCCTTAACCATCTTGTGAATTCTCTGGCCATAAACTCTGACCCCCTGTCGGTCATTATTTGTTTGATTTTTGTATTGTGCTGTAGCTCTACCCTTTTGTGGAACTCTTTGAATTTTTGAAATACTTCATTCTTGTGTCTGAGTGAGTAGACATATCCATACCTGCTATAATCATCCACAATAGTTAGGAAGAACCTTTTTCTATGTCTGATAGAGGGTTTCAATGGCTCTACCAAGTCCATATGTATCAGTTGGAAGGTAGACTCAGTGGTTCGTTCTGACCTCTTTGGCCTTGCTTTAACCTTAATCTTTGAGCGCTTACAGACTGAACACTCTAAATAGTTTTCACAGTTTTTTACTTTAAGGCCTTCAGTACATTCTAGCATTTTCTTTACAACAGGGAAACTAATATGTCCCAGCCTTCTGTGGAGGTGGTATGCACAGTTATCATGCATGGGTTTTCCTATGGACACTGTGTTTTTACCAGATGGTTTACAATCAGTTACCCTCTGGTGCACCCCCTCTATTTCAATGTTTCCCTTCTCCCCACTGTTGGTGTTTGTGTTAACGCTTCCTTTGTTGTCCATGCCAGGTGTGAAGTAGGGCAGACCGTCTCGTATAGTTACCTCCCCGATCTTATTTCCTTGTTTAAGTACATAGACCTTCCCTTCCCTGAACACTATTTCACTGCCTGTGTCTTGTGTGAGCTTGGTGGTAGCTAACACGTTGTAGGGTATCTCTGGTACATATAATACCCCCTCTATTTCTCCAATTTGCGGGATGTGTATGCTTCCCTTCCCTACTACTTTAACACTACTCTGATTGGCTACCTTTAACTTGAAGTCTGCCTCAGTGAGTGAGCTGAATAGTTTCGGGTTACACGTGGTGTGGATTGTGGCTCCTGAATCTAAGAGCCACATGTCCTTTCTTATCTTTTGTTTGAGAACTGAATTTTCACTCCTAAAACCATACATGGAGCCTGGGTTACTGTCCCTGGAACTCTCCCTGCACTCATGGTGTATCCTGGGATTGGGGGACCACCCACGCTCTCTTTCTTTGAAAGACTTATGCTCTGGTGACCGCCTCCCTCTGCTATCATTGTATCCCCTGTCCCTGTTGTTCCTGGGGCAATCCCTTTTTAAGTGGTTCCTGGACCCACAAGAGAAACATTTGGGGGTATTCCTTGCCCTATCCTGAAACTCAACCTTCTTTACAGGTCTGAGGTCTCTCCTGGATAGATGACGGTCCCTCCTTAGGCTGTCTTCTGCAATTAGTCTATTTGTGAGAGTGCCTAGTGATAGATGCTCTATACCGAGACTATCCAATTGGGTTACGAAGTTGTCCCAGCTGCTATCTAATGAGTTAATAATTATACTCATCATGCTCTCCTCAGTGATTATCTCTCCCCTTTGCATTAGTTCAGCCTTGGTTGCATTTAATTTTAATATATGTTCGCTCATGGGAACCCCTGGTCTAAGTCTGGCAGAGTGGAATTCCCTGGATATTCTTGTTGTTGTTGCTCTGCTCTGACTATAGAACAAACCGTATAATTTTTGCATGACTTCAAACACAGTTAAGTTATTACCAATAGTAGGGTACATAGTGGGTGGAATTGTTGTTAACAATATATAAAATGCCTTGTGGTGAACACAGTCAATTTCTAATGACCAAGGCTTTTTTGGGGGTCTGGAAACTAGAAAGAGTGCATTTTCTTTCATAAAAACAACTTGTAACTGTTGGCTCCACTCTATGAGATTTCCTCCATCTATCTGTAATTTTGGTAGGTTAATAGGTATTGTCCCAGAATTGTTAGAATAATTACTTACTGGAGGTAGCTGTCCATGGTCCAGGGTATGGTTGAACTCACAGTAAGGCAATGGGATGTTTGAGCCTATGCAAAAAAACCTGTTGGTCATTTTTTTTCCTTCTTTCCTTGTAGGTGCGGTTTGAGCATGCACGAGGCTCATTTGGCATTGGAAGTTGTCGGGTGAGGAGCTCGCGGCCGCGGCTCCTAGGCCTAGGCCTAGTCCTGCCAGGGGGATGTTGGACTCACCCCTGGAGCATCTGGAGTCAGCGCTGGACGTTGGGAGTCGTTGCTGGGTGTCTGTGTCCCCGGCGAAGAATGGCAGGAGGCGCGGCGGCATTGTGGTTGCAGGTCGAGGACTTTCGGGGCCCGGTGGTCCTGCAGCAGCGGCAGCGGCGGTGACGACGGTGGCGGGTCCTGGTCCTTGGAGGATGGTACCTGGTTGCATGAAGACGCCCGGCGGTGGTCGTAGGACGGGTAAGTAGCTGGCTTGGTTTTCTTCTCTTGGGTTCTGCTGCGTTAGTAGGTTGGGTGGTGGGTTCGAGTCCTGCCGCGTAGTCATTCTGTAGGCGGTCGGTGTCCTCTGTTCGTCGTGGTAGTGTGTTGTCCCTCTGATTAGTGGTAGGTTAGTTGTCTCGTTGTCGGTGGTTGTCCTGATGCCCCTCTGGTTTTCAGGGTTCTCCTTTCGGCTTTTGGCTGGCGTGGGAGACTTGAAAGTGGAGCCAAACGCTGCCGCTAGAGTCTCAATGGCTCTTTCCACTTCGAGCTCGGTAGGCGAGCTCCCGTTGTATTGTGTCTGCTCCTCGTAGTCGTCCTCGGGGTGTCCCTCGTCTGTTTCGGGGTCCTGGTCGCTTTGCGCCACTAAATTCAAATCCCAGCTTTCTATTGGTTGCTGGCCATCCCAAGATGGCCACCGGGAAATTGGTGCGAAAGTGAATCCGTCTATGTCTGGTACCTCTGCTGGGGAAAACCTTTCCCTTACCGGACTGGCGGCTTCTTGGGCTTGTTCCTGGGTTCTCATCGCTGCTCCATGGTTTTCTAGGAGGCCTTGGAGTTTTGCGATGAGTTCTCCATTGCTGATGGGCGCTTCCATCATTTTTAGTAAGGTAGCCCTGAGTTCATCTCTTTCTTGCGGTCCTTCTCTTTCGTGATTGCTTGCTTCTTTTCGTGGGTTTTCATTGCTGAAGAGTGGGTTTGGATAGGCATCCTGCTCACTCTCAGTTGTTGCTGTTCTTGCTGTGGCACCTTCGGTTGCTTGTAGTTCAGCCATCAGTTTGGTGTAGGCTCTGGTGTTTATTCTGTTTTTCGTTTCAGAATAAACTGATGATTCTGTCATTGCTCAGAGTTATGGGCAACCATCCTCTGCTACCATTTTGTTAAGGGATGGATCTAGCCCAATAACTAACAAGACAAATATATATGGTTTTCTAGTATCTTTTATTTCAGGCCTGGATTAATCCCAGGTCTGGTCAGGTTAACTGTTACTGACCTCTGATCTTTCCCATACAGGTACACTTCTGGAACTGCTGGATTTCCACATGGTGGAAGCTCTTATACCCAGGGGGAGGAGTCAGAAGGTAAGGTGTGGTTGTGGGGTGATGGGATATGTGATCCGTTAACCCTTGCAGGGCTGTGGGGTTGTGGTTGTGAGACTGTTAGACATTTACTCTGACAATCCTATTCACAATTAGGAGCCATTCTGAAACCTAAACATTGATTCCCAATTGATCAGCAATCAGTGTGGTTGGAGAGCAGAACTCCTTCCATGGGTGCCTCTTCCTAGAAACCTGGAAGTCCCCCCCCCCCATTCAACCCCTTCTTGGACCTGTCACATATAAATGCCCCACTCACACGAGCAGGTACATACAGTTCAGCTCTGCAAGGGTTAATGCACACAAACCACATATACACCTCCCACCTAGGCCACTCCTTACCCCAGTCTCCGCCTTCCAGGTATTTAAGGTTGCCCCATGCTGATCCAGATGTACTTGCAGATGATTCCTGTAACCAGAAGAACAATGTCAATAAACCCTTAACTGTTTAACTAGCAACGTTAGTGCCTGTTATTGGGTCTGATCCTCAATATTGTAACAATATGGTAGCAGAGGATGGTTTAATGACTCAATAACTAGAAGACATGCCAAAAGAGCTAACAGCAACTGGAGAAAAGAAGAAGCCTAACACCTGCGCAAGGACCAAAAAAATGGCGGCACAGCTGTCCCCTCTTGGCAGCCTCCCGGTGGGAACGCCAGAGAACCCAGAGGACAAGGCCAGCCCTGAGGCAGCAACGATGGACGACAAAAAAAGAGACCAAAAGCCAGGCCCGCAAAGAAATCGACATACAAAGGGACAACAAACTCCGACTCAACATGCTGGAGCTCCTAAGATCACCTACAGCCAGAGAGGACCTCATCATGAACATCCAGACCCTGATCCAAGGCCATGGAGCAGCGAGAGGAAACCGTGATCCAACCCCGGATCCTGACGAACGCGACCCGGTAAGAGACCAGCTGAGGACATGACCGATGACGAAGAGCCCAATCCCGTGCCAAATTTTGAATGGCGGCCATATTTGTGCAAACAGCCAGCCAAGATGGCCGACCACCGACCAATCGAAGGCCGGGATTCAAAATGGCCGGCGCGAAAAACATACACCCCCCAAACCAGCGAAGAAGACGAGCCCTATGGGGATGAGGGGTCTGACTCGAGCCTCGAAGCACCCCGAACCGATCGACAGGTCGAACAGGCCATAAGGACCCTCACCGCCGCCCTCGGCTCAGAGCTAAGGCTACAAAAGGAAAAACCCAAAAAGCTAAGGAGAACCAGGGATCGGGAGGAGAGGTGTCTATCCATCCGCACGAGGGACACAGACGACGGTGCCAGCCCACCGACATCGCTGCGCCCCACGAGAGCACGGGACCACCCCCCAACGAGACCACCACCACCGAAGCGAACGGACCAGACCAGATACGCACCGCCGCTACGGGACCGCCCGAGCCGACCGGACCTCCATTCGGACGACTTCCTGACGACTCGAACTCCCTCAACTCACTGTTGGACTCCCAAAGTGGAAGCCGAGGCCTACCCAACAGAAAGAGACCTCTACGAGGGAGCTGCGACGACGAGAACATCCTCCTCCAACTGCAGAGCAGAAATGACTTTCGCGCATGCGCACTCGCACCTAGAGGAAGAAAGAGAAAAAAAAATGCAGAGAGGACCTTTTAAACTTCCAGCAAGTATCCCCTTGCCATACTGCGGCTATAGACACATTCAGAACCATGGACAGCCACCTGCTGTAAGTAATTTAACAAATAATACTGGGAATTTGCCAAATGATTTCCCAAAGTTAAAAATGGATGGGTCTAATCTCCTGGAGTGGAGCCAACAACTCCAGGTTGTTTTTTTGGGGGGGAAAATATTTTGTTCTTTATAACTAACCCCCCAGAAAGACCATGGACTTTTGAAATGGACTGCCTGCACCACAAGGCGTTCTACTTACTAATCTCCAGTATTTCACCCACCATATACCCCAGTGTCAAACATTATTTAACTGTGTCTGAACTAATACAGAAAATGTTTGAGCTTTTTCATAGTGAAAGTGTGGCAGCCACCACTAGAATCTCTAAAGAATTCTACTCTGCCAGGATTAGACCAGGAGATTCCATGAGTGAGCATCTGCTAGGGTTAAATGCGACCAGGACTGAATTACACCTAAGAGGGGAAATAGTGTCAGACCAGACCATGAAGAGCGTGATAGTTAACTCCCTAGACTCCACATGGGATAGCTTCATCACACACTTAGACTCACTAAACCTAGGACACATATCAGTTGACAGCCTAACTAGCAGATTGATAACGGAAGATAACCTGAGAAAGAACCGCCATATATCACGCAGGGAACACAGACCCACTAAAAAAGTAGACTTTCAGGACAGACATCAGGAGACAGCAGAGTGCTACAACTGTGGATCCAGAAGCCACTACAAAAGGGACTGCCCCAGAAACCTCAGAGAAAGGGGCAGACATGAGCACAGGCCCAGACATCCAGAGAGGCAAACCACGGACACTAGATATAGACGCAGGGATTCTCCCAATCCAAAGGATAGACGGGGAAACAGGGACAGCTCTAGAGATAGCCGAACTGGGTCACTATACGGAATTAGGAAACACACACCAGAAACATCTCTAGACAAGGAAGGCTCCATGTGGCTCATCGATTCGGGGGCCACCAATCACACCACACACAACAAGCATCTTCTTTCCTCATTCACGGAAGAAGACTTTTCCATCAAGGTAGCCAACCAAAGCAATGTCAGGGTGATAGGGAAGGGGGACGCTCACCTCCCCGGGATAGGAAAAATAGAGGGGGTACTACTGGTCCCAGAGATACCCCACAACATACTAGCTGTCATGAAACTCAGCAAGGAGTCAGGGCTAGAAATAACATTCAAGGAAGGAAGGGCCTTTATGAATAGGGACAGAGAGAACATAGGAGAGGTAGTAGTTAGAGGAGGGCTACCATACCTACTCGCCAATGGCCAGGACATACATTGTTTAGATGCCAACATGGACACAGGGATAGATAAGACAAACTCCAAAACAGAAAGAGACAAAACCGAAGTCATAGATGAGGGGGAACAAGATAAAGAGGTTGACAGCACCTATGAACATGACACACGCAGTCAAAAGAAACCCGATATAGGCAAGCCCATTCATGATGATTGTGCCCACCTGTTACACCGTAAGCTGGGGCATGCTAGCTTTCCTATTGTTCAAAGAATGTCCAAATGTACTGAAGGTATCAAAGTAAAGGACTGTAAAAATTATCTTGATTGTTCGGTCTGTAAATGTTCAAAACTTAAAACCAAACCTAGGCCCAAAAAGGCAACCCGCACCACCAGCCACATTTTCAGTTTAGTACACATGGATGTAGTGGGACCCCTAAGGCCATCCATAAAATATAGGAAAAGATACTTCCTCACCATCGTAGACGACTACAGTCGCTACGGCTTCGTGTACACGCTAAACCACAAAAGCGAGGTATTTCAAAAATTTAGAGAGTTCTACAAGAGGGTAGAAGTTCAACATAACACCCTGATAAAACAAATAATGACTGACAGGGGATCCGAGTTTCTCTCGAAGGAATTCACACACTGGCTAAAATCTAAGGGTATAGTACACTACACTTCAAATCCTTTTTCGGCCTTCCAGAATGGGGTGGTAGAATGAAGAAATTCCACGCTACAAACCATGGTTAGATGTGCACTAGAAGACGCGGGAATTGGCCAACATTTTTGGTCAGAGGCCTTAGTGTATTCCAACTACACACTCAACCGGCTATGGTCTAGTGTAATTGATAAAACCCCATACGAGTTGATGTACAACAAAAGGCCACAAATAGGACACCTTCATGTGTTCGGAGTAATGGCTGATGTACACATACCAAAACAACTACGCCACAAGGGGGACAAGGTATCCAGAAGGCTTAGGTTCATGGGTTATGAACCAGGCACCAAGGGATTCTGATTTGTAGATAACAACAACAGGTTCATTGTGTTCCACGAACAAGCGAACTGGTCCAAAATACACCTCAATGAGATACTCCCCAGTCAGGAGACAGACCATAACACACGGGAACAGGCCAAACAAATTACGGCAGACAGTGAGAAGAATAAGAAACACAGGCCCAATCATCAAGGAATAGATACCAGAGAATGGAAGGGAGACCACCCCAAGATAAAGAAGGAAGCAAGGTACTTGCATGACACCAAATCGACCCCAAGCAGACCAGTTAGGGCAAACAGAAATCAGTTACCCAAAAGGTTTGAAGACTACATACTACACATACACGACAACCCAATCACACCTAGCTCATACGAGGAGGTGCTCAAACTCCCCCAGGAGGAAAGATTGAAATGGGAAACTGCCATGGAAAAAGAAATGAGCAGTCTCAAAGAATTAAATGTGTTCACACCTGCCAAAGTCCCCGATGATAAGTCCCCAATAGGAACCAGGTGGATCTTCAAGATCAAAACCCTAGAAGGCGGCAAGACGCTGTACAAGGCCAGGCTAGTAGCTCAAGGGTTTGCCCCAAAATACCCTGAAGACTACACGGAAACCTACTCACCCACAGTGAGAGCAGAAAGCATCAAAAGTGCTTTAGTAATCGCATCCATTCTGGGCCTTCAAGTGCATCAATTCGATGTACAAACTGCATACCTACACGCCGAACTAGACAAGGAGATCTATGTCAAGGCACCACACAGCAGAAACACACAGAAGGGTGACACATGGCTGCTCAACAAGAGCCTGTACGGGTTGAAACAGTCCGGGAAACGTTGGTACGAGTGTCTGGTCAAGGTACTCGAAACAATGGGCTTCGCTGCAACCTCAGTGGACAACTGCTTCTTTGTCAGGAAGGAAAGCGGTTCCCTAGAGTATGTGCTCATCTACGTGGATGACATACTATTCGTTGGCAAATGCAAGGAAAGGTGTGCCTCCTTCGCAAGCAAACTAGGTGAACATTTCTCGCTAAAGTCTCTAGGGAAAATTAATAAATACCTGGGGGTACAAATTAACAAAACATCCAAGGGGTTTCGCCTATCACAAGAAGAAAAAATCATTGAAGTCATACACAAATGTAACATGGCAGATGCTAAACTAAGTGAAACCCCCATGCAGCCAGACTTTGTGAAGAACATGTACAATGAAGCACCCGAATTTAAGGACAATACGCTCTACAGGTCAACTATAGGGTCGCTCCTGTACATTGCCAACTGGACCAGACCAGATATCGCCCTATCTGTCAACTTACTATCCAGACATGTGGGCAAACCCACCGTGTACCATTGGGAAGCCGTTAAAAGGGTACTCAGATACTTGAAATACAGTTCGGACGCACACCTGTGTCTTGAACCAGAGACACTCGAGGGGCCGGTCCTCACCTGCTATGCAGATGCCAATTGGGCAGGAGATACAAAGAGTAGAAAGAGCACCTCGGGTTACGTGTTCTTCCTTAACGGCAGCCCTGTACATTGGTACACAGGCAAGCAAAACCTCGTAGCCACTTCAACCACCGAGGCAGAGTACATATGCCTATCCAAGGCTGCTAACAACCTCACATGGTTTGATGACCTACTTAGTAGCATCTGGGCCAAGCCCGCCTACCCCATAGTCATCCATGAGGACAACAAGGCAGCTATAGAAATATCCAGGGCGGATGCCATAGGTCAGAGATCCAGACACATTGGCATAAAGCACAAGCACGCGAGACAACTATCAAAGATCGGATTCATCAAGGCCACGCATTGCGAAACCGAAGAACAAACTGCGGACGTATTAACGAAACCCCTACAAAACAAGCAACATGCGTACCTAGCATCCAAACTAGGCGTTCTCCTACGCACTCCTCCTCAAGGGCAAAGTACTCACATACAGGTTAGGCATTTAGAGGGGGATTTGTCACATATAAATGCCCCACTCACACGAGCAGGTACATACAGTTCAGCTCCGCAAGGGTTAACGCACATAAACCACATATACACCTCCCACCTAGGCCACTCCTTACCCCAGTCTCCGTCTTCCAGGTATTTAAGGTTGCCCCACGCTGATCCAGATGTACTTGCAGATGATTCCTGTAACCAGAAGAACAATGTCAATAAACCCTTAACTGTTTAACTAGCAACGTTAGTGCCTGTTATTGGGTCTGATCCTCAATATTGTAACAGGACCTGGATGAATACACAGCATTGAAGGTTTGTGACCCGGTCAGTGATGCGGCTGCCTTTAGACAGGATCCCCTCAACCTCCTCCTGGGAAGAGTCTCAAGGTCCCCTTTCTCTGGACATCTTCTCCAGCCCTTCACAGACAAGCCAAGCTTGGCAGAGGAGCAGAGAAAATGCTTTAGGTAGAAATTTTAGAGTGGAAAATTAAAGGCCTGAAAATTGCTATTTTATTTCTCTGGTTGAAAGAAAAAAAAATACAGTGGAATTCCTTTACACACTTTTTTTATTTTATTTTATTTTGTGTGTGTGTATGTATGTATGTGAGAAGTACACACCAAAATAAAAAGAACCCCAAACTGAAATCCCAGATAGCTGTTCTGCTGAACACTTTCTGCAAAGGAGGTTTTATCAGTAAATCAAGAAAGAATTATATAAGATATATAATAAAGCAGGGAGAAGAGATGGAGAATCCAGGGGGATCCATGGAAGGGGAAAACAGTTGAGACTCTGCAGGACAGAGAGCAGTTGATCCCTCAGATCACCACTCAGAATGGGGGATCTCAGCATGCAGAGCATCTGGGATCTTTCTGGAGCTGGTGGCCTCCAGTCTTGGCTCCAGGTGGATTTTGGGTGAAGTGGCTGTCAGGTGGATGGTTGCAGCCATAGCTCTGAATGGGGGTCTCCGCTAAACAGGAGAGATTGGGGGGGGCAGGTCTGTAGGGTTGTTATTTTTTTCTCTAAACTGTCCAACTGCAACCGGAGACACCCGTCTCAGCCTCAAAGGACCCAATGTTGCAGTCGGAAGGCTGAAGAACTTCGGCTGTTGCGGAAAGCGGAAACTTTGAATCCAGCCTGTCAATTCCCAAAGGAAGCTCGCCAGCCACATCAGCTTCACTAAAGATAGGGGGATCATCCGATTAATTTCATTTGTTAGGCAGGATGAAAGCCCCAAGGAAGTCAGCATCTAGGATGAATTCCGTTGGTTAAACAAGATGAAAAATCCAAGGAAGCCAGCACTTTTCAGACTTCTTGCCGGCCTTCATGAGACAAACTATTTAAATAAACAAAACAAGCCTCTAAATTCCAAAATGCTGCAGAAGAAACTGCATCCAAATCCACGTCCTGACCGAATCGATCGGTCAGCAGTCCCAGAATCGAAAGCTGTTGTGGCTTCTGCCTCCATTCAAGCTTTTCGGGCTGCTGGCTTCGCTCTTCCTTCTTCTTCGGTTTCTCCCAGCTGAGGACCGAGTGGATCTCTTCCCTGAGATCCAAAAGTGGATCTCCCAGTTGGTTTTTCCCAGTTGAGGACCGAGTGGATCTCTTCCCTAAAATCCAAAGGAGTGGATTCCCACTCCTTTGATCTAGAAATTAGAAATCCTTCAGGGTTAAATACCTGGCAGGTATGGGTTCATACAGGGGTCTTCCTTAGTTTCCCCTAATGAATATAGTACAGGTAAGTCCTCGACTTACAGGATTTCATTTAGTGACCATTCAAAGTTACAACGGTGTCACTGAAAAAAGGTGAGTTATGACCATTTTTCACACTTACGACCTTTGTGGCATCCCATGATCCTTTGATCAAAATTCAGACGCTTGGCAAATTGTTTGGACTTATGACTGTTGCTGTGTCCCAAGGTCATGGGATTCCCCTTTTGCCACCTTTCCACAAGCAAAGTCAATGGGGAAGCCAGATTCACTTAACAACCATGTCACAAATTTAACAACTGTGGTGAGAAAGGTCATAAAATGGGGCAAAATTCACTTAACAAATGTCTCCCCTCTAACAACAGAAATTTTGGGTTCAATTGTGCTTGTAAGTCAAGGACTACCTGTACGTGTTTTTTTTATGCAATGTCCTGGTGTCTGATCTTGGTCTCATCCCAGCTATTAACTCAGCCTCAAGTCTCCTCTGATATCCATGATTTCCCACTTCTCCTGATAAGTCTCATTCCTTCCTTCATCCTCAGTTGTGGTTGACATAGTCAATGGGGAGGGGGGGACCTGGCAGCCCCTGTTAGTTTTTTCTCAAACTCATGTCTCTCTTCCCCCCCCCCCCCCACTCCCCTTGGATGCATTCCTTCCAAGGTCCTTTTGGCTGGAGGGGCAGACAGGAACCAACACCTGCCTTTTCCAGAGGTGTCTGTGGATGGAAGCCTCCCCTGTGCTTCCTAAACCCCTTGACAAGCTCCTTTTAAATGAAGGTTTTCTGGTCATGAAAAAGAGCATTGAGTGTGTTAGTTCAACACCAGTTTGACCTTCCTTTGAAAGACTCTTGGAATCATGTGCTGCACAAAAGGTCAATTTATATCGGGAAGGAAAGTTGGGTTCTGCCACCTATAGGTTTCTGATTCAGCCACTACTAAGTGAATTACGGAGGGTGTGTGTGTTATATTTCAGATGATAATGAGTCTCTTAGAGCCAGACTTTTACTGTTTTTACTACTTTTATTCGTTTTTCTTTTTTTTTTTTATTGAAAAAGTTTTCAAATACAAGTTTTTCCCCCTTTCCCCCCCTCTTCCCTAACCCCCCCTCACCACCCATCCCCCCCTGTGACTTCTTCTTCACAACAATAAGCTAATTCATAATTAATTACATAATATTTTACCATGCCCTTACTCACTCCTCAAAGTACTGACCCTTAGCATAATATTCTTACAACTCCGCTTTTCTCCGCTTTTCGCAATAATCTACCCTTTTTCTCCTCCCCCAAACTTATAAAATATTATTATTATTACAACAACATAACCTTTAATCTTTTATATATATTAATATAACATTTCAAAGCAGCCTTCTCCAGATTTAACATTTATTCAGTTCTATCCAATTCTTCCACTCCCCAAAATATATGACTTAAAAATCCTTTTTCTTAAACTAATCAATCACTAAACTAGCCTATTTCAACCCAGTTTCCTGCAAGATTACCATACACTACAATTCTAAATATAATCCACTGCCCACTCTGCTAAAATATACATATGTCTATATATACATTCCATTTTATAAAAAGAGAAAAGACAATAACTTTAAATTTATAATTCATTTAGTATCTTCTTTGATGTCTTTCCACTAGATTGTTAAATCCATCATCCATAATAGGGTAACATAGCATCCTGGTGCAACAGTTTATTCAAAATCTTCAGTCATCTTCTGCCCCCATCAATAATGAATATCCTCATGTATATATAAAAGTAAAAACAACCACCCGAGTGACATTATAATTATATTCCATATAGTTGTAATTGTGGTTTTCATCAGGATTATAAATTCCCATCATCTTAGTGGGTAACAGCCAGATCTTCTGCATGCCCCAGCATGACTCTCTTGCCTTGTAACTCAAAATAGTTATAATATATTTATCAGTAAAAGAAATCCAAAATAGATAGTTCAAATCCAACAATGTAAGGCTCTTTTCACATCCCAAAATCACGGCATTGCAGAGATCTGCCACTTTCCTCAAGATAGTATTAAACGATAATTCGCCTCCAATATCTTTTCACATATTCATTTATTTTTTAAAATCCCTGGCTTCACTGTTGCTTGGTTTAGAAACTACTATTTCTACAAGATCTGTTTCTTTTCTTTTTCTTTTGCGGGTTGCATTTCCATCCAGATTTCCTTCCTACAAGTTGTGTATCAGCTGATCGGTTGTCATTCTGCTTTGTAAATTGATCTTGTTGGTTTTGTTTTATTATCTCATATGTCTTTTCCATCTCTTGTATATCAACTGGTTGATTTACGCACTTGTCTGTAACTTGATAATTCATCACATTAGAATCAGATGACACTGCTCTCAAATTTATAGACAGTCCAGCTGGGGTATCCAAAGAGTCCGAAGACAGTTTATCTACCACAGCCTCTGTAATTTGATGTTTTCCCTTTATTTCCAGCTCCTTTTGCTTGTCCTGTGTTATGCCTAAAGATGTTAAATTTATTTTTAAATTTTTTTGATAAAATTCTTCCGCTTTTTCGACAGTATTCAGTTGGTATCTTACTCCTTGGTGTCTCAATATTAAACCAACTGGGACGTCCCACCTAAATAGAATATTCCTTTTTTTTAACTCATTCACTAGAAAACCAAATTTCTTCCTCTCCATTAACATCTTGGGCGAGAGTTCCTTAAAAATCCAAATCTTTCTTCCACGAAATTGCAAAGTAGAATTATAAGAATTCTGCACAATATTATTTCTAATTTCTTTGTCTGTAAAATAAATCACCACATCTCTAGGCAATTGCCTTTGTTTTGCCAACCAGGAGTTTATTCTATAAATTCTGTCAATCCTGCAAAACACTTCATCAGGTTGAACCTTTAAAATCCCAGCCAGAATTTCAGAAGATATCTTCCTTAAATCATCTCTGTCATTTTCCTGCAGACCTCTCAGTCTAATTGCATATTCTGTAAAATTGTGTTGGATCATTAAAACTTCTTTCAATCCTCTGTTGTACATTTTCTTCATTACCAGTCTTTTGATCAGCCTCCATTTTAAGTTTGTCTTCTGAACTATTATCCTGAGTGTTTGCCAAATCCTTTTTAATTTTTTGGATCTTGTCATCCAAATTCTCCTCAGTTTCTTTCATTTTAGACTCTAATAATTTAGTATTTGCATCCAACTGAATCACAAAGTCTGCTAAGCCATTAACTGTTTTTAAAATCTTTCGATCCAAAAAGCCAAACTTAGATTTCACCAATTCACCAATTTCTTTGATTTCCAACTTAAATTTTTCAAGTTGCTGATTCACAATCTCATCCCTTCTTACAATCTCCTCAAGAAGAAATTCTACTATATTAAAGTCAGGTTTCTGAGACTGGAGAGTTAAAACTTGTTGATGTAATTTATTAATGGGGGAATCCCCCCCCACTGCCTGTTTGTCTAGCTTTATAAGTCTCAGTGCCATTTTTCCACGCAGACAAAATTTACTGGAAAAGAGAAAAAAAAAAACTTTTTTCCAACCAAGATCAATATCAGATCCCCAAGGAAAAAAAAAGGAAAAAAAAACCAGAAGTGAGAGTGAGGTTTTGCCTTCAGTTACAGCCAAAAGTATTCATTCTGCTACTTTGTAATTGAAAACGGAAGGAGTTTCCCTTTCAGCCTCTCTTCAAACCGCAGCAGCAATCGCCATTTTAAAAAACTTTTTTCCCTTCACTTCACTTCTTAGGCAAAATAAAATAAAAAGAATACTTGCGCTTCAGGATCAGAGGTCCAGCTCATATCTTCTTTAATTAATTTATTTGACAGATTTACAGGCTTGCTTTTGCCCCCTAGCTCTGCGTGTAGCAGAGATTTCCCAGAGCCCGGAGCATCGGCTGGGGCTACGGGGAGTCTCTTCCGCTCCCTCCCAAAAGTAAATAAACAACTTTTGGGATTAGGCAGAGGACTCTACCCACCCCAGCTGGCTCTATCTCCGTTTCCTAATGGAAACGGAGTTTTTTCGAGCCGCCATTCCACTGAAAAAGGCGGCTCTTACAGGCAGTGGGTTTGACGATCCCGAAGGAGCGTCCAGCGGGGACAAACAGCAAACCGGAAGTCCTCGTTTTTCAACACTGTACTGTTGCCCTGCCTGGTTGAGGCTCTCAGGAAAAACTATAAAATATATACCATCCTCATTCTGATACTGTTAAGCTTGCTATCCTCTATAACAGTGATGGCTAACCTTTTTGCCGTCGCATGCCAAAAGCAGGGGGAGCGTGGGGGGGGGGGTCGCGTGCACACGTGTTCATACCCATAATTCAATGTGCCCCTCCCCCCATGCATATGTGCACGACCCCCCCATGCTCCCCACGCTTTTGGCATGCGATGGCACGGTGGGCCCGATAGGCCTGTTTTTCACCCTCCCCAGGCTCCAGAGGCTTTCTAGGAGCCTGGGGAGGGCGAAAACAGCCTTCCCCAACCCCCCAGAAGCCCTCCGGAGGCCGGATATGGCCTATTTGCCAACTTCCAGTGGAACCGGAAGGCCCAAAAAACAGCTGGCCGGCACAGACATGCGCACTGGAGCTGACCCAGAGCAATGCTTGCATGTCCACCAATATGGCTCCGCGTGCCACCTGTGGCACATGTGCCATAGGTTCGCCATCATGGCTCTATAACCTTAACACAGATCATAAGATTTGTACTGTCCATCATATGAGTCAAATATACAGAAACAGAAGCAATCTGGGCACCAGGCACTGAATTATATGCAGCCTCCCCCCTGCTGTAAAGTAAAACATTCCCCAAAAATAAAAATACAATTTTTTAAATACTTAAAATGGTCATCAGGGCACAGAACCAGTTCTTAAATTATTTGAATCCCACCACTGCTGGATTTTGTTGAACTCTTTTCTGTTGATGGGTGGGACCATGCAGGCTAAAGAAGGTTGACAGAGACGGATAGTGTCACAGAGAGAAAGAGAGACCAAGAGGTGACCAGGACTTGGTTTCTGGTCTCGGGTATGTTTGGGAGTTTGACCTTGGGATTGTTAGAGGGGAACCACCAACCAACAATTAAAACCAGAAATTGACTCTTCTTCCTCCATCCCTTTTCTCTTCCAGAAATGGCCCCAAATGAGCTGCTGCGGCCATCCCTTGACAGACCCCAGAATGTCCTTGGGGATCCCTGGAAAGTGACCTTGTTCATCCTTGGGGTCTATGTATTCGTTGGCCTCTGTTCTGTCCCCGTCTCGCACACCAGCAGTCGACCAAGAGTTAAAATAAACCAACAGACAAGAATTTCCTTTGATAACAGAATTGGCAGCAACCCAGTGGCTGCTTGCCAATAGTTTTTACTTACAAAGGGAGGTTTATCTCCTCCGACTGAAAACATCAAAGTCCACAAAAGCCAAAGAATAGTCAAGTCCAGTCCAAAAAATTAGTCCAAGCAGAGCATATAACAAAGTTCCAGAAATACAGAATGACTTGCTAGCTTTCAGTTTTGTCCGTCACAAAGCCTGAATGGCCACCACACCCCGTTTTATCCCCTGTGGGGTGTGGTCCAGTGACTCAGCTTAATCTCTGGCACGCCGCCTCCTCTGCTGCGTGCGCTTGTCCTTCCGACGCTGTTGAGGATCCAGCCAAGACTTATCTCCGTTGCTGTCTAACTGCAGCTGCTCGGAAATGCCTGGCTCCTGGCCTATCTCTTCTCCTGCGGAAGACACCTGAGGCATTGCCAGAGAGGAGGGTCCTGGAGAGGGAGGCCTTGCCAACTCCTCTCCTTCACTTTCGGAGTCTTCTCCCTCTGATAAGACGGGCTCGGGGGTCGGAGTCACAACAGCCTCTGTGTTTTTTTCCACCAGTGCAGGTAAGTTTCTCCTGATCAGGAGAGTATTGTCACCACAACCTGGGGAGCCCTGGGGCACTGAAAGCCTCCCAAAATGTTGGTGGGACTAACAGGAGAAAGGATAGAATCCCTCAGGGCTGGAAGGGACCTTGGAGGTCTTCTAGTCCAACCCCCAACCTTTTCTTGAAAGTCTCCAGTAATGGAGCCCCCATTAAGAATAAGCTTTATTATCATTGTTAAGAAAAGAATGTAGCGGTCAGTTATATTTTATTCTTTTTTTTTCTTCAATCCCCAGAAAAAGGTGTCTGCAAGTGTCACCAGAGCAACAAAGGGAAGATGCTGAGGCCACCATTATCACGGTGGAACCCTACATACCCAAACCCGTCAACCCCAACATCACCATCATTGATGAACGAAGGATGTCAGATGTTCTACCTTGAATGACAATGTGATGGTCGGTTGTGGGAATCAGGTGGCCATAGTACATGTATAGACCAGTCTAGCTGGTTGGACACGTGTATGGAACTTAGCACCAAACTATGAAAAGCGGGTTCAGCTGGATACTCTCTGAAGGGCCCTATTCGTTCTCTCTTTGTTCAGAACATAGACTGTATTTGCAAAGGCAGAGACATCTCCTTGTGCTACATTCCTGAGGGCTGAGGTAATCTCTGATAACGGGGAGACGGGGAGATGGGCCTCTCTGCTAGCAGTAGGCAGAAGCTGGGAGAATTGAGTTTAGTTTTTCCTTAACTTTTGCTTTCCTAGAATTCACGTGATTTACTGTAAATTGTAGAATGTGAAACCTATATGGATGCTTTCCTTTTTTCATGTATGTTATATGAGATGTGTAGCCATAATAATGCCTTCTGATGATGCTGTATTTTGATAACTAATAAAAGAGATGGCAGGCTTTTGTTCTCTGCTCTCTCATCACGAGAAACACCTGTCCTTGTGCTTTCTCTAATCTGGACTACTCATGAGAAGCCCACCAGGATGAATGCAACAGTCGGTAAGTATTTGAATGAATTTGGTTGTCAGTTTTTCTTTATTTTTCTATTTTAAAGGTATTCTGTTGTTATTATTATTGTTGTTATTTAATTCTTAATTCCTTTTGTTGTTTTGCATTTCTTGCTTTGGGGTTTTGGGTGGGGGTGGTTGGACTATGGAAGCCAACAGGAAAGAAAACTAGGAGCCTTTAATCTTAATTTGGTTGCTCAGTTTTATTCATTGTTTTGTTTCTTGCTTACTATTTCATTATTATTAAAATATTCAATCTGTGATTTTTTTGCCCCAGGACAAATAGTGGTAATGGATGAAATGCCAACCATCACATTGTTGACCAGGGCTGAAGGTCTGACATTGTCTTTCATCAATTATGGTGATGTGGGAATTGATGGATTCTGGTATGGAGGTTCCACAGTGATGGAGGCCGCCTCCTCATCTTCAGCTGGTGGTTCTGGTGATGCTTGCAACCCCTTGAACGCAGAGGCCAAACAATACATAGACCCCAAAGATGACCAAAGTTGTTTTCCATCCCAAGATCAAACCCCAAAGCAAGAAAAAAAATACCCAAGACAAGAAACCAAGTCCTGCTCACTTATAGAACGGATGTTCGCTCTGTGCTTCTTCGTATCTATGTACCTATCAATGTATCTATGTATTATATATATATCTGAATCCATCAACCCCAACATCACCGTCATTGATGAACGAAGAAGGATGTCAAAGGTTCTACCTTGGACGACAATGTGATGGTTGGTAAGTGTTTGAACTAATTTGAACTAATCTTTATTTTTCTATTTTAAAGGTATTATGTCATTATTGTTGTTTTTATTTAATTCTTAGATGGAATTAAATAGGGACAGGGCAGAAATCCACAGGTGGCCACAGTCAGCGGACAACCTGGAGGCTGCAAAAAGTGAGTGGACGGAGGACTTGTCCCAAAGAAGAGAGGTCCCAGTTGAAGGGAGAGAATTTGGGTTCTCTTGAGTTACCTGGTACCTTTTGCTGTTTTGTATTTTCTGCTTTGGGGTTTTGGGTGGGGGTGGTTGGACTATGGAAGCCAACAGGAAAGAAAACTAGGCGCCTTTAATATTAATTTGGTTGCTTAGTTTTATTCATTGTTTTGTTTCTTGTTTACTATTTCATTATTATTAAAATATTCAATCTGTGCTTCTTTTGCCCCAGGACAAATAGCGGCCATGGGTGAAATGCCAACCATCACATTGTTGACCACGGCTGAACGTCTGACATCATCTTTCATCAATGATGGTGGGAATTGATGGATTCTGGTATGGAGGTTCCACAGTGATGGAGGCCGCCTCCTCATCTTCAGCTGGTGGTTCTGGTGACGCTTGCAAGACCTTGAACACAGAGGCCAAACCAAACATGGACCCCAAATACAAACAATGTCACTTTCCAGGGTCTCCAAGGAACTTTGATGGGCTCTCACTGGATGGCCACAGCAGTTCTGTATCTATTTATGTAAATATCAATGTATTGCATCTGGTGATGCTTGCAACACTTTGAACACAGAGGCCAAACAATACATAGACCCCAAAGATGACCAAAGTCATTTTCCATCCCAAAATCAAACCCCCAAGCAAGGAAAAAAAATACCCAAGACAAGCAATGAAGTCCTGCTCACCTACAGAACGGATTTACTCTCGGGGAAACTGACAGATCAAGAAATTTTCTTGGACTTGAGTTACAGCTGAATATTTACACGGCCACATTAGTCTAGTTTTTTATTGTTATTTTTCCTCCTAAAAGATTTCAAACAGATTTTCAATTGAACTGAATAGCTTAGATGTTATATTAATGGTGGAAAAAATTCTGAAGTTATTTATCTTGGTCTGATTTTTTATTTATTTTTTTTGCATCTATTCTTCTTCCTCCATCCCTTTTCTCTTTCAGAAATGGACCCTAATGAACTGCTGCGGCCATCCAGTGACAGACCCCAGAACGTCCTTGGAGACCCCTGGAAAGTGACCTTGTTTGTCTTCTATGTATTTGTTGGCCTCTGTGTTTTTTCCCACCAGTGCAGGTAAGCTGCTCCTGATCAGGGGAGTGGCATCACCACAACCTGGGGAGCCCTAAGGCACTGAAAGCCTCCCAAAGTGTTGGTGGAACTAACAGGAGAAAGGATAGAATCCCTCAGGGCTGGAAGGGACCTTGGAGGTCTTCCAGTCCAACCCCCTGTCTAGCAGGGGGTTGCCTGACACTTCTCAGGATCTCTCCTTTAGCGTGTAACCCTCCATACCAAAAGGTCCACAGTTGCTGGAGGGGCACCCCTGGCATCTCCCCATAGCTGGATCAAAGATTATGACATCACAGCACATGTCATAAAACCTTGACTGGGCTGTCCAGGGTCATTTAACAGGGCTATCATAACAGCCATGGCAGGCAATTTCCTGCAAAGAATGAAACCGAAGGTAAAGCGTACAAATAAAGGTAGGAGACAATTAAAAATAAGAGACTTATTTTCTACTTAACTTTAGCAGCAAGTGTGAAGAGTTTAGATGCCAGAAATATCAGTTGGCACCTAATATTTGAGACGAAAGAACCCAGATTATTATTATTATTATTATTATTATTATTATTATTATTATTATTATTATTATTATTATTATTAATTGAATTTATATACTGCCCTACTCCTGAAGGACTCAGGGCGATGAACAGCCAAGAGATAAAACACACATATTACAAACGTTAAAAAAGCAGTTAAAAATACATTAAATGCTTTGGCCCACAAACAAATTTAAAACACCCCAATTTATAAGACAAATTTAAAACAATTTAAAAGGGAGGTTAGGCCAGACCAGCCTGCTGGTATAAGAATGTTTTGAGGGCACGGTGGAAAGTGCGCAAATCCGGGATCCTCCGTATCTCCGGGGGGAGCTCGTTCCAGATGGCAGGTGCCCCCACAGAGAAGGCTCTCCCCCTGGGGGCCGCCAGTCGACTGCCCGAGCTCCTCAACGTGATTGCCAAGGTGGCGGTGGAGACCCCCAGGCTTATGGTCATGGGGGACTTTAACCTGCCGTCTGTCGGCGAAGCGTCTGAGGCGGCTCAGGAGTTCATGGCTTCCATGACGGCCATGGACCTGACCCAATTAATTTATGGACCCACGCACACGGGAGGACACACTCTGGATCTGATTTTTGTCTCTGGGCAGTGGATGAATGATCTCGAGATAGGGGAGATAGTGATTGAGCCCTTGTCATGGTCGGATCATTCCCTTCTTAGGCTTGACTTTCTAAATGCCACACCCCGCCGCAGGGAGGCGGAACAGACCAGATGGTTCCACCCCAAGCGCCTGATGGATCCTGATAGGTTCCAGATGGAGCTTGGGCCATTTCCTGAGGCTCTGACTCATGGCTCGGCTGAGGAGCTGGTGGCCGCCTGGGATAGGGCGGCCGCTGACGCTTTGGACCGAGTCGTGCCTGTGCGGCCTCTGACCTGTCACCGAGTCTACCTGGCTCCTTGGTTCTCCGAGGAGCTGAGGGAGATGAAGCACCAGAAAAGACGCCTAGAGAGCAGTTGGAGATCTAGTCGCTCCGAATCTGACCGAACACTGGTAAGATCTCATATTAAGACTTACCTAGTGGCGATAAAAGCGGCAAAATGTAACTATTTTTCCGCTCTTATCGCATCGGCAGATAATCGCCTGGCCGCCCTGTTTAGGGTGATCCGCTCCCTCCTCCATCTGGGAGCACGGGAGGATCCCTTGCAGGGTCGTGCTGAGGATTTTGTCCAGTATCTGCATGATAAAATCACTCTGATTCAGGAAGGCTTGGTCTCTGACTGGGTAGGTACAGACGGGATGATGGGTGCCGGTCTTGAGACTGCCATTTGGGAGGAGTTTGACTTTGTTGCTCCCGAGGACGTGGACAGGATACTGGGGCGGCTGAACGCGACCACATGTTTATTGGACCCGTGTCCCTCCTGGTTGGTGCTGGCCTCCCGGGAGGTTACGTGAGGCTGGCTCCAGGGGATTATCAATGCTTCCTTGAGTGAGGGTGTCTTGCCGTCCACCTTGAAAGAGGCGGTGGTGAGGCCCCTCCTCAAGAAGCCTGCTCTGGATCCAGCTGTTTTGGCTAACTATCGTCCGGTCTCCAACCTTCCCTTCTTGGCGAAGGTTGTTGAGAGTGTGGTGGCGCAACAGCTTCCTCAGTACCTGGATGAAGCTGTCTATCTGGATCCGCTCCAGTCCGGCTTCAGGCCTGGGCACAGCACGGAAACGGCATTGGTCGCGTTGGTGGATGATCTCTGGAGGGCTAGGGATAGGGGTTGCTCCTCTATCCTGGTCCTGTTAGATCTCTCAGCAGCTTTTGATACCATCGACCATGGTATCCTGCTGCGCCGGTTGGAGGGGTTGGGAGTGGGGGGCACCGTTCTGCGGTGGTTCTCCTCCTATCTCTCCGACCGGTCGCAGTCCGTGTTGGCAGGGGGGCAGAGGTCGACCCCGAGGCGCCTTGTTTGTGGGGTGCCTCAGGGGTCGGTCCTCTCGCCCCTTCTGTTCAACATTTATGTGAAGCCGCTGGGTGAGATCATCCGTGGCTTTGGGGTGGAGTTCCATCAGTACGCTGATGATACGCAGCTGTACACCTCCACCCCAGGCCATCCCAACGATGCCCTTGAAGTGATGTCCCGGTGCCTGGAGGCCGTGCAGATCTGGATGGGGAGTAACAGGCCTTGACTCAACCCTTCCAAGACCGAGTGGCTGTGGCTTCCGGCATCCCGATATAGCCAGCTGGTGCCATCGCTGGCTATTGGGGGCGAGTTATTGGCCCCCACGGATAGGGCTCGCAACTTGGGCGTCCTCCTGGATGCACGGCTGTCTTTAGAAGAGCATATGACGGCCGTGGCCAGGGGGGCTTTTTATCAGGTCCGCCTGATCCGCCAGTTGCGTCCCTTTCTGGATCGGGACTCCTTATGCACAGTCACTCAGGCACTTGTCACTTCCCGCCTGGACTACTGCAATGCTCTCTACATGGGGCTCCCCTTGAGGAGTACCCAGAGGCTCCAACTGGTGCAGAATGAGGCCACGCGGGGGATTATGGGAGCGAAGATAAGAAGGATATCGGATCTCTGGGTTTTTCGCCGTGCCCTGAAAACTTTTCTTTTCCATCAAGCAGGGCTGGCGTGAAACCCCCCCCTTTTTTAGTTTTTTAGCTTTTAATCTGTCAATGGGTTTTAATTCGAATTGTTTTAAATTTGGGCCAAAGTATGTAATTCTTTTAATAATTTTAAATTTTGTATTGGTATGTGTTTTAGTTCTGGCTGTGCACCGCCCTGAGTCCACTAGGAGAAGGGCGGTATACAAATTGAATAAAATAAATAAATAAATAAATAAGGACTTGTCCAAAAGAAGAGTCCTAGCTGACCTTGGAAGCTAAAAGGAAAGAAGAGTGGGAGCCTGGTAATTTTAAATATTAATTTGGTTGTTAAGTTTTATTCATTTATTGTTTCTTGCTTATTTATTATTTTATTATTAAAATATTAAATTGGTGCTTTTTGTGCCCCAGGATGAATAGCTGCCATGGGTGAAAGCTGAAAACAACTGGAGGCCCATTTGGACTCCATCGGCATTGACAACCCCACCATTGGTCAATTGCCAAAGGCAGCTTTCCTTGGAACAGCTGACATCTCTGGCTGATGGTGTGAAGAACCACAATCCCCCCGTGAAGCAGGACCTTGACGTGGCTGTGGGGCTTGTGTGCTCTGAGGAAGATGAGGGCTTCACCTGAGGTTCATGCATACTCATGAGAGGAATTGGACAAAGAATGTCTCTCCCATAAACAATAGGGGAAAACATACATTACAGAAACCCAGATTGGCTCTCTAGTTGCCCAGGTCAGGAAGGACCGTGCCAGGGGTTCAAATTCCTGACATCTGGTGGAAAATGACCTGCAGGACTCAGGACTGCTGGCTGAGCATCCAGGCCAGCAGCTGCTGAACAACTGGAAGGAAAGTGTTTTTCTGACTCTCCCCAAGATGGCAGCCAGACTCAGCAGGGGGTTATTCCCTGCTCCTGGTTTCCTCACCTGAACTGGTTCTTTTCTTTTCTTTTTCCTTTTTACTCACTTTTTAATGTAGTTTTATTTAGCTTTGGGGGCTTGTTTGTAAATGTTTTGTTCATTTTATGGAGGTTTTGAATAAAATAAAAAATTGATTTAAAAAAAAGAAATGATATGAGAAAAAGTACAAATGAAATCTTAATGAAAGATTCACATTGTAGCTGCCATCCATTTGTTCTTATATGAGATAGAATAACTTGTTAAGTCCTACGGAAAAATTATATATTTTTCTACTGGATTTTACTTATGCACTCTATTGGGAAATCATAGATATTGTTCTAAAAGCTGGGTGGTATTTTTAAAACAACATCAAAGTAGCTTTGTCTAAGAGTTGATATAAATGTTGCATCACAAAATCCTCTCTCTTCAACTATCCTGCCTGTATTAATGACACTATAGAAGAATAGATGAGCAAGGACCAATTGCTATTCATACCTCCTCAGTTTTATGAGGCATTAATTATCTTAATTAATCAACTTAATTATCAGGAAGTTGTTCACTTTGCAGAATCAAGGTATATCACCAGCATTCCCACAAACTATTAAGGAAGTGTAATGATATGTGCAAATAAAGCATGGCACCAGGCTAGAAAGTGGGTGATCCTGAGTTCAAGTCCTGCCTTAGCCATCAAAGCCAGCTGGGTGACTTTGGGTCAGTCACTATACCTACCTCACAGGGTTGTTGTTGTGAGGGGAAATAGGAGAAGGAAGGTGTGTTTGATATGTTCCCTGCCTTGAGTTATTTATAAAAATAAGGTGGGATAGTAACAAATGAATAATATTGGGGGAGAGAAGGAGATGCTGCTGCACAAGGAATGGTCAGATAAGGTGGGGGAGCCTCCGGGTGCATAATTGGCAGAGAAAGACCCTCAGAAAGGACCCTCCCTCACTTTTCAGGCTTTCAAAAGCATTGGCGGGAGATTTGTACTTTCAGACATGCAAGATTCTCTTATGTACCCTTCCAATAAAGTAGAGTTTGTTAATGCTGGATGGATCTAACCCAATAACTCACAGGAGACAATGGTATCTCTTCATTGATTCTTTATTCTAGGCCTGGAGTCCTCCTAGGCCCAATTCAGGGTAAAGGTCACTGACCTCTGTCTTGTCTTTGCAGGCACACATCTGGAACTGCTGGATGCCCACGTGTAGGACCCTTTTATATACCAGGGGAGGAGTCTGAGGTAAGGGGGTATGATGGGATATGGGGAGGTGCCAGCCCCTGCCTGGGAGAATTAGACATTTACCCTGACAGAGTTACATCATGTTTCCCATCTGGTGTACCTGGGAGAAGATGGGGGGGACTTGCTACCTAGTGTGCCAGGTGAGTCTGGCCAGAGCCAAATCTGGGAGCTCGGAAGTGGCTGCTGTAGACTTTTGAAGTGCTTCTTGTTTCCCCTCATATTCTGAAGAGGGTGACTTTCTCAGTTGGCTGTAGTGGCTTTTCTCCACATGGTAACTGTAGTCCATCTCACCCAGTCCATGCTGCAGACTCTGGAGGTGCTTCTTAAGTTCTGGCAGAAGGTTCCTCACCTCTTTGAGGTCTTTCTCAAAGTCAGCCTTCTCTTGTTTAAGATGGACACTTGGCTCAGATAGTTCTTTGTGGAGTTCTTCACTGCATTTCACCAAAGATGTGTTCTCTAGCTCTAAATGATGGCATGATCTTCTGCAGGTTTTCTGCAGGTCTTCTGTTGTGGTCTTAAATTGACCCACTTTCTCCTGGAGACAGCTGTGCTGATCTTTCATCCATTGATTGTCTTTCTGGAATTTCTGGGTCTGAAAGTCAAAGGAGTCTCTCAGTTCATCAACCTGGAGGTTGGGACCATCAGTGGTCACTGAGAGATTGCCCAATGATATTGACTGTGTGACCATTTCTTCCTTGTTGCTGACCTGTTTGAAAAATGGAGACACGGTCACATCCTCTCTCAGTTCAGGGCCCATTTTGCTAATCTGCCTTCTCCACTCTGGCTTTTTCCTACAGTTTTGGAGTCCATCATTTTCTCTAACATGAGATGCAGCAGGAATGAAGAACCAACAATCTGCAGAGGGGTCTCCTGCCAAAGGATCCTTTAGATATAATCTACCCAGACCTCAAGTACAAACCACCAAGTTCAAAATATCATATTTGAGGGCACATCAAGTGAAAACCAGCTCTGTGGAGATGTTCCTAATGCTGGGAAAGATAGAAGGGAAGAGAAGGAGAGGACAATTTGGGGTAAGGTTAGTGGATTTGATTACTGTGTGGATGGGTGAACTTTTGGAAGATCTGAAAGACTGGGGACAGATCATCCTGTGACCACTCAGAGTCTACACGGTTTCAATGCTGTCAATCAATGCAGACCAAACTCCCTGGAGAAGTCAGTAATGCTGACATGGGTGAAGGAAAGAGAAAAAGAGAACAAGCAAGAAAACAAGCAAGAAAAGTTTGCCAAGAGTCTTGGTGGTGCAGCAGACTAAAGTGCTGTTAAGTAGCACCAGCTGCCTGCAATTACTGCAAATTCAAATCTCACCAGGCTCAAGGTTGACTCAGCCTTCCATCCTTCCGAGGTAGGTAAAATGAGGACCCAGATTGTGGGGACAATAAGATGACTTTGTATAAAAAAGAACACCGCTTTGGGGGGGGCGAAAGCCCTACTAAGCAGGTATATAAAAAGTATGAAGGCTATTGCTTAACGCATTGTAAGCCCTCCTGAATCTCCGGAGAAGGGCGGCATATAAATTGAACCAATAAATAAATAAATAAATAAATAAATAAATAAATAAATAAATAAATAAATAAATAATGTTATGTATATAGTTTTGGCGGGAGATTTAAACCACAACAGGTCACTTGTGATTGGTCAGCTCCCCGGCTGGCCGGGTATATAAGGAGCCTGTAACTTTTGCTGAAGTCTCACTCTACATTAAAGAGCTGTTATCACTACCTTGCTTCTGCCTCCCCAATCTCCCAACTTAACATTGGCGACGAAGGTGGGATTGAGGCACTGAGAAGCAAGCCAAAAAAGAGCTACCTACAGCGGATTCAGCCAGGCTGATGAGCCGTACACAGCAGAACTGCCACGATGTCTGCATTCATACCGCCAAAGCCTTTCGACCCAGCCAGAGAGAAGTGGGGGTCGTACATGATCCGGTTCGAGTGCACCTTGAAAGCCAGAGACATGCAGGGCCTCCCTGGGAACTGAAAGACGGCCCTGTTCCTGAGCCACTGCAGACCGGAGGTCTTCAACATGGCGGAGTCACTTTCGGAACCGACCCCGGTACAGATCGTCTTGTGGGAAGTGCTACAAGCCACGCTCAAGGCACACTACGCCCCGGTACCATCAAAGTTTGTGCAGACCAGCAGCGAGGAAACCTGTAAGTTCAGGGATGCCATCTGCAGGCGTTGCGTGAAGAAGGGACATTTGGCGAGAGTTTGTCCCGGGACAACTTCAGCCAATCAGAGCCGGCGCGACACAAGCGGACCAGTAAAGATGGCGACCAGAGGAAAATGCGCGAATTTCAAAGCCACGAGACCTGCAGCACTTTGATCGGTCAGGCCAGCGCGACCATCGAGAAAAAAGTCCACACAATGGTCTAGATTGAAGGACAACCCTGCGAGATGGAGATCGACACTGGGTCGTCCCTGTCCATCATGTCCTGGGCTACCCTGAAGGCCACCCTTCGCAACATCAAGAAGAGCCGGCTCCAGATCCAATGAATTCGGCTGTGAGACTACCAGGGGAACAGCATCCCTGTGGCAGGAGTCGGCACGTTCCAGGTCACCTATGGCGAGTACCGGAAGGAGCTACCCCTCACCGTGGTCAGTGAGACACTACCAAGCCTCCTAGGGCTGGACTGGTTCAAGGCCCTAGGAATGGGATTCACCAGTGTCCATAGCGCCAGCGGCAGCACCCTGAAGGATGACCTCATGCAGGAGTTTCAAGACGCCTTCGATGACCAGCTGGGCAAGTACGTGGGGACCCCTATTTCCTTTAACCTAGACCCCAACGTAGCTCCAATCAGACTGAAGGCTAGCCGAGTGCCTTTTGCGCTCAAGCCCAAAATTGACGTGGAATTGGATAAGCTAATCAAGCAAGGGGTGTTAGTCCCAGTAGATCACGCTAAATGGGAGACCCCAATAGTGACCCCGGTCAAATCAGATGAGTCTGTGCGCATCTGCGCAGACTACAAATGCACCTTAAATAAGGCCCTTCAGCAGAGTGCATACCATGTCCCGATTGTGCATCATCTGCTCCATTCGCTGGGCCCTGGCAAGATTTTCGCCAAACTCGATCTTGCGCAGGCGTACCAGCAACTACCGATAGATGGCTCTACCGCAGAAGCACAGACTATAGTCACCCACAGAGGTGCATTCAAGTGCACCAGACTCCAATTCGGAGTCAGCATAACCTCCAGAGTTTTTCAAAGTACCATGGAGCGTCTGTTACAGGGACTGCCAGGGGTACTGCCCTACTTTGATGATGTAATCATTAGCGCAGCAGACGAGAAACAGCCAGGGGACAGACTCAGGCGGGTGCTGGCCAAATTCAGGGAGGCTGGACTGCATGTAAAACGGAATAAGTGCATGATTGCGGTCCCCTCTGTGGAATTCCTGGGGTACCAGGTGGACGGATCGGGAATACACCCCACCAAGAGCAAAATTCGAGCCATCCAGAATGCGCCCACACCAAAAAACAAATCGGAGCTACAGGCTTTCTTGGGTCTTCTCAATTTTTACGCCATATTCCTAAGAGACAAGGCAACGGTCACCGAGCCACTACACCGGTTACTGGCCAAAAATGCACCTTGGGTCTGGGGGAAGGCTGAAGCTGCCACATTCAACGCAGTGAAAAAACTCTTATCCGCAGACAGTTTCCTGATTCAGTATAATGCGACACTACCTCTTGTTTTAGTTTGCGACATGTCCCCTTTCGGCGTGGGAGCTGTCTTGAGCCATAGACTACCGAACGGGCTAGAGGCACCCATCGCCTACTACTCGCAAACCCTGGTCTCGTGGCTTTGAAATTCGCGCATTTTCCTCTGGTCGCCATCTTTACTGGTCCGCTTGTGTCGCGCCGGCTCTGATTGGCTGAAGTTGTCCCGGGGCTTGTGGTTGGCTGGTAGGCTTGCCCTGCAAACTCTCGCCAAATGTCCCTTCTTCTCGCAACGCCTGCAGATGGCATCCCTGAACTTACAGGTTTGTCTCTGGTGTGCCCCTACGCAGCTCGAACAGCTTCTGCATCACTCTTTCTGCCCCTGAGTCTGTCTCTCAGTTTGGAAGACGTCCTCCTCTGACTCTTCCTCGCTGCTGCTCTGGGTGGCTTCTCGGTGCACCGGCGCCGACCTCGGGGTTTCCTTCGGGTTAGCTGGTCGTTGCAGTGTCTCCGCAGCCTTGGTTGATGACTCGTGTGCCCTGGCCTCATCAAGAGCGATGGGTAGAGTCAGATTCTGTCTCGCGAGGAACCTTCTCTGTAAGCGTATATCTCTCATTCCACAGATTAGTTTCTCTAGGAGCGCATCATCGAGATCCCGGTATTCACAGTGCATCGCAGCCTTACACAGGGCAGCCATGTACACGCTGATCGGCTCTCCTTCACGCTGTACTCTCTGCCAGAGCTCGTAGCGCTGCACAAACTTTGATGGTACTGGGGCGTAGTGTGCCTTGAGCGTGGCTTGTAGCACTTCCCACGAGACGATCTGTACCGGGGTCGGTTCCGAGAGTGACTCCGCCATGTTGAAGACCTCTGGTCTGCAGTGGCTCAGGAACAGGGCCGTCTTTCGGTTCCCAGGGAGGCCCTGCATGTCGCTGGCTTCCAGGGCACACTTGAACCGGATCATGTACGACCCCCACTTCTCTCTGGCTGGGTCGAAAGGCTTTGGTGGTACGAATTCAGACATTGTAGTCCTGTTGTGTACGGCTCGTCAGCCTGGCTGAATCCGCTGTAGGTAGCTCTTTTTTGGCTTGCTTCTCAGTGCCTCAATCCCATCCTCGTCGCCAATGTTATGTTGGGTGATTGAGGAGGCAGAAGCAAGGTAGTGACAACAGCTCTTTAATGTAGAGTGAGACTTCAGCAAAAGTTACAGGCAAACAGCCCTCCTTATATACCCGGCCAGCCGGGCCGCTGACCAATCACAAGTGACCTATTGTTGTTTAAATCTCCTGCCAAAACTATATACATAACAGCTTCCTCTCCTTTGGACACAAACCAGCTTCAGTCAGACATGGCAGAGAACATTATGGAGGAGAGCAGCCTTATTATGCATCAACTTGGCATTCAAGAGGAACAGCCTGAACCCAGAGCCACCCAGGATCTGGTAGTCAGGCCCTGAAAGGAGAATCTGAGGGACGTTCAGTGGAACAACTTTCAAGTAATGGACCTGGGCTACGGCCCATCATCTGTTCTTCACTGTAAGGATGGACCTATCTGTCCCTTCAGCTCCCCCCTCCCACTCAGCCCACCCAGTTCTTCCCTCCAGGCCAAGTTGTACTTTTTAATGTCCGCCTCCAGACAAGTAATATAATCTCTGAACAACCAACCCAGATAAGCCAGGAACACAGGGACTCTCGACAGCTCCTTCAAAGCTCTTGGAGGTCTTTGTGTGGGTTGTTACACAGCCTTAGGGACGGGAAAGTCATAGTGGTCCTACCCCACCAAGTACATCCACACAACCAGAGCAGAGGTGGGTTTCAGCAGGTTCTGATCAGTTCTGGAGAACCGGTAGTGGAAATTTTGAGTAGTTCGGAGAACCGGTAGTAAAAATTCTGACTGGCCCCCACCCCCATCTATTCTCTGCCTCCCAAGTCCCAGCTGATTGGGAGGAAATGGGGATTTTGCAGTAGCCTTCCCCTGGAGTGGGGTGGGAATGGAGATTTTACAGAGTCCTTCGGGAATAGGGTGGTATATAAATCTAATGAAATGAAAAATGAAATGAAAAAATGAAAATACAGTATCCTTCCCCTGCCACACCCATGCCACGCCACACCCACCAAGCCATGCCACGCCCACCAAGCCACACCCACAGAACCAGTAGTAAAAAAATTTGAAACCCACCACTGAACCAGAGGGAGAGTCACCAGTCCCCCAAACAATTTTCTGGGTGGGTGTGGCAAAAAACACTTTGCACCATCCACTACACAGTGGGCACCTCCACAATCTCACCCACAGACCTCAAAGCATGCAGTTTATTTAATAAACTAATAAATTTCAAAATGGAAAGGATCTGAGTGTCTTAAATGAACTATGAAGGACAAGAGAGACAGTGGCAAAGAAAAATGTTTCTATCTACTCTAACTTTCTCACTATTTACCCAATGAGATTTTTTAAAAAAATTTTATTGCTTTAATTTATATGCCGCCTTTCTCCAGAGACTCAGGGTGGCTTACAATGTGTTAAGCAATAGCCTTCATACTTTTGTATATTTATACAAAGTCAGCTTATTGCCCCCACAAACTGGGTCCTCATTTTACCTACCTTTGAAAGGATGGAAGGCTGAGTCAACCTTGAGCCTGGTGAGATTTGAACTTGCAGTAATTGCAAGCAGCAGATGTTAATAACAGTGCATTAGTCCACTGTGCTACCAAGGCTCTTGATAGTCCACAGGCTGTCACTTTCTTGCCTTAGTCAGCTCTCATCCAAAAATTTATATTGCTATAAATGATGGGAAAAAATTATATTGCTATAAATGATGGGAAGCATAATTTCACTTCAGGCAGAAGCCATTTTAAAACCAGCTCCAATTTAGGATTCATGTATGGAAATCTAATATAAGGGAAAATCCCCAACAGGGCCAACATTTAACATTAGGCAGGGTTCAAGGATACCGATTGCGTGTCACCAAACTCCATAGCTCTGGCTGACCTTCCTCAGCACTCTCTGGAAACAAAAGACCATGTTGAAGGACAGGAGAGGTCAGTTCCCTCGTTGTTCAGATATCTTTCCCTCGCATCACTTTCTGGACATGTCCCGACAGGAGGAATCCCAGCCACTACACAACAGAGCCCCCAGGGGTGTTTCCGTGATTTTTCACTAACATGTTTTTCTCCAGCTAACCTTCCTTGCATTGAGAAAGAACTTTAGGGTCCCCAGTGGAAAAGTTGCATCTCCCTGTAATAATCACCACCCCAGTTTCCTGCTTCTTCTCCAATAACTGTCTTTGATGTAAGCATCAGACTGAAGCCACGTGGAAAAGATCCTTCATCAGAAAAGGATAAATGTCTTAGGTCACATTCTGTGGGGCAGAAGTTTTCAGACAGGCAAGAGCTTTCTTTTCCAGATGAAGCTTGGATTGTCTTTGTCTGGATCAGGAAAGCCACCAGCATTTCCATCTTGTGAGAGTGCTTGGAATTCTTGTTCATCTCATCTTGTTTTTTTTGTTAAAAACTGATTCAGCCCCAAGAATTATGGACCTCCTGCTTCTGCTTCTGATGCTGCTGGTGTCCCAGCCGGTCTTTGGGAAGCTTAGACTGAAATGCCCGCTGAGTTTGGAGCACCAGGATGAAAAACAACCATGGAGCTACTACAGGCCAGGAGACCATCTCATTACTATGATCAACACTGCAACAGAAATATCACATATAATGTTCCCTTTCAATAGTCCTCCTTCTAATCCATCTCATTCGTAAGATGTTCAGAGTGATAGAGTTGCATTCCCTTCATTTGCAATTCTAACACTCTCTTTTTCTTCTTATTTCACTTAATTCTATATTACAGGACATGTTTAATTTCCTGAATGATTTTGATTCCCATGGTTTTCCTCTTTTGTCTTATTTGGTGGAAGACACCAACCAAAAAATGGGGCAGAAAAAACCTGAAGGAAGTTGACATTATTTTCCTCTCTCTGTAGAATCCTGCGTTCATCACTTAGCTAGTGATTTAACTGGTCTTTGGTTTTAGATCAATGTTGGCTTAAGGCTCTGTAGACCTGTGGAGACAAAAGAGGGTTGATTTAAAAAAAAAAAAAAAGAATTTGATGTTCCTTTTGTTGGTAATAACATGAACATTTTTTTTTACAGTAGGCTTTCTTTTGGTTATTCAGAAACCCTACGCTTCATTTTTGCCATTCAAGTGATGAATAAGAATTCCCAGCTCCTGCACAATCTCACACTTGGCTACAATATCCATGACAATTATTTTAGCACTTTACGCACTTCAGATGCCTTGCTGGACATACTCTCCACTGGAGAAGCCAATGTTCCCAATTACATCTGTGGAAGGAAGGACAACCTTCTGGCTCTTCTTGATGGAGCTAGCAGGGACATCTCCATCCAGATATCAACCTTAGTAGGCATCTACAAAGTCCCACAGGTTTGTGTGTGTGTGCTCCTTTATCTGAGTGGGATGGTGTCTGGTGAGCAATAGATCCAACCAGGGGTGGGCTTCAAAAATTTTAGCAACGGGTTCTCTGCCCCGTTTCTGGGTGGGTGTGGCCATGGTGGACGTGGCCTAGTCTGCCTTCTGCACCAATGGGGGGGGGGCATTTTTGCCCTCCCCAGGCTCTGGAGGCTTTTCTCGAGCCTGGATGGATAATTTATTTTTTATCATATTCGTAAGTTGGATTGCGTAGACTATTAAAGAAACTTTGCTCCCACTGATATAATCATTCAATGATAATTGATAAATCAAAGTTATGGTCTTTTAAAAGCAACATCATAGCCATAGATGCCTATTTTGAGAAGTAAGTTTTCCAAGGATCTTGCCCAATAATCACAGACACGATAGGCTTTGAGTTCAATGTATTTATTTACTCCATTTCTTTCTTTTCAGGTACTCATTTGGAACTGGTCCTGGACTTTTGTGCACAGCCTTATATATGGAGGAGGTGGAGTCAAGGTAAGGAGGGGTCATGGGAAGGGCTAGGTGAGGGAGGAGGGGTTAGTGGGTCAGTCTATGCAATGGTGTATACACAGTTAGGCATTTACTCGTAACAAATCCCCCTCTAAATGCCTAACATTCGGGGTTGATTCTGTACCCAACATGGTCACCCCTAGTTTTGATGTGAGATATGTGTGTTGCTTGTTTGGTAATGGTTTCGTTAGAATGTCCGCGACTTGCTCAGAGGTTTCACAATGTACGGCCCTAATGAAACCTACATTTGATAACTGCCTGACGTGCTTATGCTTGATGTCGATATGTCTGGACCTCTGACCCACTGCTTCTGCGTTGGAGATGTCTATGGCTGCTTTATTGTTCTCGTGGATAGTTATAGGGTAAGCCGGTTCGGTCCATATTTCAGAGAGCAGGTCATCAAACCACACTAAATTGTTAGCTGCCTTTGATAGGCAGATGTACTCTGCTTCTGCCGTGGATGTGGCAACCAGGTTCTGTTTGCCAGTATACCAGTGTACCGGGCAGTTATTGATGAGGAACATGTAACCTGATGTGCTTTTCCTGCTCTTGGTATCACCTGCCCAGTCAGCGTCCGCATAGCAGGTCAGCGCCGGTTCTTTGGATTTGGATGGTTCCAGGCATAGGTACGTGTCTATGCTATGTTTCAGGTACCTGATTACTCGCTTCACCCCTTCCCAGTGGTATATCTTGGGTTCACTGACATGTCTGGATAATAAATTAACAGCTAAGCTGATATCGGGCCTTGTCCAATTGGCAATATACAGGAGGGATCCAATGACAGATCTATATAAGGTGTTGTCCTTAAATGACTCCCCCTCTTCGTGCATATGTTTCAAGAAGTCTGTTTGCATGGGGGTTTCGCATGGCTTAGCGTCCCTCATGTTGCATCTATGTATAAGTTCTAATATTTTCTCCTTTTGAGAAACCTTGAACCCGTTCTCTGTTTTCTCGATTTGTACTCCTAGATACTTATTGACTTTCCCTAGGGTCTTGAGTGTGAATTGTTTCCCCAGTTCTCTGGCGAATTTATCGCAATTTTGCTTGTGCTGTCCCATGTACAGGATGTTGTCTACGTAAACGAGTGCGTATTCGACTGATGTGCCCTCCCTCTTGGCGAAGAGGCAGAGGTCTGCTGATGTGGCGGTAAAACCCATGTCCCTGAGTGTTTTGGCTAGGCATTCATACCATCTTTTCCCGGACTGTCTTAAACCGTACAAACTTTTGTTTAGTAGCCAAGTGACTCCCTCTTTCGCGCCTTTCCCTGGGGGTGCCCTGACATATATTTCTTTGTCTAACTTCGCATGGAGGTATGCGGTTTGAACGTCAAATTGGTAGACTTCTAGGCCTAAGATAGATGCAACTACTAGGGCGCTTTTGACACTTTCTGCCCTAACTGTGGATGAGTAGGTATCCGTGTAGTCGTCTGGATACCTTTGGGCGAACCCCTGAGCTACGAGTCTAGCCTTGTAGAGGGCCTTGTTGTCTTCGAGTTCCTTGATTTTGAAAACCCACTTTGTGCCTATGAGTGTCTTATCGGCTGGGACCTTAGAGGGGGTGTACACGTTCAGTTTGCGCAGGCTAGCCATCTCCCTTTCCATAGCTTGCTCCCACCTATCTCTCTCTACCTGCGGCAGGCTAATGATTTCTTCGTATGAGTTGGGTGTTGTTCTATTTGGGTGAATGGACATGACATAATCTTCAAATCTCTTGGGCATTTTGTTTCTGTTGGGTCTGATAGGTCTCATGGGTCTTGTGTCGGTGTCGTGCATGTATTTGGCCTCCTTCTCTGTGACCGTGTCTACCTTGATGATGGGGTGGTCTTCCTTCCACCCCTTGGTGGCTACCTCATGGTGTCTTGGTCTTTGTCTGTCTTGTGTATTTGCTTCTAATGTGATGGGTTTGCTTTTGTCCCTTGATTCGTTTGTGTCTTCCTGTCTGATGAGTGTCTCGTTGAGGTGTATCTTAGACCAGTTGGCGTTCTCGTGGAACACCGCTGTTCTGGATACGATGAACCTGTTGTCCCTGTCAATGAATCTATAGCCTTTTGTGCCTGGTTCATACCCCATGAACCTTAATCTCCTGGAGACCTTGCCTCCTTTTCGCCTCAGTTGCCTGGGGATGTGCACATCCGCCGTGACTCCAAATATGTGCAGGTGCGCAATCTTTGGCTTTCGGTCGTACATCACCTCATAAGGTGTTTTCCCTATTATGCTAGACCAGAGTCTGTTCAGCGTATAATTTGAGTAGTTGAGAGCTTCCGCCCAGAATGGCTGTCCTAACCCCGCATCCTCTAGGGCGCATCTCATCATTGTTTGTAGGACTCCATTCCTCTTCTCTGCGACTCCATTTTGGAACGCGGAAAAGGGAGAAGTCTTGTAGTGTATTATCCCGTGCATCTTTGACCAGTTCGAGAATTCCCTCGATAAGAACTCAGACCCCCTATCTGTCATTATTTGCCTTATCTTTGTGTTGTGTTGCGTTTCCACTCTCTTATAAAACTCTTTAAATTTTTGGAATACCTCGTCTTTATGATTAATGGTATACACAAAGCCATAGCGGCTGTAGTCGTCTACTATTGTCAGAAAATATCTCCTTTTGTATTTTATAGAGGGCTTCATGGGGCCCACAATGTCCATATGTACCAGGTGGAAGATAGAATTGGTGGTACGGGTGGCTTTTCTAGGTCTGGGTTTGGCTTTTAACTTAGATGATTTACATACAGAACACTCTAAGTAGTTTTTGCAGTTTTTTATTTTCAAATCACTGGTACATTCTGTCATTTTTTGGATGACTGGGAAGCTGGCATGGCCCAATTTTCTATGTAGCAAATGGGCGCAGTCATCGTGAATGGGTTTGCCTATTAACAATTTCCCTCTGTGTGTTGTGTTGTTTTCGGTGGGGTCATCTTCCCTGCTCCCCTCTGCCTCAACATGTGTGTTGACTTTATTCTCAGTGTTTTCTAGTTGGGCGATAACTTGGGTCTGGTTATTCTTTTTAGGGTGGAGGTATGTTAGTCCTCCATCAATGACTATTTTGCCGATGCTTTCCCTGTCTCTGGTCATGTAGGCTTTTCCCTCTTTGAAGGTGATCTCTATGCCCATGTCCTTGCTCAGTTTAAGTGCTGCTAAAATGTTGTGGGGCATTTCGGGTATGAGTAATACCCCCTCTACTTTGCCTATTCCGCTTATGAAAGTGTTTCCTCTCCCTGTTACCAGGACCCTGTTTTGATTGGCCACCTTAATGTGGTAGTTTTCCTCTGTGAATGAGGTCAGTATCTTTCTGTCATGAGTTGTGTGGTTGGTGGCTCCCGAGTCGATGAGCCATGCTTCTCCTTCTCTAGTTTGTGTGTGTGTGTTCTCCCTGATCCCATACATGGACCCTGGTCGGCTCTCCCTAGAGCTGTCCCTGCTTCCCCTTCTGTCCCTTGGGTCGGGGGAGTCCCTGCGCCTGTATCTGTTTTCTGATGGGGATCTATCGGGGGGCCCTGGCTTCCTGCCTCCCCTTTCCCTTTGGTAGGTGTGGTCCCTTCCCCTTGAGTTTTTTGGGCAATCCCGTTTATAATGGTTCTTTGAACCACAAGTGAAACATTCTGGGTAGTCTAGGTTCCTGGTTTGGAACTCAACTTTCTTAGTTGGCCTGCTGTCCCTGCGGCTGATGGAGCGGTCCCTCCTTAAGCTATCTTCTGCTATTATCCTATTTGTCAGTGACTCGAGTGTGAGGTGGCCTAAGCCTATGCTATCCAGCTGCATTATAAAATTGTCCCAGCTGGAGTCCAGGGAGTTGATGACAATGCTCTTCATGCTCTCTTCGGATATATCCTCCCCCCTTTGTATCAGTTCAGTTCTTGTGGCATTCAGGTTCAGTATATGTTCACCCATGGGAGTCCCTGCTTTATGCCTGGCAGAGTGGAATTCCCTGGATATCCTTGCTGTGGTGGCAGCGCTTTTACTATAGAACAGATTAAATATTCTGTGCTGTATCTCAGACACAGTCAGATAATGGCTTAGGCTGGGGTATACACCTGGTGGGATACTTGCTATAATTAAATAGTAAGCCCTGTGATGCAATCAATCTGTTTCTAAAGTCCAAGGTTTTGTGGGGGGGGGGTCATCAACTAAAAACAGTAGATCCTCTTTTAAAAATAAAACCTGGAGTTGGTGATTCCACTGCATGAGGTTTGATCCATCTAATTTAAGAGTGGGAAAGTTAGCTGGTAAATTCCCTGAGTTGTGTGATGAATTACTCACAGTCTGTTGCTGCCCATGGTGTCTCAGGTGAGGGAACTCACAATATGGCTTGGGTATGCAGTTTGCAGCTCTGTACAGACTTGGATTTATGTTCTCTCCTTCTCTTCTTGCAGGAGCCGACTGAGCATGTGCGAAGCCCATTTCACGTCTGTAGCCAATGGGAGAGTAGCTGGCTGTTGCTGCTCTTAGGCCTCGGCCTAGGCCTCCAGTTGGGGGTCCCATCTCACTCCTGGGGTGTCCGGCTTCATCTCTGGAGGCAGGCATCCATCGCTGGGCATCCGGATCCATGCAGGAGGCTTGAGAGAGTCGAGGAGGCGAGGCGGTCGTAAGTCTAGGACTTCTGGGGTTCTGCGGCATGGCTGCTGCGGTGGGTCCCGATCCTTGATTGCTGGTCCCTGGGCACGTGAGTAGGCTGGGCGGAGGCCGCATGGGGGTTGAGTAGCTGGTGTGGCCTCTTCCCCTCAGGTCTCTTATGCTTGGTGCTGCGGGTGCTGGGTTCGAGTCCTGCCATCTGCATGATTCAAGCGTAGTTGGTGCCCTGCGGTTGTCTTCGTGGGGGTTGGTCATCGTGTGGAGTATCTGGGGGTGTGTGCTATCATCGATGGCCCCCCCGTAGCCCCCTTGGTTCGCGGCAGTGTCTCTGAGGTGCGTGGCTGGCGTGATGGGGTTGCGTGCAGGGCCTATCGTGGCTGCTGGGGCCCCGGGTGTCTTTCTGGCTTCGAGCTCGGGAGGCGAGCTCCAGATGCCTTGGTGTGTCCCTTCTGGGGTGCCTTTGGCTGTTCCCCCATTTGTTCTGGGGTTTCTTTCATTTCGCACCATTGGATTTGAATCCTGGCTCCCTATTGGTTGGTGGCCATCCCAAGATGGCCGCCGGGAGCATGGCGCGAAACTGGAACCGCTTGGGTCTTGGGTCTCTGCCAGGGGGTATCTCTGTCTTACCGGTCTGGCAGCCTCGTGGTCTTGCTCCTGGGGGCTCATCGCTGCTCCCTGGTCATCTAGAAGGTCCCGGAGCTTCGCGATGAGTTCATCCTTGCTTATGGAGGCGTCTATCATTTTCTGTATGGTGTCCTTTAGTTCATCTCTCTCGGGTGATCTGTCTCTGGCGTGCCTGGCTGCACTTTCTTTTGGCCTCATGCTTCTGTTTGTTTGGTCCAGTTCCTCCATCTCCAAGGCAGTTGGGATTCTGGCGGTGGCACCTTCAGGTTCCCCCAGCTCTGCCATCAGCCTGGTGGTGGACCTTGTGTTCATCCTTCCTTCCATTTCCGATTTTAGTTCTGTTTATTGGGCATAACCGTCCTCTGCTACCATATTGAGAAGTAAGTTTTCCAAGGATCTTGCCCAATAATCACAGACACGATAGGCTTTGAGTTCAATGTATTTATTTACTCCATTTCTTTCTTTTCAGGTACTCATTTGGAAGTGGTCCTGGACTTCTGTGCACAGCCTTATATATGGAGGAGGTGGAGTCAAGGTAAGGAGGGGTCATGGGAAGGGCTAAGTGAGGGAGGAGGGGTTAGTGGGTCAGTCTATGCAATGGTGTATACACAGTTAGGCATTTACTCGTAACATATTTGATTGTGAGCCAACAGAGCCAGTAACACCTTTCCTTACCTGGGGTAATTTTCACTGAGACTGGATATTGCTTCCCATATCATCAAAGGAGCCACTTAGAGAAAAGGCACAAGTGAATTTAGTGTTTTAAAAAAACACATAGCTATCCAGCTTTCTTTCCATTTATTAAAGTATATAATGCAGGGGTGAAATGCTCCCAGTTCGGACCAGCTCGGGCAAGTAGGTAGTGATGGCGGCGGGCAGTTCGGAAAACCGGTAGCAAAAATCCCTGCCCCCGCCCCCCATGCCCAGCTGAGCCGCACGATCATCACAGGCTTTTTTCTTTTAAATGCCTCTGATGAGCCAAGCTCTGACAATCCCAGCTGAGTTGCCTGCCGATCAGGCAACTCAGCTTGGATCGTCAGTGCCATTTAAAAGAAAAAAAGTTTTTTCTTTTAAATGGCTCTGACAATCCAAGCTCTGACGATCCCAGCTGAGTTGACTGATCAGCAGAGGGTTTTTTAAAAACCCTTTGACAATCAGGCAACTCAGTTGGGATCGTCAGAGCCTTTTGAAAGCATTTTTTTACATGGTTTTACATGCAAAAAATGGTTTTAAAAGTAAAAAAAAATTGGCCACGCCTACCCAGTCACATTACCCCCCCCACCAAGCCACGCCCACAGAACCGGTAGTAACAAATTTTAGATTTCACCACTGATATAATGCCAAACTTACCCTAAGCCCTTATATCAAATTGAAGTTTAGGGCTTAATATATAACACTACTGGAACAAACTCAATGACAGCATCTGATAATTATCTTAAGGACAAATAAAAGGGCTGCTGCCCTCAGAGCTGAATTGGGAATTTATGCAATTTATCCTTTGCCTAAAATCAGTGTATATAGTTACTAGTGTACAATTAAAACTGTGGAATCTGACAGACTCCCAATATTCTCTGTGCTAGAACTGTAAAATTTCAGTTAAAGGCATCTCAGATTGTACAACTGACAAATTATATTGGGAGGTGTGTTCTCCATTTGTCTTGTACAACTGGAGAACACTTCTATTATTGGAATGTCAATTGTCTAAGAAAGAGAGAGATGAGTATCTTGGACTGAACATCACATAAATGACCTGTTGGGATCCACATATTAAAACAATATATATACTGGGTCATCAGAATTTTTAAAAATGCATATAATACAGCCCATTGTATCAGCAAAACAGGTCAGTTGAGATCTGGATACGTGGGTCTGATTGTGGTAAATTGTAAGGATGATACAGAAATAATTTACATTCTTTTTTGTTCTTTCTTAGTTTATTCTCACATTCTGTTTTTATAAACAGACTTATTAATGGCCTATGTTCTACATTATGCATTTTGATATGATTTAATGGCTAGTCAACAATGAATTATTCTGGACTTCCGGTTTGCTGGCCTCCGGCGAAGACGGTCTCTTCTTAAGGACCGCCAGCCCCGCCGTCTGTAGAGCCGCTTTGATATCGAGAAGCGGCTTGAAAACTCCGAAATCCGCAGGATTGCAGGAGGAGAGTAGGCAAGGCACAGGTTGAGCCCCTGTGAGCCCCCAGAGAATCGCTGCTGGGGAGGAAACAGGCGCGGCTCCCTTTCAACTTGCCAGACTCCGGACGGCGTGGGACGATTCTGCTTCCTGCAGAACAAGCCGGCTGCAGCAAATGTCTAAATTGAAAGAAACCAACCTTAACAAGCAGTGGAAATATCAACTTGAACCCTCAAACTCGGAAATCGCAAGTATTAATGCTTTGGTGACTTTTTAACTTAAGAGAAAGTACGAACGAGTGAAAGTGATTTGAAAAAAAAATGGCGCCCAGCAGCAGAGTTAACGAGCTAGCGAGAGTGGATTTGTGAAGCTATTTTGATCTGCTACAAAGTTGCCCTGCCTGTAATAAAGAGGAACAGGAGAAGAGGAAAAAAAAACTCTTTCTTTAAAATCTGAGTCTGCTTCAGTCTAGTTTTTATTTGATTAAACCTGGGGGACTTTTTCAGAAGTCTTTGTGACAGAAGGCTTCAAAGAAGCAGGAAGGAAAGGCAGCGGGGGGGGGGGATCCCCCACACACAAACATGAACTGCAGCTTCCTCCCGCCCAACAGACTCAGAAAAAAGATTTTGATTTTGAAAATTTAAAAGAATTTATTTCTCAGGCTTTGGATGATAAATTTCAAAAATCTCAACAGGAAATAGATGATAAACTTCAAAAATCTCAACAGGAAATTATGCAGGAAATTAATGAAGTCAAAGATATGGTGAAACAGGATTATAGCAAGGTGACTAAAAAAATATCGGATGTGGCATCTGGCCTCGCAGAATTTATTATTAAAGTGGACTCCAAAGTGGAAGAATTCAAATCAGAAGTCAATGTTAAGATTAAGGACAATGATTATAAAATTTCTGATGTTGATGATAAAATGCAGAGAGTTGAAAATGAAATTATAATGATGCAATTCAGGGCCATGGAATTTACTATAAGGCTCAGAGGAATCAGAGAGGATGATAGACAGGATTTGAGACAAATTTGTGCTGATGCCTTGGCTGTGTTATTAAAAATTAATCCTGATGTGGTTTTTTATAAAATAGATAAAATTTACAGAGTGGTGAAATTGAAAATTATGCAAGATGTTCCAGAAAGGGGAGGTCTTAAACTTCCAAACCTACAATTATATTATGAAGCAGCAGCTTTGACTCAAGCAAGCGACTGGTTTGGAAGGAAAAAGACTGGAATATTGAATATAGAAAGTTTTGATCTTGAATTTGGATGGCATGCCTACTTACTTTATGAGAACAAAGTGGATAAAGTATTTAAAAACCATATACTTAGAGACTCTTTGATGAGGGTTTGGAAGAAGCACCGACTCAAATGGGATTACAAAATACCGCTATGGCTGGATCTTGGTCATATTATGTGGAATACAAATATAATGTCACTCGGGGGGGGGGGTTATATAAAGAGGTTCTTTTTACAGATGCGGGCAGATGGCAGTTGAAGACATTAGAGACACTGTTGGACGAAGGGATTAACTTAACTTGGTTACAATACAATCAACTTCAACTGAGATGGAAAGAGGACCAAAAAACTGGTATTATGTTGCATGAGGAAGAATTGGTTAGACATATAAAAGAGAAAGGTCCAATGCATATTAAAAGGCTTTATAATGTTTTGTTAGAAAGGGATTCAGAAACTGAATTGGTTAAAGATTGTATGATTAAGTGGGCACAAAATTTTGAAGAACCAGTGATGTTGGAAATATGGGAAAAAAATTGGGTTCAGAATGTTAAATTCACACAGTCGCAGAATTTGAGGGAAAATTTCTATAAAATGTTTTATAGATGGCATTTAGACCCCAAAAAATTGTCGTGTATGTACCCTAATGTTCAGCCAAAATGTTGGAGATGTGATTGTTTAGATGCTACATATTATCATGTTTGGTGGACTTGCAAGAAAGTTAAGGCTTTTTGGATAAAAATTTGGTGGGTTATGCAGAATGTTTTGAAGAAAAAAATTCAATTTTCTCCACAACTGTTTTTATTGGGTATAGTTAAGGGTTTTACATTGGGTGAAACAAAGTTGATATTGTATATGATAACAGCAGCGAGATTATTGATAGGTAAATACTGGAAAAATGAAGCTTTGCCCACTATCGAGGAATGGACTTTGAAGATGGCCAGTTTTGCAGAGATGGCGAAGATTTCAGCTTATTTAAAAGACTGTTCACAAGAGACTTATGAATGGGAATGGAAAAAGTGGATAGATTATGTTCAGAACAAATATCAAACCAGAAAGTATCAAATAGCTTTTATTTGAAAATGTTATATTAAGATAGAAATATTTTAATGTAATGAAGATGAAAAACTATAAGGGGGAGGGAGGGGTTCAAGTTTTATACAAAGGGGGGTTTTTCTCCTGATCTGAGTATATTGTGTGGAAGTCCGGGGGGAGGGGAGGGTTAGGGAGGGTTAGGGAGGATGAGGTTGGGAAGTTTGGGGTGGGTTGAGGGGGGGGGGAAAGGGGTGAAAATGTAATTGTAAAACTTTTGCAATAAAAAAAACAAAACAATGAATTATTCTAATATGTTCATGAGAACTAATAAGGAGTCATTAAAAACTAGTATTTGGATTTGATCTGACCCCAAATATAACACAGCATTTTTCATTGCTTTTTCAGATCAGTGCTGAACCTGTTTCAGAGGCTCTGAGTGATAAAAGTCAATTCCCCTTTTTCTACCTGATGCTCCCCAAACAAGGATTCCAGTACCCAGCCATTGTCCAACTGCTCCTCCACTTCAGATGGACCTTGATTGGCCTCTTTGCTTCAGGCACAGAGGAGGGAGAGAATTTCATGAGGATTTTCACTCCTATGCTTGTCCAGTATGGAATTTGTGTTGTTATAGCACAACAATTCTCAAAAACTGGTCATACAGCAGCCCTCACAGACACCCTCTCTAAGTGGAGACAAGTCAATGTCTGTCAGCCTCAGCTTTGCCTGCTTCAGCTGCCATAAGAAACGGGGGGAGGGACTAGTAAAGGGGGCGAAGGGGGGGAAGATTGCAGGAGGTGTTTTTTCCATTGTAGGAGGTGTCTTCCCAAGAAACGAAAGTGAATCTCCAAAGGGGCCGGCTGACCAACTGCCCTACATTCCTGATGAATGACGTTGCCAGACGTGATGCCACCTGACCTTTGGGAGACCTTTGGATTGGATGATGGTCAATGGACACGGGGGGGGGGGGGAGAAGCTTACTAGATGCTATTTCGCACGTTTTGCTCACTTCCAGCTTTACCTGGGTTGCGATCATTTCATATTCAGTAAAAGTACTAATCTCTTTAAAATGATTGAGTTTGGGTTTTTCTTTCCTGGATATTGAAGGAAGCATACCTGACATTAAGCTGGAAGTCACATCCAGTCATCCCGGACAAAAACCGAGGGGACTGTAAATCCAAATTATGTCAGATCGAGAGAGTGACGGAGGAGAGCAAATGGGGGCAGCGAGTTCAACTGCAGCCGCCCTCCAAGCGGAGAAAGAGAATGCGGAATGGTTGGAAAGACTCCGTTTAGAGCCGGAGGAAGCCAGATGGTCGAAAGGAGTGGGGAGGCTACCGGACTGGGGGGAGAACCCCCGGGGAGTGACGACTTCCAGACCCCGTAAAAAAGAGGCAGTGTGGATGCAAGAGCAAAAGGAACGTCTCATGATGGAACAAGCCTTGCAGCTTATCCGTGATGTGGAAGAGAGCAGAAAAAATCGTGAGTCTTTTGGAATTCCTGTGGAGAAGGGGGGAGAAGGCCCCAGGGAGGAGCCAGAAGAGACAGCCTGTGGGGGAGAGGAAGAGTTTGAGGAAGAAACATCCCAGGCTTCGGCAGCTCAAGGGAGAGATGCAGCCGGCCAGAGAACCCCAGCCTTGCAGGCCCCCCCCTCGCAGACGTAAAAAGCCAAAAATCCCCCCCCCTTCCTGGGAAGTATGATGGAAATCCTAAAACCTTGGGATTTTTCCTGACCCAAGTGTGGAACCACATGCAGGATTGGGGGGAGGACTACGTATCAGATGCTGCTAGAGTGAGAAGTGTCACGAACGCCTTAGAGGGAGTAGCCGCTGAGTGGATGGTGGTTCTCCACAATAACAACTCCCTCTTGCTGAGAAATTACAACCAGTTCATGGGGGCCCTTAGGAGGCGTTTTGAAGACCATTTAGCTGAACGAAAGGCAAGACTCAGAATGAAGAGCATTCAGCAGGGCCGGAGACCAGTGGCAGAGTATATCCAAGAGTTTTGTGAACTGGCACCCTATATGACAGGCTGGTCAGAAACGGCTCTTTTGGAGAGTTTCAAAGATGGGTTGAATGAAGAGGTATATCGAGACTGTAGAAGCATGGGGGTCCCCGAAGATTTGCAGAGATGGTACATAGTAGCTGAGGATGTGGAGATCGAGCTGAGATGGAGCGAACTCCGAGGAAGGCGTATGGGGGACCAGTCATCTTCCTTCCACCGTAAGGGGGCACCAAAGATGGCTGGGGGGAAGACCGAATTCAAACCCAAGTCAAAGCCCTTCACCTGCTTCAAATGTGGGAAAGAAGGTCACCGGGCTGCCGAATGCTTCTCCAAGCCACTGCCAAAAGCTGCCGGGCCCGGGCCGAAGAAAGGCGACAAAATACCTGCCAAAACCCACGGCACCGCCCTGAAAGGAGAAGTCGTTGAGTTCGCTCCCCGAAACCAAGGTGAGTTGGGAACTCTGACCAACGATGACGACAGCGAGACGGACTCCAACTCCGACACCGACGATCGGGTGAGTCACACGGAAGAACCCTTACTCATCCCCGTAGAAGTAAGGGTGCCATCCACAGGGGCCCACGCGCAAATGTTAGCCCTATTGGACTCGGGGTGCACTAGGTGCATAATTAGCCCCAAGGTGGTGGAGGAAATGGGACTGAGACTAAAAACTTTAAAAAGACCCATTGCATTCTGTCAATTAGACGGGTTGATTGCAGGAGGGGGTCCAGCTAGCTTTATGACTGAACCTCTTGAATTGCAGTTGGGGAATCATGTAGAGAATCTCAGATTTATTGTAGCCACTGGTATGGAGAGACCCCTCATTCTAGGACTGCCCTGGCTTTGAAAATGGAACCCACGGGTAAATTGGAAGATGGGGGTCCTGCGCATCCGCACGGCAGAACCGACTCCGGAGAAGGAAGGCCCCCCCCGAGGGATGACATAAAACCAGAAAGGGCGGCAGTAGCCATTGACTATATTGAGGGAGAAGAGAAGATTCCAAAGGAATATTGGGATCTCAAGGAAGTCTTTAGCGAAAAGGCATCGGATGCTCTGCCTCCCCACAGGGCCACCGACTGCACCATTGAAATACTCCCTGGGGTGAAGCTTCCCAAACCAAAAATTTACCCCATGACACCTCGAGAATTGGGGGAATTGCGAAATTTTATTGACAAAAACCTAGAACGGGGATTCATCGAACGAGCCAAACCCAAGGTGGCGGCGCCAGTAATGTTCCGCGAAAAGAAAGATGGATCCTTTCATTTGGTGGTCGATTATAGAAATATAAACGCCATTTGTGTAGAAAATGTCTACCCCCTCCCACTCATGAAGGACATGTTAGCCCATTTAGGGAAGGGAAAAATTTTCACCAAACTTGATTTAAGAGAGGCATACTACCGAGTGAGAATAAAAGAGGGGGATGAATGGAAGACAGCATTTAATTGCCCACTGGGATGCTTCCAGTTTAGAGTACTCCCTTTTGGACTACAGGGAGCCCCTGCTGTATTCATGCAGTTGATCAACGAAGTATTGCATGAGCACCTGTATAAGGGGGTGTTGGTCTATTTGGATGACATTCTGATCTATTCTGACAACATAGCCAACCATGTAAAGTTGGTGCGGACGGTCTTGAAGAAACTCAGAGCGGCTGAACTCTATGCCAAACTTTCTAAATGTGAATTCCACCAAGACAAAATCGACTATCTTGGATATCGTATATCGCATGAGGGAATAGAGATGGACCCTGAAAAGGTCCGGGCAGTGCTGGAATGGGCCGCACCACGCACCCGTAAACAGTTACAGAGCTTCTTGGGGTTTGCTAACTTTTATAGACAATTTATCCCCTCTTTCGCGAAAATCGCACTACCAATTACAGACTTGCTAAAAATGAAAGGGGAAGTAAAGCCCAAACCCTCGAAACCACTAGAATGGACTATGGACTGTCAAGCCGCTTTCGAAAGATTGAAACGGCTGTTTGCGGCTGAACCAGTGCTCAAACACCCAGACATGGAACAACCTTTTGTAGTACAAGCTGACGCCAGTGACGTAGCTGTAGGAGCAATACTCTTGCAAAAGAATGAAAATGGGATATTACAACCCTGTGCTTACACGTCCTGTAAACTATCAGAAACGGAAAGGAGATGGGCCATATGGGAGAAAGAGGCGTTTGCAGTTAGATGGGTGCTGTTAACATGGAGACAATTTTTAGAAGGGGCGAAACACCCTTTCGAAGTGTGGACTGATCACAAGAATTTAGAGGCATTAAAAACACCACGCAAACTATCACCAAAACAGGCTCGTTGGGCCCAACATTTCAATCGTTTCAATTTCACCCTACGTTACCTTCCTGGTGGAAAGAACTTCATGGCGGACGCACTTTCCAGATTGCCGCAGTACAACAGCATCAAGAAGGAGGTGGTTCAACCTATGATCCCCTCGACACAATTGGCAACAACTGTCACTACCAGAGCGCAGGGAAAAACCGAACCAGAACTCTCGGGGGATTTACTCAAAAAATTGCGAGAAGCGCTAAAAACTGACGAGTGGTTTAAGAACCACTTGAATGAATGCACACTTCGTGATGGACTAGCTTGGGTTGGATTGAAATTGTATGTTCCGACCACATTAAGAACAACCGTATTGAAATATGCTCATGATGCCAAGGCCACAGGACACTTTGCATTTGTCAAGACTCTACATCTTGTTAAGAGGCAATTTTGGTGGCCTGCACTTAAAAAGGACATAGAGGCATATGTGGCTAGCTGTCCAGTATGTGCCTCGGCTAAAAGACCTCCAGGAAAACCCCCTGGATTACTGCAAGGTGTGGCCAGACCGAATGCCCCATGGAAGGAAATATCTATGGATTTTATTGTGGATTTACCAGAGAGTGAAGGCTGCACTGTCATTTGGGTAGTGACTGATTTGTTTTCCAAACAAGTACATTTCATCCCTTGCTCAAAGATCCCTTCAGCAAAAACCCTTGCAAAACTGTTTATTCGGCAGATTTACCGACTACATGGATCTCCAAAAAGAATAATTTCTGACAGGGGTGTGCAATTTACTTCCAGTTTCTGGAAAGAGTTTTTGAAGTTGAAAGGCTCTGCCCAGGGGCTGAGTTCCAGTCACCACCCTCAGACAAATGGGGCCTGTGAAAGAACCAATGGGGTTCTAGAACAATACCTGAGGTGTTACGTAAATTACCAGCAAGACAATTGGGTAGACTTGTTGCCATTTGCAGAAGTGGCATATAATAATTCCGTACACAGTAGCACCGGATTCACTCCTTTTAAGGTCGCATCGGGCCAGGATTTCGTACCCATTCCCGAGCTACCACAAGATGATCCCTAGAATCCCTCCTTGATGGATTGGATTGAACAATTAAAGAGCACATGGGCAGTGACTCGGAAGGCATTAGATGAGGCACACCGGGCCCATAAGGCGCAAGCCGATAAGAAAAGGTCCCCAGCTCACATTTATAAAGTGGGTGATAAAGTCTATTTATCTACTGAATATTTACAGACTACTCAGAAGTCAAAAAAGCTGGGCCCTAAGTATGTAGGACCATTTCGTGTGATTAGACTGATTAATCCAGTAACAGTTGAATTGGAATTGCCAAAAATGTTGAGACATATACATCCTGTATTTCATGTTAGTTTATTAAAACCTGAACACTCGTCTCCCCTAAGGGCTGATCAAAGCACCCCTCCAATTCCCATTCTCATAGAGGGGGAGCAACATTTTGAAGTTAAGGAAATCTTGGACTCTAGGAAACACCATGGTAAAGTCCAATATCTGATACCCTGGAAACATTTCCCTTTGTCTCAGGCTGAATGGGTGAATAAACGGGATGTCTGAGCTCCCAAGAAAGTACAACAATTCTATACCAAATACCCAGATAAACCATAATTATTGTATATATTCTGTTTCTCTCTCTTTTCCTTCCTCTTATTTAGGAATAACGTCTCTTCTGCAAGAGGGGCCAAATGTCAGCCTCAGCTTTGCCTGCTTCAGCTGCCATAAGAAACGGGGGGAGGGACTAGTAAAGGGGGCGAAGGGGGGGGAAGATTGCAGGAGGTGTTTTTTCCATTGTAGGAGGTGTCTTCCCAAGAAATGAAAGTGAATCTCCAAAGGGGCCAGCTGACCAACTGCCCTACATTCCTGATGAATGACGTTGCCAGACGTGATGCCACCTGACCTTTGGGAGACCTTTGGATTGGATGATGGTCAATGGACACGGGGGGGAGAAGCTTACTAGATGCTATTTCGCGTGTTTTGCTCACTTCCAGCTTTACCTGGGTTGCGATCATTTCATATTCAGTAAAAGTACTAATCTCTTTAAAATGATTGAGTTTGGGTTTTTCTTTCCTGGATATTGAGGAAGCATACCTGACAATGTCTTTGTTCACTTCGTAGAATATGATTCCCTTTGGGCCACAATTCTTCCTTTCCATTTAGCACTCAGGCGTTTGCCAGGACCCATTGAAGGGAAAGTCTGGATCTCGACAGTCTTGGGCCATTTCACAATTAGAAGGCACAAACTTCTCAAATTTGTCCATAGTATTTGGGCCTTTGGTTTGCAGAAGAAGTCTAAGCAAATATATAATTCATTTGAACCCCGTTTATTTTTGGAACCCCAAGTAGAAGATCATTATTTCCACTGTTCTCTTTCAAAGCACGTCTTTTCTGTCAAAGGCCGCAGAAGATGCACCCAGAAAGCCCCACTGGAGACCCAGGTGAAAAGGGACAGGATACGGATCATGAATTACCCCCATCTCTACAGTATCATTCGAACTCTGGCCCAGGCCTTGAATGCCGTCTATTCCTCCAGGAAGAGGAGAAGGAAGGAGAGGGAAGAGAGGTTGGGGGCTCTGAGGCTGCAGCCATGGCAGGTAAGAGGTCCTGACAACAGTGGTGGGTTGCTACCAGTTCGCACCAGTTCGGGAGGACCGGTAGCGATAAATTGGCGAGGGTCGCAGAACTGGTATTAATTGTTGGCTGGCCACACCCCCGAACCAGTCCCCACCCCACCCAGTCACTTCCTTTTCCTCCTTACCACCCGGGCGGCTTGCCTGCCTAAGCTGCCTTCCCATGTGGTGCCTGCCCTGCGCCCCAACTGAGCTGCCGCCTCCTGCCTATAGGTAAGTCGCACTACCCCCCACCCCCAGAGCATGCTGCGCCACCCCCACCAGGCTCATGACCTTATCTTCCCCGCCCCTTACAGGAATTGTCCCCCCATGCCCCGTTTTGGCTCCCAGGGGCTGCAGGAAGGCTTGCTAAGGCCAAAATGGGGCATGAGGGGGGTGCCTAGCAAGACTCCCTGCTAATGTGAATAAAATAGGAATGATACAGAGTCAGCTACGTGAACTCTAAAGGACCCTCTCTATTCACATTATTATAAAGCTACATGAACTCTAAGAGACCCTCTCTATTCACATTATTATAAGGGAGAAACGTGCTTGTTGGAGATTATATTAAAGTCAGCTAAACCCCATTAAGTGGTAATATATCTTCTGATGAGACCTAGCTGTCACGGAAGGACAGCCATATGGAAAACATTTGAGGGGCATCACTGTCAAAGACAAGGACATATATGTTACAAAGAGTTACTTAATCCAATAAATTTATCCAAGGACAGCAGTAAATGGGTTGGCCTTGGTGAGAGACGGCCGCCCTGGAAACTTTCGGGGTCGAATGATATGCACCTCCTTAGCCACTGTCGTGAGAGGACAGTGGAGCTTGGCGGCCTGACCATGGACTGGAATTTTCCCTATGTCTGTAACATCAGCGGTCCCCCACCCTTGGACTGTTTCCCCTGATGACTATATGTATTCGGTGTCGGAACTCCTTGCCCTGCGAGATTCTCTCCTCTCGCAGGTTTGGCCCCCCACATTATCGAGGGCCTATCTTGATGACGGACTTTGGAGTCCGGAGAGATGGCATGGAGCAAGGAAGAATTTATGGGGCTTTTTAGGGAATTTTTTTAAGATTTTAAGGGGTTCTGGGGGGGGGTTGTAATTATTCTTTTAAAGATATTGGGAAGACGACTATGGCGGATGGGGGGGGAAAATCCACCAGGGTCAGAGCCGTGCCTGGCACAGGGTAACGATTTGGGGGGCACCGGACGAGGGATTGGGAAAGGGATGGGGGACGATATCTATGAGGGCTGTACCATCGGCACGGTAGATGGGAGGGGCAGATATGGTGGGAGCAGGGGACCACATCAGGTGTTGGGGGCTCGCACTCGCTGTCTGAGAGCAATTGCTTGCCCCGGTCCCCAAGGCTCTGCTTGGATACTAGGTGGCTTAGATACTCAGGAGCTGGGCCTTCGGCTGATGCTGTGCAATGCCAGGTCCATGGTCAATAAGGCCCCCCTCATTCATGATCTTATACAAGAGGGAGGAGCGGACCTGGCGGGTATTACGGAGACCTGGTTGGGCCCGGAGGGTGGCGTCCCTCTGGTTGAAATGTGCCCACCAGGCTTCAGAGCATTCCATCAGCCGAGGGCCCAGGGGAGGGGTGGGGGGGGTGGCGGTTATTATTAACGAGGATCTGGGTCCGAGGGAGACCACTGTGCCTCAGATAGCCGGATGTGAGTCCCTCCTTGTGAGGTGGGGCTGTGGGGTCCAGATGGGCTTGTTGCTTACGTACCTGGCTCCCTGCTGCATGGCAACAGCCCTACCTGAGCTACTCGACGTGATAGCCACGGTGGCAGTAGATACACCCAGGCTTTTAGTCATGGGTGATTTCAACTTGCCATCCATTGGTGAAACGTCTGAGGTGGCTCGGGAGTTCATGGCTTCCATGACGGCCATGGACCTGACCCAGTTAGTTCATGGCCCTACTCACAGGGGAGGTCACACTCTGGACTTGATTTTTGTCTCTGGCCAGTGGTTGAGTGGTCTTGTTATAGGGGATATAGACATGGAACCCTTGTCATGGACTGAACACTCACTCCTTCGCCTAGATCTTCGAACCGCGACCCGTCGCCGCAGGGAGGCGGACCCAATTAGATGGATCCGCCCCAGGTGCCTGATGGATCCTGTTAGGTTCCAGACGGAGCTTGGGCCACTTCCTGAGGATCTAGCACATGACTCGGCCGAGAACCTGGTAGCCGCCTGGGATCAGGCGGCTGGTGGGGCCTTGGACCGAGTCGTGCCTTTGCGGCCTCTGACCCGATGCCGATCCTGTGCGGCTCCTTGGTTTACTGAGGAGCTGAGGGAAATGAAGCACCGGAAAAGACGCCTGGAGAGCGGTTGGAGGGCCAGTCTCGCTGAATCTGATCGAACACTGGTAAGGTCGCATATTAAGGCCTACCTAGTGGCGATAAAGACAGCAAAGTCTAACTACTTTTCCGCCTCTATTGCGTCATCAGGGAATCGTCCGGCCGCCCTGTTTAGGGTGACCCGCTCCCTGCTCCATCCGGGAGTGCGGGAGGATCCCTTGGAAGGCAGGGCGGAGGATTTCGGACAATACCTGTATGACAAAATCGCTCAGATCCGGGGGGATTTGGACTCTGACTGGGTAGATCAGGGCAGGGTGACGAGGAACAGTCTTGAGAATGTTATCTGGGAGGAGTTTGACGCTGTGACTCCCGATGATGTGGACAGGATTTTGGGGAGACTTAGTGCGGCCACATGTTTACTGGACCCGTGTCCCTCCTGGTTGGTACTGGCTTCCCGGGAGGTTACACGAGGCTGGCTCCAGGGCGTCATTAATGCTTCGTTGAGTGAGGGTCACTTCCCCACTGCCCTGAAAGAGGCGGTGGTGAGGCCTCTCCTCAAGAAGCCGTCCCTGGATCCGGCAATATTGGCTAACTATCGTCCTGTCTCCAACCTTCGCTTCATTGCGAAGGTTGTTGAGAGTGTGGTCGCGCAACAGTTTCTGCAATTCCTGGAGGAAACATCCTATCTAGATGGGTTCCAGTCGGGTTTCAGGTCTGGGCACAGCACGGAAACGGCATTGGTCGCGTTGGTGGATGATCTCTGGAGGGCTCAGGACAGGGGTTGTTCCTCTGTTCTGGTCCTATTAGATCTCTCAGCGGCTTTTGATACCATTGACCATGGTATCATGCTGCACCGGCTGGAAGAGTTGGGGGAGGGAGGCACTGTGTTGCGGTGGTTCTCCTCCTTTCTCTCCGACCGGTCGCAGTTTGTGTTGGCAGGGGGGCAGAGGTCGACCTCGAGGCCTCTCATCTGTGGAGTGCCACAGGGATCGGTCCTCTCGCCCCTTCTGTTCAACATTTATGTGAAGCCGCTGGGTGAGATCATCCATGGCTTTGGGGTGAGATACCATCAGTACGCTGATGACACCCAGCTGTACATCTCCACCCCAGGCCACCCCAACGAGGCCCTTGAAGTGATGTTCCAGTGCCTGGAGGCTGTGCGGATCTGGATGGGGAGGAACAGGCTCAAGCTCAACCCTTCCAAGACTGAGTGGCTTTGGCTCCTGGCATCCCGATATAGTCAGTTGACTCCATCACTGACTATTGGGGGCGAGTCTTTGGCCCCCACTGAAAGGGCTCGCAATCTGGGAGTCCTCCTGGATAGGCAGCTGTCTTTGGAGGAACATCTGATGGCTGTTACCAGGGGGACCTTTTATCAGGTTCGCCTGATTCGCCAGTTGCGGCCCTTTCTCGATCGGGATTCCTTGTGCACAGTCACTCACACCCTCGTCACCTCTCGCCTTGACTACTGCAATGCTCTCTACATGGGGCTCCCCTTGAAGAGCACCCGGAGGCTCCAGATGGTCCAGAATGCAGCAGCGTGGGTAGTGATAGGAGCAACATGGCGCTCCCATGTAACACTGCTCCTGCGCGAGCTGCACTGGCTCCCGGTGGTCTTCCGGGTGCACTTCAAGGTGTTGGTTATCACCTTTAAAGCGCTCCATGGCATAGGGCCTAGCTATCTGCGAGACCGCCTGCTGCTACCGACGACCTCCCATCGACCCGTGCGCTCCCACAGAGAGGGCCTCCTCAGGGTGCCATAAGCCAAACAATGTAGGCTGGTGACCCCCAGGGGGAGGGCCTTTTCAGTGGGGGCTCCCACCCTCTGGAATCAGTTGCCCCCGGAGATAAGAAGAATCCATGACCTCAATGCCTTCCATCGTTCCCTTAAAACCCATCTTTTCCAGCAAGCCGGGTTGGCTTAAGAAGAAATTTTTAAATTCTTTTAATCAGTCTGTGATTTCTTAACTTTCGGGCCAAAATTTATATATATTTTTAAATGTTTTTAATATTTGTATTCTATGTTTTTTATCTTGGCTGTACACCGCCCTGAGTCCTCAGGGAGAAGGGCGGTATATAAATTGGAAATTAAATTAAATTTAAATTTCCCATTAGCAACCACAGCACTTAAGGAAAAGTTGTGTAGCTAAAATAATCTTATAAACTAAAAATAATGGTTTACTAATGGTTTAGTAATTAGGAAGTGTGTCAATTATCATATAACAAGTGTATGTTAACCATATATGGAAAATGTATGATCTCATGTTAACCATATATGGAAAACTGGATGAGCTCACTGAATCCTTTGTCTTAGAAATGTATAAAAACAGTTGTATCAGAGCTCTTTCCTTGTTCAAAGTTTCAGGTACAAATCTGGCTCTGAACCTTGCGCAATAAACTGACTCTGGCTGACCCAGGAATGTTGTTCAGTCTCAATTTTTCCACAACACTGCAGCCCCCTGGAAGCAAAAACGGGCTGGGGGGGGGGGGCTTCAAGGGAGAAAGAAGCAAAGAAATCCTCACTGTTTAGGGAGATCCCCAGGTGCACTGAGCTTGAGTTGAGAGCTTATTGTAAGTCCTGCACTAGCTATCTTTGCTCAGGCTAAGCTACAAAACGTTTTTCCTCGCTGTTTGGGGATCCCCACGTGCACTAAGCTTGAGTTGAGAGCTTACTGTAAGTGGCTGCTAGCTATCCTTGTTCAGGCTAAGCTAATCAATAGCGGAGCTCTAAGAATGCCAGATGATCAATGGGCATGTTCTGAGTTTCAAAACATCTGGCTTTTCTTCCTCCTACCAAAGACCTTCTGGGGTTCTTCACAGGAAGGGAGAAAGGAGAAAGAGAGGGAGAAAAAAAGAGAGAGAGAGAGAGAGAGAGAGAGAGAGAGAGAGAGAGAGAGAGAGAAGAAAGAAAGAGTGAAAGAAAGAGAAAGAAAAAGGAAGGGAGAGAGAGAACGCAGGTATCTCTTAATGGAGGCTTGAACTTGCCTGAAATTAGATCAAGCCCTACATCACTTAACCCAATACATCAGTTTAAATTGTTATTGAATTATTTTTGGTATATATACTATATTCTCTTGTGTAATTTAGTTATAGTGTAAAACTAGTCTATTATGTCTCAAAATAAAAGGGAGATCAAAAATCCAATTAGTGCCATGTAAATTCTGGAATCCCCAAAGACCTTTCCCATTGTATTTATTAAACAAATTTATATAGCTACCCAACTCATATACAGTGACTTTATCACTTTCGTGTTCCTTTCATGGAGTTCTCAATGTGTCAATCTCCTTGCTACTCTATTTCCTCCACCAAAATTCTATTATAAATAATATTACCACACATTACAGCTCTAATTTTGTGTATTTGCGCCAGTAATTTTCAGAAAAAGATTTATTCCTCTCTTACATAGTTATTTAGAAGTAGCTTCATACGTCAGTTTACTTTTACCATTAAAAAAATGTTTTGTTGCATTATATGACTGCAAAAGCCTTTTAGCAGTTTCATGTAACCTTTGAACCGCCACACCCTGCCACAGGGAGGCGGAACTGATGAGGTGGTTCCGCCCCAGGTGCCTGATGGATCCTAATAGGTTCCAGACGGAGCTTGGGCCATTTCCTGAGGTTCTGGCACACGACTCGGCTGAGGACTTAGTAGCCGCCTGGGATAGGGTGGCTGCTGGGGCTTTGGACCGAGTCGTGCCTTTGCGGCCTCTGACCCGGCGCCGGTCTCACCTGGCTCCTTGGTATACTGAAGAGCTGAGGGAGATGAAGCGCCGGAAAAGACGCCTAGAGATCAGTTGGAGGGCTAGTCGTTCTGAATCCGACCAGACACTGGTAAGATCTAATATTAAGAATTACCTAGTGGCGATAAGAGCGGAGAAGAGTAATGAATTTTCTGCTCTTATTGTGTCATCAGATAATTGCCCAGCCGCCCTGTTTAGGGTGACCCGCTCCCTGCTCCATCAGGGGGCGCGGGAGGACCCCTTGGAGGGTAGAGCTGACGACTTTGTACAATATCTGCATGACAAAATCGCTCAGATTCGGGAACAGCTGGACTCTGACTGGGTAGATCCAGGGGAGATGACAGGGGCAGGTCCTGAGAATATTACATGGGAAGAGTTTGATTCTGTGACTCCTGAAAGCGTGGACAGGATACTGAGCAGACTGAGTGCGGCCACATGTTCATTGGACCTGTGTCCCTCCTGGTTGGTGCTGGCCTCCCGGGAGGTTACACGAGGCTGGCTCCAGGGGATTATAAATGCTTCTTTGAGTGAGGGTGTCTTTCCCGCCGCCCTGAAAGAAGCGGTGGTGAGGCCCCTCCTCAAGAAGCCGTCCCTGGACCCGGCTGTGTTAGCAAATTATCGTCCTGTCTCCAACCTTCGCTTTGTTGAGAAGGTTGTTGAGAGTGTGGTTGCGCGACAGCTGCCTCAGTACCTGGATGAATCGACCTATCTAGATCCGTTCCAGTTGGGCTTCAGGCCCGGGTACAGCACGGAGACGGCATTGGTCGCATTGGTTGATGATCTCTGGATGGCTCGGGACAGGGGGTGCTCCTCTGTCCTGGTCCTATTAGACCTCTCAGCGGCTTTTGATACCATCGACCATGGTATCATGCTGCACCGGTTGGAAGGGTTGGGGGTGGGGGGCACTGTTTTACAGTGGTTCTCCTCCTTTCTCTCCGACCGGTCGCAGTCTGTGTTGACAGGGGGGCAGAGGTCGACCCCGAGGCCCCTTGTATGTGGGGTGCCGCAAGGATTGGTCCTGTCGCCCCTTCTGTTCAACATTTATGTGAAGCCGCTGGGCGAGATTATCCATGGTTTTGGGGTGAAGTACCACCAGTACGCTGATGACACCCAGCTGTACATCTCCACCCCAGACCACCCCAATGATGCCCTCAAAGTGATGTCCCGGTGCCTGGAGGCCGTACGGATCTGGATGGGGAGGAACAGACTCAGGCTCAACCCATCCAAGACCGAGTGGCTGTGGTTTCCGACGTCCCGATATAGTCAATTGGTGCCATCACTGACTATTGGGGGCGAGTCGTTGGCCCCCATGGATGGGTTATCACCTTTAAAGCGCTCCATGGCTCAGGACCAGGGTACTTACGAGACCGCCTTCTGCCACCAGTAGCCTCTCACCAACCAGTTTGCTCCCATAGAGAGGGGCTCCTCAGGGTGCTGTCGGCCAAACAATGTCGACTGGCGGCCCCCAGGGGGAGAGCCTTCTCTGTGGGGGCACCTGCCATCTGGAACGAGCTCCCCCCGGAGATACGGAGGATCCAAGATTTACGCACTTTCCGCCGCGCCTTAAAAACGTTTTTATTCCAACAGGCTGGTCTGGCCTAACTCTCCCTTTTTAAATTGGGTTTTAAATGCTTTACATAAATTGGATGTTTTTAAATTTGTTTTTGAGCCCAAATTATTTAATCTATTTTTAATAGCTTTTAACTTTTGTATGTTATTTTTATCTTGGCTGTTCACCGCCCTGAGTCCCCTGGGAGTAGGGTGGTATATAAATTTGATAAAATAAATAAATAAATAAATAAATAAATAAATAAATAAATAAATAAAACAGGAAATATCCAGTAACAATTTTGAAAGTAGTTGTCATAGCCACAAACACTCTCCCCCCAAAAAGACAGAGAAAGAGAGAAAGAGAGAAAGAAAGAGGAAGGAAGGGAGAGAGAGAAAAAAAAAAAACCCCTCTGTGCTATTATTTTTAATTGTTCCATTATTTTATACTGTCCCTACACCTAGAGTGATTTTACTGCCTTTCTTTTGCCCAGGGCTACCACATATTTTTCAGGGATTTACATGCATTCAATGTCTATAGTCCAGAGCATAAATATGTGTGTGTTTATTTTGTACATCAGGTTGCATAAGTCCATCTTAATATGCTATTCCTTGGAGAGTGGGCAGCATAGAAATATGAATAATAAACAAATAAATAAATAAATGAATGAATAAATGAATAAATGAATAAATAAATAAATAAATAAATAAATAAATAAATAAATAAATAAATAAATAAATGTGATGTTTTGTATACATACAGAGAAAGAAGCACTACAGGGAAAAAGGAATATGGGAGGTTTTGGACTCCCAGATTGGGAAATTTATTACAGGGCAGCCAAGGTAGTATGGATAAGGGAGGGGGCCATATTGGAAAATAAGAGAATTCTAACCTTAGAAGGTCACGATCTACAGAAGGGGTGGCACGCCTACCTGTGGGACACAGATTAAAAAAAAGAAAACTTATTTTCATAGGCATAAAATTAGGGAGTCCCTAATACAAACATGGATTGGAATTAGGCAGCGATACTATACTAAAGTTCCCAAATGGCTCTCCACGATGGAGGCCTTGATCTATCCAAACAGGTGGGGAATGGAGAAAATGTGTAGATATAAAGACATATTAGATGGGGGAGGGAACCTTAAATCAAATGACACTCTGAGAGACCAAGGTATAAATCTAGATTGGTGGACCTACTTACAAATAAAATCAAGATATCAGAAAGATAAGGAAGAATATGGCTTAGAATTAGGATATAATGGACTAGACAAAATTTTGATGGGATCGGAGAAAAAAGTTTTGACTAAACTATACAACTATTTATTAGATGAGGACAGAGCTGAAGAGATAGCTAAAAACCAATTGAGAGTATGGGAAAAAAACATAGGACATAGTTTAAATTTTAATGAATGGGAAGAAGCATGGAATAAAAATTACAAATTGACTAGAGCTGCGATGTATAAGGAGAATCAGTATAAAATGCTCCACAGGTGGTATTTAGCACCTGCCAGACTAGCTAAGATGTTTCCCAATATGCACTCTAACTGTTGGAAATGTGGCCATGGTCAGGGCACCTTCTTTCATATGTGGTGGACGGTGCCCCGAAGTGAAAAGATATTGGAACAGAATTTGGAGATGGCTACAAGAAATAATTGGAGAAGACATAGACTTGACACCGGATGTTGTGGCTCCGTTACCTGAGCCTGTGTCATCGGCAGGAGAGTGAAGGAGAGGAGTTGGCAAGGCCTCCCTCTCCAGGGCCCTCCTCTCTGGCAATGCCTTCGGTGTCCGCTGAAGGGCAAGAGATAGGGCCGGGGCCAAGCACGTCCATGCAGCCACAGATGGACAGTGATGAGGGTAATGAGTCTTGGCTGGATCCACGCCAGCGTCGCAGAGATAAGCGCGTGCAACAGAAGAAAAGGCGTGCCCAAGATTAGGCTGAGTCACTGGACCACACCCCACAAGGTATAAAAGGGAGCGTGGTGGCCAGTCAAACCTTGTGACGAACAAAGCTGAAAGCTTCCACGCCATTCTGTATTGCCGGACTTTTGCTATAGATTTTGCTGGATTATCTCTGGACTTGATTGACTCTGTAATTATTGAGCTGTTTCTTTTGATGTACCAGAAGTGGGGAGAAGTTATCTCTCCTCTTCGTAAGTAATAAACTCTTGGCAGGCAGCCACTAGGTTGTTGCCAAGTTCCGTTATCATAAGGAAAAGGATTTTGCCGGCTGGTTTGGTCTTTAACTCTTGAACGTCTGTTGGTGTGTGTGCGTGTGGGATGGGGACAGAACACCGGAAATATTTCTCCTGGGAATAGTAAAGAAGGGGTATGGAAAGAGAAAGATTCATCTGATAATAGATATAACCACAGCTGCTAGACTGGCGTATGCACAATTCTGGAAAGAGAAAACCCTGCCACCAGAAGAACTTATAATTAGGAAAATACTGGAGTGTGCAGAGATGAGTAAATTAACGTATGAAATAAACAACGATGAAAACTCAGAGTATTATACTGTGTGGGAAAGGTGGTATGAATGGATGAACAATAGAATTAAAGAAGGAGTATAAGGTACGATAAATAAGTAGCAACAAATTGCTTAAGTGACACCAGATATATTTTATGTACATATGTATAAACACTGCAGATCCGATGTTAATAGAAATGAGATTTTTGTTTTGTATATATATAAAACTTAATAAAGTATATTTATTAAAAAAAAAGAAGCACTTGTGATCTTTGACTTTTACGCTTGCTGTCAAACATCAGCCATAATACTAATTACTGTTTTGAATATTGAATATGCACGAATGGCTATTTTATATGTCAAATTATGACTGAAATATTTCTGCATCTATATTGGTTCTCACTGTCAGGAGGTTTCTCCTTAGTTTTAGGAGAAAAATTAACTTCTCTCTTTCTTCAGTCTCCATCCATTGCTTCTTGTTTTGCCTTCTGGTGCTTTGGAAAATACTGAAGGGAAACAATAATAAGGATATAATAAATAATACTAGAATATGATATACTGGTATACTAGATTCTGTAACCATTAGGTTCCTGTAATACATATTATTCCTTTCTATTTGTATCTCCTGTTACAAACATATTGTTATTAGGCCTCTGAAATGTATCTGGTATTTGTCAAATGTATGTCCCTGCCATTTGACCTGAACTCATATCACTCTCTTTCTGTGCCATCTAAAAGCATGGTACGTATCTCTGTTGGAACTACAGCCATCAACAAAGGGATAATTTACACCTCAGCTCTAATTTATGTTTGATCTGGATAAGATCTTGTCTTCCAGAGCCAGGTGCTAAGTGGCCAATTAAGTAAACAAAGAAATGCTTAAGAAGAAAAGGAGAATAAAAGGAGATAAAAGGTATGAAAATTCGGAAAGAGGAATATAAATTACAAGCTTTTGCAGATGATTTGGTTTTTATTATGGAAGAACCCTTAACATCTATAAATAAATTGCTAGAAAAAATTGGAGAGTTTGGAGAAGTGGCTGGTCTAAAGATTAATAAAGAAAAGACAAAGATAATGACTAAAAATATGTTGAAAAAGCAAAGAGAAGAATTGATGGAGATTTCAAATATACAGGTTACGAATAAGGTAAAATATTTGGGGACACAATTGACAGCAAGGTTTAGTTCTCTTAAGTAAAATAATTATAATAAGGTTAAACGACAGATAGGACAAGATTTGGAAAAATGGCAAAACTTGCAACTATCTTTAATTGGGAGAATTGCAACTATTAAGATGAATATTTTGCCTAGAATGTTGTATTTGTTTCAGACAATTCCGATAAAGTTGGATAAGGATTTTTTTACAAATTTGAATAAAACGATATTGAAATACATTTGGCAAGGGAAAAAGGCAAGAATAAAAATTAAGTTGTTACAAGATGCTAAAGTGAGGGGTGGCTTTGGTTTACCCAACTTTCAATTATATTATCAAGCAGCTAGTTTAATGTGGAACAAATAATGGGTAACACTGAAAAATACTAGACTTTTGAATTTGGAGGGACATGATTTGTTGATGGGGTGGCATGCCTTTTTATGGTACAAAGGAAGCAAAATACAGGGGTATTTTAGAAGACATCAGATACGTGAAGCGTTGCTTTTGAATTGGGAGAGGATTAAAAAATATCATTATTTGAAGATTCCAGTCTGGATATCTACAATTGAAGCTTTTTCATATCCAGTGATATTCAAAAGGGAACAAATTGTTAGATATAGTGATTTATTGGATGAAAAGGGTGAACTTAAATTAAAGCAAGACTTAGAAGATCAGGGATTTAAGATGGATTGGTTTTCATATATGCAAATATTTTCTAGATATCGAGAAGATCTCAAACAAGAATGTTTTTACAATGCTTTGACTACCTTAGATAAGATACTGATGGGCTCTGATGACCATGTAATTAAAAAGTTATATGGACACTTGCTAGAGGCAAAATTGGAAGAAGAACAAGTTAAAGAGATTATTGGTTATCGTATTGATTTAGAGAAATGGCAAAAATTGTGGTCACATAATTATAAAATGACAATGTCTATAGCATATAAGGAGAATTTGTATAAAATGTTTTACAGGTGGCATTTACCCCCGACGAGGATAGTCAGAATGTTCAAGAAAGTGCCATCAGATCCCAGGATCCTATTACCATATGTGGTGGACATGTGTAGAAGCAAGGAGATTTTGGACTAAGATACACACATGGTTGGAAAAAATGACAAAGAGACATATTGACCTTAAACCAGAGATATTTTTATTAGGGATCTTACCAGAGACATTTAACAAAGAACTACAATATTTGATTGTGAATATATTAACAGTTTCTAGAATTGTATTTGCAAAAAAACTGGAAAGGAGAGATGATTACTGATGAAGAAATTATTAGGAAAATGTTGCACTGTGCTGAAATGAGTAGATTGACATTTGAAATAAGAGAACAGGAAGATAAACAATATTATTTGATATGGGAACTATTTTATCAATGGATAGATAATAAAGCATGGAGATGAAATATTATATATGAAATGAAATTTGGATAAAATGGTTAAGCACTTGGGGTTTTTTTCTGATAGAGATAAGAATATCTGTCATATAATGAGAGTTTGAAAATTTTGAGAGCACAAAATGATTTTCACCAATCGAAATACTGTCTGTAAGCATTTGGAAAGTTGATGTTTTTATGTTGTTTTTGTTTAAAAAATAAAAAACTTTTTGGGAAAAAATTTTTTTAGAACCCATCCCTGCCTGACAAGGATCCATCCACCTTAGTTACTTTTGAGAAAGTACCCAAAGGAGATGCAGGAGAACCATCTGAGCCTCTTTGTAGCACAAAAAGAAAAGAGTTTGGCCAATTTAATCATTCATGGCCTAATATTCCATAGATCACTCAGAGGATAATGTTCCGAAGATCTGTCCATCATGACAGATATATTACAGATACTGTATACAGATACATCTGTATTTTGATATTAAAAACTTCTAATTAAGAAAAAGATGGGTGCATTTTAAACTGATTCCCATCTTTATGGGTTTATGATTAGATTCTGTAGATTTCTTTCCTTCGTAAATCTTAGGGAGCCCCTGAGGCTATCTAACTCAACCCCTCCTCTCTGCAGGAATCCCAACCAATCAGAGAAGGGGAGACTGAACTCTCATTCACTGGCTCAGCTCTAAAACAGCTCCTCTTTTTAAGATGTTTTTCCTCTCATTCAGCCAGAATCTCCTCTCTTGTGACTGAAGTCATGTTTCCACGTCTGACACTCTGGAATAACAGTGAGCTGATCTTAAGCTTCTGTCTGCAATCTTCCAGTGATTGGAAGAGGGCTGTATCCCACCTTCTCCAACCAAGAGATTGTGTCAGTTGGAAAAGGGGCTCCAGACCCCTCCTGATTTTTAGCTTTTCTCCTTGTAATTATCAAGTTAATGATATGATTATTCCTCTAATAAATTAGTTGCTACCACCAATTTATTATAATCAGTGACCAGTATACATTTTTCATAATATCAAAAAGTACAAATGAAGCCTTAATGATAGATCTACATGACAGAGCTCTCATCCATCTATTCTTATATGAGATACCTTAGTTTGTCAAGTCCAAATTGCTAAATATATTTTTCAGATATTTTTCTATTGGATTTAATTTATGCACCTTTCACCGTTGAGAAATTATATATATATATATTTTTGGAAGCTGGGAATGTTTTAGTTTTCACTTTATTTTATTTCTAAAAAAGTTCAAAAACAAACCACCAAAACATTAAAAAAACAAAGCACAAGAAACAAGATATTAAAAACAAGATATTAAAAAAGAGTGCATTAAAAAGACTAAGTCCTGACTTCCGGTTTCCTTGTCTTCGGCGACGGCGGCGCCTTTTGAAGCTCCGCCAGCCCCGCCGCCTGTAGAGCCGCTTCGAGACGAAGAAGCGGCTCGAAAACTTCTAAATCCATAGGATTGAAGAAGGAGAGATCGCAGGGCACAGGTCGAGCCCCTGTAACCCCCCAGGGAAGTTTCTGGGGAGAGAACAGGCGTGGCTCCCTTCCAACCTGCTGAAACTCCGGGCGACGTGGGACGATTCTGCCTTTGCAGAACAAGCCGGCTGCAGGAAACTTAAAGCGAAAGAACCAGCTTTAATAAACAGCGAAACTACCTGAATCCTGAAACTTGGAAACGCAAGTATTAGCGCTTTGTTGACTTTTCAATCTGAGAAAATGCGAATGAGTGAAAGTGCTTTGAAAAAACATGGCGCTTAGCCTCAGAGTTAACGAGCCAGCGAGTGTGGATTGGTGAAGTTATTTTGCTTTGTTACAAAGTTTCCAAGTTGCTACAAAGTTGCCTTGCTTGTTATAAGAGAAACAACTGGAAAATTTCTCCCTTTTCAATATTTGACTTTGCTTTACTTCAACCTTTATTTGATCAAATCTGGGGGACTTTTTTAGAAGTCTTTGTGCAGGAGGGAAAGGAAAAGGAACTTCCCTCTTTAGAAAAACTAGATCACGTGGCAGGATGGCTTCAAAGAAGCAGGAAGGGAAGGCAACGGGGGGGGATCCCCCACACACAAACATGAAACGCAACTTCCCCCTGCTCAACAGCTACAAACTCAGAAAAAAGAATTTGATGTGGGAGATTTAAAAGAATTTATTTCTAAAACTTTGGATGATAAATTTCAAAAATCTCAACAGGAGATAGATGATAAACTTCAAAAATCACATCAGGGGATAGATGATAAACTTCAAAAATCACATCAGGGGATAGATGATAAACTTCAAAAATCACATCAGGAATTTATGCAGGAAATTAATGAAGTTAAAGATATGGTGAAACAGAACCAAAACAAGGTGACCAAAAAAATATCAGAAGTGGCATCTGGCCTGGCAGAATTTATTGGGAAAGTTGATTTTAAAGTTGAAGAACTTAAATCAGAAGTTAATGTTAAGATGAAAGACAATGATTATAAAATTGCTGATGTTGACAATAAAATGCAGAGAGTTGAAAACGAGATTGTTATGATACAATTCAGGGCAATGGAGTTCGCTATACGGCTTCGGGGAATTCGAGAGGAGGAAAGACAGGATTTGAGACAAGTTTGTTCTGAGGCCCTGGCCAAGATTCTACAAGTTAATCCTGATGTGGTTTTTCACAAAATAGACAAAATTTACAGAGTGAACTCTTGGGTGGCCAGACAAAGACAATTACCTAGAGATGTGGTCATATATTTTACAGATAGAGAAATAAGAAATGATATCCTGCAAAAATCCTTTTACACTTCTGTACAAGTGGGGGGCTCACGAATTGGAATTTATAAAGAATTGCCTCCTAAAATGCTGAAAGCTAGAAAAGAATTTGGCTTTCTTGTCAAGGAATTGCAAAATTTACAGATACCTTTCCGGTGGGACGCACCAGTTGGTATAATTTTCAGATACAAGGGAGAAAGATGCCGTTTGAATACCGTGGAGAAGGCACAACACTTTTATACTACTATTCTTAAGGAAAGAACACCATCTCCACGTACATCTACAGTTTTGGAGATTAAAGAGAGTGAAGAGAAGCAACCTCAACGAGAATTGCAAGAACAGTCCAAGCAGGAATTAGAGGAAGTGCAAGGTGCAGAAGGAGGTTTTCTGGATGAGCCCTTGCTGGAATCTTCTCCAATTTTGGACTCGGTTCGGATGATTGAAGTTAAGGATCAACGTATAACTAGAGCTCAATCTAAGTTACTTAAACAAAAGCAACAACAACAACAGGAAAGACAAGACAAGGAGGCAGTTAAGAGTACTGCACAAGAGATTGGAGCTATGGGAGGAGCGAGATCGAAGCTTTCGGATGATCTTCAAGTATTTTGCTCTTTGCTCCAGAAAGAGGCTGATGACCTTTAAGTGTTTATCTTGGAATGTTAATGGGTTGAATTCAGCACAGAAAAGGAAGAAATTATTTACATATTTGAAACAATTTAATAATGATATAATTTGTTTACAAGAAACGCATATCACAACTCAAGATCAAAAATATTTGATAAACTCCAAACTAGGAACACATTTTATATCTTCAACTTCGCAAAAAAAGAATGGTGTGGTTATCTATGTAAATAAAAAGTTAACAGCTAAAGTTATAGAAACAGATGAAGATGGTAGGTTTGTAGCAACTGAATTGCTTACGGCAAATGGCCAAATTCTTTTGATTGGAATTTATGCTCCCAATCAACAACAGGACTATTTCTACAAGATGTTACATACCAAAATATTGCAATGGGATTACAGATCTATTTTAATTATGGGAGACTGGAATGGAGTAATTGACTCTAAATTAGATAAAAAGAGTTTGGCAAAGTCTAGGATCAGATTACCACAGACCTTTTTTGACATGAAAGAAGATATGGAACTAAAAGATGTTTGGAGAATACATAACTCAAAAGAATTGGACTACACTTTTTTTTCTGACAGACACAGATCCTTCTCTAGGATTGACTTCATTTTGTTGACAGATGACTTACTTGTTAAGACAAAAAGAACAAAGATTTTTCCAAGAACTCTGACTGACCATAGCCCAGTATGGATAGAAATCGAGATGGATAAGGTTGAGAGACGTTCTTGGAGACTAAATGAGAATTTGTTTAGATATGAAAAAAATACAACAGAACTTAAAAAGCATTTGAAAGAATTTTTTGAAATAAATTTGAATAAAGGTACCCCAATTGAAATTGTGTGGGACGCAAGTAAAGCTTATATGAGAGGGGTACTTATTTAAATGAATTCTAAACATAGACTGTTCCGACAAAAGAAAAGATCTGATTTGGAAATAGAAATAAAGAATAAAGAACAGTTACTTATTAAAAATCCAACAGATGAAAGAATACGCAGTGCTATAAAACTGTTGAAAGACCAATTTCAAATGCTCATGGCGGAACAAGTTGCAACAAACTTACAATATGCGAAGCATAACACATTTTGTAACGCTAATAAACCGGGCAGATGGTTGGCTTACACATTGAGGAAAAAACAAAGTATACGGACTATTGATAGTATTGATATTGGAGGGAAAGAAATTTTTCAACAAAAATTAATTAAAGAAGCTTTTGTGGACTATTATACTAAATTATATGCTAAAGAGGAGGTGCAGAATGGACTTATAGAAAAATATTTAAACGATAAAAGAGTTACAAAAATTACTGATCAACAAAAAGAAAGAATGAATTATCCTATAACAGAGGAGGAGATAATAGTAGCAATTAAACAGTTAAAAACAGCCAAAGCTCCTGGCACGGATGGTTTGACTGCAGTGTATTACAAAACTTTGCAAGCTGAAATGGTGGAACAACTTAGAGATTTATTTTGCAATATTCAGCAAGGGGGTAAAATACCCCCATCGTGGACAACAGCTCATATATCTTTGATACCAAAAGAACAAATTGGTCCTAAAAAACCAGAGAACTATAGACCAATATCTCTTTTGAATACAGATTATAAAATCTTTGCGAAAGTACTAGCCAACAGGTTGATGCCAGTAATTCAAAAGGTGATTCATGATGATCAAGTGGGATTTATCGAGGGCAGATACATGAAGGACAATGTAAGGCAAGTAATAGATTTATTGGAATATCTTGAGAAGAATAAACAGATTCCTGCAGTGCTGGTCTTCTTGGATGCAGAGAAGGCCTTTGATAGAGTGGATTGGAATTTTCTACTAAAGACTTTAAAAAAGATGGACTTTGGGGATCAATTTATACAGGCGATTTCAGCAATTTATCAAGAGCAAAAGACACAGATCATTATTAATGGAAGTCTGACAACAGAGTTTAAAATTGAAAAAGGAACAAGACAGGGATGTCCGTTGTCCCCACTTTTATTTATTTTAACACTAGAAGTCTTGTTAAATACAATAAGGGACTCTAATATCTTGAAAGGTATAAAGATTAGGCAAGAGGATTACAGAATAAAGGCATTTGCAGATGATCTGGTTGTTACCCTATCACAACCAATGGAATCAATAATCCTGATGAAGGACATTATACAAGACTATGGTAAAGTTTCAGGTTTTAGACTGAATCCAAAAAAGACTAAAATGATAGTTAAAAACATGACACAAGATCGTAAACATGAGCTTGAAAGGAGGGCAGGTTTTGAGACTGTACCTAAGGTAAAATATCTAGGAGTTCAGGTTGCAGAATCAAACATGAAATTGTTTCAAAATAACTATGAGGTGTTGTGGCGAGAGGTGCAGAAAGACATGGAGACTTGGAAAAAACTGCAGCTGTCTCTACTTGGAAGAATAGCAGCAGTTAAGATGAACATTTTGCCAAGATTTCTTTTTTTGTTTCAAATGATTCCGGTGCTTAAAAGTGATAAACAATTGAAAGTTTGGCAATCTGGAGTGAATAAGTTTGTCTGGAACAAGAAGAAGCCGAGAGTGAAATTGAAAATTATGCAAGATGTTCCAGAAAGAGGAGGTCTTAATCTTCCAAACCTACAGCTATATTATGATGCAGCAGCTTTAACTTTAACAAGTGATTGGTTTAGAAGGAAAAAGACTGGAATATTGAATGCAGAAAGTTTTGATCTTGAATTTGGATGGCATGCTTACTTATTCTACGACGACAAAGTAGATAAAGTATTTAAAAGTCATATACTTAGAGATTCTTTGATGAGAGTTTGGAAGAAGCACCGACTCAAATGGGATTATAAAATACCGCTATGGCTGGATCTTGGTCATACTTTGTGGAATACAAATATAATGTCACTCGGGGGGTTTTTATATAAAGAGGTTCTTTTTACAGATGCGGGCAGATGGCAGCTGAAGACATTGCAGACACTGTTGGATGAAGGGATTAATTTAACTTGGTTACAATATAATCAATTACAACTGAGATGGAAAGAGGACCAAAAAACTGGTATTATGTTGCATGAGGAAGAATTGGTTAGACATATAAGAGAGAAAGGTCCAATGCATATCAAAAGGCTTTATAATGTTTTGCTAGAAAGAGATTCAGAAACTGAATTAGTTAAAGACTGTATGATTAAGTGGGCACAGAATTTTGAAGAACCAGTGATGTTGGAAACATGGGAAAAAATTTGGGTTCAGAATGTTAAATTTACACAGTCGCAGAACCTGAGGGAAAATTTCTACAAAATGTTTTATAGATGGCATTTAGATCCCAAAAAGTTGTCATGTATGTACCCTAATGTTCAGCCAAAATGTTGGAGATGTGAATGTTTGGATGCTACGTATTATCATGTTTGGTGGACCTGTAGGAAAGTTAAGGCTTTTTGGATAAAAATTTGGTGGGTCATGCAGAATGTTTTGAAGAAAAAAATTCAATTTTCTCCACAACTGTTTTTATTGGGTATAGTTAAGGGTTTTACATTGGGTGAAACAAAATTGATATTGTATATGATAACAGCAGCAAGATTGTTGATAGGTAAATACTGGAAGAATGAAGTTTTGCCCACGATTGAGGAATGGACTTTGAAGATGGCCAGTTTTGCAGAGATGGCGAAGATTTCAGCATATTTAAAAGATTGTTCACAAGAGACTTACGAATGGGAATGGAAAAGGTGGATAGAATATGTTCAGAACAAATATCAAACTAGAAAGTATCAAATAGCTTTTATTTGAAAATAATGTATTGGATATATTTTAATGTAATGAGGTAAAGAGAAAAACTATACAGGGGAGGGAGGGGTTTAAGTTTATATATAAGTGTTATATTAAGGGTTTTTTATGAGTATGAGTATATTATAGGGAAGTCTGGGGGTTGGGGAGGGTTAGGGGGGGATAGGGAGGTTGGGAAGTTTGGGGGGGGAGGTGGGGGGGGAAAAGGGGTGAAAATGTAATTGTAAAACTTTTGCAATAAAAAGACTAAGTCCTTTTTAAATGCACATTTTTCTTTTTAATGTCTTGTTGAAAGCTAGGAGTTTTTAAAAAGTGAGCTAAGTAGCTTTATCTAAGAATTGGAATAAATCATGCGTCAAAATATCATGAATTATCAATTCAATCTGTCTGTATTAATGAATATATTGAGAAATAGATGAGCAAGGATTAATTTTTATTCATATCTCCCCAATTCTATGAGAAATAGTGAAAATTATTTGACTACAATTTTTAACATAGTCTTTTTCCACTTACCTGACACTCACTTAACTTGTTTGTTAAGATGAAGATGTTTGTTAATACTTTGATGAAATCAGGTTGTATCAAAAGCATCCCCACAATCCATTAATAAGTCTAATGATATGTGGAAATGAGCTTGGGGATAGAGGAAAACATGCTGACAAGAAATGATCACATTTTTAAGAAGAGACTGGGCAGCCACTTGTCTGAAATAGCCTTGGCCAGTGATGGCGAACCTTTTAGGCACAGAGTGCCCAAACCTGATGACCAGCTGGACGGCACACATGTCGGAAACCCTACGACCAGCTGGATGAGCTGGGGCGATGGGGGTGTACCCACAGAGCGAGCTCAGCGTACCACCTCTGGTACACGTGCCATAGGTTCGCCATCATGGGTATAGGCCCTATATGGTCTCCTGCTTGAGTGAGTGGTTGGACTAGAAGACCTCCTGAGTCCCTTCCAAATCTATGATACTGTATTCTGTAGATAGGAGGCAGGAGAGCCTTCAGCTGCATAACAGATAGAGAAAGAAATTCAGAAAGGATCCTGTCAGGCTGTAGAAATAGTGTGTGTGTGGGGGGGTGGGGGGGTTATATGAAGTTTGATTATCATATTTTGCTAAATCTTTATTTTGTTTTGTTTTTTGTTTTTGTGTTTTGCTATTGCTTTTGAAGATAATGGTGACTCTTATTCTCCCAACTAAGAATACTTGCAAGTCAGTTAACTGTAAAAAATTCAGACATAAAAAGACTACATGAGAGAAGAAATCAAAATTTTGGCTTTTAACAGTTCTGGAGTTTTCATTTTAGTTTCATCCCTTTCTGGCGAAGAATGAGTTTTGCAATCTTTCTGCAAGGAAACTGTACTTGGACCAAAATGGAGATGTAGCAGCAGATCTGGTCATCAGGAGCTGGGTGGTTCTCCCCAAGATGGATCACATTTATCAGCACCCAGGGACGTTTAAAAGAGGGAGACTTCTTATCAACCAAGATGTTATTTCAAGGCTAAAGTTGCACAACAAGGTGAGTGAAATATTGGTGGTGTTCTCTGTTTTCGAAACTTTAGGAACCATTTTCTTTGGGCTAAGCCTAATCACCATGGTGGATGACCTTCACTGAGAATTGAATGTGAGGAATCATAATTTTCTTAGACTGCTTGGGAGGCTTCACTAGTAATGAAGAAAATGTCCTTCAAATGCTATGTTATGGAACAATGTTCTAAGCTAATTCAGAGAAGCTGGGATCCGGGATGATGATTCTTTAGGACATAGATAATGGTCCTTTTGTCTATATTTATTATCTCCATAAACCAATGGTGAAATGTAAAATTTGTTACTACCGGTTCTGTGGGCATGGCTTGGGGGGGTAATGTGACTGGGTGGGCGTGGCCAACTTTTTTTCTTTTCTTTTTTTTTACTTTTAAAACCATTTTTTAAACAACCTCTTTGGCTGAAGAGGTTGTAAAAAATGCTTTTAAAAGCCTCTGATGATCCCAGTTGAGTTGCCTGATCGGCAGAGGCTTTTTTCCTTTTAAAAGCCTCTGACGATCCCAGCTGAGTTGCCTGATCATCAGAGGGTTTTTTTTCTTTTAAAAACGTTTTTTCTGAAGAGGTTGTAGAAAAAATGCTTTTAAAAGCCTCTGATGATCCCAGTTGAGTTGCCTGATCGGCAGAGGCTTTTTTCCTTTTAAAAGCCTCTGACGATCCCAGCTGAGTTGCCTGATCATCAGAGGGTTTTTTTTTTCTTTTAAAAACGTTTTTTCTGAAGAGGTTGTAGAAAAAATGCTTTTAAAAGCCTCTGATGATCCCAGTTGAGTCACACGATCATCAGAGGCTTTTTTTTTTTTACTTTTAAAAGCATTTTTTTGGCCGAAGAGGTTGTAGAAAAAATGCTTTTAAAAATAATTAAAAAAAGCCTCTGATCATTGCGCGGCTCAGCTGGGCATGGGGGGGCAGGGATTTTTGCTACCAGTTCTCCGAACTACCCGCCGCCATCGCTATCGGATCGGGCGATCTGGTCCGAACCGGGAGCATTTCACCCCTGCCATAAACCTGGGGATAGATCCATCAAGTGGTGGAGATTGTGGTGCTGATAGCCTCAATTTTGCTTATTCCTTGTCATTAAATATCAAAGAAGGCAATTCTGTTGACTAGAGAATGAGTTATTTATTTATTAAATTTATTTTATTTATTAAATTTATATGCCGCCCCTCTCCAGAGACTCAGGGCGGCTGAGTTCAGGTTTGGACTGAATCCAATGAAGTTTACCAAATTTGTGGATGATACTAAACTGGCAGGAATAGCCAGCACCCTAGACGATAGGCTCAAGATCCAGATGGATCTTGATAGACGTGAACACTGGGCCCCATTTAACAAAATGAAATTCAATGTAGAGAAAAGTAAGGCAAGAAAAATCAAAAGCACATATATAGACTGGGTGAAACCAGGCTTAATAGCAGTAACTGTGAGAGGGATCCTGGAGTCTTAGTAGACAACCAATTAAATAGGAGTCAAAAGTGTGCAGTGGCATCCAAAAAATGCCAGTGCAATCCTAAATTGCATTAACAGGGATACAATCAAGATCAAGTGAAGTACTAATACCACTCTAGAAAGCCTTAGTAAGACCACAACTAGAATATTGCATCCAGTTTTGGTCACCACACTATAAAAAAGGTGTTGAGACTAGAAAAAGTGCAGAGAAGAGCAACGAAGAGGATTAGGGGACTGGAGGCTAAAACATACAATGAACAGTTGCAGGAACTGGGCATGGCTAGTCTAATGAAGAGAAGGACCAGGGGAGACATGATAGCATCTTCCAATATTTGAGGGGCTGCCATAGAGAGGAGGGGGTCAAGCTATTTTCCAAAGCACCTGAAGGCTAGACAAGGAATAATGGATGGAAACTGAACAAGGAGAGATTCAACCTGGAAATAAGGAGAAATTTTCTGACAGAGCAATGAACCAGTGGAACAGAAGTTGCCTTCGGAAGTTGTGGAAGCTTCATCACTGGAGGCTTTCAAGAAGAGACTGGACAGCCATTTGTCAGAAATGGTGTTGGGTCTCCAGCTTGGGCGGGGGTTGGACTACAAGGTCCCTTCCAACTCTAAGTAAAGAGATGTTGTGGATCCTAGTGGAAAAGAAGCTTTTCAATTATAATTCAGCTTCTCCACATTTATATGCCGCCTGTCTCCCTGTCCAGAGTGACTCTGGGTGGCTTACAATAGTGTATTGTTTGTATAATGTCTCATATCGTATAATTCCATGATTGAGAAAACTGAAGTACTGGAATATTTCTTTGATCCAAAGAAAAGCCCTTCCTGATATCAAATGTAATGAGGGAAAATTTGAAAGATTTACCTTGGGCCTTTGGCTTGGAAGAGAGCTCTTCATCTGAAAACCCCTTGAATGCCATTGTTTTTCTTGGTGGTCAGTTACTTTCAGTCTCTCTGGGTGAAAAGGAGATTCCAAATGTAACTAATAATACATGTGGGTTGCAAAGGTGCTTTTTCAAGAGGCAACTGGACTGTTTTGTTCTCCTCCAAGAAGCAAAATGTCTTCAAAGACAACCATGACCTGGATGACTGAGAATCTCCATAGACAATAAATGTGGGTCTTTCTTTCCATGCCAGTTGCTGTCACCTAATTGTAGTTCTTCAAGAGAAAGGACCTTTTCTTGGACAACTAGATGGGTTTTAGAAATATCATCTTCTGGCGCAGGACTCATGTCCCATGTTTTGCAAGAAAAGTTGCCTCAACTGCCCTTTTTGAGGGACAGTTCTCATGACCTCACCTCCATCTCATCTCACTCCAATTCTAGAAACTAAAAAGTCAACGTTATTCTTGTTTCAGCAGCACAGCAGAATTGAACAAATAAATATACAAATAAACAAGAAACATCTCCTTTAAAATTGACAGTCCTAATTTGAAAGGAATTTCTCCTTTGTATGTTAAATTGGAGACTGTTTTGGAGTAGATTTTCAATGTTTTATGTAATCCAGGAGAATTCTGTAACTTATTGCTCAGAGGTTTCCAGAACTTATTGGTCAGAGGTTTCTTCCTTCCACAGTTTATCTCTATTTTAATAAATCTGATACAGTAAAAATTTAATAAATCTCAAATTTAGAATAAATTGTATTAATATACCTTCCTCCATTCTTCAGATACCCATTATTATAAAATACGATGATCTATTCATATTAAATTTAAGCATTTATTTAATATTTATTTAAGCATTTAGAATAAATAAATGTAAAATTTAATATGAATAGATCATCATATTTAAAAAGTATGGATATATGAAGAATGGAAGAATGCACGTTAATAGGGTGTTAAGATATGGCGTAAGCCTAACGGGTTGTCCAGGCAATATATGTGTTCTATAACTTTAAATGTATTCTGTTACAATATATGTGTTCTATCACTTTAAATGTATTCTGTACAGAGCCCACCAGAACTAACTAGGATTGTTCAGAGCTAAACTGAGAGTGAATGTGAATAATACAGAAAACTGTGTTTGTGATATATAATCCAAGTGAAGATGGCACAAGAACAGTTATCGAATATTTCCATGATAACCCGGCTGGATGGAACAAACTATGTATCCTGGTCTACAAAATGCAATCTACTTCTGCATAGAGAAGGACTGTGGGATGTAGTAAATAATCCACCGGATGTCACAACATGGAATCCTGATGACGATGAAGATGCGAAGAAATTAGCCAAGTTTACCAGAGACAATGAACGAGCTCTTTGCATAATTGGACTAACACTGAGTGACCAGCAACTTGTCCATATTCGTGGCGAAGAGTCTGCTGCTAGATGCTGCTACCATTTATATGAGGAAGCCGTTAGGAGTTAAAACAAACGATCAAACTGATTGTTGGAAATTAAATAAAAGCCTTTATGGTTTAAAACAATCAGGGTTTGAATGGAACCAGTGTATAGTTAAAGAGCTGAATAATATTGGTTTTCAGGAAGGTGTAGCAGACAAATGTCTCTTTAAAAGAGAGAATAATGGTTTAGTATCATTTTTGCTATTGTTCACGGACGATATAACAATTGTAACTAAAACTGACAAGGAAGCAATGGATATTGTTAGACAGTTACAAGAGAAATTCAAAATTAGAAATTTAGGACATATTAGACACTATTTAGGTCTTGATATTGTTCAAACAGCTAGAGGATATAAACTGTCACAGTCTAGCAAGATAAGCCAGATGTTGAAACGCTATAGCATGGAGCTATGTAAGACAGCTAAAACGCCTATGGCACAGGATTTTCAACATGAAGAAATCCAAAGTCCTGGATTTAGTAAGGAGATCTATCAATCGCTGATAGGAAGTCTATCGTATATTAGCAATTGGTCGAGACCTGATATTTCATATAGCGTAAACCAATTAGCAAGGTATAATGCAGAGCCAACAGATAGGCATTGGCAGGCCGCAAAGCGGATATTGAGATATTTAAAGATGACAATGCATTATGCATTATATTTAGAACCTAATCGTGATCTTACACTGAGTGCATATGCTGATGCTAGTTTCGCTACTGATTTGACTACCAGAAAGTCTACATCAGGTATTGCGATAATGTTAGGTAATTGTTTAATAGGATGGAAGTCAATAAGGCAGAAACATATTAGTTTATCCACTATGGAAGCAGAATTTTCATGCTTGTCACTAGTATGTACTGATTTAATTTATTATAAACAATTAATGATTGATGTCGGATTAAAGGTAGATTATCCTATCGTAATCTATGAGGATAACCAAGCTGCTATAAAAATGGCAACAAATTTAGCAGTTAAGACAAGATCGAAATATACTGATATTCGTTATTTGAACGTTCGTCAGAGTATTCAAAGTAATATGTTTCAGCTAGAATATTGTATGTTTGAAAACAATATTGCTGATAACTTCACCAAAGCGCAGGGTGCAATTAAACATAAAATGTGTTGCGAAAGCTATGGCTTGAGAATTTGAACAGGTATATATTAGCCTGTCCAAAGGGGACAATGTTAGGATATGGTGTAAGCCTAACGGGTTGTCCAGGCAGTATATGTGTTCTATAACTTTAAATGTATTCTGTTACAATATATGTGTTCTATCACTTTAAATGTATTCTGTAACTTTAAAATGTAATGCTGAGTAATTGTACTGATGAGTCATTGTAACTGACTGCTGACTGACTGCTGACTGCAATTATTCTAATTGTACTGTTGAGTCATTGCACTGCTGACTCCACTTATCTTAAGTGGATAATTACTAGTGTAAACTGTATATAAGGAGAGAGCCGAGCTATAGTCATTGTTGCTTGACTTGCTGGTTGAAACTGTTACTGTCGTGTGTGAAGAAGTTGATGGATCTGTTACCATTGTGATTTGTTACCAGCGTTGAATTGCTGTTTATTACCGACTGCTGTTTGTATGGTAAGAAGATTTCTGTAACTCCAGACTGATTTGAATGGCTGAAGACTTGGATTGACTAAAAGACTATGCAACTGTTTTTCACTACAAAGTAAAAGCTTTGTTAAACCAGTTTGTATGTATTGTTGTCAGACTTCGATGCTATCTCAAAATAAATGAATTTCCAAACTGCCAATCTTTAAGGAAATCTTTTCTTTATTCGAGCACAGCAACTGGATCATGACTTGATGCGGACAAGACTGACCTATTGCCCCCCAATCCCTCCCTTTCCGATCCCCAATTCTCTGCTTCTCATTGGCTATCTTCCAAGTCCCTCTGCTGACTTCTTGTCTCGTCATTTCACAGGAATGTCTCCCCCCTCCTCATTTCCACGACAACCGAGCTTCAAAGGGATTTAGCAAGCAAAAGTTCAGAGCTTATCTCTCCTCTCTATGCCAGCGCTGAGGCGCTGACATCCGGCCCCTCTCCCTTCACTCTCCCAGTGAGGCCTGCGTGAGATAAACAACAAGTTTAGTACCTCACCCCCTCCCGGCTTGTCCGGGTGATCTGCATGGAATTTAGCTATGAGGCAGTCAGCTTGGATGTTTGTGCTCTTCACCCAGGAAGCTTCTGACAAGGGGTAGCCCTTCCACTTAATTAAGTACTGGAGGCGCCCTCTGTGCCACCTCGAATCAAGAACTCGCTGTACTTCATAGTGGGTCTGGCCTCCAACAATCAAGGGCCCTGGGGGATCACGTGGCACCAGCCTTAAAGTTGACCCTACTACAGGCTTCAGGAGGCTACTGTGAAAAATGGGGTGTATCCTCCCTAGTAACCGGGGCAACTGCAATTGTACTGTGACCGGGTTGATTATTTTTACTATTGGAAATGGTCCTATGAATTTCGGGCCCAGTTTTCTGGTCAGGAGTCTGAGTCTCAAGTACTTGGTGGAGAGGTAGACCTTTTCCCCTACTTGGAACGGCCTCTGGGGGGCTCGGTGCTTATCTGCTTGTTTCTTATAAGACCATGCTGCCTTGTCTAACGCCCTCTTGACGTTCTCCCAGGTTTCTCTTAGCATTGCCATCCATTCGGTCAAGGTAACTGAGGAAGGAGGCTCCCTTGGGTACTCTGGCATGGGGACGAAATCGATGCTGCTCACTATCTTAAATGGGGTTAGTCCTGTACTATTGTGGACAGCATTGTTATATGCGACCTCAGCAAACGATAAGAGGTCTGCCCAGTTCGATTGTTGGTAGTCAACGTAGCACATCAGGTACTGCTCTACCATGGCATTCAACCTCTCCACCCCCCCATTGGTGCTCAGGTGAAACGCTGAGCTGAGGCCTTGGGATGATCCTATGGATCAAAGGAATTGTCGAGTCCTACCGGAGCTCGCCATCGATGGGGGGTGTGGGAGACGAAGGAGTGGAGATAAGCAGCCGCAGCGAACACACAAACAGTTCCTGGATAGCAGCATTCAGGGCGATGATTGATGACGTTGCCGGGCCTCTCCGATTCTGCTGTCCTCGCTGCTCTGGTGCTCGCAGCTGTTACTGTTAAGGGAGTGGGGGGTGCTTGATTGATAATCACTGGATGTATGTTTAAGGGGCTGAGTTTTTGTTAAATAGCGCTGTGGTGTGATTACACCCAGCGCTGACTTTGAACCAAAACTTGTACTTTACTTTTGACTGCAAGCTTATCATTGCCAAAGTAAACCCTGATTCTCTGTGCGTTACTGGTGATTATTTCCTATCGCAGTTCTGAACGAACGACAAGCCGAGAGAAATTCCCTCCAGAACTTCGCTGTAAACTGGACACCTCGATCAGAGATGATTCTTCTGGGTACTCCGTGCAGGCGGTAGATGTGTTTTACGAACAGTTTGGCCAATTGGCGGGCTGAAGGTAGTCCGCTGCAGGGTATGAAATGTGCCTGTTTGGAGAACAAGTCTATTACAGTCCAGATCACTGTGCTTCCGCTGCTCCTCGGCAGTTCGACTATGAAGTCCATAGCAATCTCCTCCCATGGCCTTGACGGTTCAGCTACTGGCTGCAGCAGCCCCGGGGGCCTTCCTGGTCGGGTTTTCATCGTGGCACAGATGGTACAACTTTTTACATAGCTGTCTATATCTTTTCTCATGTGGGGCCACCAAAACTGTCTCTGTGCTAAGTGCAGAGTCTTTAGGAAGCCAAAATGTCCCGCTGGTTTGACATCGTGACTTCTCTTGAGGATCAAGGTACGCAAGGTATCTGGGACATAAAGTTTTGTCCCTCTCCATGCTAGGCCATCTCTCTTTGTCAAGAGATGTTGATTGTCTCGGAACCAGGGGTCCGCCAACGTTTCTGCCTTGAGCCTCATCGTTAGGTCACTCGCGGGTTGGCCCTGCTGGTCTCGATGCTGCCGTCTGGTGGTTACTTGACCCACTCCTTGGGCAGAAGGGATGATGGGATTCACTATCTGCTCACGTTCACTGTTGTATTGAGGCATTTGGGAGAGGGCATCGGCCAGAAAGTTCTTCCCCCCTGGGATGTGCTTCAGCTCGAAGTTGAAACGATTGAAGTATTGGGCCCACCCGACTTGCCTGGGCGATAACTTCCATGGGGTCTTGAGGGCCTCCAGGTTTTTGTGGTCAGTGCTAACCTCGAACGGTGTCTGGCCTCCTTCTAGCACGTGTCGCCAGGTTAACAGCGCCCATCTCACCGCGAACGCTTCTTTTCCCCACGCCGCCCATCGTCTCTCTGGGGCACCCACAAAGCGACCACGGAGAGCATGCACAACCCAATGAAAAATCGCCTACCGATCTCGAGGTGCAAAAGGCAACCCTCACCGCCATGTTTGGCTCTGCTTTCGAGCCTCCCACAGCAACCAAAAGCCAGAAAAGAAATCCTGGAAGCCAAAAGGACATCAGGACAACCAACAATGACCGGGCGACTGAATCACAGCCACCCAGAGAAACCGCGCGCACCAACAACAAGCGCCAGAACCCGGCTACCTGCAGGAACGATCAACTGCAGGATTCGAACCCGCTACCCGCAGCACCAACTACGCGAGACCCGAGGGCAAGGAGAAGAACCGGCTACTCACCCGTCCCACGACCTCCGCCAGGCCTCTTTGCACGACCGGGGACTGATGAACACAATGCAGGACCCACCGCCGCCGCCGCCATTGCTGCAGTGCCGCCGAGCACAGGAGATCCCCGACCTACGACCTCCGCTGCTGCTGCGCCGCCGATCCACAGAAGTCCTCAACTTGCGACCGCTTTGCCTCCTCATCTTCTTCCCTTCTTCGCCGGGGATTCAGCCGCCCAGCAATGGCATCCACCATCCAGAGGAGACTCCGGACTCACCAGGGGTGAGTCCAGCCTTCCCCCGACAGGCCTAGGCCTAGGCCTGGGAGCTCCAGCAGCAGGACCTTCACTCGACGGACTCCGGCGTGAAATGAGCTTCGCGCATGCCCAGTCGCCGCCTGCAACAAGAGAAGCAAGTTACATAGAGACAAGTAAATACAGACTAGCAACAGACATCCCAAAGCCTTATTGCAAGTTCAATCACACAATGGACCATGGACAGCTACCCCCAGTAAGTAACTACCCTAACAATTCTGGGGCAAATTATGCCAATTTACCAAAATTACAATTAGATGGGGGTAATATCATAGAGTGGAGTCAGCAGTTGCAAATTGCTCTCATGAGAGAAAATGCACTATTTCTGATCAACAGACCTCCACAGAAACCCTGGTCACTGGAAATTGACTATATTCACCATAGGGCATTTTGTGTTATGTTAACTACTATTCCTTCTGCCATGTATCCTACCATTGAAGATAACCTGACTGTATCTGAAATTGTACAAAAATTATGCAGCCTGTTTTACAGCCAGAGTAGAGCCACAACCACTAGGATATCTAGAGAGTTCCATTCTGCTAGACATAAGACAGGGGTCCCCATGAGCAAGCACATATTAAAGTTAAACGCAACAAGGGCAAAGCTCATGCAGAGGGGGGAAATAATCACTGAAGAGAGCATGATAAGTATCATCATAAACTCTTTAGATAGCAGTTGGGACAACTTAGTGATCCAACTAGATAGCCTCAGCTTGCAACACCTATCACTAGGCACATTAACAAACAAACTTATTGCAGAGGACAATCTGAGGAGGGATCGCCACCTGTTCAGGAGGGATCCCAGGCCAACAAGAAGGGTTGAGTTTCAGGATAGAACAAGAAACACCCCAGAATGTTACTCTTGTGGGTCCAGGAACCACTTAAGGAGAGACTGCCCCAGAAACCACAGGGATAGGAGACACAATGACAATAGAGGAGGGCGATCACCTGAGCGCAGATACCCCAAAGAAAAAGGGTGAGGGTGGTCCCCCAACCCCAGGAGGCATCATGAACGCAGGGACAACTCTAGAGACAGTAACCCGGGTTCTATGTATGGGCTTAGACACGATGACTCAGACACTAAACACAAGATAGGCAGAGACACGTGGCTTCTAGATTCAGGAGCCACAAATCACACAACTTGCAACCCAAAACTTCTAGACTCACTCACAGAAGCAGACTTCAAATTAAAGGTAGCAAACCAAAGCAAAGTTCAAGTAGTAGGAAAGGGAAACACATACATCCCACAAATAGGAAGAATAGAGTGGGTACTGTACGTGCCAGGGATACCCCACAATGTACTGGCCATTACCAAGCTGACACAGAACACAAACACCGAAGTAGTGTTTAGGGATGGAAAGGCCTACATAATTAAGCAGGGGGAGGAGATAGGAAAGGTAACCATGCAAGATGGCCTACCCTACTTCACACCCAACATAAGAGAGGAAGGAAGCATTAACACTAGTGCAAACCACGAGGCAGATGGAGACTCAGAAACAGAGGGGGTACAGCAGGGGGTAACCAAATGTAAGCAAAATACTAATAAATCTGTATCCATTGGGAAACCAATGCACGATAACTGCGGCCACCTCCTTCACAGAAGGCTGGGACACATTAGCTTTCCTATTGTAAAAAGAATGCCCGAGTGTACCGAAGGCCTCAAAGTAAAGAACTGCGAAAATTACTTGGAGTGTTCAATCTGTAAGCGTTCAAAGATTAGGGTTAAAGCCATACCCAAAAGGTCAGAACGAACCACCGGGTCCCCCTTTCAATTAGTGCATATGGACTTGGTAGGGCCATTGAGGCCATCTATCAGGCATAGGAAATGATTCTTACTCACCATTGTGGATGATTTTACCAGATATGGGTATGTCTACTCCCTCAGACACAAAAACGAGGTGTTCCAAAGGTTCAAGGAATTCCACAAAAGGATAGAAATGCAACACAATATGAAAATAAGACAAATAATGACAGACAGAGGTTTGGAGTTCATGGCTAAGGAATTCACAAGGTGGCTGAGGGAGCAGGGCATAGCGCGTTACACCTCTTCGCCGTTCTCGCCCTTTCAGAACGGGTTCGTAGAGAGAAAAAACGGAGTGCTACAAACGATGATGAGGTGCGCCTTGGAGGATGCTGGGATGGGGCAGCATTTTGCACTACTCCAATTACACTCTAAATAGACTGTGGTCAAGCTCCATCAACAAGACCCCATACGAGATGCTATACAAGAGAAAGCCCAACATAGCACACCTGCACATATTCGGTGCCCCAGCTGATGTCCACATCCCCAGGCAACTGAGAAAGAAGGGAGAGAAAATATCAAAGAGGCTAAGGTTCGTGGGTTACGAACCAGGCACTAAGGGCTACAGGTTCCTCGACAACAACAACAAGTTTGTCGTATCCAGGTCCGCTGATTTTCACGAACACACAAACTGGTCGAGGGTCCACTCCAACAACATCCTCACCAATAGAAACACACTTGAGCATGGTCAGGGAGGAGAGAAGGTGGAAGCACACAAAACCAACCACCACAAAATAAACATCAAAGAATGGAAAGAAGGGCATCCCTCTCTGAAGCTAGATAGCCTAACAAACAAGAGACAGAGCCACCCCCCAGTAGACCAATCAGAGAGAACAGGAACAAACTACCAAAGAAACTAGAAGATTATGTCATGACCATCCACAACAACCACATCACACCCAATTCATATGAGGACATACTTGGCCTTCCCCAGGAAGAGAGAGAAAAATGGATATCAGCCATGGAGAGGGAGAGGGAGAGCCTCAGGAACCTGCAAGTGTATTCGCCCGCTCAAGTTCCAGAAAACAAAAAGCCGATAGGAACCAAATGGGTGTTCAGGGTCAAGACACTAGAGGACAACAAGGCCCTGTACAAGGCGAGACTGGTTGCACAGGGTTTCGCCCAGAGATACCCGGAAGATTACACCGACACCTACTCGCCTACTGTCAGGGCCGAAAGTGTCAAAAGTGCCCTGGTGGTGGCCTGGGGCTTGAAGTGTTCCAATTCGATGTACAGACTGCGTACCTTCATGCTGAATTGGATAAAGAGATATACGTCAAAGCACCACCCAGATATAACGAAGAGGAGAACAAGACTTGGCTGCTGAATAAAAGCCTATATGGACTTAAACAGTCGGGCAAGAGGTGGTACGATTGCCTAGCCAAGGCCCTCAGATCCATGGGTTTTGAAGCCACCTCAGCCGACAAATGCCTTTTTACGAAAAAGGAAAATAACTCATTTGAAGGCGTACTCGTTTATGTGGACAATATTTTGTACATAGGCAAACATAAGGACAGATGTGACAAATTTGCCACTCAACTGGGGAGCCACTTCTCCTTGAAATCGCTAGGCAAAATCGATAAGTATCTAGGAGTTCACGTAATAAAAACTGACAAAGGGTTCCGACTTTCCCAAAAAGAAAAAATCATCGAGTTACTATCAAAGTGCAACATGTCTGAGGCAAAACCCAGTGAAACTCCCATGCAGCCAGAGTTCCTGAAGAGTATGTACGATGAATCAGAACCCTTCACTGACAATAAGTTGTACAGGTCCACTATAGGGTCACTGCTGTATATAGCCAACTGGACCAGACCCGACATCGCCTTAGCCGTCAACTTACTGTCCAGGCACGTAAGCAAACCTACCATATCCCACTGGAATGCCATCAAAAGACTGCTTAGGTACCTAAAATTCAGCATAAATGCACAGCTCTGCCTCGAACCAGAAATATCCAAAAGACCAAAACTGACCTGTTACGCTGATGCTGATTGGGCTGGGGACATAAAAAGCAGGAAAAGTACTTCTGGCTATGTACTACTGCTTAACAACTGCCCCATTCACTGGTATACAGGAAAGCAGAAACTGGTAGTCACCTCAACCACTGAAGCGGAATTCGTTTGCCTATCCAAGGCCGCAAACAACCTGGTATGGTTCGACGACCTGCTCAACAGTATTTGGACTGAACCTTCATACCCAATAATCATTCATGAAGATAACAAAGCAGCAATAGAAATATCAAGAGCCGATGCCGTAGGTCAACGGTCAAGGCACATTGATATCAAATGCAAACACGTCAGGCAGTTCTCAGAGATAGGTTTCTGTCAAGTATTTGCAAGCCATTGGCACATATATCATACAGACACTAGTGGAGGCAGAAAGTGCCCCCACCCCTATGTGGAGAGGAGGGGCTTACACTGAGTATAAAACCCCCTCTAACCTTTCCACCATGCTCTCTTTTACGTTTGTTCTCCATGAGACATGATCTTTGATAGGGGTAGTCACACACGCTGTGTGCCCCCTATTCTAATGGATATCAAGACAGTCTTTGTATATAGTTAATATGTTTTGTTATATGAATAAATACACTTATCACAGTTATTCATGCATCTGCCTTTGGACTCTTCTATGCTCCTGGGTGTTTCTACGATCCCAATCTCCACAGAATGGTAGCAGAGGGAATGGTAGCAGAACTCCACTCCAGGAGCTGTTGAAAAGGCGAGATGCCCTCCAAAATAACCTGTGAGAGAAGCTCCCCTGTTGTGACCAGAGGCCTTCAACGGAGGAGAACTTCACAGCAGCCCCAGTCTGAATCAATGATGGAAAACATTGAAGGGGGTTTCCATCCAGCTACACCCTGGCAGCCAGAGGCCACCCAGATGCAGCAAGAGATCCCAGGGGCTGAGCCAGGCAATGTTGGAGAAGGCTTCTTCAGCACTGACGAAGAGGGGGCAGAAGGACCAGATGAAAGCCTGGACAGGCAAGTGGCTGAGATGTCAGAAGAGGAGTGCAGAGCAGTGCTCGCCTGCCTCCTGAAGACAAGGGCAGCAGCCAGAAAGAGGCCTGAGGAGGCAGCACCAGAGATGCCTGCCATCCCGGTAAGGACTCCCCTGCCTGATCTCTCCAAGATGGCGCCTGCCGCCAGAGAGACTGCCCCCCCACCCAGTTTCCCGCCAAACAAAATGGCCACCAGGCCACTTCCGGAGGCAACTTCCTCCAAGATGGCTGCTCCCCTGGGCACTTTGCCAGCACCACGAGCCAGGCCATCCCCAGCTCCACAGCCCAGGCCTACAACGCCAGCCAGTCAGTTCAGCATTCCAGCGGCCCAGAGGACCACTCCGAACCCACAAGCCCCTTGCCAGGCCCCGCCTGCCATGGCAAACATCAAAGAGGCCATAGAGGCCCTGGTCGCTGCCCTGCAACTTATGGAGCAACCACCCACCGGCCCCCCCGAGGTCCCAGACCCAGCTGCCCACTCAAGGAGGGCCCCAAATCCAACCTCCCACCCCCGGAGGAACCCAGATGGACCTGCAGCCTCCCACCCCCCACTGCAGAGGCGCTCACCATTCACTGAATGCTCCAGGGAGGCCCAGGCTGAGGCCTCCGCACCTTTCCGGCCCTGCTGGGATGATCCGGAGCTGCAATCCTTCTCCTCTGATGGAGAAGAGGAGATCCAGAGACATTTCCAGGCCTACCCAGCCCATGGACCTCATCTGATGGGCCTCCAGTCTCCAGAAAGATCTCCAGGCCTTCTTCCCACTCCTCCAAGGTTTCCCCGCCACCCAGATGATGTTCGGGCCTACCCTGAAGCTCCAGCCAGACCTGACTTCAGAGCTCAGAGAGGGAGATTGGAGCTCCAACAAAAAAAGGCTTTGGAGCATGCTCCATTTCCTGCACGTGCCCAGTTGCTTCAAACTACAGAAGGACTACAAAAAGGAGCCAGACCTAAGCAATCGATCCCAGGGTTAGGGATCCCAATGCCATTCACAACAGGCTCTTTTCAGCCATTTGAACAACTCCCCATGCAGTTTAATGGCAATAATTTTGTAACTTTGCCAAATAATTTTGAAAAATTACATTTAAGTGGTCAGAATTTTAAAAAATGGTGTAAAGAGATTCAGATAATTCTCTTAAGAGAAAATACTCTGGACATGATCAAAAGACCACCCCCTTTACCTTGGAGCCCTGAAATTGAGTTCCTGCATAAAAGAGCTTACACAACCCTGTTAAGTTCTATAGACACAGCTCTGTATGCCAGTCTTTCAGATGGCCTCACAGCTCAGGAAGTTTGGACTGCCCTATATAATTTGTTCCATAGTGACAATATGGCTGCAACCAGCAGATTGTCAAGAATTTTCCACAACTATAAACTCAAACCTGGTGTCAAAATGGGGGAACATTTGGCAACGCTTAAAGCCATGAGGGATGAGCTTATACAGAGGGGGGAGCCTGTTTCTGAATCCACTTTAATTAGTGTGATGTTGAACTCCCTAGACAAATCCTGGAGTCCCTTTATTATTTCTCTAGAAGGGGTTTCTAGGGAACAAAGAAATATAGAATACTTTTCTGGCCGCTTTATTGAGGAAGATTTAAGGCGCAGAGATGAGGAACAACAAGAAATGAAGGAGGCATATCACAGACCTAGGCCTCAGAGGAGGCACCAGGACACAAGTGAAAGGATTAATACCCTTCCCACCTGCTTTGACTGTGGTATACAAGGTCACTTTAAAAGGGAGTGCCCTCGCTCTAGGGCCAACACGGCTGGACTTAAGTACAATAAAAATAAAAGAGGCCGTGGAAGAGGGGGAGGTGGTCATAAAGGATACCAATTCTGTAGTGTCACTAGTGACAATCACACCTCCCAGGTAAAGGATGCTGAGGGGCTGTGGCTTCTTGATTCAGGTGCATCAACGCATATAGCCAACACGAAGCAACGATTTAAGGTTTTACACCCACTCGAGTCCTCAGTAAAAGTTGCCACTGGGGACAAGGCAGAGGTAACTGGGGAAGGCGTGATCAATGTGCCTGGTATAGGAGATGTCACAGGGGCACTGTATGTTCCCTCAATCAAGAACAACCTTTTAAGTATCTTAAAATTGACTGAGGATAAAAATGTAAAACTGGTTTTTGAGAAGGGTGGAGGTTATGTTTTCGAAAATGCGGGTGTTGTTGGCGATATTGTAAAAATCAACAATTTGCCTTATTTTTCCCCAAAAGCAAAGGTCAAAAGGCACAAGAAACCTAACAAGAGGGCTCAGGGAGCTAACGCCCAGATAGAGCAGAAAGCTTCTGTGCCAGCCCCCAGGTTGTCCAAACTCAAGGACCCTGGACCTAAAACCAATGAAGCTTTTAAACCAACTCCTAGGACATCCAAAGCCATTAAGGCTGAGCCCATTAAGGTCACAACTCCTCAGCCAATCCTGAGGAACTCTAAGGTGACCATTAATCCAGTGCCTACTCTCATTACTGAACAGACCAAGGCTTGTAATGGTAAGATACATAAGGTTGACAAAGTATGCATGGGTAAACCTTTACATTTGGATTGTGCTCATATATTACACCGCAGGCTTGGCCATGCCAGCTTCCCGGTTATTAAGAAAATGCAAGATTTTTCTGATGGGCTTAAGATAAAGAATTGTAATACCTATTTGGAATGTGCCATCTGTAAGGCAGCAAAATCTAAAACTGCTGCTATTCCTAAGGTCTCTTCCCGTCGTGCAAGGTACCCTTATCAGCTGGTACACATGGATTTGGTTGGTCCTTTTAGACCCTCCCTTGGTAGGGGGCGTTATTTTTTAACGGTAGTAGATGATTACTCTCGTTATGGCCATGTATTTATTTTAAAGGACAAAACTGAAGTCTTTACCAACTTCAAATATCTTTACAACCAAATCCAAACGCAACACAAGGTGTGCATCGCCCAGGTGCAGAGTGATAGGGGGACTGAGTTTACATCCAAGGTTTTTGAAAAGTGGATGAAGGAGAGAGGTATCCTCCATTTTAAATCATCCCCTCGAACTCCGTCCGAGAATGGTATTGTAGAAAGGAGAAATGGCGTGCTGCAGAATGTCATGAACTGCCTACTTGCAGATGCTGACATGAGCCAAGTTTTTTGGGCAGAAGTGGTCAAAATGGCTAATTATCTAGTCAACAGGACGTGGAGTAGTGCCATTAACCAAACCCCATACTTCCTGGTCCATGGAAGGAAACCTAGCCTCTCACACCTGAGAATTTTTGGTTCCTATGCCTGGGTCCATATTCCCAAGCACCTCAGAAGAAAGGGGGGCAAGGCATCAAGGAGGCTCAGATTTATAGGTTATGCAACCGGCAGCAAGGCCTCTAGGTTTGTAGACAAAAATAACCTTGTCATTGTCTCTAGATCAGCTTCCTTTGAGGAGGGGTCAAATTGGTCAAAAATTCATTCCAATGAACCCGGTTATTCCCCTATTAGAAGCGACACTGAACAAGCAGCACCACCTGAAGAGGATGAACCAACAAACTCCAAACAACTGACCAGCGAAGATCCGGATGGTGATGAATCCCTACCTGACTCTGACGATTCAGACAAGGAATCCCTGGGTGACTTCACGCCTCCTGCCTCACCTAAACGACCATATCTTTGCAGCGCCTGGGACAGAGGCCCGCCCCATTTTGATTGGAAAGATACCTCCGGCAGCTCCAATTCTGACACCGATGCTCCGGATGACAATGATGATGGTGAGTGGCAATTTCCCAGACGATCAAAATGCTCCAATAAAGGGGTGCCACCCAAAAGGTTGGACATTGGCTGTGTTGCCTCGGTCAACAGCGTTACCATGGCCCCTAAAACGTACTCAGATGTCCTCCAGCTTCCCGAGGAAGAACAGCGCAGGTGGAGGGTGGCAATGGAGCGGGAAATGGACAGTCTCAAAAAATTGAAAGTCTTCATCCCCATGGAAGTCCCCAAAAAGAGGAAAGCAATTGGCACCCGTTGGGTCTACAAGGTCAAGCCAATGCCCAACAACAAACTCCTCTATAAGGCCCAGCTGGTAGCACAAGGCTACGCACAGCGCTACTTGCAGGACTTTGATGAAACATACTCCCCCACCGTGAGAGCGGAAAGTGTGAGGGCTGCTTTGGTCACTGCAGCAGCACATGGGGAACACATTTTTCAATTTGATGTGCAAACTGCTTATTTACATGCACATCTAAAACAAGAAATTTACGTCAGAGGTGCCCCTGGATTTCAACGGCAGGAAGGCCACACCTGGCTCCTGAAGAAAAGTTTGTACGGCCTCAAACAATCAGGCAGACTGTGGTACAAATGCCTGACTAAAACTCTCAAATCACTGGGTTTCCATCCATCTCCAGCTGATAAATGTACCTTCACAAGGGATACCAAAGGGGGGCTGGAGAAAGTCCTAGTGTATGTCGATGACCTTTTATATATAGGGCCTGACAAGGGGGGAAGTATTATATTTGCCAGGACCCTACAAAAAAAGTTCACTCTAAAGTCTTTAGGATATGTGGACAAGTACCTAGGCGTACAAATCATCACTACACCAAAAGGTTTTGCTCTCTCCCAAAAGGAAAAGATAGAGGAACTCTTGGTGAAATGTAAAATGGAAGATAGCAAGCCAACGGCTATCCCAATGCAGACCGACTATTATGGATTGGCACACAAGGATAGCCCAGAGTTCCAAAATAATACTCTATTTAGGTCAGTGATCGGCTCATTACTACTGTATATATAAGTAACTGGAGCCATCCAGATATTGCCCTGGCCGTAAACCTGCTATCTAGACAAGTGGAACATCCTACCCAGTCCCACTGATTGGCCATTAAAAAGCTATTAAGGTATCTCAAGACCACAGCAGATTACGTGCTTCGCTTGGAACCTGAGAATAGAGACAAGGCCCAATTTAAATGCTTCGCGGATGCGGACTGGGCCGGAGATACCAAGACACGTAGGAGTACTTCGGGCTTCTTGGTACTATTAAATGAGGCACCCATCCATTGGCATGTGGGGCAACAGAAATTTGTTTCGTGCTCCACCGCTGAGGCCGAATATGCATGCTTATCAGAGGCAGGGAACGATCTGATATGGTTTGATGCCTTAATTTCTAGCATCTGGACACCACCGACTTTGCCCATCCAAATTATAGAAGACAACACCGGGGCCATAGGCATTGCCAAAGCCTATGCGGTGGGAAAAAGGTCCAGACATATTGATATCCGCTATCAAAATGTTAGGCAACTAGTAGAGATGGGGTTTATATCTTTATCACATTGTCAGACCAAATATCAAACAGCTGATATTTTCACAAAACCTCTACCAGTAGATAGGCACAAAGATCTGTGTAAAAAGTTATGTCTCACAGGGTAAAATCTGTTGTGCATTGCATTTGTATGTTTGCATGCCATTGGCTCGCAAGGAGGGGAACTGTCAAGTATTTGCAAGCCATTGGCACATATATCATACAGACACTAGTGGAGGCAGAAAGTGCCCCCACCCCTATGTGGAGAGGAGGGGCTTACACTGAGTATAAAACCCCCTCTAACCTTTCCACCATGCTCTCTTTTACGTTTGTTCTCCATGAGACATGATCTTTGATAGGGGTAGTCACACACGCTGTGTGCCCCCTATTCTAATGGATATCAAGACAGTCTTTGTATATAGTTAATATGTTTTGTTATATGAATAAATACACTTATCACAGTTATTCATGCATCTGCCTTTGGACTCTTCTATGCTCCTGGGTGTTTCTATGATCCCAATTTCCACAGTTTCATTAAGGCTGTACACTGCAATACTGAGGAGCAAACCGCAGACATGCTCACAAAGCCCTTACCACATAAGCAACATGTATACCTCATGTCTAAAATATGTGTTTATATGTAACCTACGCATATACATGTATATTACTTGTATGTATGTAACCATTGTATACCTGTACCCAGTTAGACATTTAGAGGGGTTTTTGTCATGGTAAATGCCTAACTGTATTGCCACCATGGGCACACACAGCTCTGTAAGGGTTAACTAATCACATATCCCATCACTCCCATAGCCACTCCTTACCTCCTAGCCCCTCCTCCTGGGTATAATAGCTCACACCACGAGGTATTCTAGTTGTTCCAGATGTGTACCTGAAAGAGAAAGGTCCAAGGTCAGTGACCTCTGGCTCCATAAGGCCCAGGATTTATCTAGGCCTGCAATAAAGGAATCTAATTAAGAAAGAGAATTCGTCTTGTGAGTTATTGGGCTAGATCCATCACCACAACACTCTCTTTCCTTCCTCTCTCTCTCTCCTTCCTTCCTTCCTCTCTCTCTCTCTTTCTTTCATTCCTCCTCTCTCTCTTATGAACAAATACAGACCTAAATTTCTTTGTAAATACTGTGGGTGGGTGTTTAAAAAGCCACTTTCATGTTACCTTCATTAATCTTACTTCAGAGATTCTGTGTAATGTATACATTATGGACTGAAATTATCTTTCTCTACCACCAAACTAGATTTCAGAGGAAAGACATCCACTGGGTTCAGTGTATTGGGAAATGCCACCTGGCAGGACCCAGGAAGTGTTCCTAGAAAGATTATCAGATTCATTATTTACCTTTAATAAAGTAGGTTTCTATGAGAGTTCTTCTGATTAACCAGGAAATGCTTTAGGTACTTGGCTTTCCCCAATTTCATACACCTGAGTTATAATATTTTTAGAAAATAGTATTTCCCAAAAAAATTCTTGGACTTGTTAAGCAATGCATCATGGAAAATGTTCCTGTTATCAGCTTTTGTCCCAAGAAGATATTTCTTGAAAGTTAAAAGAATAGTATGTTAAAGAAATACTGTTTTTTGGCTTTCTCAAATACAGTTCCTGGTGTTCCTGGTATGTTCCTGGTATCACTTATTGTCTGAAGAAGATATATCTTGAAAAATAAAAGTATAGGAAAATAAAGGAACTTTTTGTTTTGTTTTCTCAGATACGGAAAAATGCACCAAGTGTTCGGATGATAAATATCCAAATGAGAACAGAATCCACTGTATCCCCAAAGTTATAACCTTCCTGTTTTATGAAGAACATCTGGGAATCATCCTGGACTCTTTTGCCCTACTCTTGTTCCTAACCACAGGCCTTGTTTTAATCATCTTCCTTAAATACAGAGAAACTCTGTCAAGTATTTGCAAGCCATTGGCACATATATCATGCAGACACTAGTGGAGGCAGAAAGTGCCCCCACCCCTATGTGGAGAGGAGGGGCTTACACTGAGTATAAAACCCCCTCTAACCTTTCCACCTTGCTCTCTTTTACGTTTGTTCTCCATGAGACATGATCTTTGATAGGGGTAGTCACACACGCTGTGTGCCCCCTATCCTAATGGATATTAAGACAGCCTTTGTACATAGTTAATATGTTTTGTTATATGAATAAATACATTTATCACATTTATTCATGCATCTGCCTTTGGACTCTTCTATGCTCCTGGGTGTTTCTACGATCCCAATTTCCACAGAATGGTAGCAGAGGGAATGGTAGCAGAACTCCACTCCAGGAGCTGTTGAAAAGGCGAGATGCCCTCCAAAATAACCTGTGAGAGAAGCTCCCCTGTTGTGACCAGAGGCCTTCAACGGAGGAGAACTTCACAGCAGCCCCAGTTTGAATCAACGATGGAAAACATTGAAGGGGATTTCCATCCAGCTACACCCTGGCAGCCAGAGGCCGCCCAGATGCAGCAAGAGATCCCAGGGGCCGAGCCAGGCAATGTTGGAGAAGGCTTCTTCAGCACTGACGAAGAGGGGGCAGAAGGACCAGATGAAAGCCTGGACAGGCAAGTGACTGAGATGTCAGAAGAGGAGTGCCGAGCAGCGCTCGCCTGCCTCCTGAAGAGAAGGGCAGCAGCCAGAGAGAGGCCTGAGGAGGCAGCACCAGAGATGCCTGCCATCCCGGTAAGGACTCCCCTGCCTGATCTCTCCAAGATGGCGCCTGCCGCCAGAGAGACTGCCCCCCACCCAGTTTCCCGCCAAACAAAATGGCTGCCAGGCCACTTCCGGAGGCAACTTCCTCCAAGATGGCTGCTCCCCTGGGCACTTTGCCAGCACCACGAGCCAGGCCATCCCCAGCCCCACAGCCCAGGCCTACAATGCCAGCCAGTCAGTTCAGCATTCCAGCGGCCCAGAGGACCACTCCGAACCCACAAGCCCCTTGCCAGGCCCCGCCTGCCATGGCAAACATCAAAGAGGCCATAGAGGCCCTGGTCGCTGCCCTGCAACTTATGGAGCAACCACCCACCGGCCCCCCCGAGGTCCCAGACCCAGCTGCCCACTCAAGGAGGGCCCCAAATCCAACCTCCCACCCCCGGAGGAACCCAGATGGACCTGCAGCCTCCCACCCCCCACTGCAGAGGCGCTCACCATTCACTGAATGCTCCAGGGAGGCCCAGGCTGAGGCCTCCGCACCTTTCCGGCCCTGCTGGGATGATCCGGAGCTGCAATCCTGCTCCTCTGATGGAGAAGAGGAGATCCAGAGACATTTCCAGGCCTACCCAGCCCATGGACCTCATCTGATGGGCCTCCAGTCTCTAGAAAGATCTCCAGGCCTTCTTCCCACTCCTCCAAGGTTTCCCCGCCAGCCAGATGATGTTCGGGCCTACCCTGAAGCTCCAGCCAGACCTGACTTCAGAGCTCAGAGACGGAGATTGGAGCTCCAACAAGAAAAGGCTTTGGAGCATGCTCCATTTCCTGCACGTGCCCAGTTGCTTCAAACTACAGAAGGACTACAAAAAGGAGCCAGAACTAAGCAATCAATCCCAGGCTTAGGGATCCCAATGCCATTCACAACAGGCTCTTTTCAGCCATTTGAACAACTCCCCATGCAGTTTAATGGCAATAATTTTGTAACTTTGCCAAATAATTTTGAAAAATTACATTTAAGTGGTCAGAATTTTAAAAAAATGGTGTAAAGAGATTCAGATAATTCTCTTAAGAGAAAATACTCTGGACATGATCAAAAGACCACCCCCTTTACCTTGGAGCCCTGAAATTGAGTTCCTGCATAAAAGAGCTTACACAACCCTGTTAAGTTCTATAGACACAGCTCTGTATGCCAGTCTTTCAGATGGCCTCAGAGCTCAGGAAGTTTGGACTGCCCTATATAATTTGTTCCATAGTGACAATATGGCTGCAACCAGCAGATTGTCAAGAATTTTCCACAACTATAAACTCAAACCTGGTGTCAAAATGGGGGAACATTTGGCAACGCTTAAAGCCATGAGGGATGAGCTTATACAGAGGGGGGGGAGCCTGTTTCTGAATCCACTTTAATTAGTGTGATGTTGAACTCCCTAGACAAATCCTGGAGTCCCTTTATTATTTCTCTAGAAGGGGTTTCTAGGGAACAAAGAAATATAGAATACTTTTCTGGCCGCTTTATTGAGGAAGATTTAAGGCGCAGAGATGAGGAACAACAAGAAATGAAGGAGGCATATCACAGACCTAGGCCTCAGAGGAGGCGCCAGGACACAAGTGAAAGGATTAATACCCTTCCCACCTGCTTTGACTGTGGCATACAAGGTCACTTTAAAAGGGAGTGCCCTCACTCTAGGGCCAACACGGCTGGACTTAAGTACAATAAAAATAAAAGAGGCCGTGGAAGAGGGGGAGGTGGTCATAAAGGATACCAATTCTGTAGTGTCACTAGTGACAATCACACCTCCCAGGTAAAGGATGCTGAGGGGCTGTGGCTTCTTGATTCAGGTGCATCAACGCATATAGCCAACATGAAGCAACGATTTAAAGTTTTACACCCACTCAAGTCCTCAGTAAAAGTTGCCACTGGGGACAAGGCAGAGGTAACTGGGGAAGGCGTGATCAATGTGCCTGGTATAGGAGATGTCACAGGGGCACTGTATGTTCCCTCAATCAAGAACAACCTTTTAAGCATCTTAAAATTGACTGAGGATAAAAACGTTAAACTGGTTTTTGAGAAGGGTGGAGGTTATGTTTTCAAAAATGGGGGTGTTGTTGGCGATATTGTAAAAATCAACAATTTGCCTTATTTTTCCCCAAAAGCAAAGGTCAAAAGGCACAAGAAACCTAACAAGAGGGCTCAGGGAGCTAACGCCCAGATAGAGCAGAAAGCTTCTGTGCCAGCCCCCAGGTTGTCCAAACTCAAGGACCCTGGACCTAAAACCAATGAAGCTTTTAAACCAACTCCTAGGACATCCAAAGCCATTAAGGCTGAGCCCATTAAGGTCACAACTCCTCAGCCAACCCTGAGGAACTCTAAGGTGATCATTAATCCAGTGCCTACTCTCATTACTGAACAGACCAAGGCTTGTAATGGTAAGATACATAAGGTTGACAAAGTATGCATGGGTAAACCTTTACATTTGGATTGTGCTCATATATTACACCGCAGGCTTGGCCATGCCAGCTTCCCGGTTATTAAGAAAATGCAAATATAATGTGGAATACAAATATAATGTCACTCGGGGGGGGTTTATATAAAGAGGTTCTTTTTACAGATGCGGGCAGATGGCAGCTGAAGACACTACAGACACTGTTGGCTGAAGGGATTAATATAACCTGGCTACAATATAACCAATTGCAATTGAGATGGAAAGAGGACCAAAAAACTGGTATTATGTTGCACGAGGAAGAATTGGTTAGACACATAAAAGAGAAAGGTCCAATGCATATTAAAAGGCTTTATAATGTTTTGTTAGAAAGGGATTCAGAAACCGAACTAGTTAAAGATTGTATGATTAAGTGGGCTCAAAATTTTGAAGAATCAGTGATGTTGGAAACATGGGAAAAAATTTGGGTTCAGAACGTTAAATTTACACAGTCGCAGAATTTGAGGGAAAATTTCTATAAAATGTTTTATAGATGGCACTTAGACCCCAAAAAGTTATCATGTATGTACCCTAATGTTCAGCCAAAATGTTGGAGATGTGAATGTTTGGATGCTACATATTATCATGTTTGGTGGACCTGTAGGAAAGTTAAGGCTTTTTGGATAAAAATTTGGTGGGTCATGCAGTATGTTTTGAAGAAAAAAATTCAATTCTCTCCACAATTGTTTTTATTGGGTATAGTTAAGGGTTTTACATTGGGTGAAACAAAATTGATATTGTATATGATAACAGCAGCAAGATTGTTGATAGGTAAATACTGGAAGAATGAAGCCTTGCCCACTATTGAGGAATGGACTTTGAAGATGGCCAGTTTTGCAGAGATGGCGAAGATTTCAGCATATTTAAAAGATTGTTCACAAGAGACTTATGAATGGGAATGGAAAAAGTGGATAGAATATGTTCAGAACAAATATCAAACTAGGAAGTATCAAATAGCTTTTACTTGAAAATAATGTATTTGAAATTTTTTAATGTAATGAAGATAAAAAGAGAAATTATAAGGGGGAGGGAGGGGTTCAAGTTTTATACAAGTTTTATACTAAGGGGGGTTTTGTATCGGATATGAGTATATTGTGTGGAAGTCTGGGGGGAGGGAAGGGTCAGGGAGGGTTAGGGAGGTTTGGAAGTTTGGGGTGGGTGGTGGGGGGGGGAAAAAGGGGAGAAAATGTAATTGTAAAACTTTTGCAATAAAAAAAAAAAGATAAAGAATTGTAATACCTATTTGGAATGTGCCATCTGTAAGGCAGCAAAATCTAAAACTGCTGCTATACCTAAGGTCTCTTCCCGTCGTGCAAGGTACCCTTATCAGCTGGTACACATGGATTTGGTTGGTCCTTTTAGACCCTCCCTTGGTAGGGGGCGTTATTTTTTAACGGTAGTAGATGATTACTCTCGTTATGGCCATGTATTTATTTTAAAGGACAAAACTGAAGTCTTTACCAACTTCAAATATCTTTACAACCAGATCCAAACGCAACACAAGGTGTGCATCGCTCAGGTGCAGAGTGATAGGGGGACTGAGTTTACATCCAAGATTTTTGAAAAGTGGATGAAGGAGAGAGGTATCCTCCATTTTAAATCATCCCCTCGAACTCCGTCCGAGAATGGTATTGTAGAAAGGAGAAATGGCATGCTGCAGAATGTCATGAACTGCCTACTTGCAGATGCTGACATGAGCCAAGTTTTTTGGGCAGAAGCGGTCAAAATGGCTAATTATCTAGTCAACAGGACGTGGAGTAGTGCCATTAACCAAACCCCATACTTCCTGGTCCATGGAAGGAAACCTAGCCTCCCCTTGTCAAAGCCAACAACCGGGACCTCTCCTACATATTCCTGGTCTCCCTCCAGCTTTGCTTCTTATCTCCTTTTCTCTTCATTGGTCAACCAAGGAAAGCCACCTGCCTTCTCCGACAAACAGTTTTCAGTCTCATCTTCTCAGTGGCCATTTCTTCTCTCTTGGCCAAAACGATCATGGTGGTGCTGGCTTTCCTGGCCACAAAACCAGGAAACTGGGTGAAGAGATGGTTGGGGAAGAGCTTGGCCAACTCCATCATCCTTTCTTCTTCTGCTGTCCAAATTATCCTCTGCTCCATCTGGCTGGGAGTTTCTCCCCCATTCCCTGACTCTGACCTCCACTCCCAGCCTGGAGAGATCATCCTGCAATGCAACAAAGGGGCCGTTGTCATGTTCTACGTCACCCTCAACTACATGGGCTTCCTGGCTGCCATCTGCTTCACGGTGGCTTTCCTGGCCAGGAATCTGCCTGGGGCCTTCAACGAAGCCAAGCTGATCACCTTCAGCATGCTGGTCTTCTGCACTGTCTGGGTGACTTTTGTGCCCACCTACCTGAGCACCAAAGGGAAATCCATGGTGGCTGTGCAGATCTTTTCCATCCTGGCCTCCAGTGCTGGTCTGCTGGTCTGCAACTTCATCCCCAAGTGCTATATTATCCTTGTGAGGCCAGACCTCAACACAAAGGAGCAGTTTACGGCCAGAATCAGTGTAAAAGCATGAGACGAGACATGATACCATTATGATATTGGAAGAATTGTTAATGTTTCTTTTATTTGAAAGAAAATATTATTTCATTCAGATAGCATGGAGAAGAATATCATATGTTTGTGTTTGAAATGGTAAATCGTTCAATGACTGTTCCCTTCTGTTTCATCTCAATAAATCTTGTGAAAATAATAAACTGAATAAACTGTGAAAATCATTCAGAGCAATTTACTTTTCTGCAATAGCCAATGAACACAACACATTTTAAGAAATCATATTATCCTATTATTCTATCCTATTATCAGTAGCTAAATTGTATGTGTCTGAGAGAGTGAATAGGAAAATGTTGTTTGATCATCTCCATCAGAACCATTGCCTGACCATAAAGCCAGATAGGGTTGGTGCCTCCTGGTCCTCCCCCTCTCACAGGGCTCCCACCCTACCGTGTGCATCCTCACAACCACCAGATACCCCGAAACCATTTTCTGGGTTAGGTTCAGGGTTAGGGTGTGGCAAGATCACACCATCCACCACGTTGTGGGCAGTTTCACCATCTCAGCTATAGGCTTCACAGCCCACACTTTATTAAAAAGTCTTACATAACCACTGAAAGACTACACAAAAAGAGTAAAGGAAAAGGAAAAAAAAGTGCCAATTCTATAACTTTCTCCCTATTTACCCAATGATATAGTCCACAGGCTGTCACTTCCCTGCCTCTCATCCAAAAATTGATACTGTTAGAAAAGATGGGAAATGAAGGTCTTCATTCATAATGAAATTTCACTTCAGTCACAAGGAATTTTAAAATCAGCTCCAATTTAGGATTCATATATGGAGTTCTGGTATAAAAGGAAAGCCCTGCACTTAACATTAGGCAGGGTTCAAGGCAGAGGTGGGTTTCAGCAGGTTCTGACCAGTTCTGGAGAACTGGTAGCAGAAATTTTGAGTAGTTCGAAGAACCGGTAAATACCACCTCTGACTGGCCCCACACCCATTTATTCTCTGCCTCCCGAGTCCCAGCTGATCGGGAAGAAATGGGGATTTTGCAGTATCCTTCCCCTGCCACGTCCACCAAGCCACACCCACAGAACCAGTAGTAAAAAAATTTGAAACCCCCCACTGGTTCATGGGTGCTGTTGGCATCCTTGGCATCTGAAGACAGAAAGCCCTACAGTTAAGAGACATGAACCTAGAGTGGCACCAAACTCCATATTTCCGGGTGACCTTCCCCAGCTGTATCTGGAGACAAGAGGCCATGCTGAAGGACAGCAGAAGTCAATTCCCTTGTTTTTGAACTGCCTTCATCCAGCATCACTTTCTGGACATGTTCTGACAGGAAAGACACACAACCACAACAAAAGTGTCCTCAGGAGTGTATCTGTGATTTTTCACTAACATGTTTTTTCCCAGTCTCTCCTCTGAACATGGAGCCCAGAAGAAGTTTAGGATCCCAAGAGGAGAAATTATTTCTCACTGTAATTATGACCATCCAGACCTTTGAGATCTTATGCGACTTCTCCAGTGGCTGCCTTCCATGTAGAAAGCGGACTGAAGCCCAATGAATTATGGGCCTCCTGCTTCTGCTTCTGCTGCTGTTGATGTCCATGCCAGTCTCTGGGAAGCTGAGAATGAAATGCCCGCTGAGTTTGGAGCACCAGGATGGAAACAATCCATGGAGCTTTTACAGGCCAGGAGACCATCTCATTGGTATATTCACAACTGTCAAAACAATATTGCGAACATTTTGGCCTTTCAACATGGCTCCTTCTATTCAGTCTGATTCGTAAGTCATTCAGGGTAATGGAACTGCATTCCTTCCATTTGGATTTTTAACAATGATAAACAGGAAAATTCTGCTTCCATAGTGGATAAACTAATATGTTTCTGCCTTATTGACTTCCATCCTATTAAACAATTATCTAACATTATCGCAATACCTGATGTAGACTTTCTGGTGGTCAAATCAGTAGCGAAATTAGCATCAGCATATGCACTCAGTGTAAGATCACGGTTAGGTTCTAAATATAATGCATAATGCATTGTCATCTTTAAATATCTCAATATCCGCTTTGTGGCTTGCCAATGCCTATCTGTTGGCTCTGCATTATACCTTGCTAATTGGTTTACGCTATATGAAATATCAGGTCTCGACCAATTGCTAATATACGATAGACTTCCTATCAGCGATTGATAGATCTCCTTACTAAATCCAGGACTTTGGATTTCTTCATGTTGAAAATCCTGTGCCATAGGAATTTTAGCTGGCTTACATAGCTCCATGCTATAGCGTTTCAACATCTGACTTATCTTACTCGCCTGTGACAGTTTATACCCTCTAGCTGTTTGAACAATATCAAGACCTAAATAGTGTCTAATATGTCCTAAATTTCTAATTTTGAATTTCTCTTGTAACTGTCTAACAATATTGCATAAACTGCGCATGCCCCAAGATGGCGACGCCTGTCTGAATCGCATCTAGGGATGGGTGGCTCGTGGACTGGCAGGGGTCTTTCGGGGCTGCCATGAACATCGGCAACCCCTTTCCCAGCTTGAGGAGTCTCTTCCCAGCCTGACGAGGGCTTTTTTGCCCTCCGGAATCTTGCGGCTGGGGAGAAGTGAGCGGAAGACGGTGCGGGTGGAGAACGCCGAGGCTGAACGCCGACAGCCCGGCCGCATCGGCTCCGCCGTTTTTTCTTCCTGTTTGGCCGAGGCAGTGGCGGCCGGAGCGTTGGCGGCGGCGGCGGCGGTGATGCCCAGCGAGCTCCCCCCTGGCCCTGGATGCCTCTGGAGGTTTCTTTTGGATGTTCCGGGGGCGCTAGGGTACGCTGGGAGCTCGGGTGTGGCCGGCGCCAAGGACGACGCTGTGGCAATGGCGGCTGCTGCATGGCAACCAGGTCGAGGGCGGTGGCGGCTGATGATGGTGCTGGAGAGCTGTTGGCGTTGGAGGAGAGGAGAGGAACATCAAGCCTCGGCATTGAAATGGGGGAGTTAAACCCCATTGTGCTCAGGGGTTGAAGGACACATGGCTGACATTAAGGGCTTGTGTGGAAAGACCTGGGGTTGGAGAGGCTGGTGGACGGCTCAAGCATTGGGTCGCTATGGATGGCCTCCCCCACTCCCCCTTTTTCTGGCCCTGTTATCGGCCTATCGGCCAATGTGGACTTTCTTACCCCAGAGCTTGGGACCTGGCTCTGTCTTTCGTCCTGTCTCCTGGCTGTATGGAGGACAAGGCAGTTACGGGAGGATGGATGGAGCCAGTTCCAGACTACGTTCACCGTGGATGGGATTCATCTTTCCAGGGCCAGTAGGGCCAAACCACCGTGAGAGGGTGGCTTTGGACTTTTCTGACTTTCCATCTTGCCTTGATTAGGATGGCCAACCACCGTGAGAGGGTGGCTTTGGACTTTTCTGACTTTCCATCTTGCCTTGATTAGGATGGCCAACCACCGTGAGAGGGTGATTGGATAGTTCCCCCAGCTGGACAGAATGTGTGGACTCCTACCCATTACCGTGAGAGGGTAATGGTGACTCTTCCGATTAACTTAGTCTTGCTTCCTGGACATTCGAAACCATCATTACAGACCCCTAGGCCATGTCTAGGCCAAACTTGTATTATCACTCTAGTGTTTTAAATGTATTCTAGGGCAAAGCTTCTTGCGCTGCGAGATTCCCCCCTCTTGCAGGCCTGGCCCTCTATGTTATACCACTGTACCTCAGATAGCCGGATGTGAGTCCCTTTTTGTGAAGTGGGGTCGTGGGGTGCAGATGGGTCTGTTGATCACGTACCTGGCTCCCTGCCACGTGGCAACGACCCTGCCTGAACTCCTCAATATTATAGCCGAGGTGGCGGCTGATACCCCCAGACTTGTGGTCATGGGGGATTTCAACCTGCCATCCATCGGTGAAACATCTGAGGTAGCTCGGGAGTTCATGGCTTCCATGACAGCCATGGACCTGACCCAAGTAATTCATGGCCCTACTCATATGGGGGGACACACTCTGGACTTAGTTTTTATCTCTGGTCAGTGGTTGAGTGGCCTTGATATAGGGGATGTAGATATTGAACCCTTGTCATGGTCTGACCACTCGCTCCTTCGACTTGACTTTCTGACCGCCGTACCCCATCGCAGCGAGGCGGAGCCGACCAGATGGTTCCGCCCCAGGCGCCTGATGGACCCTGATAGGTTCCAGATGGAGCTTGGGCCATTTCCTGAGACTCTAGCTCATGACTCGGCTGATGACCTGGTGGCCGCCTGGGATAGGGCGGCTGCTGGGGCTTTGGACCGGGTTGTGCCTTTGCGGCCTCTGACCCGGCACCGAACTCACTTAGCTCCTTGGTTCTCTGAGGAGCTGAGGGAGATGAAGCACCAGAAAAGACGCCTAGAGAGCGGTTGGAGGGCCAGTCGTTCCGAATCTGACTTGACACTGGTAAGGTCTCATATTAAGACCTACCTAGTGGCGATAAAAGTGGCGAAATCTAGCTAATTTGCCGCTCTTATTGCGTCATCAGATAACCGCCCAGCCGCCCTGTTTAGGGTGACCCGCTCCCTCCATCTGGGAGCGCGGGAGGACCCCTTGCAGGGCCGAGCTGAGGACTTTGTACAGTATCTGGATGATAAAATAACTCAGATTCAGGAAGACTTGGCCGCCGACTGGGTTAGTTCAGACGAGATGACTGAGGCAGGCCTTGAGAGGAGTTCGATCCCGTGGCTCGCGAGGACGTGGACAGGATCTTGGGACGGCTGAATGCGACCACATGTTTATTGGACCCGTGTCCCTCCTGGTTGGTGCTGGCTTCCCGGGAGGTTACATGAGGCTGGCTCCAGGGGATTATCAATGCTTCTTTGAGTGAGGGTGTCCTGCCGGCCACCTTGAAAGAGGCGGTGGTGAGGCCTCTCCTCAAGAAGCCATCCCTGGATCCGGCTGTTTTGGCTAACTATCGTCCAGTCTCCAACCTTCGCTTTATTGTGAAGGTTGTTGAGAGTGTGGTGGCGCGACAGCTTCCCCAGTACCTGGATGAAGCTGTCTATTTGGATCCGCTCCAGTCCGGCTTCAGACCTGGGTACAGCATGGAAACGGCATTGGTCGCGTTGGTGGATGATCTCTGGAGGGCCCGGGATAGGGGTTATTCCTCTATCCTGGCCCTATTAGACCTCTCAGCGGCTTTTGATACAATCGACCATGGTATCATGTTGCGCCGGCTGGAGGGACTGGGAGTGGGGGGCACCATTTTGCGGTGGTTCTCCTCCTATCTCTCCGACTGGTCGCAATCCGTGTGGACAGGGGGGCAGCGGTTGACCCCAAGGTGCCTTGTTTGTGGGGTGCCACAAGGGTCGGTCCTCTCGCCCCTCCTGTTCAACATTTATGTGAAGCCGCTGGGTGAGATCATCCGTGGTTTTGGGGTGGAGTTCCATCAGTACGCTGATGATACCCAGCTGTACATTTCCACCCCAGACCATCCCAATGATGCCTTGGAAGTGATGTCCCAGTGCCTGGAGGCCGTGCGGGTCTGGATGGGGAGAAACAGGCTTCGACTCAACCCTTCCAAGACCGAGTGGCTGTGGCTGCCGGCGTCCCGGTATAGCCAGCTGACGCCATCGCTGGTTATTGGGGGCGAATCATTGGCCCCCACGGAGAGGGCCCGCAACTTGGGTGTCCTCCTGGATGCACGGCTGTCTTTAGAAGGGCATATGACGGCCGTGGCCAGGGGGTCTTTTTGTCAGGTTCGCCTGATACGCCAGTTGTGCCCCTTTCTGGACCGGGACTCCATACGCACGGTCACTCAAGCACTCGTCACCTCTCGTCTGGACTATTGTAACACTCTCTACATGGGGCTCCCCTTGGGGTACACCCGGAGGCTCCAACTGGTGCAGAATGCGGCCGCGCGGGGGATTATGGGAGCGACGGGGCGCTCCCATGTGACTCCACTCCTGCGCAAGCTGCATTGGCTTCTGGTGGACTTCCGGGTGCGCTTCAAGGTGTTGGTGATCACCTTTAAAGCGCTCCATGGCTTAGGGCCGGGGTACTTACGGGACCGCCTTCTGCCACCAATAGCCTCCCACCGGCCGGTTCGCTCCCACAGAGAGGGCCTCCTCAGGGTGCCATCAGCCAGACAATGCCGGCTGGCGACCCCCAGGAGGAGAGCCTTCTCTGTGGTGGCACCTACCCTATGGAACAATCTACCCCCAGAGATACGAGCGATCTCCGACCTCCGGACTTTTCCTCGGGCCCTAAAAACTTACTTTTTTCAGTTAGCCGGTCTGTCTTGATTTTAGGGTTAGTTTTAAAATTTTGATATTGATTTTAAATTGACAAGTTTTAAATTACGGGCCAAATTTATAAATTATTTTAACTCTATTTTTAATTGTAATGTTATGTATAGATGTTTTTATTTTGGCTGTTCACTGCCCTGAGTCTGAAAGGAGAAGGGCGGTATAGAAATTTGAATAATAAATAAATAAATAAATAATAAATATCCATTGCTTCCTTGTCAGTTTTAGTTACAATTGCTATATCGTCCGTGAACAATAGCAAAAACGATACTAAACCATTATTCTCTCTTTAAAGAGACATTTGTCTGCTACACCTTCCTGAAAACCAATATTATTCAGCTCTTTAACTATACACTGGTTCCATTCAAACCCTGATTGTTTTAAACTGTAAAGGCTTTTATTTAATTTCCAACAATCAGTTTGATCATTTGTTTTAACTCCTAACGGCTTCCTCATATAAATGGTATGTCTTAATGGAGCATGCAAGTATGCCGTCTCCACATCTATATATAATATATAATATTATATATTATAATATATATAATATATATATATATACAGTATAATAATATACTTATTCTTTGCCGCCCACACTAGCATAGTTCTTAACATGCTAGCTCTTAAATTTGGAGCAAACACCTCATCGAAATCTTTCTCCGTTTGAGCGAAACCTTGAGCTACAAGGCAAGCTTTATGGGTTAGATGGATCCGCCCCAGGTGCCTGATGGATCCTGAGAGGTTCCAGATGGAGCTTGGGCCATTTCCTGAGGTTCTAGCACATGACTCGGCCGAGGACCTGGTAGCCGCCTGGGATCGGGCGGCTGGTGGGGCCTTGGACCGAGTCGTGCCTTTGCGGCCTCTGACCCGGTGCCGATCCCGTGTGGCTCCTTGGTTCACTGAGGAGCTGAGGGAAATGAAGCGCCGGAAAAGACGCCTGGAGAGCGGTTGGAGGGCCAGTCTCGCTGAATCTGATCGAACACTGGTAAGGTCGCATATTAAGGCCTACCTAGTGGTGATAAAGACGGCAAAGTTTAATTACTTTTCCGCCTCTATTGCATCATCAGGGAATCGTCCGGCTGCCCTGTTTAGGGTGACCTGCTCCCTGCTCCATCCGGGAGTGCGGGAGGTTCCCTTGGAAGGCAAGGCGGAGGATTTTGGACAATACCTGTATGACAAAATCGCTCAGATCCGGGGGGATTTGGACTCTGACTGGGTAGATCAGGGCAGAGTGACGAGGAATAGTCTTGAGAATGTTATCTGGGAGGAGTTTGACACTGTGACTCCCGATGATGTGGACAGGATTTTGGGGAGACTTAGTGCGGCCACATGTTTACTGGACCCATGTCCCTCCTGGTTGGTACTGGCTTCCCGGGAGGTTACACGAGGCTGGCTCCAGGGTGTTATCAACGCTTCGCTGAGTGAGGGCCACTTCCCCGCTGCCTTGAAAGAGGCGGTGGTGAGGCCTCTCCTCAAGAAGCCGTCCCTGGATCCGGCAATATTGGCCAACTACCGTCCTGTCTCCAACATTCGCTTCATGGAGAAGGTTGTTGAGAGTGTGGTCGCGTGACAGTTCCCACAATTCCTGGAGGAAACATCTTATCTAGATCTGTTCCAGTCAGGTTTCAGGTCTGGGCACAGCTATTGTGGGCGAGTCTTTGGCCCCCACAGAAAGGGCTTGCAATCTGGGAGTCCTCCTGGATATGCAGCTGTCCTTGGAGGAACATCTGACAGCTGTAACTAGGGGGACCTTTTGTCAGGTTCACCTGATTCGCCAGTTGCGGCCCTTTCTTGATCGGGATTCCCTGTGCACAGTCACTCATGCCCTCGTCACCTCTCGCCTTGACTACTGCAACGCTCTCTACATGGGGCTCCCCTTGAAGAGCACCCGGAGGCTCCAGCTGGTCCAGAATGCAGCAGCGCGGGTAGTGATGGGAGCAGCATGGCGCTCCCATGTAACACCGCTCCTGCGCGAGCTGCACTGGCTCTCAGTGGTCTTCCGGGTGCGCTTCAAGGTGCTGGTTATCACCTTTAAAGTGCTCCATGGCATCGGGCCTAGCTATCTTCGAGACCGCCTGCTGCTACCGACGACCTCCCATCGTCCCGTGCACTCCCACAGAGAGGGCCTCCTCAGGGTGCCATCAGCCAATCAATGTAGGCTGGTGACCCCCAGGGGGAGGGCCTTCTCTGTGGGGGCACCTACCCTCTGCAATCAGTTGCCCCCAGAGATAAGGAGAATCCAAGACCTTAGTGCCTTCCACCATGCCCTTAAAACCCACTTTTTCCAGCAAGCCGGGCTGGCTTAAGAAGAAATTTTAAATGTTTTAATTGGTTTGTATTTTTAATTTTGGGCCAAATTTATATATATTTTAATTGTTTTTAATATTTGTATTTCATGTTTTTTAATTCTGGCTGTACACCGCCCTGAGTCCTCAGGGAGAAGGGCAGTATATACATTTTAAATAAATAAATAAATAAATAAATAAATAAATAAATAAATAAATAAATAAATAAATAAATAAATACTGTCCCATGTATACCTTTCTTTACTTTATACACCTATCTACAACCAATCAATTTTTTTCCAGGTGATAATTTAACATCCTCGTAAACACCCAATTTAGTTAATGAGTTTATTTCTCTACTCATTGCATCCTTCCATCCATTTTGCTCTTTTTCAGGATACAACCTAATATCCTCATAACTTGAAGGTTCTATGTTAACCTGACAAACTACCGTTGCTTTATACCTATCAGGTGGATGTCTTCCCCTACTGGATCTCCTAGGTAATACAGGACTCATTGCAGATGATTCAATTTCATCCTCCCCTAAAACTACCTCCTCTTCTTCAACCTTAATAGATTATTCTACGTCATCTATATCCTCATCAGGAGTATCGTTACTCATTTGATGCTCAATGCTAACAGTATTGTCATCCTGTCTATAATCTGCACGCTCAAGTTTCTCCCATCCTTTGTGCTCTAGAAATTTTGCATTTGCACTACAGTAAACACTAGTAGTTCCCTGTGCCCAAAATCTAAAAGACCTATGGTTTGAATCATAGCCTACGAAAAACATTTTTCTGGCTCTTTGTTGTTCCTTCCTTCTCACATTTGATGGAATATGCACCCAAGCTGGGGCTCCAAATGTGTGTAAGTAACTAAGATTTGGTTTCCTCCCATGCCATAATGTAAATGGTATTTCACCAGTAGATGAATGTACCACGTTGTTTAATACATGGTTAATACACATAATAGCCTCACCCCATAAAGTTTCAGGCAAACCAGAATCTGCCAACATTGTTCTAGTCATGGCTTGTAATGTTTGACCCCTTCTCTCAACATAAGCGTTGTGTTGTGGTCTATGTTTATGCTGTATTCCTGCCTCTTGCAAAAACTTCTCTAACCTTTGGTTAGCGAATTCCATACCGTTATCTGTTACTAAGCACATTACTTTATACTTCTGCTTCCTTTCAACAAATCTCAGCCAGTTAGTTATATGCTGGAATGTTTCACATTTCGTTTTCATAAGATAACAGAATCCGTACCTCGAGTAATGGTCCACTATGCTCAGAATATAGCAGGCACCTCCAATACTGGGTTTCTTGGGTCCAATCAAATCTACAAACACGACTTCTAATGGCTTTTTGGTTTTAAAACCATTAAAACGATTTGCTGGTGTTACCCTACTTTTTTGCTGATTACAGGCGTTACAATTTAAATACTTACTACATGATTGTAGTTTTATCCTTTCAGATAGCTGAACTGTTTTCTTTAACATTCTAACATTTTTATGCCCTAGTCTCCGATGCAACAGATGAATACATTCATCATGTGGTTTATCATTCCTGTACACCGACTTAGAATTTGCTACTAATGCTGGGTTCTCTCTTAAAATAAATAAATCATTTTCTAATATTGCAGTAACAACCTTTCCATCTTTTTCAATTATACATTTATCATTCTTAAACGTTACTGTAAACCCAACTTGCAATAATGATTTAACAGATAGCAAATTATACTTTAACCCAGGAATATATAACATAGACAATGGTTCATTACTAAATGACCAACGTGCAACACCCTCTCCAGCTACCTTAACCTTCCAACCATTTGCTAATCTAACATGTTGGTTACTCTTATTCATTTTTACAAAGTTGTTTCTATTCTTAGTAATAGATTGAGAAGCACCACTATCAACAACCCACCAATCCTGGTTAACATTAGTTGTTGAACTGGATATAGCTAAATTACAACCCTTCTTGGGTCTATTATTATCCCTAACAGACATTTTCTTATTCTTACAATACTTAGCTATATGCCCTTTAGCCCCACAAGCAAAACATCATTTTACAACATAGACAGTTGAATACATTTTGTCTTCTTTTGGTTGGTTTACTCTCAATTGATCCCTTTCTTGTCTTCTTCTGGATTCTTCTAATAACCTACCAGTTATGCCAGCCAATGTGAGGTCATCTCTGGTCAAAACCTCCAGTGAAGAAACATAGTCATCATAACTATTGTCCAAAGAAGAAAGAATTATATAAACTTGCTGTAGTTCTGAGAAAACAAGTTCCTTTTCGTGCAGCTCCTGGAAAATTCTGGTCATGGATTCCAAATGAGCCATCATATCTCCTCCTTTAAGAAGATGTTGCTTAAACAATTTCCGTGTGAGATTTATATGAGCACCCACAGTGTCACGAACATATAGTCTCTTCAACTTGGTCCAACACCTAGCAGCAGACTCTTCGCCACGAATATGGACAAGTTGCTGGTCACTCAGTGTCAGTCCAATTATGCAAAGAGCTCGTTCGTTGTCTCTGGCAAATTTGGCTAATTTCTTCGCATCTTCTTCATCATCAGGATTCCATGTTCTTACATCGGGTGGATTATTTACTACATCCCAAAGTCCTTCTCTACACAGAAGTAGATTACATTTTGTAGACCAAGATACATAGTTTGTTCCATCCAGCCGGGTTATCATGGAGATATTAGATAACTGTTCTTGGGCCATCTTCACTTGGATTATATGTCACAAACACAGTTTTCTGTATTATTCACATTCACTCTCAGTTTAGCTCTGAACAATCCTAGTTAGTTCTGGTTGGCTCTGGGCCCATAACCAATGTTAAGGATATTGTTGTGTTACCAACCAGCAGAGTAAGTGCACAGAGAAACGGTACTGAGAGCAATGAATACAATACATAAAAACTGGTTTAACAAAGTTTTTACTTTGTAGTGAAAAACAATTGCATAGTCTTTTAGTCAATCCAAGTCTTTAGCCATTCAAATCAGTCCGAAGTTACAGATATCTTCTTACCAGACAAACAGCAGTCGGTAATAAACAGCAGTTCACGCTGGTAACAAATCACGATGGTAGCATATCCATCCACGTCTTCACACACGACAGTAACAGTTCCAATCAACAGTTCCAGTCAAGCAGCAAGTCAAGCAATGATGAGAGCAGGTCCAACAATGACTATAGCTCGGCTTCCTCCTTATATACAGTTTACACTAGTAATTATCCACTTAAGATAAGTGAAGTCAGCAGTGCAATGACTCAACAGTACAATTACGATAATTGCAGTCAGCAGTCAGTCAGCAGTCATTAGTCATTACAATGACTCAGCAGTACAATTACTCAGCATTACATCTTAGAGTTACAGAATACATTTAAACTGATAGAACACATATATTGCCTGGACAACTTGTTAGGCGTACACCATATCCTAACAGGCACCTACAAAGTCCCACAGGTTTGTTTCTGTTTCTCTATTTTGGTGTTTTTATGCAACCATATCTTTTCCATAGAATTCAAAAGCTGTTTGTACAACTTATCAGCTATGTTCATATTCATCCTAAAAGGCCTGAAGAGCAATAAGGTCCTTGGAGAGAACTTTCTACCAGTTATGCATCTATTCAAAAAATATCCCTAGTTGTGGAGGCCTCTATTGGTATTTCATTTTCACATATAAATGATACCTGCCATACTCAATTGACAATAGTAGTGTCTACATGTTTTTTGAAAAAAGGAATAAAAAGGATTTTAGCAACTACAGGCCACACTTCCAGTGAAAAGACGGCCAACTGACTACATGCCCAGGGAAGGATCCCTGAGGGGTTTTTCTTTGGAATTCAGCTTCTTCAACTTACTCTCCTGGGTTAGGGAACATCCCAGAATTATCCCTCAAGGGATAATGTCTTCTGACACAGCTACAGGTCTGCAAGGAGCTTGGGGGGGGGGGGGGTTTGCAATAAGTTTGTGGTTGAAGAATGCAGCCATTTTGGAATTTATTTTTCAAAGGGACAGTAAGTTGTGCCTTTCATTTCTTAATCATTTTTAAGGACTATTAATCTTAAACTAAAAGAGGCTCTCATTAGCTACAGCCTGCTATTCCCTTTTGAAGATGTGCACCATTTTGGGGATTTCTTCTTCTTAAACGACAAGAAAGAAGGCTGCTGAAATAAGGAAGTGTAGACTACCTTTTTAAAAAAAATGATGGAGAAATATAAGGGCAGAAAGGTGTAGTTCTAGTTTATTATTTTTAGTAATTTGTAGCTTGGTCTGCTTTGCTGTGGATGACTAAAACTAAAACTTTCTGACTTTTATGATTCCTGATTGGTCAGCAATTCAAGAAGATGGAGGAGCCAATTATTAGAGATATATTTGAAAAATCTTTAAATAAAATCCATCAGTTTATAGAACAGATGTGCTCAAAGGATGTTCAAACTACTTCAGAGATGCAAATATGTGTCCAAAGTTACCAAACCACGGAGGCAATTTCACAAGTAGCTGCCAAAGCAGAGGAGTCAACTGTAATTTCAGAATATAAACCTGACACCAATTTTTATTATGATGGTTGACATAGAAGCCTCCCAACACAACTGAAAGAAGAGCTCCAAGAAAATGTGCAACTGTTAAAAAGACACATTCGGGACTTTTCATGGATATTGAGAAATCCTTGAGCAAAAGAGAAGTTTATAACTCCTTGACAAACATTCCAGAGAAGAAAAATATTTTATTCCATGAAGATAAGCTGGAAGGAGGGATTTAAACGTAGGATGGATTTTCATTGGTTTGACATTTGTAATTGAAAGAAAGTCTTTATCAAAAGCTTGAACATGTATTTTCTTTTATATATAATACTTAAGTAATACCTAAAATTTGTAAAATATTATTGAAAGTGTATTTGAAAATACGTTAAGAAAAAGTTTAAAGAAAAAGGTGCATTATCTTAAAGGAAAATTCTAGAGCTTTAAAAAGGATGTGTACAAGAAGGAAAAAAATATTCTATGAAGGTAACTTGAAGGGAGTGATCTAAATTTAATGAGTTAATTGCAGTTAGTTGGAATTTTATTGGTCTCAAAGTGAACTTTAGGTATGCTAAGGGGAAGTTAAAAAAAGATGTATTAGAATGTTTTAATTTTATAAATGTTTTAAAAGAATCTGGTGAATCTCACCAGGCTCAAGGCTGACTCAGCCTTCCATCCTTTCTAAGGTAGGTAAATTGAGGACCCAGTTTGTGGGGGCAATAAGCTGACTTTGTATAAATATACAAAAGTATGAAGGCTATTGCTTAACGCATTGTAAGCCGCCCTGAGTCTCCGGAGAAGGGCGGCATATAAATCATTTTTTTTTTTTTAAAAAAAGAAAAGCTTAGTGATTTAAAATGGATTTAAATGATTTAAAATAATGAAAAAAAAATTCCTTTAAGAATCTGAAAGAATACCGTGAACTTTGTTAATATAAATGGTGATAGTTTATCAAGATTATCAAATGCAAATAGAGATACATGGTATTTCAAAAGCAAGGAAAGCAGTAATGGCTATATTGATCTATTCAAAGAGGAGAATATATAATTATTTTTTTTATTTGGATATCTCTTCTGGATTTTGTGCTTGTGATGAAAAAAAATGAAACTTCGATGTTGTATTTGCCAATTAGATAGATTTGTTGTCATAGAAATGGCTAGTTATATACAAATGTGTAACAGTAAAAAGTGATAATTTTGTTATCTTCTACTGTGCTAAAAAGAGTCAGAAGTCAATGACTTTTTCTTTCCTCCCTTGTAACTCATATTTTCTTTTCCCCTTTCTTTTTTCTTCCCTTAATTTCCTATTTTTATTTGTCTTTGTATTTTATACATTGATAAAACAATAAAGTTGTATGTATAAACAATTACAGGCTAGTTAGTCTAGTAGATATTGTGGCTAAAATGTTTGCCATGTTCCTCTTAAGTAAACTTGAGGTTGGGTAGAACAAAAGTGCATTCTTTGCAGAAGAACAAGAAGAGGAAGAGTTAAAAGCTGTATAAATTTGTATAATAAGTAAGAAATCAATTAATAATGTAATATTTTCAACAGATTTGTCCTGAAATATATAATCACAAAATATGTCCGTTGGGAATGATCCCATTAACCTTGGACAGAGAGATATTCAAAGATGCCTGCAAGCAGGGCCGGATTTTCCTATAGGCTAACTAGGCTTCAGCCTAGGGCCTCAAGATCAAGAGGGGCCTACACAGTGGTGGGATTCTGGGGGTTCTGGGGGTTCGGCCGAGCCCTTTGTTAAATTGCTGGCTCGCCCGCCCCTCGCCTCCCACCCGCGCGGCGCCAGCCTACCGTAGCCAGGGGTAGGCAATTGTGGCTCTTTTACAACCTGTGGACTTCAACTTCCAGAATTCCTGAGACAGCCAAGGCCACAGGTTGTAAAAGAGCCACAATTGCCCACCCCTTCCCTAGCCTGAGTTCCGCTGCCTGGGATCCACGTGGGCTCCGGACGCAAGAGAGCAGGATGGAGAAAGCCGCTTCCACGCCTTCACTCACCCTCACTCTCTGCTCTGTTGGATTGCCGGCCGTTCGCTTACCCCGCCCACTCCCCATCTATTGCTGCCTCCGATGGCTGGAGGAAAAAAAAACTTCAAATTCTTGCCTCGGGGCTTCAAAGGGCCGCCCTAGAGCCAGTGCTGCAGCCGAACCCTTTGTTAAATTGCTGGCTTGCCCCGCCCCTCCGCACCACTATTTATTGCCAATAAATAGTGGTGGGCGAGGGGCGGGGGAGCCAGCAATTTAACAAAGGGTTCGGTGTTTTTTTTGTAATTTTATTGGCCCCCGGAGCTTCAGCAGAGGCTAATTAGCCCTTGCTTAGATCGGCTCCCGACCCCCAGCTGATTTGCTCTCAGCTGTTTTGCTCACGGATCTGCTCCTTGCTTGCAAAGAGTGCTGATTTTTCCCCCCTAGCTATACTGAAAAACGAAAGAGAAAGTAAAGCAGGCTGTTGGCTTTGCACGTTGGAAAATTAGGCAGGCAGATTTCTTTTTCTTCACCAAAAAAGGTAGGTGCAAACAACAGGAAATTTAGGGAAAAAGAGGAGATTTTAAAACACAAAAGAAAAAAAGCTCTATTTAACTAGGGAATTGTAATAATTGAGATACTATTAATTGTATATTGTGTTGAAAGCAGAAATGGTTAAGTTGTGGTTTGGAGGAATATATGGGGGAAATTATTTGGTTTATTATTATTGGTAAATATAATTAATGGATTTGTAAGAAATTGGAATGCATGGAAATAATTGGAATATTCATGTTCATATTGATTAATATACAAAAAAGGTAGTTATATAACTAATTGATTTATATTAAAATGTTGAATTCATATTAAACAACTGTAATATTACATAATTAACCAATGTGAGGATGGATATAAAAATAGATGACAATGGGAAGGGGTATAATATAGAATAGAAGGGAAAAATTGAATTTGATTAAGATTAGAGATGAGGATGAGGGTAATATTGGTTTTTTACAAAAATAGATGAGGAATAAATATGGCAAAAAGGAAATATAGAAATTGTAAATTTAATTGAAATGACTAAACACTGTTTAAATTTGTGAACCGGCCAAATACTCTGTTCAAAGAAAATACATTGTATGTTTGTATGTGTTTCTAATTATTGTTATTTATTCATATTTGTTCTCTTTTATTCTTTAAAGTTTAACAATTCATTCTTTATCTTAATATCTTTATATTTGTTTGGGGTTGGCTTTCTTCCCTTTCATCTTTTTTATTGTACAGCAATCTTTCTCCTCAAACCTACCACCTCTCTTTTCTTTCCTTCTTACTTTCTCTTCCTCCCCCTCTTCTTCTCCTCCCTACTTCCTCTTCCTTTCTCCTTCTCCTCCTCTCTTCCTCCCTCTCTCTCCTACTCTAATTTCCCTTCCCTTCCTTCATCCCTCTCTATTGCTGTATCCTTTTATGCATATGGACTACTCAGAGGGCTGAAAAAGTTATTTCTGACTGGTCCTCGCACTTTTGATCAGTCCTCAAACTTACGACTGTCCTCACATTTTACGTTTTTGCCCTATCTTGTCACCATGGTGAAGAAAAGCAGTTGTGAAATGAGTGACATGGTTGTTAAGAAAGCTGCACGGGCATAAATGTGAGGATGGTCATAAGTGTGAGGACCGGTCAAAAGTGCGAGGCCCAGTCAGAAATGACTTTTTTCAGCCCTCTGAAAAAAGTCTATGCACATAGCCACGCCCACCCGGTCACATGACGAGCTACCCACGCCTACACAGTCACGTGACCAGCTAGCCATGCCCACCCAGTCACATGATTGCCAAGCCACACCTCCAACTAAGCCACGCCCACAGAACCTGTTGTTAAAAAATTGAATCCCACCACTGGTGAAAGGGCCTCATAAGTGGAATAGCCTAGGGCCTCTTTCAATCTAAATCCGGCCCTGCCTGCAAGAAACTCCTGCACTCTTCACTGAGGTGGAAATGAGGTAAATAAGAGAAAATAAAAGGTGAATAAAAGAAATAATCATTCCAAGTCAGGTATATAAAGTCAGATCAAATCCTATGAACTCTAAGCAACCTTTGAATGAACTCATCTATTCACTTAAGGATACGTGCTGGCTAAAGGCAGCTGGACTTCATTATTAGTAAAATATATCTTCTGATGAGGTTCAACTGTCATCCAGCAGGAAAGTTAAGAGTGGAGTTTGGTGAATGGAACTAAGCAATTAGTTCATGGATGTCCCCATAATTACTTGACCTATGGCCCTGTGTCAAACCCACTGATTCTATACATCTTCTTAACAGAATCAAATGTGAACATCTGGACGGATACAGGGGATACAAAAGGTTACTTATTGTTTAAAGTATAGTCATAATTTCTGCATTTAAACATTACAGCACTTAAAGGACAGTTGTAAAACATAAAGTGATGGGTTAGTAAAAAGTTGTAATAGTTTAATCATGGGTAAATGATGGAGTAGTGAAAATGTGTAGCCTAAATAATTTTATTAAATAGTAGGTAATGGTTTGATAATTAGTAAAGTGTAATGTAAGTGAAATGTATTTTAATGTAACCATATATGGAAGCCGGAAAGGCTCATAGAATTCTTTGTCTTGAAAACATATTTAAGTAATAGAATAATGATCAGTCCCTGTTCAGGTTGCAACAATCAAACATAGCCCTGAACCTTTGCGCAAATAAACGGATCAGTTTGACCCAGGAATGTGCTTCAGCCTCTCATTTCTACAACATTTTCTGGCATTACCACGAAGGGACTGAGGAACAAAGAAACTTGTTCTGCCTGACAGCTGCTCCCGGCAGGGATCGACGCCTTTCCAGGGAAACGTTCACAGGCCGGCCACAAAGACGCCATTGAAGTCTACAGAATCTTTTGCTGAGAAGACGCCGTGAACCCTGCTGTAAAGAAGCAGACCAGTCAAGGATCCTCAGGTCAGACCAGATCCATACCTTTCTACAGGTGGCCACCAGGACAGGAAAAAGCCATCAGGCAAGTATAAGTAAAAAGGGTTACCTACCCCTTTTGGGTAGACGGGGGGGGCTGATCATCCCCCCAGGAAGCAAGGTGTCGTCCTAAAGCTTCCAGTAAGGAATTTCTTTTGGCGTGGGTGGTTAAATCTCTGCGGTTCCCATAGATGACTGTCGGAACGTCCAGCGTCGTGGGCCAGGGGTAGTGTTGTTAGAATGGGTGGGAGTAACAGTGTCCCCAGGACACCGTTGCAATGTATGTTAGCCAATTTTAAAAGTGCCTACAGTGGAATTTATGGTGACTCCCAGTGTAATCCCGAAACCTTGAAGATGTTATGTAAAAAAACATGGCCTGCCCTTGGCATAGGGTGGTCAGAAGAAGGGTCATTGTGTTATAGGAGAAATGACGGAACCTAGGCCAAGCTCTTCAATGCAGGAAAGAGTTTATTGTGCACGGTTCAAACAGTCCAAAGACAGCAAAAGGTCTGAACAATGATGGCTGTTTTTGGCCAGATATTTATATATCGAATCTTAGCCTGGCTCAATTGGATCCAATAGTGATATCCAAGGTACATCGGGTCATTACTCGGGAGGGCCATTGGGACCAGTTTCCATACATAGATCAGTTGCATAGATTGCTTAAAAGGCAGCCCCCCCCCCCATGGCTTAAGAAAGAGCCTTGGTACTACAGTGGTTTAAAGCACCCTGTTATTAACACAGCTGCCTGCAATTTACTGCTGGTTCGAATCTCTCCAAGGCTCAAGGTTGACTCAGCCTTCCATCCTTTCTAAGGTAGGTTAAATGAGGACCCAGTTTGTGGGGGCAATAAGCTGACTTTGTATAAAAATATACAAAAAGTATGAAGGCTATTGCTGAGCACATTGTAAGCCGCCCTGAGTCTCCGGAGAAGGGCGGCATATAAATCAAATTAAAAAAAAAAAAAAAAAAAAAAATGTCAGCAGGAGTGTGTGAAATTGTGTTTGATGAAAGAGAAAAATAAAACCAACAGAAAGTTATCTAAGAACAAAGTTTTCAGTCAGGAGGAAGAAGAAGTTAGTCGCCCTCCCCCTTACGCTCCCCCTCATCCTATACCCCCAAGGCAAAACCTTTCCCCACCACTGCCAGCAAATGCAACGCCAAGAACTATTCAACCTCAGAAGCGTCATTTGCAAGTCAAAAGAGAAGTCAAAAGCGAAGGGGAAGAGACAGACGGAGAATCTCAACCTGTCAGCTCCCGAACTAGAAGTCAAACTAGTCTTAAGAAAGCAGAAACGCTGGCCCCTTTAAGGGAGATATTAACTCATGAAATGAATGGTCAAGGGCCCCCTGCCATTCATTCATTGTTTCAATACCAGCCCTTCACAACTACAGACCTCCTTAATTGGAAGCAGCAGTATGGCCCGTTTAGCAGAAAGCCACATGAAATCATAGATCTTTTCAACACCATCATGCAAACCCATAAACCCACCTGGGGAGATATTCAACAACTGTTAAATACCTTACTCTCCATGGAAGATAGGGAAAAATTCAAGATTGCTAAAGAAAAGGTATTAACTCGTATGTTTCCTGATGTAAATCAAGCAGCTGATAAGGCTAGAACAAAGGCTGAGACTGACCCCCAGTGGGATGCGAACAATGCTCAGCATTTAACTCAATTAAATGACTACCGCCTCTTATGCTTAAACAGTTTAAGAGAAGCTGCAAAAGGTCCTGTTAATTACGCTAAGACGGCCACAGTACTTCAAGAAAAAGATGAAAGTCCTGAAGGCTTTTTAACCAGATTAGTAGAATCCTATAAAATAAATACGGGAATAAACATAGAAGATCCAGCAAATAGATTCATGTTAAACGAGCGCTTTATAAGCCAGAGTGCTCCGGACATTAGAAAAAAATTACAGCAGCTGGAAGTAGCTTTAGGCAAGAATACCAGTGAACTCTTAGAAGTTGCTAGAAAAGTATATCTGAACAGAGAGAAAGAAGAGGAAAAACGACAAGCTGCTAAAGAGAGAAAGAAGACAGAAATGTTAGCTCTGGCACTCGGGGGGGTCATTTTGGGACCCAATCAATGTGCAATTTGTAAAGAAGATGGGCATTGGCAGAGAGAATGTCCCCGTAGAAGAAGGGAATCCAGAGAAGAATCCTACGGGCGTGGGTCACAAATGGTGAAAGGAAGTCAGAGAGGTGTCTTTTGAGGACGAAACATGAGAGGAAATAGAGGAGATTGCAGAGGAAGGAGGGGGGCTGACAGGCAATTCATTCCACCCAGCCAGTCACACTGGAATGAGGAAGTAATCGGCCTGGCTGAAATGGAATGGGATTGTTAGGGTGTGTGTAAAAAGTATTTGTTGCTTGTGCAACGAGCAGAGCAGAAACACACAGGGAAGGAGATAAACGTCCAGCTCATGTGAGAATAATACTTTATAGATAACAAACAGTCTCGGTGTAAGTAAAACAGTCCAAGGTCATAAACAGTAATATCAGTCCAGTAAGTATCTTCCCTTACCAAAGCAAACAGACTTTAGTAACTCTTGGTATACAGTACCATACGCAGTAAGCAACAGGATACAATCAGGTATCAATCCGGAAGAAGCAGGAAGAAGGAACGCTTCTCTGTGCTGCTTATTTATGCACTGTAGCCTAATTACAGGGTTCAGCAAACCCTGATTACGTGGCTCAGTTGTTTCTTAAAGAAACAGATATATTGCCTGACCAACAAGTTAGGAGTAAGCTGCAAGCTGAACCTAACATTCTCCCCATTGGGCAGGACAATATACACAATAGATACAGAAACAAAAATACACATCCAAATCATACATTGTACAGTGGTATCAGTTACATTTCAGATTCTTAATCCAAATCTTTCACAACAATTGGTGTGTTTAATGGCACCTTGCGCTTTAGTAAAGTTGTCGGCAATATTGTCCTCTGATGCGCAATATTCCAATGTAATCATGTTATCCTTAACACATTGCCGAACATTCAGATAACGTATATCAGTGTATTTAGTCCTTGTCTTTACAGCAAGATTCGTTGCCATTTTAATGGCTGCCTGGTTATCCTCATAAACCGTAATAGAATAATCCATTTTGAATCCAATATCTTCCATCAACTGTTTATAATAAATCAGTTCAGTACATGTAAGTGATAGACAAGAAAACTCTGCTTCCATGGTAGACAAACTGATGTGTTTCTGGCGAATTGATCTCCATCCAATCAGGCAGTTATCCAACATGATTGCTATTCCAGACGTAGATTTTCTGGCAAAACTGGCATCAGCATATGCCTTTAACACCATATTGGCATTTGGTTCTAAATACATAGCAAAATGCAATGTTCTTTTAAGATACCTAAGAACACGTTTAGCAGCCTGCCAATGCCTATCAGTAGGCTCTGAACTATATTGTGCTAGTTGATTAACACTAAAAGCTATATCAGGCCGTGTCCAGTTGCTCAAATACGACAAACTACCTATTAATGATTGATACAGTTCTTTACTGAACTGTGGACTCTGCAAACTATCCTGTTGGAATTCCTGTGCCATAGGAGTCTTGGCAGGTTTACATAATTCCATCCCATATTTTTTCAACAATTTGCAGATTTTATTAGACTGTGAAATTCTAAATCCTCTAGATGTTTTTAGGATATCCAGCCCTAGATAATGCCGTATATGTCCTAGATTTCTAAGTTTAAATTTTGTTTGCAACTGACCGATAATCTCTCTGGCCTCAGCGTCAGTTCTGGTAATTATGGCAATGTCGTCTGTAAAGAGTAACAAGAATGAAACATATCCATCCTGTTCTTTTTTAAACAGACATTTATCTGCTACGCCCTCATAGAACCCAATGTTATGTAATTCCTGCACTATACATTGGTTCCACTCGTAACCTGATTGCCTTAAACCATATAGGCTTTTCTGTAGCCTCCAACACTCAGTTCTATCCTGTGTATCATAACCAGGAGGTTTCTTCATATATATTGTATGCCTCAACGGAGCGTTCAAGTAAGCTGTCTCGACATCTACATGAGTAATAGAGCATTTATTTCTAGCTGCCCAAACAAGCATCGTTCTCAAAGTGCTCGCTCGTAAACTTGGAGCAAAAACCTCATCATAGTCTCTATCTGTCTGTGAGAACCCTTGTGCAACAAGCCGAGCTTTATGGGTTACTACCCCATCTACACTTTTCTTTACCTTATAGACCCACCTACAGCCTATAAGTTTCTCATTTGGTGGTATTCTTACAACTTCATAGACACCAAGCCTCTTCAAAGAATCAATTTCTCTATCCATTGCCTCTTGCCAGGCTTTTTGCTCCTTTTCTGGATATAATTTTATATCATGATAACTGGATGGTTCGATATCTACTTGGCAAACCACTGTGGCTTTATAGCGATCTGGTGGATGCCGGTCCCTGGAAGATCGTCTAGGCATAACAGGACTAACATCAGGTATATTGGGTTCATCCTCCCCTAACCCTAATTCCTGTTCCTGTTCTTCAACCTTAATAGATGGTTTATCATCCATCTCAGATGAACTATCATCAGGAATATGGTCCATTTTAACATCTACATCTGTAAAACCATAGTCTGCTTTTTCTAACCTGTCCCAGCCTTCATGTTCTAGGAATTTAGCATTAGCGCTACACAAAACTTTTGTTGTTCCTTTTTCCCAGAACCTATAGGACCTATGGTTAGCCTCATAGCCAACAAAAATCATTTTCTTTGCTCTCTGTTGGTCCTTCCTTCTCTGACTAACTGGTATATGCACCCAGGCTGGTGCACCAAAAGTATGTATATAACTTAAATCAGGCTTCCTCCCATGCCATAAAGTAAAAGGTATTTTTCCTGTAGAGGAGTGCACCACATTATTTAAAATATGATTGGCACATAGTATTGCTTCTCCCCACAATTTATCAGGTAAACAAGCATCAGCCAGCATAGTCCTAGTCATAGCTTGTAGGGTCTGGCCTCTTCGTTCAATATATGCATTATGTTCTGGCCGAAAAGGGGCAGAACGTTTATGCTGTATCCCAGCATCCTTCAAAAACTTAGCCAACTGATGGTTAGTAAACTCAGTTCCATTGTCAGTAACAATGCATTTCACCTTAAACCTCTGCTTCCTTTCAACAAAACGAAGCCAATTTGTGATACATTGAAACGTATCACTTTTGGACTTCATAAGGTAGCAAAAACCATATCTGGTAAAGTGATCAACTATACTTAAAATATAGCATGCTCCCCCTAAACTGGGTTTCTTTGGCCCTATTAAGTCTAAAAAGACTACCTCCAAAGGTTTAGTTGTTTTAAACCCATTGCAGCGGTTTGCAGGTGTAACTTTACTTTTATGCTGGTTACAAGTATTACAGTTCAGGTATTTGCTGCAAGCCCTTAACTCAATGCCTTTAGACTGCTTAACAGTCAAATTCAACAACCTGAAATTCAGATGACCAAGCCTTCTATGTAATAAATGTACGCATTCATCATGAGGCTTTACATTTCCAAATTTAGCTTTTGACTGAACTAACAGTAATGACGTATCCCTAATAACAAATAAGTCGTTTTCTAATTCTGCAGTAACTACAGTGCCTTCACATTCCAGCAAACATTTGTTGTTTTTAAAAGTTACTGTAAACCCAGAATGTAGTAATGACTTTACAGATAAAAGGTTATATTTCAAACTAGGGATATAAAGCATGGGTAAAGGGTGCTTACTAATAGAACATTGAACAAGTCCCTCCCCAGCTACAGTCACATTCCAGCCATTAGCTAATTTGACCTTTTTAGTACTTTTCTTCATATTTAGAAACAGTTTTCTGTTTTTTGTTATTGATTGAGAGGCACCACTATCAATCACCCACCAATCATCTTTTATATTATTAGATGAACTGGTTGCTAAATTACACCCTTTCCTGGGTTTAGCAGAGTTACTAGCAGATACTTTCTTATTACAATATTTTGCAATGTGCCCCTTAGCCCCACAAGCATAACAGCGTTTAACAATATTGACATTCTCATATACAGCTTCCACTTTTGGTTGCTGTTGCATCTTTAACTGGTCTCGTTCTTGCCTACGTTTGGCCTCATCCAGTAACCTACCAGTTATACTGGCCAATGTTAGTTCATCTCTAGACAATACTTCTAATGATGAAACAAAAGAGTCATAACTGTCATCCAACGATGAAAGAATAATATAAACTTGCTGCAGTTCAGTAAACACAAGGTCTTTCTCATGTAGCTCCTGGAAAAGCCCTGTCATGGAGTCCAGGTGAGCCATCATGTCTCCTCCTTTCTGAAGATGTAAGCGAAATAATTTCCGTGTCAGGTAGATATGGACACCCACAGAGTCACGAACGTAGAGCTTCTTTAGCTTTGTCCAACACCTCGCAGCAGACTCTTCGCCCCGGAAATGGACAAGTTGCTGGTCTCCCAGTGTCAGGCCAATGATGCATAAAGCACGCTCGTTGTCCCTGTGAAACTTCGCTATCATTTTGGCATCTTCTTCGTCATCAGCATTCAATGCAGTTATGACCGGTGGATTATTAACCATGTCCCACAGTCCTTCTTTTCGCAAAAGTAGACAGCATTTTGTGGACCAGGTAACATAGTTTGTTCCATCCAACCGGGTTATGGTAGAATAACTTGTACCTTGCTCAAAAGCCATCATCTTGACTACTACACCCACTGCCTGCACTTCTCACTTCCACAAAAACAAATTAAAGAGCCCTGGAACGTTCTGGGCCCATAACCAATATTAGGGTGTGTGTAAAAAGTATTTGTTGCTTGTGCAACGAGCAGAGCAGAAACACACAGGGAAGGAGATAAACGTCCAGCTCATGTGAGAATAATACTTTATAGATAACAAACAGTCTCGGTGTAAGTAAAACAGTCCAAGGTCATAAACAGTAATATCAGTCCAGTAAGTATCTTCCCTTACCAAAGCAAACAGACTTTAGTAACTCTTGGTATACAGTACCATACGCAGTAAGCAACAGGATACAATCAGGTATCAATCCGGAAGAAGCAGGAAGAAGGAACGCTTCTCTGTGCTGCTTATTTATGCACTGTAGCCTAATTACAGGGTTCAGCAAACCCTGATTACGTGGCTCAGTTGTTTCTTAAAGAAACAGATATATTGCCTGACCAACAAGTTAGGAGTAAGCTGCAAGCTGAACCTAACATTCTCCCCATTGGGCAGGACAATATACACAATAGATACAGAAACAAAAATACACATCCAAATCATACATTGTACAGTGGTATCAGTTACATTTCAGATTCTTAATCCAAATCTTTCACAACAATTGGTGTGTTTAATGGCACCTTGCGCTTTAGTAAAGTTGTCGGCAATATTGTCCTCTGATGCACAATATTCCAATGTAATCATGTTATCCTTAACACATTGCCGAACATTCAGATAACGTATATCAGTGTATTTAGTCCTTGTCTTTACAGCAAGATTCGTTGCCATTTTAATGGCTGCCTGGTTATCCTCATAAACCGTAATAGAATAATCCATTTTGAATCCAATATCTTCCATCAACTGTTTATAATAAATCAGTTCAGTACATGTAAGTGATAGACAAGAAAACTCTGCTTCCATGGTAGACAAACTGATGTGTTTCTGGCGAATTGATCTCCATCCAATCAGGCAGTTATCCAACATGATTGCTATTCCAGACGTAGATTTTCTGGCAAAACTGGCATCAGCATATGCCTTTAACACCATATTGGCATTTGGTTCTAAATACATAGCAAAATGCAATGTTCTTTTAAGATACCTAAGAACACGTTTAGCAGCCTGCCAATGCCTATCAGTAGGCTCTGAACTATATTGTGCTAGTTGATTAACACTAAAAGCTATATCAGGCCGTGTCCAGTTGCTCAAATACGACAAACTACCTATTAATGATTGATACAGTTCTTTACTGAACTGTGGACTCTGCAAACTATCCTGTTGGAATTCCTGTGCCATAGGAGTCTTGGCAGGTTTACATAATTCCATCCCATATTTTTTCAACAATTTGCAGATTTTATTAGACTGTGAAATTCTAAATCCTCTAGATGTTTTTAGGATATCCAGCCCTAGATAATGCCGTATATGTCCTAGATTTCTAAGTTTAAATTTTGTTTGCAACTGACCGATAATCTCTCTGGCCTCAGCGTCAGTTCTGGTAATTATGGCAATGTCGTCTGTAAAGAGTAACAAGAATGAAACATATCCATCCTGTTCTTTTTTAAACAGACATTTATCTGCTACGCCCTCATAGAACCCAATGTTATGTAATTCCTGCACTATACATTGGTTCCACTCGTAACCTGATTGCCTTAAACCATATAGGCTTTTCTGTAGCCTCCAACACTCAGTTCTATCCTGTGTATCATAACCAGGAGGTTTCTTCATATATATTGTATGCCTCAACGGAGCGTTCAAGTAAGCTGTCTCGACATCTACATGAGTAATAGAGCATTTATTTCTAGCTGCCCAAACAAGCATCGTTCTCAAAGTGCTCGCTCGTAAACTTGGAGCAAAAACCTCATCATAGTCTCTATCTGTCTGTGAGAACCCTTGTGCAACAAGCCGAGCTTTATGGGTTACTACCCCATCTACACTTTTCTTTACCTTATAGACCCACCTACAGCCTATAAGTTTCTCATTTGGTGGTATTCTTACAACTTCATAGACACCAAGCCTCTTCAAAGAATCAATTTCTCTATCCATTGCCTCTTGCCAGGCTTTTTGCTCCTTTTCTGGATATAATTTTATATCATGATAACTGGATGGTTCGATATCTACTTGGCAAACCACTGTGGCTTTATAGCGATCTGGTGGATGCCGGTCCCTGGAAGATCGTCTAGGCATAACAGGACTAACATCAGGTATATTGGGTTCATCCTCCCCTAACCCTAATTCCTGTTCCTGTTCTTCAACCTTAATAGATGGTTTATCATCCATCTCAGATGAACTATCATCAGGAATATGGTCCATTTTAACATCTACATCTGTAAAACCATAGTCTGCTTTTTCTAACCTGTCCCAGCCTTCATGTTCTAGGAATTTAGCATTAGCGCTACACAAAACTTTTGTTGTTCCTTTTTCCCAGAACCTATAGGACCTATGGTTAGCCTCATAGCCAACAAAAATCATTTTCTTTGCTCTCTGTTGGTCCTTCCTTCTCTGACTAACTGGTATATGCACCCAGGCTGGTGCACCAAAAGTATGTATATAACTTAAATCAGGCTTCCTCCCATGCCATAAAGTAAAAGGTATTTTTCCTGTAGAGGAGTGCACCACATTATTTAAAATATGATTGGCACATAGTATTGCTTCTCCCCACAATTTATCAGGTAAACAAGCATCAGCCAGCATAGTCCTAGTCATAGCTTGTAGGGTCTGGCCTCTTCGTTCAATATATGCATTATGTTCTGGCCGAAAAGGGGCAGAACGTTTATGCTGTATCCCAGCATCCTTCAAAAACTTAGCCAACTGATGGTTAGTAAACTCAGTTCCATTGTCAGTAACAATGCATTTCACCTTAAACCTCTGCTTCCTTTCAACAAAACGAAGCCAATTTGTGATACATTGAAACGTATCACTTTTGGACTTCATAAGGTAGCAAAAACCATATCTGGTAAAGTGATCAACTATACTTAAAATATAGCATGCTCCCCCTAAACTGGGTTTCTTTGGCCCTATTAAGTCTAAAAAGACTACCTCCAAAGGTTTAGTTGTTTTAAACCCATTGCAGCGGTTTGCAGGTGTAACTTTACTTTTATGCTGGTTACAAGTATTACAGTTCAGGTATTTGCTGCAAGCCCTTAACTCAATGCCTTTAGACTGCTTAACAGTCAAATTCAACAACCTGAAATTCAGATGACCAAGCCTTCTATGTAATAAATGTACGCATTCATCATGAGGCTTTACATTTCCAAATTTAGCTTTTGACTGAACTAACAGTAATGACGTATCCCTAATAACAAATAAGTCGTTTTCTAATTCTGCAGTAACTACAGTGCCTTCACATTCCAGCAAACATTTGTTGTTTTTAAAAGTTACTGTAAACCCAGAATGTAGTAATGACTTTACAGATAAAAGATTATATTTCAAACTAGGGATATAAAGCATGGGTAAAGGGTGCTTACTAATAGAACATTGAACAAGTCCCTCCCCAGCTACAGTCACATTCCAGCCATTAGCTAATTTGACCTTTTTAGTACTTTTCTTCATATTTAGAAACAGTTTTCTGTTTTTTGTTATTGATTGAGAGGCACCACTATCAATCACCCACCAATCATCTTTTATATTATTAGATGAACTGGTTGCTAAATTACACCCTTTCCTGGGTTTAGCAGAGTTACTAGCAGATACTTTCTTATTACAATATTTTGCAATGTGCCCCTTAGCCCCACAAGCATAACAGCGTTTAACAATATTGACATTCTCATATACAGCTTCCACTTTTGGTTGCTGTTGCATCTTTAACTGGTCTCGTTCTTGCCTACGTTTGGCCTCATCCAGTAACCTACCAGTTATACTGGCCAATGTTAGTTCATCTCTAGACAATACTTCTAATGATGAAACAAAAGAGTCATAACTGTCATCCAACGATGAAAGAATAATATAAACTTGCTGCAGTTCAGTAAACACAAGGTCTTTCTCATGTAGCTCCTGGAAAAGCCCTGTCATGGAGTCCAGGTGAGCCATCATGTCTCCTCCTTTCTGAAGATGTAAGCGAAATAATTTCCGTGTCAGGTAGATATGGACACCCACAGAGTCACGAACGTAGAGCTTCTTTAGCTTTGTCCAACACCTCGCAGCAGACTCTTCGCCCCGGAAATGGACAAGTTGCTGGTCTCCCAGTGTCAGGCCAATGATGCATAAAGCACGCTCGTTGTCCCTGTGAAACTTCGCTATCATTTTGGCATCTTCTTCGTCATCAGCATTCAATGCAGTTATGACCGGTGGATTATTAACCATGTCCCACAGTCCTTCTTTTCGCAAAAGTAGACAGCATTTTGTGGACCAGGTAACATAGTTTGTTCCATCCAACCGGGTTATGGTAGAATAACTTGTACCTTGCTCAAAAGCCATCATCTTGACTACTACACCCACTGCCTGCACTTCTCACTTCCACAAAAACAAATTAAAGAGCCCTGGAACGTTCTGGGCCCATAACCAATATTAGGGTGTGTGTAAAAAGTATTTGTTGCTTGTGCAACGAGCAGAGCAGAAACACACAGGGAAGGAGATAAACGTCCAGCTCATGTGAGAATAATACTTTATAGATAACAAACAGTCTCGGTGTAAGTAAAACAGTCCAAGGTCATAAACAGTAATATCAGTCCAGTAAGTATCTTCCCTTACCAAAGCAAACAGACTTTAGTAACTCTTGGTATACAGTACCATACGCAGTAAGCAACAGGATACAATCAGGTATCAATCCGGAAGAAGCAGGAAGAAGGAACGCTTCTCTGTGCTGCTTATTTATGCACTGTAGCCTAATTACAGGGTTCAGCAAACCCTGATTACGTGGCTCAGTTGTTTCTTAAAGAAACAGATATATTGCCTGACCAACAAGTTAGGAGTAAGCTGCAAGCTGAACCTAACAGGGATGACTGAAGAGGCCAGGGCCCCACAGACCCACCCCCGGAGCCCATGATGGATTTATGGGAGGGAGGACGTCAAGTCTGCATGATTATTGATACCGGAGCCAGCCGATCAGTAATTAATAAACAAGTGGCCCCTTTGTCAAAGGAGAAAGTCAGAGTCCATGGAGTGTCAGGCACGCCAGCCACACACAGCCTCCTGAAACCAGTTAAATGCAAGGTTGGGAACGGCCTAGTAGAACACCAATTCTTGTATATGCCTGAATGCCCAGTTCCTCTATTAGGTAGAGATCTCCTTTTTAAATTGAGAGCCACCATGTCCTTCAATGAAAATGGACAGTACTTGACAGTGTCACATCCAGTGGAAGAAACTTGGCGATTAATGTTAATGCAAGATTCAACTCAGGAAAGTATATGGAAAGAATTTAATGTTCCTACTCTTGTGGGCAGAGGATAACCCCCCTGGGCTAGCAAAATTTGCCTCCCCAGTAGAAGTTAAACTGAAATTGGGATACAAGCCCATCAGAGTACCTCAGTATTATGTTCCTCAAGAAGCGGCAGAAGCCATTCAAGTTTTAATTGACAAATACTTAGCCGCTGGGATACTCAGAGAAACTCAATCCCCATGGAATACAGCAATTTTGCCCATAAAAAAACCAGATGGGGGGTGGAGACCAGCCCAGGATTTAAGACCAATAAATAATGCCGTGGTCACGCTACACGCAATAGTCCCGAATCCCTACATTTTGCTGGGGACCATCCCTCCTTCAGCCGCATGGTTTTCCGTCATAGACCTGAAAGACGCTTTCTTCACTATACCCTTACATCCTGATAGCCAAGACTTGTTTGCCTTTGAATGGAAAGACTCTAAATTGCGGAGACATTGCCAGTATACCTGGACAAGATTACCCCAAGGCTTTAAGAATTCTCCTACCCTTTTTGGGCACGCCTTGGCTCAAGACTTGCAATATTTCCAACCTGTTCAGGAAGGGGACTGTCTCCTTCAATATGTAGATGATGTGTTAGTAACAGGAACCACTCAGGATAACTGTTTCAAAAATACCCAAACCCTCCTTGAATTACTGAAAGACTGTGGATACAGAGCTTCAAGAAAAAAGGCTCAATTAGTAAAGAAAGAGGTTACGTATTTGGGATACACGCTATCTCAAGGTCAGAGAAATTTAGGATTACTTAGGAAACAGGCAATCTTGCAACTGCCCCCGCCGAAAAATCGAAAAGAACTGCGAGGCATTTTGGGAGTCATGGGCTTTTGTCGCTTATGGATTCCCAATTTTGCCTTACTTGCCAAACCCCTGTACGCTTCAACCCGGGGAGCAGAAACAGACCCGTTTGAATGGGGCAAAGAACAAACAAATGCATTAAGTCATTTAAAAGAAGCACTTACATCCTCTCCAGCTTTAGGGTTGCCAGACCTTTCTAAACCCTTTCGTCTTTATGTGGATGTCCGTCAGAATGTGGCAATAGGGGTATTAACTCAACAGCAAGGATCATGGCAACGGCCAGTGGCTTACTTATCCAAACAGTTGGACAGCCCGGCTCAAGGCTGGCCACACTGTCTTAAAATTTTGGCCGCTGTGGCAGAACTTATGAGAGACACAAACAAACTAACTTTTACCTCAGAAGTAGCAGTCTACACATCCCATGCGTTGCAAACTATCCTAGAAAACAAAGGACACTTGTGGATAAGTAACCAGAGATTGCATAAATATCAGGCTCTGCTGTTAGAAAACCCCCAGATAAGTCTTCACCAATGTGCCACTATTAATCCAGCTACCCTTATGCCTGTCCCTGATGCATCCCTCTCGCTGCATGACTGCCTACATGTGTTAGATACCAGTGCCCAAGCAGCTGAATTGTGGGGACTCATCCGAGCATTAGAATTAGCCACAGAAAAGACTATTAATGTGTACACGGACAGTAAATATGCCTTTTTGACTATTCAAGCACATGCGGCTATTTACAAGGAAAGGGGCTTCACTGACTCTACAGGCAAATCAATTCAACATGCCCCGTTAATTAAAAGGTTGATTTCTGCTGCACAACTTCCCAAATCCTTAGCTGTCATCCATTGTCCAGGTCATCAGAAGGCGGACACACTCGTTGCACAAGGCAATCGATTTGCTGATAGAGAGGCCAAATTGGCAGCACACCTGCCTCTGGATAGGAATGATTATTATCTCTATATGGCACAAGAAGTTGAATCCTACATTGAAAGATCTTATCCCACCTATACTCAGGTAGAGAAGGAGAAAGCCGAAGGAGATTTGAAAGCCAATCTGGTGAGGGGATGGTATACTCTTCCAGTTTCACTCACCTGGCCTTTAGTATCAAAGGCACACCAAACCTCACATAGTGGCAAAACTGCTTTGGCCCAACAGTTGCAAGCGACATTCTACATACCTTGTTTTAATTTACGGCCAGAATATCTAATTATTTTAATACTGTTTTTTAAATTTTGTATGCTTTGTTTTTACTTAGGCTGTGCACTGCCCTGAGTCCTATTTGGAGAAGGGCGGTATAGAAATTTAAACAAATAAATAAATAAATAAAATAAATACCTAACTTGCAGAGTCTGGTTGCCAAAGCAACTTCCCAATGTCCTACGTGCGCACAAGTAAATGCTAAGCAAGGACCGTGTTTACCACCAGGACAGCAGCCAATCTCCTACTTACCCATGGACTATTTAATGGTGGATTTTACTGATATGCCCAAATGCCATGGTTATAAAGCATTGCTCATTTTCATTGACACTTACTCTGGATGGATAGAGGCCTTCCCCACTCGAAATAAGTTAGCTATACAAGTAGCACGATTTCTTTTAAAGGAAATAATCCCTAGATTTGGATGTCCATCTACCATCAGCTCTGACAATGGCCCAGAATTTGTGCAACGTATAAATCGCCACTTGGCTGAAGCTGCAGGCCTGAAATGGAGGTATCACTGTTCATTTCGGCCTCAATCAGGTAGGAAAAGTGAAAGGGCTAATCGCTCATTGAAAGCAATCATTACAAAACTGTGCTTAGAAACCCACTTGCCATGGCTTCAAGTTTTCCCCATGGCCTTGTATATTTTTAGAACAGCCCCTCGAACCAAATACCAGCTGTCTCCTTTCAAACTTCTGTATGGGAGACCCCCTGCCTTGTTCAAGCACCACTTTCAAGGCTGGCCAGATTTAGTTCAAAAAGGGGGGGGTAGAAGCAAGAAAATTACTTTTGCAGTTACAACAGCACAACAATCATGTCAACAAACTGAGGCATTATATGCAGGAATGCAGACCCACCCCTATTACCACTGCAGGTCACAACTACAAACCAGGAGATAGAGTATGGATAAAACATTGGAAAAATGAGCCTTTAAAACCTAGATGGAAAGGGCCATATACTGTTGTGATGTGTTCACCTCTTGCAGTTAAGACCTTGGAAGGACGGTCCTGGATCCACTGGACGAGACTGAAGCCCGCAGACCAAAGTGATCCAGTCACATACCAGGTGACAACAACGGACCGGCCCTTGGTGTTGAGGTTCAAGAAGAATACACCCTGCTGAGTCCTACCGGCAACGGACTCTCAACGCACGGTGGTGATCGTCAGCTTTACCGAACCACCCCGGAAGCTGGTTCCCTGCACACGGCCAAAGCTTGAAACGGAGAAAGACAACATTCCACGATTGTAAATTGTAATGTAAAACCCATTAACAGTGATAGTATCCAGCAAGCACTTATTAAAAACACACTCATGGTTTGGGAAGATTGGGTGTGGGGACTCTGGGCCACCACCGGTTTAGTACTTCTGGGAGTATTGTTTTATATGTATAAGGACCTGCTCTGTGGGAAACCCAGGGATCCAACTGATATTGACCTCACCCAAGTTACATATACTTCTACAGCTCTTCCTGACCTGGTGAACTTGTAAACTTCGGGTCTTGCGCTCTTAAGGCCCTGTGGGTGTGGGAATAAAGTCACTATGATTTATTTGGGGTTGTGGGTACTATTAGCCAAGGGTCTAGTGAGTGATGCTAGCTTGAACAGTAGTTCACCATGTTGTGTGGATGTTCAAGAAATTCCCCTTGTCCCTGAAGAAGGAATTAAAGATGTCAAGAATCCCAGGGGAAACAACAGCAGCAGGACACTGAATGGGGACACTTTGGGTAAAGTCCGCTCCCGCCAACAGCGTGGTATCATAAAGTGGGGAGGGAGCCTTAGACCTAAACCCACTCCTAAACCTGAGGTCAAGAGTTTAACAATCCCAGTACCTGGGGGAATAGAAAAGGAGAATGGGCCCATGCAACAACTAAGAAGAGGAGACTACATATCAAGGATACTGGAATTGGGTCAAGACCTTGTTAATCAGTATGACCCTAACCTCGGTGAAAAATGCTGGTTGTGTTTATCTGCCAGCCCCTCATCTTATCATGCCGTTCCTGTCAAACCACAACTCTGGGCAAGGACAAAGGCTACAATAGTCCTTGAAAAAGATAGTAGGAATAAAGCACCAGTATCTCCAATACAAGGAGATTTTTATAAGGCATTCCAACGGCTGGGAAAAAGTTGCCTCCCTGTTGCTGGCCCAATAGCCACAGGTGTGGAACTCATAGGAACACCTTCACTGTGTGTAAAGAGATATCAGAAACCTGGTAGGCCTGTAGGATCCCTCACAGAAGAACAATGTCCATCAGAAATTTCCTTTGGTCCTAAAACAGACCTTATGGATGTAAAACTAACCAAAGATCTTTTTCCTTGTGCACATCACTCATCTCGTCATAAGGTCACTTTCTCACTACCACCTACTGCCACAGTCACAAGATGGGGAGGATGGAAGGGATCCGGGAATGCCTCCCTGGAAAGGTGCCCCAGTCCATTCCAACCCCCTCGTTTCCCTATCTGGCTCTCCATTAGATCCAGCACTGGCCTATGTATCCTCTTTCCCCCTGGGAATAATACCTCCTGATATCTTCTAGAAGGCCCAATCATCAGAGATAAGCAAAGGGACCCTTCACTAGAAGTCCCATTACAGCCCCTGGCCGGAATGTTTGTAGCAGGGACTTTGGGAGTCTGGACTAATGAAAAGAACCATCGAACCCATGCTTTCTCCATGAACATAGGCGTGTGTGTAGGGGAAAAGGGAGTTTTCTTTTATTGTGGGAAAGATGCGTATTTATGTTTACCAACAAATTGGACTAGAACATGCACACTAGTACACCTTTTTCCTAAAATAGGTGTTGTCAGTGGAGAACATACCATCCCTGTTCCTCTCATGGGACATGTTCAAAAACGGGTACCAATCCTAGTCCCACTATTAGTAATCATGGGGATAGGAACTGCAGTGGGAACAGGTATAGGTGGTTTAACACATTCAGTAGTACAGTTTCAGCAATTATCAGAAGAATTTCAAGAAAGCCTGAATCAAATAGCTGGGACTTTGGTCGAGGTCCAAGATCAGATAGATTCATTGGCTGCAGTGGTCTTACAAAATCGACGTGCCTTAGACCTCCTAACCGCAGAGAGAGGAGGTGTGTGTGTATTTCTGGGAGAAGATTGTTGCTTCTACATGAATAAATCAGGTGTGGTCAGAGGAATTGCCAAGGAATTGCAGGATAGGGCATCCAAGATAGGTCAAAGATTACAAACACCGGACATGTGGTTTTCTTGGGTGCCTGGATCCGGGTGGATTAAACAAATGTTGTTTTTGTTGATTTGTGCTGTGGCAGGCTTGGCTTTTATTCCTTGTGCCATCCCTGTGCTGAGACAGCTATCTATCAGAGCAGTGAAAGAGATACAAAAGGAGAAGGCGTTCGTGTTAACGAACGCTTTATTGAAGAAAAAGTTCACGATACAGACACATATGTCGAAATGGGGTCTGGAAAAGAATGGAGAGAGTACTATCTTGCTTAGATTAATCATATGTTGTGTATTGTGTATTGTGTGGAATATTATATATATTAGCTATATGGAATATTAGCTAGTGTGGAATATTATATATATTAGCTTTGTGTATTAGAAGACATAGAGTGTTGTGTAAGCAGTAATGAAAGTTTATGCATGGAAAAACTTCCATTAGGGGGGGATAATGAGGTGGAAATGAGGTAAATAAGAGAAAATAAAAGGTGAATAAAAGAAATAATCATTCCAAGTCAGGTATATAAAGTCAGATCAAATCCTATGAACTCTAAGCAACCTTTGAATGAACTCATCTATTCACTTAAGGATACGTGCTGGCTAAAGGCAGCTGGACTTCATTATTAGTAAAATATATCTTCTGATGAGGTTCAACTGTCATCCAGCAGGAAAGTTAAGAGTGGAGTTTGGTGAATGGAACTAAGCAATTAGTTCATGGATGTCCCCATAATTACTTGACCTATGGCCCTGTGTCAAACCCACTGATTCTATACATCTTCTTAACAGAATCAAATGTGAACATCTGGACGGATACAGGGGATACAAAAGGTTACTTATTGTTTAAAGTATAGTCATAATTTCTGCATTTAAACATTACAGCACTTAAAGGACAGTTGTAAAACATAAAGTGATGGGTTAGTAAAAAGTTGTAATAGTTTAATCATGGGTAAATGATGGAGTAGTGAAAATGTGTAGCCTAAATAATTTTATTAAATAGTAGGTAATGGTTTGATAATTAGTAAAGTGTAATGTAAGTGAAATGTATTTTAATGTAACCATATATGGAAGCCGGAAAGGCTCATAGAATTCTTTGTCTTGAAAACATATTTAAGTAATAGAATAATGATCAGTCCCTGTTCAGGTTGCAACAATCAAACATAGCCCTGAACCTTTGCGCAAATAAACGGATCAGTTTGACCCAGGAATGTGCTTCAGCCTCTCATTTCTACAACATCACAGTTCAAGGATAGGAAGCCACTTAAGCATCCCTTCCCTTCGCTTTCTCTTCCATCCCTCCATCCCTCCTCTCCCTCCTTCCCTCCCTTTCCCTTCCCTTCCCCCTCCTTAAGATATTTAGCAGGTTAAAGACCTTCTGAGTGCTGAGCTTCCTGGGAACCTTGGAGGTTCTTCCCTCCATTTTCCACCTCCATTTCCCCCTGAAGGGAAACAATAATAAGGATATAATAAATAATACTAGAATATGATATACTGGTATACTAGATTCTGTAACCATTAGGTTCCTGTAATACACATATTATGCCTTTATATTTGTATCTCCTGTAACAAACATATTCTGTTATTAGGCCTGTAATGTATCTGGTATTTGTCAAACATATGTCCCTGCCATTTGACCTGAACCCATATCAATCTTCTCCCTGTTTTTTTCTTGTGCCATCTAAGAGCATGGTACCTATCTCCAAGGCATAATTTACACCTCAGTCTTAATTCATGTTGATCTGGATAGACTCCTACTTTCCAGGGCCAGGGGGCCTAAGTGGCCAATTGAGTAAACAAAGAAATGCTCAAGATGACTAATTGGGAAGTTTCTATTTCCCCTTGCAGGGCAACAAGGAATGCACGGGCCTGGATTGGGAGGCCAGAGTTGGGTACTAGCTGACGTCTCTGAGGGTATAAAAGGACGCCATACCTTCCCCAAGGTGTGGCTATCTCCTCACATGCATTGTATCTGTATGTTCTGGATATAGTTCCACCCAGTATTTTGTTTTTGGCCATAAATAAAATCTGGTTTTTTTGCAAGCCTCGTCTTGAGTCTCTCTCTTTGGCATTCTGGTGACTCAAGTGTATTTTGGGACCTTACATTTCTGGCGCCCGAAGTGGAACTTGAAGGCAAAGTTTCTTCAAGGTGGCTGCATTCAGCTTCACACAAACTGAGCCGCTTTGAGGCTTGGTGGCCTTCATTAAAGGCAGACGGAAGAAACCAGCTTGGACCAGTACCGAAGTCAAGAGCGCTCCTGGAAAAATGTATCCAGTGACTTTGATCTGGTCATTTGCTGGCAGGCTCCAATCCTGCCTGTCCTGAATGCCTAACAAAGAGGCTTGCACTGTAGGGGGTTATGGAACTGAGCTCTTCTGGGTGAGTAGAATTTTTTTTTCTCTTGGGAAGGGGAGTGTTGCTTTGTGAGTGTGTGAATGAGACGAGGGAAATTCCTCAGAGGTTTGCCCTCGAAGCGATGTGCGGAGATCCAATCTGCGTTTCTGATTATCCGAGAGGAGATCAGCCAGAGACGATCGCTTTGAAAGGAGTGTGACTGTTGGAATAAGAATCTGTAGTGCAGGAGAGGGCTCTGACCAAACTTCGGACCCACAGGGGAGGTCTGGGAAATCTCTTAGGGAAAAAGAGAGGGTTTGGTTAGGCTTCGCACCGACGGAAAGGTGTGGGAAATCTCCTCAGGAAGAAAGAGAGTCTAGTCAGGCTTCGAACTGACAGAAAGGAATCCCCTGGGAAAAATGGGCAACCATGCTGGTAGCCTGTTTGGAACAAATAACTAGTAACAAGAATTGGGCCGTGTTCTCCATTTGGCTATGTTAGCCCACTGGAACACGTTACAAACAAGTTGTGAAAAAACAAAACAAAAAAAAAAAGAGTAAAAAAAAATGAATGAAAAATGTTGTGGCAGTAAAAGTTGTCTGTAAAAAGAAAAGTGGAGTTCAAACTTGCTCATGAGAGCCCTGGCTAAATGCAAACGATGTGTATACCTCTTATACATCTTGATCTTTAAAATGGGCCAGCGATTGCTGAGAATGAGAACACACAGGTCAGAATGAGAACACACAGAACACCCCCAGGGCAGAGGCACAGAACACCCCCAGGGCAGAGGCATGTAGTAACAATCTAGTGTCTAAGGAGAGATCTATGGGTGGCAAAGAAATATTGCAATGTTATAAAGATCTTGATAATTTACCATTCTCAAAAGAGCCAGAGAAGTCTGAAAGAACTAAGAATAAAGAAGAAATTGTTTATTGTTCTTCCCACCTGGGTTTTAGCAGGTAATAAAAAATGTAAAACCTGCCTAAATGGGGAGACTCATATAATTTGACTTGATCAATATGGTGTGATTTCTGTTACAAAATTCTTGGATATGCATCTATAATAATAGTATGTAGAATTGATTGTGATATGTCTGGCCAGCCTGCAAATTAAGTAAACATCTCGGCTTGGAGCTGTGGGAAACGGAAAGTAGTTAGGGCCCACAATCATATTTATGATTTAAACTGCTCTCTGAGTTTTCCCACTGCTTTAAGAATAAGCTATAGGTTGCCCAAGGAAATAAAATTAAAACAAAAAAACAAAAAAACAACCTCCACAGGTCTGGAAATGTTTGATGGTATGTGTGTGTATGTGTATGTATGTAATCATTTCCAAACCTGCAGGAGACCCTCTAACAACAGTACACAAAAAGTTATTTAGAAAATGGAGTGCATTGGCTTGTGAAAAGCTCCCTGAAATAATTTGGTTTGCATGGAGGAAGCATTAAATGAAATTTTTGTATGTGAAATTGGTGTATACAAAAAGTCTGATTGCAGTACAAATGTGAATGTGTGTGTGAGAGATGTCCCGAAGCTCATAAGGAGTGATAAAGTGAAGTGATCCTGAGACCTGTGAATGCCTGTGTGTTGAGGTTAGAAAGAAATGCAGAGGGGAAAGGCGGGGTAAAGGGTGATATCTGATACCTGCCTTTACATTTTCACTGTTTTTGGCTCGGAATGCAATTTTGACAAGGTGCTCTATCCTATCCGTTTGTTTATTTGTTTGTTTGTTTGCTTGCTTGTTTGTCAGCAGCACAAGTTGCTGCCTTTTTAGGAATTGTTACAGAGATGAGTTAGAAATTACAATATGTAGTAAGAGAGAGTCAGTGGCATTTTTGTCTAAAATGTTAGATCCTGCCTGTTAAGGATTTCCAGTTTGTGTTCAAGCAGTGGCAGCTATGGCAGTGTTAATGAAGGAAAGCAGAAAGTTGACTTTTGGAGGAGCCCTAGTGCCCCTCCTCAAGCGAGGATGATCTTGATTGAGAGTATGCTTGTTTTTGTTTGAATCCAGCTCAGTTTACAAGGAGATTTAGAAGGACGATCAGATATTGGTGCTGAGAAGGGGTTAATTTGTTTATAGATGGGAAGAGAAAGTGGTAGCAGGTAAGAGAAGACATTTAGGTAAGTTGGTTTGCACAGGCTTGTGAAATCAAGCTTTGAATTTCTTTGAAGCTTGAGGCGCTACTTGGAAGCCAGGATGGCAGCGGCAGAAAGAACTGAATGTTTAGTGTTAGGTGAGAAGTACTAGTTAAAGAAAATGTGAGCAGTAGAAAGAGAAGGTAGGGCTACTTTAGTGTGAGACCATTTCAATGCATTTGAGTTGATTTCATTAGACTAACTTAAGTGGGGAGACTTAGATATTTATTGGTGATAGTGGGTCACTTGACTGGATGGGTTGAGGCTTATCCAGCCATGAGAGCCACTCAGCAGTAGTCACCAAAATTAACAGATAATACCTATATATGGGATACTAGAAGCTATAGACAGCAACCAAGAGACTCATTTTATTGCAAAAGTGCTTCAATTAATAATGGAGGCAGGGGGAATGTCATGTTCCATGGAATGCAAAATCATCTCTGCTGTGAACCAAATCTTTACCCTTGCCTTGCCAAATGATGTTTGGATTACCACGTTTGGACAGAATGGGGGAAATTCCACAATATGAAATTAAAGACATGTTTGTAAAGAACTGTATACGTGGCCTCTATTCTTCTTTATTTTACCTCAGAATCAAAGGACTCCTAGCTCAAACCCTACCTCTCGATTTTGCTGTTCATAAGTTCCAGCCTGGTGATTGGGTCCTGATAAAACCTGATGTGAGGACAAACTTAGCCAAGCCTGGGACAGGTCCTACCAAGTCCTGCTGACTACTGAAACAGCAGTCCAACCTAAAGACAAAGGGTGGACCACTACACCCGTGTAAAAGGACCAGTGGAAGAACTTAAAGAGTGGCAAGTGATTCCTGAAGAAGACCTGCTGAGAATAAACTTTTCCAAAAACTGGTGTGGTCATTGTGGTATGAATGGGTTTTGTTTGTGATTTTTCTTGTTGCAGGAGTAGCAATTTTTTGGACTTTCCAGCCTGAGTGGTGGCCTCTCTTATTCCGTCTGAAGATCCCAACAGCAGCTGTGCAACTTCACACTCTCCAGATTGTGTTGGTCCCGTGATTGTAACTGTATCACTGAATGTTATTGTTACTCTTGTTGTAATTGTGAATTTATACACACCTGTGGGGAATAATGGGACACTGTGCTTGTGTAAATGTGCAAGGGATTGCTCCCCATAGAAACTCTATTCCTATGTATATATCTATCCTACACTGGAGAATTGAGACATTGAATCAGGTCAATCTGACTTGAACACAATAGTCCTAGGAGATAGTGATATCATGATCCCTGAAGATATAGATATCAATTCTATATTTGATTTAATGCAATGGTTCAATATTTGGGACTAATTTTCTTATGCATAGGACTAATATGAGGAGAATATAATGCAATGATCAGTGTGAAAAATCATTTTACACGTAAGGGTGTTTTCTTTGCTTATTGTTACTTTTCAGTCTGGAATTAACCTGACACAACCTAGTAAGCCATTTGAAAATATACCTAGACTGAGTGGGTTATGGACGGATGTGGTAACTCTTAATTGGCATGCTCCAGATGGCTTATATTGGATAAATGGAAAATTTGCCTATGTGCAATTGCCTAGCTGATGGTATGAAGCATGTGTATTAGGAACTGTGAAATCTATTTTTCTTCCTTTTTCTACTGACAATACAACAAGGTGAAAAACTGGGTATACCTATTTATGTGGATGTAGGCCATAGAAAGATGAGTGGCCTCCAGAAATAATAGTTCAGGTATACGGACCAGCCACCTGGGCAGAAGATGGTACAGAACTCCCTTTATATACTGAATAGAATTGTAAGGTTACAGCCAATGATTGCAATGATACCTAATACAACTGCTAGTGCTCTAAATTTCTTAGTTAAACAGCACTCTCTGTTTAAAACAACACTCTCTGTTGAAAACAGCAATATCCCAGAATAGACTTGCTGTACACTATTTGTTAGCAAAAGTAGGTGTGTATGGAAAAATTAATCCCACAAATTTTGTTTGCAAAATTGATGATTGTTAACCCTTGGAGGTCTCCTTCTTCTCCCTTGTCTCATTCCTTTAATCCAAAGAATAGTCACATGATTCCCGTGATGGAAAGCATTCCATCATTTAAATAAAAAGTGTGGAATGAAGGGAAACAATAATAAGGATATAATAAATAATACTAGAATATGATATACTGGTATACTAGATTCTGTAACCATTAGGTTCCTGTAATACACATATTATGCCTTTATATTTGTATCTCCTGTAACAAACATATTCTGTTATTAGGCCTGTAATGTATCTGGTATTTGTCAAACATATGTCCCTGCCATTTGACCTGAACCCATATCAATCTTCTCCCTGTTTTTTTCTTGTGCCATCTAAGAGCATGGTACCTATCTCCAAGGCATAATTTACACCTCAGTCTTAATTCATGTTGATCTGGATAGACTCCTACTTTCCAGGGCCAGGGGGCCTAAGTGGCCAATTGAGTAAACAAAGAAATGCTCAAGATGACTAATTGGGAAGTTTCTATTTCCCCTTGCAGGGCAACAAGGAATGCACGGGCCTGGATTGGGAGGCCAGAGTTGGGTACTAGCTGACGTCTCTGAGGGTATAAAAGGACGCCATACCTTCCCCAAGGTGTGGCTATCTCCTCACATGCATTGTATCTGTATGTTCTGGATATAGTTCCACCCAGTATTTTGTTTTTGGCCACAAATAAAATCTGGTTTTTTTGCAAGCCTCGTCTTGAGTCTCTCTCTTTGGCATTCTGGTGACTCAAGTGTATTTTGGGACCTTACACCCCCTTCTTTTATGCCAGAGACTTTGCCTGAGGCCTCTCAGGATCTCCCTTTTAACTTCTATTCAAAGGTCCCCAGTTGCTGAGGGGTCTCTGAGGGGGCACCCCCAGCATCTCCCCACCACTGGATCAATGATTAGGATGTTGTGGATTTAATAAGACAAACACAACCTTTGGGTTAATCAGAGACAAATTTATATATTGCGCAATAGGTTCAAGGCTCTGTACATGAAGCGTTGAACAAAGACAGAAATTAGGTACAATGGTTTTATACCCTTCTAGACAAAGGATTCTGTTAACTCAGCAATTCATATGGTCATATACATTTATCATTTTTAATTGACATTTCCTAATTACAGAGTTTCTTTGCAAAACAGTCATAATTCTTTTTGTAGATTACTGAAGCATAGATTCAAATAATCTTTTGACGATAGACAACTTTTAACTCATGTGGATCCCCTTGACCTAACCAACCTTTAAGCTGTATGTCATTAGAATGTTCCTTTCTTCTGACAACTTAGAGGCCTCCTAGAGGAACCAAAAGGATTTTGGCTGAGTTTGTACTTTTTCCAACCGGATGCATTGCTTTTTAGAATAGAGTGAATAGAAAGTTATCCAGTGGTCATCTATCAGAGCCCGCTTCATTACATTAAGGACATAGCACAAAATGCCAGGAAACCTTTCCTGGGCTGACTTTGTCTGGTGCTGCTTCAAGGGGGCTCCCTCTGGGGGTCTGCCCAGCCCTTCAAGGGAAGGAAGGCCTCGCATTGGGAGCCCCCTCCTTGTTGGAGGGGCTGAGGAGGGTCCCAGTAAGGAAACAGATCTGAAGGGTCACAAGTCATCTACTGTACATACAGTACAGTATTTGTTTTTTTTAAATTTTAATTGACCAATTAAATAGTTTCACTATTGTGACTATTTCTCTAGCTCCTTTAGGACAGGAATATGATTTATTTGCTTATCATTTTATGATACTTTATATTATAATTTGCCCCGGCTTTTCAACAATTATCCCAAAGGATCATTAATATTAGAGGACTTGAAAGGCAAATAGATTTAGAATAATATATGCTGCTTTGTATATTTTCTGCGAAATTTTCCAGCTATCCAGATAAAATATTAATTTTATTAATCCTTTCTATCAGTGAGCTGATATATATAAATATGTTCCTCCCTTCTGTTATATTTTGACTTCTCTAGAGTCTTGTGACATAAATAGAATGGCTGGAAGAAGAACTGAAGGAAGCCATTGGAGCAGAATTTTATGCAAGTCTTGGCATAGTTGAAAATGCCTTTGTGTGGTGCAATTTCTTCTTGGAAAGATGCATCTTCAATTGCTCCCGGTTCCCCCTTTTGTGTCGCATTCCTTCCATCCCTCAAGTAGCTTGGGAAATAAGATGGGAACAGGCACAGTTCTGTTTGCCTTTTAAGCAAACAGAACTGTTTGCTTAAAAGGCAAACAAACTGCCTTGGTTGGGGCAGTTTTGGGCCTGTTCCACCTGTTTCCCCTTCATCTCTGCCGCCCCCGTACCCAGGACAGATGATGGCAATTCAGATCTATACAAGGGTGGACTTATGCACTTTGAGGAATGCCCCCCATTCCTGGAAGTGGCCCAGCGGCCTATCCAATAAGTACCTTTATGACGGATCCTGGGATCCCGAGAGGTGGCATGAGGGTGCTGGGGTTTTTAAAAGTTCTTTGTATTCTTTTTTAATTCGGCTTTTAGGGGGATTGGGGACCAGGGTGGGTTTGGGGGGCAACCCACCAGGGTCGAGGCCGGTCCCAGCGGGGGGCTGTGGCATTGGAGGTGCGGGGTTGGATGCCAGGGTGGGGGCTAGATTCCATACTAGTGAGGGCTGTTTAATCAGTACTGTGGGTGGGAGGGGCAGATATGGCAGTAGCAGGGGGCCATATTATGTTTCGGGAATGCGCACTTGCTGTTTGCGAGCGATTGCGCACTCCGGTCCCCAATGTGTCTCTCGTTCCCCGGATTGCACAGATCCTCAGGGCCTGGGCCTCTGGCTGATGTTGTGCAACGCCAGGTCCATGATAAATAAAGCCCCCCTCATTTACGACCTTGTTCAAGAGGGGGGAGTTGACCTGGCGGGTATTATGGAGACCTGGTTGGGCTGGGAGGGGGGGGTTCCCCTTGTTGAAATGTGCCCTCCAGGCTTCCACGCATTCCATCAGCCGAGGGCTCAGGGTAGGGGCGGGGGGGGTGGCGGCTATTATAAAGGAAAGTCTTTGTCCGAGGGAGGCCACTGTACCTCAGATAGCCGGATGTGAGTCCCTCCTTGTGAAGTGGGGTCATGGGGTGCAGATGAGCTTGCTGATTGTGTACCTGGCTCCCTGCCATGAAGCAGCAGCCCTGCCTGAGCTGCTCAACGTAATAGCCGGGGTGGCGGTGGATACCCCCAGACTTATGGTCATGGGGGATTTCAACCTGCCATCTGTCAGTGAAACATCAGAGGCAGCCCGGGAGTTCATGGCTTCCATGACGGCCATGGACCTGACCCAGTTAGTTCAAGGCCCTACTCACACGGGGGGGACACACTCTGGACCTGATTTTTGTCTCTGGTCAGTGGTTGAATGATCTAGAAACAGGGGATATAGTCATCAAGCCCTTGTCATGGTCAGATCATTCACTCCTTCGACTAGACTTTCGAGCCGCTACCCTCCGCCGCAGGGAGATGGAACCGACTAGGTGGTTCCGTCCCAGGTGCCTGATGGATCCGGATAGGTTCCTGACGGAGCTTGGGCCATTCCCTGAGGTTCTGGCTCACGACTCGACTGAAGAACTGGTAGCCGCCTGGGATAGGGTGGCCGCTGCAGCTTTGGACCGCGTCATGCCTTTGCAGCCTCTGACCCAGTGCTGATCCCAATTGGCTCCCTGGTTTTCTGAGGAGCTGAGGGAGATGAAGCGCCGGAAAAGATGCCTGGAGAGCGATTGGAGGGCCAGCCATTCCGAATCTGACTGAACACTGGTGAGGTCTCATATTAAGATCTACCTAGTGGCGATAAGACCGGCAAAATCTAATTATTTTTCCACTCTTATTATGTCTGCAGATAACCGCCCAGCTGCCCTGTTTAGGGTGACCCGCTCCGTACTTCATTTGGGAGCGCGGGAAGACCCCTTGCAGGGTAGGGCTGAGGATTTTGTGCAATACCTGCATAACAAAATCGCTCAGATTCGGGAAGGCTTGGACTCTGACTGGGTAGGTTCAGATGGGGTGATGGAGGTGGGTCTTGAGAGTGTTATCTGGGAGGAGTTTGACCTTGTGACTCCCGAGGACGTGGACAGGATTCTGGGTAGACTTAGCGCTGCCACGTTTATTGGACCCGTGTTCCTCCTGGTTGGTACTGGCCTCCCGGGTGGTTATTAACGCTTCTTTGAGTGAGGGTTTCTTCCCCTCCACCTTGAAAGAGGCCGTGGTGAGGCCCCTCCTCAAGAAGCCTTCCCTGGACCCAGCTGTATTAGCAAACTATCGTCCAGTCTCCAACCTTCGCTTTGTGGTGAAGGTTGTTGACAGTGTGGTGGTGCGACAACTCCCCCAGTACCTGGATGAAGCTGTCTATCTAGATCCGTACCAGTCGGGCTTCAGGCCAGGGTACAGCATGGAAACGGCATTGGTCGCATTGGTTGATGATCTCTGGAGGGCTCGGGACAGGGGTTGTTCCTCTGTCCTGGTCCTATTAGACCTCTCAGCGGCTTTTGATACCATCGACCATGGTATCATGCTGCACCAGTTGGAGGGGTTAGGAGTGGGGGGCACCATTTTGCAGTGGTTCTCCTCCTTCCTCTCTGACTGCACGCAGTCTGTGTTGGCAGGGGGACAGAGGTTGACCCTGAGGCGCCTTGTTTGTGGGGTGCCGCAAGGGTTGGTCCTCTCACCCCTGCTGTTCAACATTTATGTGAAGCCACTGGGTGAGATCATCTGTGGTTTTGGGGTGAAGTTCCATCAGTACGCTGATGATACTCAGCTGTACATCTCCACCCTGGACCACCCCAATGATGCCCTTGACGTGATGTCCCGGTGCCTGGAGGCCGTGCAGATCTGGATGGGGAGAAACAAGCTCAGACTCAACCCCTCTAAGACCGAGTGGCTGTGGTTTCCGGTGTCCCGTCATAGTCAGTTGGTTCCATCACTGACTATAGGGGGTGAGATCTTGGCCCCCTCAGAGAGGGCTCGCAACTTGGGTGTCCTCCTGGATGCATGGCTGTCTCTAGAAGATCATGTAACGGCTGTGGCCAGGGGGGTTTTTATCAGGTTCACCTGATTCACTAGTTGCATCCCTTTCTGGATCGGGACTCCTTGCGCACGGTCACTCATGCCCTCGTCGCTTCCCGTCTGGACTACTGTAAAGCCCTTGAAGAGCACTCGGAGGCTTCAACTGGTCCAGAATGTGGCTGCGCGGGTGATTATGGGAGCGACACGGCGCACCCATGTAACACCTCTCCTGCACGAGCTGCACTGGCTCTTGGTGGTCTTCCGGGTGCGATTCAAGGTGTTGGTTACCATCTTTAAAGCGCTCCATGGCTTAGGACCTGGGTACTTACGAGATCACCTGCTACCGATAGCCTCCCACCAACCAATATGCTCCCACAGAGAGGGACTCCTCAGGGTACCGTCAGTCAAACAATGTCGACTGGCGACCCCCAGGGGGAGAGCCTTCTCTGTGGGGGCACCTGCCCTCTGGAATGAATTGCCCCCGGAGATACGGTTGATCCCTGACCTACGCGCCTTTCGCCGTGCCCTCAAGACATTATTGTTCCAACAAGCTGGGCTGGCCTAAACATGAATTTTAATGGTTGTCTTAGTTTTTTTTAATAATATTGGGGCCAAATTATTTAATATATTTTAAATTGTTTTTAAATTTTATGTATATGTGTGTTTTATTGCTGGCTGTGCACTGCCCTGAGTCCCTCGGGAGAAGGGCGGTATAAAAATTTAAATAATAAATAAATAAATAAATAAATAAATAAATAAATAAATAAACAGAGTCTTTCCTGAGGATTTCCAGTTTTATTCCCTGCCTTGTCATCCCTCCCTCCCTCCCTCCCAAAGGAGGCCCTGCCTTGACCGCTGAGGAAGCGACTTTTTGGGATAGGAGGACGGCCACAGATTGGTGAGAAAGGAGACCTTTTCCCCTCTCCTGCCTGTGTCCCTTCCCTTCCCTTCTGGAAACTGTTTTGAAGGGATTGGTGCCTTTTGTAGGATATATGAGAAAAAGGTCTTTCCATCTAGAGGCGTCTTGGGGGTATAAATGCAGGCAGTCCTCAACTTACGATGGTTCATTTAGAGACTGAAGTTCCAAGAGTGCTGAAAAAAGTGATTTAAAAAGTGACTGACTTTTTTAAAAAAAATATTTTATTGAAAAGACAGTGCCATGTCAGGATAACAGTGAAAATAAAACAGAACCAGAGAGAAATCAATGGTGAATCTTAACATACAAGCTAATAACTATAAGTACTATGTTAACAGTAATTACATAAGAAATGTATACTGATGTGAAAATGTTGTAAAGAAGGAAACTGTAAAAATAAATTTGTTTTAAAAAACTGTTTAATAAAAAATATTTTAATAGTAATTACAGTAATACAACCAAAAAAACAGAAAAGAAAAGAAAACTTCAACTAAATTTACAGAACTGCTGTGGCCATCCAGTGTGAGCCCACCAAAGTTCCTTGGAGACCCTGGAAAGTGACTGTTTGTCTTTGGGGTCCATGTTTGGTTTGGCCTCTGTGTTCAAGGTCTTGCAAGCATCACCAGAACTACCAGCTGAAGATGAGGAGGTGGCCTCCATCACTGTGGAACCTCCATACCAGAATCCATCAATTCCCACCATCATTGATGAAAGACGATGTCAGACGTTCAGCCGTGGTTAACAATGTGATGGTTGGCATTTCACCCATGGCCGCTATTTGTCCTGGGGCAAAAGAAGCACAGATTGAATATTTTAATAATAATGAAATAATGAAGGACGAACAAAGTTACTTTCCAGGGGTCCCCAAGGACATTGGGGTCTGTCACTGGATGGCTGCAGCATCTCATTTGGGTCCATTTCTGGAAGAGAAAAGGGATGGAGGAAGAAGAGTCAATTCCCGGTTTTAATGGTTGGTGCTTCCCCTCCAAGACTAACCATCCCAAGGTCAAACTCCCAACCAAAAAAATAAAATAAAATACCCAAGACCAAAAACCAAGTCCTGCTCACCTCTCGGTCTCTATCTTTCTCTTTCTTTCATTCTCTTTTTCTTTCTTTCATTCTCTTTTTCTTCCTTCCTTCCTTCCTTTCCTTCCTTCCTTCCTTCCTTCCTTCCTTCCTTCCTTCCTTCCTTCCTTCCTTCCTTCCTTCCTTTCCTTCCTTCCTTCCTTCCTTCCTTCCTTCCTTCCTTCCTTCCTTCCTTCCTTCCTTCCTTTCTTCCTTTCTTTCTTTCTTTCTTCCTTTCTTTCTCTCTCCCTCTCTCTTCCTCTCTCTCTCTCCCTTTCTCTCTGTCTCTCTCTTGTGTGTCTTTGATTCACTCAAACTTCTTTAGCCTGCGTGGCCCCACCCATCAATGGAAAAGAGTTCCAACAGAATCCAGGTATCCAGGTAACCTAGAGGTCAAACAACACTTCTCCCTCTACTCCAGTGGTCCCCAACCCCCGGTCCGCGGACCGGTGCCGGGCCGTGGAGTACCTGGCACCGGGCCGCGCAGCGGCCGGGGGACATGAACGCTGCAGCGCAAAGGCTCCTGGGCCGTGCGCAAAAGCTCCTGGGCCATGCGCAAAGGCTCCAGGGAAGAGAGCCCCACGCAGGTACGCACGTGTGGCCCAAAGCCCCCACCCCTGCGCGCGCTCAGCGGGCCACGGTAAAATTATCAAAGGCTGATTGGTCCGCGGCGATAAAAAGGTTGGGGACCACTGCTCTACTCAACCCTTGAACAATTCCCTTGGAATCTGCCCCCCCCCCCTTTCAGCTCAGAAGGGAAGGTTAACAGTTTAGTGGCACTCAGCAGTGGGGAATCCAAGGGGTCCAGCCTAAGCAGGGGGTTGGACTAGAAGACCTCCAAGGTCCCTTCCAACTCTGTTAAATTCTGCCTACCTGAAACTGCCAGCAACCAGCAGGCAAAGCACAGATGACAGCCCTGCTCAGGGATGGAAGGCTAAGAATAAGCCACCTTTGGTGTTCTTGCCTGGGTCACGAAGCAGAGCCCTGAATGTGGACCGGAGGATGGCCAGGTTCTGTGGGGCTTTCCGAGAAGCGACCATCCAAACCTAGGTTCCACCCCACCTGTGCCCATGGACACGGCCATCAAATAATACCCTTCACCCCTGGCAGAAACTTCATTCCTCCCAAGCAGGCCTGACAGGTTCACCTGCTATTTGCAAAGGGAACCTCATGCACAAGACCTGAGGCGCAGCCTAAAAGAAAGGCTCTTCTTACAAAAAGGTTTTTTACAAATCTGGATAGGAGTATATCTAAATTTATTTGGCAGGGAAAGAGACCGCGGATTAGACTTAAAATGTTACAAGAACCCAAAAATAGAGGAGGATTTGGACTCCCAAATTGGGAGCTCTATCACCAAGCAGCGAACTTGATTTGGGTGAAAGAATGGATGGTCCTACAAAAGAGACGACTTTTGACATTTGAGGGAGCCGGTCTTCAACATGGCTGGCACTATTTCCTATGGCCGGGAGCATCCGGCCGCCCTAGACACTTTGATGATCACTATTTATGTAGGACGCTTGGGTACACTTGGGAAAAGGTTAGAAGAAGAGTATATTTAAAAGTTCCATGTTGGATTTCGGCGCAGGAAGCTCAGGTTTACCCGACATTGTATAAAGGGGAGAAAACCTTGACGTATGAAGGCTTCTTGGATGTTCAGGGTAATCCGAAGTCACGAGAATTATTAACTCTTCAAGGATATAAGATAGACTGGTGGTCTTATTCTCAAGTGCACTCCAGGTATAAAAAAGATTTACATAGTGAAGGAATCTACCGTAAAAGACAAGAATTGGATAAGATCTTATTAGAAGGAGGGAAAGGGATATTATCTAAATGTTATGCATATTTATTGTCTCTGCAGATAGGACAGGATGTAGTGAAGGATTGTATGATAGCATGGGGGCGAAATTTTGGATATCCCCTTGACTTCCAGCAATGGGAACAGATTTGGTTGAAAAATATGAAATTAACTATGGCCTCCTCATATAAAGAAAACATATATAAAATGGTCTACCGGTGGCATCTTCCCCCGGCGAGATTAGCTAAAATGTTTCCCGGGACATCTGCCTGCTGTTGGAAGTGCGGTTACAGCAATGGAACCTATTTTCACCAATGGTGGACCTGCCCGCAGGCGGTTAAATATTGGAAAAAAATACGGCAATGGATTTTGGAAATTACACAGATTAATTTGGAACTAAGACCTGAGATTTTCCTATTGGGGGCAAAACCTTTGAATATTAAATCAGATATATGGTTCTTGTTGATTCACATTATCACTGCAGCAAGATTAGCGTATGCGCAGGAGTGGAAAAATCAATACTTACCGATAGATTTGAAAATAATATATAAAATTAATGAGTGTGCGGAATCAGATAGATTAACTAGATTGATCAATGGTAAAAAAGATTCAGAATTTTATAACAGTTGGAAAGTATGGTACGATTGGGTCCAGAAAAGGTGGGATAGAATAGATATATGATGATGTATATATATATGGTGACAAATATGTATGTATAAAGGAATGATTTTATACTTATGGACAATGTAATCATATTATACCATGGTGGCAGGATTGTATATTTTATTTGTGTATTAGTGCATAGAATATATTAATAAAAATTATTTAAAAAAAAAAAAAAAAGAAAGGCTCTTCCACTTCGTCCCTTCTCCTTCTTCAGCGATGGAACAGACTTTGAAAACACCATCCCTCTTTGGGGCATCTTCAGCACACATCCCAAAGGTGCTTTTCAAAAGAGAGCTGGAATTTCTTGGGTTTTTTTCCTTGAAAACGTTTCGCTTCTCATCCAAGAAGCTTCTTCAGTTCTGACTGAATGGTGGGGAATGGAAGGATTTGCAGTTGTTTGGTGGTTAGCATTGTGAAGGTCAGCTGTGAGCTCTCTGAGAGGCCTTGTGGCCACCTGGGGGTTTACCTGCACCCTCAGGGTCCCCTGAATCAGAGGACAAATGGAGGGGGGAACCTCCTTGGAACTGGAGAAAGGACCGTGTTGCTGTCTTCGGAGAGAGCAAAGTCCACCCTCTGGACAGAGGAGACCCCTGGTTGGAAAGAGGGGTCAAAGAGGCCATCTACGTTAAAACAGAACAGCCCTCTCTCAACAGACTCCCCCTCCGTTGGAGTCTGAATCTGTGAGGGAAGATGAGCTGGAAGAAGAGCCGACAGAAACCGAGAGGGAGGCTCTGTTGGCCTTGGAGAAAACTGGGGAAGGGCAAAGTCAGTCCAAGCAAGGCTTTTCAGGATTAGACAGGCTTGCAGACAGAGAGGAGGAGGAGGGGCAGAGCTCAGGTGAAGAGCAAGGACCACCCCCTCCTGATCCTAGAGCACGGAGAGAAGAGAGAAGCCAAGAACAACACAGACTGAGCCAGCTACGAGGGAGGAGAGTGCCCTGCCCCCCTTTCACAAGGCACACCTGGGGACTGAGGTGTAAGGAGGTGCCAGTGGGAGGGACATTTGTCAGGAACAAGTGTTGAATCTATGGATCCTCCTTTGCACATACTGTTAGAAGGGAGAAGAGGTTTCCCCCTCCCCCCGAGGATTCGAATTTCCTGGCTGGGAGAGCGTTCCGGCGCCGCGCAAAACCGCAAGAGAAGCAAGCTGCGTGAAAGCAAGTTTTCTTTATTTTTCAGGAAGTCAGATCGAGCGATGTCGCGGACCAGCGTTCCTGGGTGAGCTGACATCGTTACAAGGTAAGCATGCATTCTTATACTTTTTGATACAAAGGAAATTCTTTGTTTCTTTTGTTACTTTTGTGGGTCTTTCCTTTGTGTGTGTGTTCTTGGATTGCCCTGTTTTCTTATTCTAGTTTTTCCCTACTTGAAACTGGGTGGTGTCTGGGCTATCTAGTCTCATGTTCTTTTGTTCCCTTCTGTTCTTATTATTTGCTCCTTGCCTTAAGATGATCACGTTGTTATCAAGTAAGCCCTTACCCCCGGCTTGACTCTTATCAGATTGCTTGGGCTATTGATTAAATCTTTTCCTTTTGCTAATCCTCTGCCATTCCTTTTGTTTTGCTTTCCTAGTTTCTGCTGTCTTGATAGTTTCTTTTCTGGCATGTCCTGAGTCTTTTGTGTGTGCCATTTCCCTGGGTCCTCTTTTGTTCCTAAATGGCCCTGATGTTCATGTGTTCTATTTTGGGAAGGTCATTTTCCTATGCCTGTGGCCTTTTGCCTTTCTAAGTTTGTTTGTACCTTACTGATCCTGGCACTGTCTTGGTGGTGTTCCCCTCCTACAATACTGACACCTGGAAATTACCGTGCTTGCCTGTCTTGTGGGGATTGCCCAGTTTGCCTGCTTGGCTGAACTTTTTTGCTCTGGTTACTGTTTGGCTAACCTGGTTTACTGGACTGCTGGCCCTGGTTACTGTTTACCTAACCTGGATTATTGGACTACTCGCAGCCAGAGGCTGCTGAAGGTGCGTGTGAGAGCTTTGCTCCAGGACTTCTAGTAAATGTGGGGATAAACTTCGGGGCAAAGTTGGAGCAGTAAAGGTGTTGTGGCCCATCAGCGGCCTGTGCAGCTAGTAGCTGATTCCGACAGCGAGGAGGCTGGTGGGGTGCTGCACCAGCAGCCTGTGCAGCTGGCACTCGAGTCAGACAATGAGGAGGCTGGAGAAGTTGTGGTGCCAGAGGCGGGGATTCAGCCAGGGCCTTCAGAACCTCCAGAAGCTCCCATAAGTGAAGAGGAAGAAGAGGAGGAGCCTCTTCTCAATGCACGGGCGCGCGGAGCTGCCAAAAGGCAGGAGTGGCTCCTCAGGAGGAAGTCTCCTTGAGAGTAAGGCTTGGGGCTAATTGGCCACTCCCTTAGCCTATTTAAGGAAGGATGACGATTGAGGCAATTTGCAGGGAACAACTTCGTTCACTCTCCTTCGCGTCTTGATCTTAGTTCTCTTATCATTTTCCTGCAAATTTCTTCTGGACTTTCTGCCAACCATAGTAAGATTACGATTATTTATTCTTTGGATTCTTGTAGGCTGTTAAGAAAGTTAATTAACAGCCTTTGTTTGAAAAAGATTGATTTAGTAAACTAAGGTTTGTACAGACTTTGTGTGTGCTGCGTTCTTTGGGGTCCGTAGCTGGGGAACAAAAGGGGAGTTAGACCTGTTCTCTGGCTGTGTTGCTTTTGTGCCACACCCAGGGTCATCACAGCCTTTAATGTAGCCCCTGAAGAATTGTCTTCTCTTTTCTGAGACTTTTCATGAAGTCCGATTCTCTGAAGGGTTCTCTTTTTAGATCTGTTTCCTTCCCATGATCTTCCTCAGCTCCTTCAATGAGGTGGGGGTCCTCCTGTGTTGCTTCCTCTCAAACGCTGGGCAGACCCTCAGAGGGAGCCCTGATGGATGACCCCATGTAGCCCAGTCCACAATCAGCCCAGGAAAGGTTTCGTGGCCTTTTGTGTTACGTCACAATCTTGGATCCAGCTATGGAGAGTGCCGGGGGTCCCCTGTTAAGAATGTTCGAGGAGCAGGCCCAATAACTCCATCACACAATGCAATGTTAAATTATCAATCGTTTATTTACATCATGTTTACCTATTACAGGTGGTCAGCTGGAACTGGCTCCAGACCGCATGGATGGACTTTAAATACCTATGGGGCAGAGCTAAGGTAAGGAGGGGTCAATGGGTGAAGGGATCTCTGGGAGTTAACCCTTGCAGTCCTTGCCCTGTGGCATGGTCATATGGTTAGGCATTTATACGTGACAAAACCCCCTCTAAATGTCTGACCTAGATGTTTCTGTGAGATGATCATGCAAAGAGGTCTTTACAGGTGAACACCCAACCTTGAGGTTAAGTAAGCGTGCTGTTTGTTCTGCAGTGGCTTGGTTAGTATGTCAGCTGTTTGTTCCTCCGTTTCACAATGTATGGTTTCTATGAATCCAATACTGGAGAGCTGCCTGACATGTTTGTGTTTAATGTCAATATGTCTCGATCTCTGACCTACTGCATCTGCTTTTGATATCTCGATGGCTGCTCTGTTGTCCTCGTGGATAATGATTGGATATGCGGGTTCAGTCAAAACATTAGAGAGTAGATCATCGAACCAAATTAAGTTGTTGGCAGCCTTGGACAAACATGAACTCAGCTTCAGTGGTTGAGGTAGCTACCAAGTTTTGCTTACCCGTATACCAATGCACGGGACTGTTATTTAGGAAGAATATGTACCCTGACGTACTCTTCCTTCTTTTTACGTCCCCAGCCCAGTCAGCGTCCGCGTAACACATTAATGTTGGTTTATTGGAGGTTTCTGGCTCCAGACATAAGTAAGCATCTGAACTGTGTTTCAAGTACCTGAGTATTCTCTTGATAGCATCCCAATGGTATGTGGTGGGCTTACCAATGTGCCTGGATAGGAGATTGATGGGTAAGGCGATGTCAGGCCTTGTCCAGTTTGCTATGTACAATAATGAGCCTATGGTAGACCTGTAAAGAGTGTTGTCATTGAATGGTTCTGCTTCGTTATACATGTTCTTCAAGAAATCTGGCTGCATTGGGGTTTCACAGGGTTTGGCATCAAACATATAACATTTATGTAGGAGCTCTAAGATTTTCTCCTTTTGAGATAGCCGGAAACCTTTGTTGGTTTTGGTGATTTGTACTCCTAGGTACTTGTCCACCTTTCCTAATATCTTCAGGGAGAAGTGTTTTCCTAGTTCATTGGCAAAATTATCGCATTTGCGCGTTTGGTCACCAATATATAATATGTCATCCACGTAGACAAGGACATATTCGATGGAATCACCTGCTTTTTTGGTAAAGAAACAGTTGTCTGCAGAAGTGGCGGAGAAGCCCATTGACCTTAGAATTTTTGCTAGACGTTCGTACCACCTTTTCCCTGATTGCTTTAGCCCATATAGGCTTTTGTTTAGAAGCCACGTTTCCCCTTTATGTGTATCTTTGCTGTGGGGGGGGCCCTGACGTAAATTTCCTTGTCAAGCTCCGCATGTAGGTACGCTGTTTGCACATCGAATTGGTGTACCTCGAGACCTAGGATGGATGCTATCACTAATGCACACTTGACACTCTCAGCCCTGACTGTGGGGGAATATGTGTCAGTGTAATCTTCTGGGTACTTTTGTGCGAATCCCTGTGCTACTAATCTAGCTTTGTATAGCACTTTATTGTCCTCTAGTGTCTTGACCTTGTAAATCCACCTGGTACCAATTGGGGTCTTGTCATTTGGAACTTTGCTTGGGGTGTATACATTCAACTCCTGGAGGCTACTCATTTCCCTCTCCATGGCTTGCTCCCATTTGACCCTTTCTTCCTCGGGTAGGTTTAGTACCTCTTCGTAGTTGTTAGGGGTTAGATGGTTAGTATGCATGGATAGGACATAATCCTCTAGTTTCTTTGGAGTCTTGTTCCTGCTTGTTCTAATAGGCCTATCTGGTGGTGTTTCTGTGTTGTGTAAGTATCTGGCCTCTCTCTCTGTTAGTGAGTCTAGCTTTATGGTTTTCTTTCCATTCCCTGACTTCTATTCCCTGGCTCTTTGGTATGGTTTTCCCTTGTCCCCTGTTTTCCTCTATGATTTGTTCTATCTTGTCTTGATTGCTATTGCGTAGTTCCCTTTTGGGAAATACCTCATTCAGATGTATCTTTGACCAGTTGGCATGTTCATGGAAGACTGCTGTTCGGGACACTATAAATTTATTGTGATTATCTATGAATCTAAATCCTTTGGTCCCCGGTTCGTATCCCATAAACCTCAACCTTCTCGATACTTTGTCTCCCTTGCGCCGTAGCTGTTTGGGGATGTGTACGTCTGCTTTGACCCCGAATATGTGTAGGTGTGCTATTTGTGGTTTCCTCCTATACATTAATTCATATGGGGTTTTGTCTATCACACTAGACCACAATCTGTTCAAGGTGTAGTTCGAGTAGATAATTGCTTCTGACCAAAAATGTTGCCCTAACCCAGCATCCTCTAAGACACACCTCATCATGGTTTGCAAGGTACCGTTTCTACGTTTTATAACCCCGTTCTGAAAAGTGGAAAACGGCGAGGATGTGAAGTGTAATACCCCTTGTGCTTTTAGCTAATGTGAAAAAGCCCTTGACAGAAACTCAGACCCCCGGTCAGTCATTATCTGCTTCATTTTAGTGTTGTGCTGTACCTTTACTCTCTTGTAAAATTCCTTGAACTTTTGGTATACCTCGTTCTTATGCTTGAGAGTGTATACAAACCCGTAATGACTAAAGTCGTCTACAATAGTCAGAAAGAACCTCTTTTTGTATTTAATAGACGGCCTTAGGGGCCCTACTAAATCCATGTATACTAGTTGGAAAATGGAGTCAGTAGCGCGTACTGACTTTTTTGGTCTGGGTTTGGTCTTGAGCTTGGAACATTTACACACTGAACACTCAAGATAGTTGTCACAATTTTTTACTTTTATGCCTTCAGAACAGTTAACCATTTTTTGTATGACAGGGAAGCTACTATGTCCCAACTTTCTGTGCAAGAGATGCGTGCAGTCGTCATGGATGGGCTTGCCTGTTGAAGGCTTCCCCTTATCAGATGCTTCACGAACATTCAAGTCACCAGAGGTGTATTCGCAACTAACCCCCTCTGTTTCTTCATTGTCACCCTTTTCGCCTTTGTTGGGTACAGGACCCACTTTGACGTTTAGATTGGCATTCACTCTTGGGTGATCGTCACTATTTGGGTGAAAGTATGTTTATCCTCTGCTGACTATGGCCCTTCCTACGTTTTTGCCTTCCTTAGTCATGTGTGCCTTTCCCTCCTTAAATGTAATCTCAATGCCGGTATCCTTGCTCAGTTTCAATGTGGCGAGTATATTGTAGGGTATTTCTGGTACAAGTAATACCCCCTCTATCTCTCCTATTCCTGGTATGTGCATGTTTCCTTTCCCGGTTACCAAAACATTGTTTTGGTTTGCCACTTTGATTATGAAGTTCTCTTTCGTGAAGGATGTGAGTAACTTTGGGTTGTATGTGGCGTGGTTAGTGGCCCCTGAATCTAAGAGCCACGTGCTCCCTTTCTTGGTTTGGTTGATAACATGTCCCTGGTCCCCAAGTCCATATAGTGAGCCTGTTTGACTTTCTCTAGAGCTGTCCCTGTGTCCTCTTCTGTCCCTTGGGTTGGGGGAGTCCCTGCGCCTGTGTCTGCTGTCTGGTGAGTGTCTGTCTGGGAATCTTGACCTGTGGTCTGGTCTGTCCCTGCGATAGGAGCGATCCCTATCTCTTGTGTTTCTGAGGCAATCCCTCTTATAGTGGTTCCTGGAACCGCACAGAAAACATTCGGTTGCATTGTGATTCCTGCTTTGAAATTCTACCCTTTTGACCGGTTTGTGATCTCTGCGACATATTGAGAGGTCCTTTCTTAGGTTGTCCTCAGCTATCAATTTGTTGGTCAGTGTTTCTAAAGTGAGTTGTTCCAAGCTAAGGCTATCTAGCTGCGTAATGAAATTGTCCCAACTGGGGTCTAGAGAATTAATAATAATGCTTATCATGCTCCCCTCAGTTATAATCTCCCCTCTGTGGGGAGAACGGCCCTAGTGGCGTTCAATGTTAGTAGGTGCTCGCTCATAGATGTCCCTGTCTTGTGTCTGGCTGAGTGAAACTCCCTGGAAATTCTGGTAGTGGTGGCTACACTCTTACTGTAAAACAGGCTAAACATTTTATGTAACAGTTCTGAAACGGTTAGATGATGACTGATGCTAGGATATATACTGGGTGAAATACTAGCTATCAACATGTAGTACGCTTTATGATGCATGCAGTCTAGTTCAAATGTCCATGGTTTTTCAGGGTGGTCAGTGATCAGAAAAAGCAAGTTCTCCTTTAAAAGGATGACCTGGTGTGGAGATGGTGTTATCTCAGTTGTCGGCAAACCGCACTGAGTAAACAAACGTCAGCACATAGTCCTAATCCTATCAGAGATGTAAAGACAGAAATGTAAAGACAGAATGTCTGGCAAAAGGACCCTTTATCAAGATATGCAACTCAGCACATAGCATTGTTTGTCACAGGAAATAACATGAGGGTAACACGAGGGAGCCATGTGGACTTCACAAACTTTCTTTAGCCAATTAGCATCTGTAAACATTGATTAATGTTTTGCCATGATAGTTGTAAAATGACAATAAAAGGAAGCCTTCTGGATGGAGTCAGGATGCCTTCCCCAAGGTACTTTCACACTGAGGTATCTTGATCAAGGTGCCCTCCCACCGAGGGGCCTTCCCGTGAACCATCATCCTGCCTACGCATCTTTCTTCATCGAAACAACAACCTGGAGCTGCTGGTTCCACGCCAAGAAATTTGTCCCATCTAATTTTAACTTGGGAAAGTCAGTTGGCAATGTCCCTGTGCTGTGTGTGAGGTTACTTACAGGCTGTCGCTGTCCATGGTATTGTGTGTAAGGGAACTCGCACTATGGCAAGGGGATGCTTGGTGTCAGTCTGTATTGACTTGCTTATATGGTCTTTTCTTTTCTCCTTGTAGGCGGATTCTGCGCATGCTCCGGATTCATTCTTGTCCAGTGCTCGCCGGGGAAGGAGCTTGCTTCCATAGCTCCTGGATGGAGGCCCCATTCGGTCGGATGGGTCCTCGGTTCGGTTTTGAGTGGCCTCGGGCAGCCAAAGGTCGCTCAGGTCGCTGTCCGGGCCACCGGGATGCTCCTTGGGTTGTCTTGGAGGTTTGGAGGGCCCGCGGCAGTTGGGTGAAGATCCGGAAGGCCTGGTCCAGCGCAGTAGCTGCAGGCTGGGATTGGGCCAAAGTCCATGCCCGCCGATAGTTCCAGGTGCCTCGGATGGGATCGCCGGACTGGTGAGTGGTCAGTTCGTTCATCGGGCTTCGCTGTGGGTCTCGGTGGGGGCATGGGGAGGTTTTCAGCGGGATGCGTTTGGCATGGTACCCATGCCTCGGTGATCGCGCTCCCCAGGTAGTCCTCGGCAGTGGCCCCCTGCGTGTAGGTTGTCTCTTCAGGCTCTTCCGGAATGTCGGAGTGTGAGCCCAGCAGTTTTATTTTAGTCCCGAAGGCTGCGGTGAGTACCTGTATGGCCTTATCGATTTCGAGCTCGGTAGGCGAGCTTATTGGGTTTGATTCTGGCTCATCCCCATCTTTGAGATTATTCTCTTCAGTTGCTCTCGAGTAGGCCTCGGTTCCCACCTTGTAGTTTAAATCTTGGGAGCCCATTGGTTTTTGGTCAGCCATATTTGGTGACGTCACCGTCCAAGATGGCTGCCAGGAAAAAGGCGCGAATTCGCCTTCGGCCTTTTCAGTGGGTATATGGTAAGGATATACATCTCCTACCATGTCGTTGATCGTGGAGTTCAGTCCGGCTTCGTCTTCTCTGGTCGCTGCTCCGCAGTCTCCGATTAGGCTTTGGAATTTCGCGACGAGGTCTAAGTTGGTTGGGGCCGAGTCTATTAACTCCAGCAGTTTTCTCCTGAGGTCGCTTTCCTTGCTTGCGGTGGTTTCGGATTCATTTTTCTTTTCGGCTTGTCCCCCATTGGTTCTGGCCGGGGTTCTTGGGTCGGAGATCTGCTCGTGCGCACCTGGCGTTTCTTTTGGCATGGCTCCCGCCGGCGATAATTGTGCTGCCATTTTTTTAGCAAATGCTCGGGTGTTTGGTCTTCCTTTTTTTTCAGTCATCTTAGGGGTTCCTGGCATTTCTTGGGGTAATTGGGCTATCTAACCATCCTCTGCTACCAATTTGTTAAGAATGTTCGAGGAGCAGGCCCAATAACTCCATCACACAATGCAATGTTAAATTATCAATCGTTTATTTACATCATGTTTACCTATTACAGGTGGTCAGCTGGAACTGGCTCCGGACCGCATGGATGAACTTTAAATACCTATGGGGCGGAGCTAAGGTAAGGAGGGGTCAATGGGTGAAGGGATCTCTGGGAGTTAACCCTTGCAGTCCTTGCCCTGTGGCATGGTCATATGGTTAGGCATTTATACGTGACATCCCCTCAGAGACCGCCAGCAACTCTGGGTCTTTCAAGATGGAGAGTCAGAAGCTGGAAGAGACATCCAGAGAGTCCCAGACAAAGTCTGTGGAAGGAAAAGAAAAAACGGGGAGGGAAAGACGTTGGGAAGATGAGCTAAATGACTTGGGGAGCGGCAAAGAGAGGGGGGAGGGAGGGAGGGAGAAGGAGAGAGAGGGGGGAAGGAGGGAAGAGAAAATACAGGGAAGGGAGGCTTAACTGCCTTTATATCCTTGAACTGGGAAGACTGCAGGAGTTTCTTGCAGGCACCAGAGATAATCTTCGGATCTCTCTGTCCAAGGTCAAAGGGATCAAGTGGATCACTCAGCTCCCTCACAACCCACCATCTCCCCTCCCTCTCTTCTCTATCCTGGATCCTCTAGCCCCCTTCTTTTCTTTCATAAAACTAACTCATTTCCCTTGAGATTTATTTTGAGAGTTTAAGATCTTTTTGGTCCAGAGCTCAACAACCTCTTTCCCCAAAAGTGCCCGACTGATGGGAAGAAGGAAAGAAGGTGGAAAGAGGGTTAGGGGGTGGAGGTTGGGGGGTGGGGGCCTGTGACAATAAAATTGAGGATCAAGCCCAATAACTCACATAGACCAAAAGATAGTTAAACAACTAAACTTTTATTCAAACATGTCTTTCTCTCTACAGGCGATCTTCCAGGACAACATCTGGGCTGTAGGGCATCGACTTATATACCCTGGAGGCGGAGTCGAGGTAAGGAGGGGCTGAGGGGAGATGGTATGTGTGGGTGATTCAGTTTAACCCTTGCCTCCCCAAGCTGCCTGGCACGTGGGCTATGTGTTAGGCATTTATATGTGACAAAACCCCCTCTAAATGCCTAACAGGGATTGGAGTGTGTGTTGACCATGAGGAGGGTTATCAGCAAACACACAGTTTTGATGTTGGATAAGCATGTTGTTTATTCTGCAGTGGTTTGGTGAGGATGTCAGCGGTTTGTTCTTCAGTCTTGCAATGTGTGGCTTTGATGAACCCAATGTTCGAAAGTTGTCTGACATGTTTGTGCTTGATGTCAATATGCCTTGACCTTTGACCTACTGCATCTGCCTTGGATATATCGATGGCTGCTTTATTGTCCTCGTGTATGATTATTGGGTACATGGGTTCTGCCCAGATGCTGGAGAGCAAGTCATCAAACCAAGTTAAATTGTTGGCCGCTTTGGACAAACATATGTATTCTGCCTCTGCAGTGGAAGTTGCCATTAGGTTTTGCTTGCCTGTGTACCAGTGAACTGGACTGTTATTAATGAAGAATATATACCCGGATGTGCTTTTTCTACTTTTTACGTCCCCTGCCCAGTCAGCGTCGGCGTAACAATTTAGAATTGGTTCTTTGGATTTTTCTGGCTCCAGACATAGGCGGGCATCTAAGCTGTGTTTTAGGTATCGTAGTATTCATTTGATGGCCTCCCAGTGGTATGTGTTTGGATTGCTGACGTGCCTGGATAGGAGGTTGACGGGCAGGGTAATGTCTGGCCTTGTCCAGTTTGTGATATACAGTAGGGACCCCAAAATAGATCTGTAGAGTGTGTTGTTGTTGAATGCGTCGGCTTCATTATACATGTTCTTCAAGAAGTCCGGTTGCATTGGTGTTTCACTGGGCTTTGCATCCATCATATTGCATTTATGTAAGAGCTCTATGATTTTGTCTTTCTGTGAGAGCCGGAACCCTTTTTCTGTTTTATTGATTTGTACTCCTAGGTACTTGTTTACCCTTCCCAAGATTTTTAGGGTGAAGTGTTTACCCAGTTCTTCAGCGAATTCATCACATTTGATCTTTTGATGACCCATGTACAATATGTCATCTACGTATATGAGTACATAGTCAATGGAGGTCCCTTCTCTCCTGATGAAAAAACAGATGTCTGCTGGGGTGGCGGTGAATCCCATTGATCTGAGGATTTTGGCTAGGCATTCGTACCACCTTTTCCCTGATTGCTTCAGTCCATATAGGCTTTTGTTTAAGAGCCATGTGTCTCCCTTCTGTGTGTCTTTTCCAGGTGGGGCTCTAACGTAAATTTCTTTGTCAAGGTCTGCATGTAAGTATGCAGTCTGTACGTCAAATTGATATACCTTGAGCCCCAAGATGGATGCTATCACTAATGCACTTTTGACACTCTCAGGTCTGACAGTGGGAGAGTATGTGTCAGTGTAGTCATCAGGGTGTTTTTGTGCAAAGCCTTGTGCTACCAATCTGGCTTTGTATAATGCTTTATTGTCTTCTAATGTTTTAATTTTAAAGATCCATTTGGTTCCAATTGGGGTTTTATCACTCGGTACCTTGGATGGCGTGTATACGTTTAGCTCCCTGAGACTGATCATTTCTTTTTCCATGGCTTGCTCCCATTTAACTCTTTCCTCTTGGGACAGATTGGTTACCTCTTCGTAAGAGTTAGGTGTTAGTGTGTCGGTTCGTATGGATAAGACATAGTCCTCGAACCTTTTGGGGATTCTGTTCCTGTTCGTTCTAATTGGTCTGTCTGGTTGTGTCTCCGTTTCGTGTAAGTATCTGGCTTCCTTTTTGGTGAGTGTGTCTAATTTTATGACAGGGTGCTCTTCCTTCCATTCCCTGGTGCTCACTTCCTGGTGTCTTGGTTTGTGTTTCCCTGCTTCCCTGTTCCCCGATACTAATTGGTTACCTTCACCTAGTTTGTCATTTGTTTGTTCCCGATTGTGGAGTACTTCATTTAGGTGTATCTTTGACCAATTGGCATGTTTGTGAAAAACTGCTGTTCTGGATATTATGAATCTATTGTGTTTATCTATGAACCTGAATCCCTTCGTTCCAGGTTCGTATCCCATAAATCTCAACCTTCTCGACACTTTGTCTCCCTTACGTCATAGTTGCTTTTGAGATAGGCAAATCCTTGTTTCGAACCAATGTTTGATACTAACAGGCCTGAAACCGGAGTTGGTTCCCCTTTGTCAGCTAGATAAATTGCTGTATTAGCAAGAATGTATTTTTGTCTTCTTGACCCAGACAGATGCATCCTGTTGTTTTCTGGAATTGCTGTCTCAAGATGTCACATGCCAGACTTAGATAACGTATGTTACTCCCTTACTGCATTATCTCAACTCCCATGTCTGGAAGGAACAGTTTAGTTCCTTATATTACCTTATATGTCTATATAGAAACTGTTAGCCATGCTTACGTATTAGATACTATAAAAACCCCACATTGTACAACCCTTCGGGGTTCAGACATTTTGCTTGCTTTTGCAGTTTGAACCTGCGCAAATAAACTGTCCTACAATGAAGAGCTTGGCCTAGTCTTGTCTTTCCTACAACACTTTGGTATGTGTACATCTGCAGTGACCCCAAATATATGTAATTGTGCTATTTGTGGTTTCCTATTATACATTATCTCATAGGGTGTCTTGTCTAGTACACTGGACCATAATCTATTTAGTGTATAATTGGAATAGACGAGTACCTCAGTCCAAAAAGATTGCCCTAACCTTGCATCCTCTAGGGCCGTGATGGCGAACCTATGGCACGCGTGCCACAGGTGGCACGCATAGCTATATCAGTGGGCACGCCAGCTCAGCTCTGGCGTGCATGTGCGTGCCGGCCACCTGATTTTCAGGCCTTTTGGGACCACCAGAAGTAGGGAAACATGCTGTCTTCTGCCTCCGGAGGGCCTGGCGGTAGGTGGGGAAGGCTATTTTTGCCCTCCCCAGATGCATAGAGAGGATCTGGAGCCAGATGACAAAGAAAAACGGGCCAGGAGCAAGGGGGGAGGGGAGGTTGGGCACGCATGCGCAGGGCGGGGTGCATAAAATTATGGGTGTGGGCACGTGTGTGCGCGAACCTCCCCCGCCCCCCTCCTTCCTGGCACGCGATGGCAAAAAGATTAGCCATCACTGCTCTAGGGCACACCTCATCATAGTCTGTAGTGTGTGGTTCCTGTGTTCTACCACACCGTTCTGAAAGGCAGAAAACGGTGGAGAAGTGAAATGTAGTATCCCCTGCATTTTTAGCCAATTTGAGAAATCCCTTGATAGAAACTCAGACCCCCGGTCAGTCATTATCTGCTTAATTTTTGTGTTGTGCTGTACCTCCACTCTCTTGTAAAACTCCCTAAACTTTTGGTATACTTCGTTCTTGTGGTTGAGAGTGTATACAAACCCGTAATGACTAAAATCGTCCACAATGGTCAGAAAGAATCTTTTCTTGTATTTTGAGGAAGGTTTCAATGGCCCTACTAGGTCCATGTGGACTAACTGAAAAATGGAATTAGTGGTGCGTGTTGCCTTTTTTGGTCTGGGCTTGGTTTTAAGTTTAGAACATTTACACATGGAACACTCGAGATAATTTTTACAACCTTTTACTTTCAAGCCATCAGAACAATCAATCATTTTTTGTATGACAGGGAAGCTAGCGTGACCCAGTTTCCTATGTAAGAGATGTGCGCAATCATCATGTATGGGCTTGCCTATTGAAACCTTTTCCCTGTTTGGTGGATTGCGAGTGTGATTGTCCTCAAGTGTGATTTCTGGGTTGTCTCTCTCTATTTCTTCACGGTCACCCTCTTCTCCTTCGGTGGGTGCTGGACCCTCCTTGGTATCTAGGTTGGCATTTACACTTGGGTGAAAGTCTCCATCAGGGTTGAGGTACGGTAGACCTCCGCTGACTATGACCCTACCTATGTTTTTCTTGTCCCTAGTCATATATGCCTTCCCTTCCTTGAACGTGGTCTCAATGCCTGTGTCTTTGCTTAACTTCAATGTGGCTAGTATGTTGTAGGGTATTTCATGTACAAGTAATACCCCCTCTACTTTGCCTATTCCTGGTATATGTATGTCTCCCTTTCCTGTTACTAAAACATTGTTCTGGTTGGCTACTTTGATTAGGTAGTTCTCCTTTGTGAATGAGGTTAGTAACTTATTGTTATATGTGGTGTGGTTAGTTGCCCCAGAATCTATGAGCCAGGTGTTTTCTTTCCTTGCTTGTTTGGCTGTGTGTCCCTGATCTCTGAGACCATAAAGTGATCCTGACTGACTCTCCCTAGAACTGTCTCTGGGCCCTCTCCTGTCTCTTGGGTTTGGTGAGTCCCTGCGCCTGTATCTGTGGTCTGAGGAGTGTTTCTCTTGTAACCTGGGCCTGTAATCCTGCCTGTCCCTGTGTTCACTTCCTCTGTTATTTCTGGGGCAGTCCCTTCTGTAGTGGTTCTTAGAGCCACAAAGGAAACACTTGGGTATGTTGTGGTCTATATTTTGGAACCCCACCCTCTTGGTGGGCCTATGATCTCTGCGTTGTAGGGAGCGATCTTTCCTTAGATAGTCCTCAGCTATCAACTTGTTTGTTAGGGTTTCTGTTGAGGAGTGTCCTAGGGTAAGGCTGTCAAGCTGTGCGATAAAGTTATCCCAGCTGGGGTCTAATGAGTTAATTATAATACTTTTCATGCTCTCCTCAGATATGGTTTCCACCCTCTGTGATAGTTCAGCTCTGGTGGCGTTTAAAGTTAGTAGATGCTCACTCATGGATGTTCCTGCCTTGAGTCTGGCTGAATGAAACTCTCTAGAAATTCTAGTTGTGGTGGCTACACTCTTGCTATAAAATAGATCAAACATTTTCTGGATCAGTTCAGTCACAGTCAAGTAGTGGTTGACGCTGGGATATATACTTGGTGAGATACTGGCTATCAGCAAGTAAAAAGCCTTATGATGCAAACAATCTATCTCAAATGTCCATGGTCTCTCAGGGGGGTCAGTAATTAGAAATAGAATATTTTCTCTTAAGAAAGCCACCTGGAGTTGTTGGTTCCATTCTATAAGGATAGACTCATCTAATTTTAGTTTTGGGAAATCACTGGGTAAAGTCCTGGGGCTATGAGAAACATTACTTACAGAGGGCGGCTGTCCATGGTTCTGAACGTGTGGGAAGCCGAAGTAAGGCATCGGTATGCTAGCCAGCAATCTAAACAGACAGGCTTGCATTTTTTTTCCTTCAGGTCCTTCAGGGTGGATTTGTGCCTGCGCGAGTCTCATTTTCATCCAGGTATCGTCGTGAGAGGTTCTCGTTGTAGCAGTTCCTGAGTTGAGGCCTTCCCTTGTCGGTCGGGGTTCAGGTTCGGCCTTTGGGAGCCAGCGGTGAATGGGAGGTGGTCGAGTCGTTGCCTGGTGCGTCGTTCGGCGGGGAGTCCTGGTCGTCCGGGAGGATCGGCGGTGTCGGTGAGTGTCTGTTCCGGTCCCAGGGTTTCGGTGCTTGCTTCAGCGATGTGTGGATGTGGTTCTCGTCCAGGATGCGTCGCGGAGTGGGCGTCCAGGTGTTGGCGAGGGTGCGTCCAGAGCGAGTTCGGCTTTCGTTCAGGAGGATAGTAGGTGTCCTTAAGTCAGGGCCAAAAGCAGCAGCGAGTGTTTTTATGGCTCTCTCTATTTCGAGCTCGGTGGGCGAGCTCTCGTGGTCCGGTTCAGATTCTTCCTCGTGGTTGTCGGTCGTTGCTTCCCTTAGGTCAGGGCAAGTTTCGTTTCACGCCGGCCATTTTGAATCAGGGCATCCTATTGGTTGGAGGTTGGCCATCTTTGCTGATTGCTCAATTAAAGATGGCCACCATTCAAAAAGTGGCGTGGGATTCTCCCCAGCAGTTCCACGTGGAGTGTTGCCAGGCGACTCGTCATCTACCGGGCATGCTTCAATGTCCCCAGGGTCCATCCTGTGTTCCTCGTTCGCTGCTCCATGTTCCTCGATCAGGTGTCGGAGGTTCGCGACGAGGTCCTCATTGGTGGGTGTCCTTAGCAATTTCAGTAGGCTCTGCCTCAGGTCGTAATTCTCTCGTGGGTCGGTTGTGGCTTCGACTTTCTCTTCAGTTATTTTTCCATCATCTTCAAGACCAACCTCCTGTTCAAACTGGAAACACTAAAGGATTTCAGAGAAATGCTTGTCCAATCTCTTCTTGAAAACCTCCATCAATGGAGCAGCCACAACTTCCGGGATGGAAACTGTTCCACTGATTATTAGTTCTCACTGTCAGGAAATGTCTCCTTATTTCTAGGTTGGATCTCTCTTTGCTGGGCTTCTCTCTGTTGCTTCTTTTTCCTGCCTTCAGGGGCTCTGGAGGATGAATGGAGCCCCTCTTCTCCGTGAGAGCCACCCAAGTATTGGGCGATGCTGTCCCATCCTCTGCAGTCCTTCTCTTCCTTAGACCGGACATTCCCCACCCCTTCATCCATCATCACCTGGTTCAGCCTCCAGACCCCCCACCCTCTTTCTTGTGCTGCTCTGCCCACGGAGGGAGACGCCCTTGGAGACTGAGGCTGAGGGGGTTTTGGGTTGGGGGAAGAGCAGGGGTGAAATGCTCCCGGTTCGGACAGGCTCGGGCGAGTAGGTAGCGATGGCGGTGGGCAGTTCGGAGAACCGGTAGCAAAAATCCCTGCCCCCGCCCCCCATGCCCAGCTGAGCCCCGCGATCATCAGAGCCTTTTTTTCCTTTTAAATGGCTCTGACCAGCCAAGCTCTGACATCCCAGCTGAGTTGCCTGCTAATCAGGCAACTCAGCTTGGATCGCCAGAGCCATGTAAAAAAAAAGTTTCTTTTTTTCTCTCCCCCCCTCCCAGCCTCCAGCTTGCTTACCTTAGCTGCTGATCGCATGACAATCGCAATCCATGCATCAGCAAGCAACTGAATCTCATTTCATTTCATTTCATTTTATTAAATTTGTATACCGCCCTACTCCCTAAGGACTCAGGGCGGTGAACAGCCATAAAATAAAACATATAGATACAAAATTTAAAATAGAGATAAAACAAATTAAATAAATTTGGCTGAACCATTATTAAAACCCCAATAATTTAAAACCAAATTTAAAATTCCTATTTAAAAAGAGGAAAAGTTTAGGTCAGGCCAGCTTGATGAAATAGGAACGTCTTAAGCACGTGACGGAAGGTACGCAGATCCGGAATCCTCCGTATCTCCGGGGGGAGCTCGTTCCAGATCGTAGGTGCCCCCACAGAGAAGGCTCTCCCCCTGGGGGCCACCAGTCGACATTGTTTGGCCGACGGCACCTGGAGGAGCCCCTCTCTATGGGAGCGTACTGGTTGGTGGGAGGCTATTGGTGGCAGCAGGCGGTCCCGCAAATAGCCAGGTCCTAAGCCATGGAGCGCTCTGAAGGTGATGACCAAAACCTTGAAGCGCACTCGGAAGACCACCAGGAGCCAGTGCAGCTCGCGCAGGAGAGGCGTTACATGGGAGCGCCACATTGCTCCCATTACCACCCGCGCGGCCGCACTCTGCGCCAGTTGGAGCCTCCGAGTGCTCCTCAAGGGGAGCCCCATGTAGAGAGCGTTACAATAGTCCAAACGGGAGGTGACGAGGGCATGAGTGACCGTGCATAACGAGTCCCGATCCAGAAAGGGACGCAACTGGCGGATCAGGCGGACCTGATGAAAAATCCTCCCGGTCACGGCTGTCAAGTGCTCTTCTAAAGACAGCCGTGAATCCAGGAGGACACCCAAGTTGCGAGCCCTTTCCGTGGGGGCCAATGCTTCGCCCCCAATAGTCAGTGATGGCACCAGCTGACTATATCGGGACGTCGGAAACCACAGCCACTCGGTCTTGGATGGGTTGAGCCTGAGCCTGTTTCTCCCCATCCAGATCCGTATGGCCTCCAGGCACCGGGACATCACTTCAAGGGCATCGTTGGGGTGGTCTGGGGTGGAGATGTACAGCTGGGTGTCGTCAGCGTACTGATGGTACTCCACCCCGAAACCACGGATGATCTTGCCCAGCGGCTTCACATAAATGTTGAACAAAAGGGGCGAGAGGACCGATTCTTGTGGCACCCCACATATAAGGGGCCTCGGGGTCGACCTCTGCCCCCCCCGTCAACACAGACTGCGACCGGTCAGAGAGAAAGGAGGAGAACCACCGTAATATGGTGCCTCCCACCCCCAACTCTTCCAACCGGTGCAGAATGATACCATGGTCGATGGTATGAAAAGCTGCTGAGAGATCTAATAGGACCAGGACAGAGGAACAACCTCTGTCCCGAGCCCTCCAGAGATCATCCACCAACGCGACCAATGCCGTTTCCGTGCTGTACCCAGGCCTGAAACCCGACTGGAACGGATCTAGATACGTCGTTTCATCCAGGTACTGGGGAAACTGTCGTGCAACCACACTCTCAACAACCTTCGCCACAAAGCGAAGGTTGGAGACTGGACGATAGTTAGCCAATATTGCCAGGTCCAGGGAAGGCTTCTTGAGGAGAGGTCTCACCACCGCCTCTTTCAAGGCAGCGGGAAAGACACCCTCGCCCAATGAAGCATTTATAATCCCCTGGAGCCAGCCTCGCGTCACCTCCCGGGAAGCCAGCACTAACCAGGAGGGGCACGGGTCCAACAAACATGTGGTCGCATTCAGTCTACCCAGAATCCTGTCCACGTCCTCAGGGGTCAAAGAATAAACTCATCCCAGATAACATTCTCAGGATCTGCCTCCGTCATCCCCGCTGGATCTACCCAGTCGGAGTCCAGATCTTCCCGAATCTGAGTGATTTTGTCATACAGATACTGAACAAAATCCTCGGCTCTTCCCTCCAAGGGGTCCTCCCTCGCTTCCTGGTGGAGCAGGGAGCGGGTCACCCTAAACAGGACGGCCGGGCGGTTATCTGATGACGCAATAAGAGCAGCAAGATAAGTGCATTTCGCTGCTTTTATCGCCACTAGGTAATTCTTAATATGAGATCTTACCAGTGTCCGGTCAGATTCAGTACGACTGGCCCTCCAACTACTCTCTAGGCATCTTTTCCGGCACTTCATCTCCCTCAGCTCCTCAGTAAACCAAGGAGCCAGGTGAGATCGGCACCGGGTCAGAGGCCGCAAAGGCACGACTCGATCCAGAGCTCCAGCGGCCGCCCTATCCCAGGCGGCCACTAGGTCTCCAGTCGAGGCGTGAGCCAGGACCTCAGGGATTGGCCCAAGCTCCATCTGGAACCTATCAGGTTCCATCAGGCGCCTGGGGCGGTACCATCTTATCGGTTCCGCCTCCCTGCGGTGGGGTGCAGCGGTTCGAAGGTCAAGGCGAAGGAGAGAGTGATCCGACCATGACAAGGGCTCGATGACTATGTCCCCTATCTCGAGATCACTCAGCCACTGTCCAGAGACGAAAATCAAATCCAGTGTGTTTCCCCCCATGTGCGTAGGGCCATGAATTAGCTGTGTCAGATCCATAGCCGTCATAGAAGCCATGAACTCCCGAGCCACCTCAGACGTCTCACCCACGGATGGCAGGTTGAAATCCCCCATGACCATAAGTCTGGAGGTATTAACCGCCACCGCGGCGATAACATTGAGTAGCTCGGGCAGGGCTGCTGCCACGTGGCAGGGAGCCAGGTACGTGATCAGCAAACCCCTCTGAACCCCATGACCCCACTTCACAAGGAGGGTCTCACAACCGGCCGTCTGAGGAACAATGGCCTCCCTCGGCCTAAGGCCTTCTCTAATAATAACTGCTACTCCCCCGCCCCTCCCCTGTGACCTCGGCTGATGGAATGCCTGGAAGCCTGGTGGGCACATTTCTACCAGAGGGACCCCTCCCTCCGGGCCCAACCAGGTCTCCGTAATACCCGCCAGGTCCGCTCCCCCCTCCTGAACCAGATCACAAATGAGGGGGGCTTTATTTATCACGGACCTGGCGTTGCACAACATCAGTCGAAGGCCCGGGCCCTGAGGGTCTGTACAACCTGGAGAACGAGAATCTCCCTGCCTGCAATCAAGCTCATCGGTGAGCAGCTCTTTCTGCCTGCCTGCCTTCCTGCCTAGACTTGTGGACTTCAACTCCCAGCAAAGCTGGCTGAGGAATTCTGGGAGTTGAAGTCCACAAGTCTTAAAGTTGCCAAGGTTGGAGACCCCTGTTCTATTTGGTAAGTTTTTTTCCCCTTTGGGAGCTTTAAAAAAAATAGTTAATTGGGGTTTTTTTTCTTTTTTTGTTTGTAGTTACAAAGTCATCCAAAGACAAGGAAAGGTGAGGGGGTTTCTTCTCCTTCCCCTCCCCCCCTTTCCTCCTTCTCTTTCAATTCCTCTTGCCCTTCCCATTTCCTGTCAATTCACGCAGACTTAATGCAACTTCCTAATTCTCCAGGATGGCCTTGATGAGGTCCTTGGACAGGAGATTAAAGAGAAATGCCAAGTTCTCTTTGTTTATTTATTTAGCAGAGAGAGGTAGACACTCAGCCTAGTCTCAGACACACACGGATGGATGGATGGATGTGCAGATGGACAGATGGATAGTAAGTCACCTCCCCGCCCCCCTCTGGCCTTGCCCAAACATACAGCTGTTGCGCCCGCCCCTTGCCTATCCCACTCCCTTTGCACCCGGGAAAAGTCGGAATAAGGGACACCAGCCACACAACGCCTCCACTGACTTTGAAGTATTTGCTCCGCGCTTCCAAAATCCCTCGCAGCTCTTTGGGGAGCCTTCTCCTGCTGTCGCCCTGTTATGTATGTAGATTTTGGGCAGGCAGTTCGAATTAACTGACCGTCAGCTGATTGGCTGACCACCACAGCTGCAAGGTATATAAAGGGAGCTGTTTCCCCTGGTCAGTTGCTGGGTTCTCACCCTACAATAAAGAGCTGTTGTCACTCACTGCCTGGCTTCCTGCATCCTCATTCACCCAATTTAACATGCCCCTTCAACCTCCCACATTTTCTCTGCATTTTCTCATTTCCCCCCCCCCCCCTTGACGTCTAGAAAGACAGCCTTTCTATACCGCCTCATCAAACCACAAACTCCTCCAATCAGGGCTTCGGTCTCTGCATAGAGGTGGGAAGTTCCGCCCCCCCCCGCATCTGGAGGGCTCCCGTCTCTCTCTCTCTCTCCCTTTTTAAAAATATTTTATTAGTTTTAAAAGTAAAACAATGGACATGCTCAACGTCTCTGGTTTCTAACATTTGTGTCTAAATCAAGTTAATAAGTAATCTATTCCTTGATCTATATACTAATTTACATATCTCCTATTTCATTATATATCAAGAATGCAGTATTTTACTTCCTAAACAACTCCTGTCTCTTGGATCTCCCGAAAGACGGACGGAACCTCATCTGGCCCAGATGTTGCTGTCTATGTGATTTGGGGGGCAAAGACGGGCTCAACTTCCCCATCACCCCCCACAATTTCCCCACCAACAGAAGATCCGGGCATTGGGGGTGGGTGGGAGCTAAGGGGCCTCAGCGCAGCCCCTGACAAAAACACAAAAGGGGGTTTTCAGTCCGGTGGGGGAAGGTGCCCCTCAGCTGCCCCTCCAGGGCTTCTTGGCAGGCAGCTGCCAGGCAGGAGGAGCGCCGCGATGGGAGTGCCGGGTCGGATGTAGAGCGGAGAAGTGACTAAGGGGGGTTGGAGGGACAAAGAAAGCTCCTTTACCTAGATGCAGATAAAAAGGGGGGGCAGTTTGATATCTCCCACCCCCCAGGACCAATAGAAGATTCGCTTCCCTCTTGGCCTCCTCCCCCTTCCAAGAGCCTCCAACTTTGCAGCTGCTGCTGCTCTTCCCCTTTCCTGCTCTGGGACTGGAGCCGGGTGCCATTTCTCGCCCGCCTGATGGCTGCAACCTCGGAGTCCAGCGGTGGCCGATCCACTCCTCCCATGACCGCCTTCCCCGCCGCCCCCTCCGCAGCACCTGCCCACCTCGCCTGGCTGCATTGCAGAGTCTGCGGGGCTTCTGAGAGCCGCCTCGGGGTCCCACATGGGCTCCGAGCCCCAGAGGACGCCCTGTTACATACAAATGCCTAACATTGTGCACCCATGGCAGGGCAAGGGTTAACACAGCCCATCCCACCTAGTCCTTCCCTTGACCCCTCCTCACCTTGGCTCCACCTCCCAGGTATATAAGGTGTTGTCCAAGAGTCCAGATTGCTTTCCAGATGTTCTCCTGTAAGAGATAAGTAAAATGTAAATAAATGTCTTCTGAACCTAAACTAACCTGTGTTGGAATTATTGGGCTAGATCCTCGGAAACACGCAACAAAATGGTAGCAGAGGATGGTTATCAGCCCAATTGACTCAAGAAATGCAAGGAACCCCCAAACTACCTGAAGCAAAGGGGAGACCCAACACCCGAGCATTCAAGAAGAAAATGGCGGCGCAGCTATCACCTGCAGGAGCCACACCAAGGGAGACACAAAATGAGGACAAGCAGATCTCCAACCCGAGCTCCCCAGCAAAAACAGAAAAAGGAAACAGCCCCACGATCGACAACAGAAAAGGAGGCGATCTAAAAGAGAGACTGGTGGACCTGATAGATTCAGCCCCGAACAACCTAGACCTGATCGCGAACCTCCGAGACCTGATCGAGGACTGCGGAGCAGCGACAGACGAGGACGAAATAGAAAATGACCTCAACGAAGACCACATGGTAAGAAACACAATTACTTACCATATTCCCATCGAAGAAGCTGGGACCAAATTTGCGCCTTTTTCATGGCGGCCATCTTGGATAACAATGTCACCAAAGATGGCTGACCAACAACCAATGGGAACCTGAGTTTTGAATCCCATGGCGGGAACCAGGGCCTACTCGCAAGCCACCGAACAAAACACTGAACTAAATAGAAATGAAGGGGAAATCAACCAGACTAGATTGCCTACCGATCTAGAAATCGACAATGCTATACGGGTGCTAACCGCGGCATTCGGCACCAAAATAAACCTACCGGGCCCACTACTGGACGCTCCGGCTGGGCCCGAAGAAACAACCGACACATCAAGGCCTCCAAACGAAGACTACCCAGGGGATGAGACAAGCGCGTGTAGACAGCCGTGCCAACAGCCAACCACTGGGAACACCTACGTGATGCACCCGAGGACCGCCCCAGAACCCAAGGGAATCGCCCAACGCTCACCAATCCTGAGACTACCTTCGAGGCATCCAGACTGTCCAACCAACGAGGACCTCGACCAGGCCCCGACTTACGACCTCCGCGCCGGACCAATCTACCAGGACTTCCGACCGGCCTTCGCGGGACATCCGAGCCTTTAGAATGACCCAGCAGCGCAGATGACCTCCCGGACGACCTACGGCCATCTGAGGCCCACCAAAGCCGAGCCTTGGAGCCATCCCGCCGATTGGGGCCTTCACCCAGGAGCCGCAAACACAAGCTCCTTCTCCGGCGACTGCTGGACGAGAATGAATCCGGAGCATGCGCAGAATCCACCTGCAAGAAGAGAAGAGAGAAACAGAGAGATAAGTCAGTTCAGAGTCACAACAAGCATCCCTCTGCCATATTGTGAGTTCCCTCACCTGCAAAACCATGGACAGCGACAGACTGTGAGTAACTTCACACATAACACAGTGACATTACTAGCTGATTTTCACAAACTAAAATTAGATGGGACAAACCTCCTGGAGTGGAATCAGCAGCTCCAGGTTGTTTTCTTAAGAGAGAATATGTTGTTCTTAATCAATGACCCACCCAACAAACCTTGGACATTTGAAGTGGACTGCTTGCACCACAGGGCTTATTACATACTAATAGCTAGCATCTCACCCAGCATCTATCCTAGTCTTAACCACCATCTGACAGTGTCAGAAATATTACAAAAAATATTCAATTTATTTTACAGTAAGAGTGTGGCCACCACCACCAGAATCTCTAGGGAGTTCCACTCACCTAGGCACAAAGCTGGGACCTCTATGGGTGAGCACGTCTTAAACCTGAACGCCACCAGGGCTGAGCTGATACAGAGAGGGGAGGCCATCTCTGAGGAAAGTATGAAGAGTATAATTATTAATTCACTAGACTCTAGTTGGGACAATTTCATAACACACCTAGATAGCCTCAATCTAGAACATCTCACCCTAGAAACACTCATGAACAAACTCATAGCTGAAGATAGCCTGAGAAGAGATCGCTCAATATGCCGCAGAGACAACAGACCAGCAAAAAGGGTTGAGTTCCAAACCAGGAACCACAACACCCCAGAGTGCTTCATATGCGGTTCCAGGAACCATTATAAGAGGGACTGTCCCAGAAACACAAGGGATAGGGATCACTCCCACCGCAGGGACAGGCAAGGCCGGAGAACAGGTTTTCCTGACAGGCATTCACCAGACAATGGGTACAGACACAGGGACTCACCCAATCCTAGAGACAGGAGAGGGCAAAGAGACAGCTCCAGGGAAAGCCAATCAGGGTCACTGTATGGCCTAGGAGATAACAGACACACACAGATAAGAGAAGGAAATGCGTGGCTCATAGATTCAGGAGCCACCAATCATACCACTTACAATAGAAAGCTTCTCACATCTTTCACAGAAGAAAATTACCACATCAAGGTAGCAAACCAGGATAGGGTCCTAGTGACTGGAAAGGGAAACACATACATAAATGGAATAGGCAAAATAGAGGGGGTATTACTCATACCCGAAATACCACACAACATATTAGCCACACTTAAACTAAGCAAGGATTTGGGCATCAAGACCACATTTAAGGGAGGAAAGGTTTATATGACCAAGAACAAGAAGGACATTGGTAAGATCATTATCAATGAGGGGCTAACTGTCAGGTATAAATGCTCTGCCCGTGCCAGGGATCAGCTATAGCGCAGCAGTGCAGGGGTTAACCCAGACTCCCACCTGGTCAGCTCCTCCCATAGACTCCTCCTTACCTGAATCCCCGCCCACAGGTATAAAAGGTGGGCACACTCCTCCATGCCCCAGTTCCTGATGCATTCAAGTGATGATGTGATGAACCTGCAAATAAAAGTGATATATTTTACCTGATGACTCAAGTCTCTTTATTGGGCCTGATCCACCATTCCTTGTAACAAAATGGTAGCAGAGGATGGTTGGTAAGGCCCAAAGATCCCAAGCCACAAGACAAGGACCCATACCTACCTGCAGAATGGCGACACCTCCGAAGCAACGGGAGAGCAACCCATCGGACTCGCCAGGGAAGGCAGGAACCTCAGCCACCCCCAAAGCCACCGCGACGGAAGAAAGGGGGGAGACCGAAAAAGGAAAAAGGGCCCACCACCACGACCAAGAGGAAGAGAAGCTGCGACTCGACGTCCTGCAGCTGCTGAAAGAGCGAGCCGGTGACAAGAACCTCCTTGCCGACCTGCGGAGCTTCATAATCGACCGCGAAGTGGCAAGGAGCGAAGAGGGCTCGGACTCCGAACTCGAGGAGCTGGACTCGGTGAGTGGATCGCCCAAAAGGGCACCCCCAACGGCCACCGAGCCCCAAAGCCCCGCTCTAAATTTGAAACGGCAGCCATCTTTGTCCACGTGGTCGGACAAGATGGCCGACCCCCAACCAATCAACGAACTGAATTCAAAATGGCCGGCGCGCGAAAAATGCCGGACCATAAACAATGATGAAAGTGACCAGGGAGAGGGAACCGAATCCGACTCCGACCCCTGGTACACCCCCAGCGAACGCCAAGTGGATAGGGCCATGAAGACCCTTGCCGCCGCCTTCGGCCCAGGCCTCAAAATCACCAAAGAGAAGCCGGAGAGGCCGAAGCAGAAGGGAAGGCGAGGAGAGGGGCAGCGGGGCACCCACCCGAGAGCCACCGACGCCCGCGACGATTCGCCAGCCCACCTTCGCACCCCAGGGACACCGCGCCTCCGATCGCCCAGGCCGCGCACCCCGGACCGCATGGATTGGGGCAGCTACTTACAGCCATCACCGGAGCCCCAACGCCGCCAGGATCTTCACTCCGGAGAAGCAGCCGCTGGACGACACCCTCCGGAGCACATCTGGACCCCCAAGGCCGAGGCCGAGGCCTACCCGACCGGCAGAGGCCTCTACAGCGGAGCCGCGACGAACAGGTCCTTCCTCGGCGACGGCGGAGCTGAAATGGACTTCGCGCATGCGCTCTTCCGCCTAGAGGAAGAAAAAAGAAAAAAATTACAAAGCGGGACTTTTAAACTACCGGCAAGCGTTCCTATGCCCTACTGCTGCTATAGGAACATAAGAAACCATGGACAGCAGCCAGCAGTAAGTAATTTTACTACTAGTGCTGGGAACTTACCTGCTGACTTTCCCAAGTTGAGGATGGATGGGGGTAATATTCTAGAGTGGTCACAGCAGCTCCAGGTGGTGTTTCTGAAAGAAAACATGTCTCATTTTATTAATGACCCCCCAGAGAGACCATGGACTTTAGAGCTAGATTGCATGCACCATAAGGCATTCTACCTTTTAATTGCCAGTATTTCCCCCACAATTTACCACTGTATTGGCCATAACCTCACAGTATCCGAAATTATAGGGAAAATGTTTGGATTGTTTTATAGTGAGAGTGTGTCCACCACCACACAAATTTCCAAGGACTTCTTTTCCGCCAGACTTAAGCCAGGGACCCCCATGAGTGAGCACCTAGTGTCCTTAAGCGGTACCAGAGCAGAGCTACACCTTAGGGGAGAAGTTATTTCCGACCAAATCATGAAGAGTGTAATAATCAACTCTTTAGATCACTCATGGAATAACTTCCTGACACACTTAGACACCGTTAGCCTAGGGATGCTGTCTGTGGAGAGGCTATCCAACAGACTTATAGCAGAAGATAATCTGAGGAGGAGCCGCCCCGGCCCTCCCAGAGAACACAAAAATGAGAAGAGAGTAGTCTTCCAAGAGAAACAACACAACACGCCCGAGTGCTACATCTGCGGGTCGAGGGGACACATCAAAAGGGATTGCCCCAAGTACTATAGGGAGAGAGGCAGGCCGGAGCATAGGTATAGACAAACGGAAAGGCACACATCCGAGGAAAGGTATAGGCGCAGAGACTCACCCATCCCCAGGGATAAGAGAGGAAACAGAGACAGCTCACGCGACAGCAGGACAGGGTCTCTATACAGGATAGGGGAGCACGCACACACCACACACCAAGACAAAGACACCAGCTCATGGCTCCTAGACTCGGGAGCCTCCAACCACACCACATACAACCAGGAACTGCTCTCATCATTCAAGAGGGAGGATTTCTCGATCAAAGTTGCAGACCAAAACCAGGTTAGAGTAACAGGCAAAGGGGCAATCACATTACCTGGCGTAGGAAAGATAGAGGGAGTACTACTAGTCCCGGAGATACCCCACAACATCCTGGCCGCAGTGAAGCTCAGCAAGGAATCAGGGGTTGAGGTGTTATTCACAAAAGGCAATGTCAGGGTTAGCAAGGATGGGGAAGATGTAGGAAGGGTAACCGTTGACCAAGGGTTGCCTTACATAACTTTCTATAAGGAATACACCCACAGCATAAACACCAGTTCAGAGAACACAGACGACACCGACCAAGACAGGGCCGAGAGTGAACGGGTAGACAGGAGAGAGATAGATAGCGATGATAACACGACAACAGAAACGCAACACAACAAACACACCCAAAAGAGGCCCTCAATAGGCAAACCAATGCATGACAACTGTGCACATCTGCTGCACCGGAAGCTTGGACACGCCAGTTTTCCCGTGATAGAGAAAATGGCCAATTGTACCGAGGGTATCACAATAAAAGACTGTAAAAACTACCTCGAGTGCTCGGTGTGCAAGTGTTCTAAACTAAAGGTAAAACCCAGACCCAAGAAGTCATTGCGTGCCGCCAAACAAATATTCGACTTGGTACACATGGACCTGGTAGGGCCCCTAAGGCCATCCATAAATTATAAGAAAAGGTATTTCCTCACCATAGTGGACGACTATAGTCGATATGGCTTCGTCTACACCTTAAGGAAGAAGGACGAGGCCTTCCAAAAATTCAAAGAGTTTTATAAAAGAGTAGAAACTCAAAACAACAAACAAATCAAACAAATCATGACCGACAGAGGGTCTGAGTTTCTATCTAAGGACTTCTCCAATTGGCTCAGGTCTAAGGGCGTGATTCACTTTACGTCGGCCCCGTTTTCCGCCTTTCAGAACGGGGTCGCAGAACGACGGAACTCCACGCTGCAAACGATGGTCAGGTGCGCCCTAGAGGACGCGGGCATTGGCCAACACTTCTGGTCTGAAGCCCTGGTCTACTCCAACTATACATTAAATAGAACATGGTCCAGTGTGATAGACAAAACACCCTACGAGGTCATGTATAACAAGAAGCCACAGATAGCACACCTACATGTGTTCGGTGTAACGGCTGATGTACACATACCCAAGCAGTTGCGCAAGAAAGGGGATAAGGTGTCCAGAAGGCTCAGGTTCATGGGATACGAGCCAGGAACCAAGGGCTTCAGGTTTGTGGACAATAATAATAGGTTTGTGATCTCTAGAACGGCGGCATTCCATGAGCAAGCCAACTGGTCCAGATTACACCTAAATGAGGTACCCATCAAGCGGGAGGACAGTCCAATTGAGCAAACCCAAAACAAAAACGAGACAGTGAGTAGACAGGAAGAGAGCAGGCCCAGGCCCGACCTCCAAGGCATCAAGATTAAGGGATGGAAAGAGAATCATCCCAAGTTAAGTGTCGAATCACTGACACAAAGAGAGGCCAGATATCTGCATGACACTGAGCAGGCAGCAACCAGGCCGGTCAGGTCAACCAGAAACCAGCTGCCAAAAAGGTTGAGTGACTACGTGATGCACGTGCACACAAACCACATTACGCCAAACTCATACGAAGAGGTACTGAGACTACCCCAGGGGGAGAGGGCAAAGTGGGAGTTGGCCATGGCCAAGGAACTGGACAGCCTGAGGAAGCTGGAGGTATACACCCCCACCAAAGTCCCAGAGGGCAAGAACACAATAGGCACCCGGTGGATATTCAAAGTTAAGAACTTAGAGGGGGGCCAAAGCCTATACAAGGCAAGATTAGTTGCCCAGGGGTTTGCTCAGAGGTTTCCGGAGGACTACACAGACACCTATTCGCCCACCGTAAGAACAGAAAGCGTCAAAAGCGCCCTAGTCATCGCATCCTTGCTAGGGCTGGAAGTACACCAGTTCGACGTGCAGACCGCCTACTTGCACGCCAAACTAGACAAGGAGATATACATCAGAGCCCCCCACAGCAAGGAAACCAACAGAGGGGACACCTGATTACTTCATAAGAGCCTGTATGGACTAAAACAATCAGGCAAACGATGGTACGAATGCCTGGTAGAGGCCCTGAAGTCTATGGGATTCACGGCGACCATAGCTGACAACTGTTTCTTCACCAGGAAAGAGGGGGACTCACCAGAATACATCCTAGTTTACATGGATGACATTCTATACATCAGCAAACACGAAGCCAACTGCAACACCTTTGCCAGCAGGCTGAGCGAGCATTTCACCCTAAAGTACCTTGGGAGGATAAACCGATACCTGGGAGTGCAAGTCAACCAGACGCCAAAAGGTTTCCAACTGTCACAGAAAGAGAAGATAGAAGAGTTACTCCATAAGTGTAACATGGCAGACGCCAAGGGATGTGATTCACCCATGCAGGCAGACTTCCTAAAAAACATGCATGATGAATCACCCGAATTTGGAGACAACACGCTGTACAGGTCAATCATAGGCTCCCTCCTGTATATCGCTAACTGGACCAGACCAGACATCGCTCTATCCGTTAATTTACTATCCAGGCACGTGAGCAAACCCACCACATACCACTGGGACGCAGTGAAAAGGGTGCTAAAATACCTGAAACAGAGTGTCAATGCATGCTTAACCCTAGAGCCTGAAAAATCCAAAGAACCCATCCTCTCATGCTACGCTGATGCTGACTGGGCCGGAGACGCCAAGGGGCGCAAAAGCACATCTGGGTACATATTCTACCTAAATAACTGCCCGGTGCATTGGTACTCAGGCAAACAAATCCTGGTGGCAACCTCGACTACTGAAGCTGAATACATATGCCTCTCCAAAGCCGCCAACAACCTCATCTGGTTCGACGACCTACTTGCCAGCGTGTGGAGAGAGCCAGCTTACCCAATAAATATCTACGAAGACAACAAAGCCGCCATAGAGATATCTATGTCCGACGCTGTAGGGCAAAGGTCAAGGCACATAGACATAAAGTATAAGCACGTTAGACAGCTCTCCAGAATTGGTTTCATAAAGGCCATACACTGCGATACAGAAGAACAGACCGCAGACATACTCACGAAACCCTTACAGGGCAAGCAACACTCACACTTAGTTTCCAAGCTCAACATTCACCCCAGAGTACAAACTAGTCAGTTAGGCCTACAGACACGGGTCAGGCATTTAGAGGGGGATTTGTCAGGTATAAATGCTCTGCCCGTGCCAGGGATCAGCTATAGCGCAGCAGTGCAGGGGTTAACCCAGACTCCCACCTGGTCAGCTCCTCCCATAGACTCCTCCTTACCTGAATCCCCGCCCACAGGTATAAAAGGTGGGCACACTCCTCCATGCCCCAGTTCCTGATGCATTCAAGTGATGATGTGATGAACCTGCAAATAAAAGTGATATATTTTACCTGATGACTCAAGTCTCTTTATTGGGCCTGATCCACCATTCCTTGTAACACTAACATACCTCCAACCCGAAGGGGATTGCCAATCAAGCATAAATGTCCAACTAGAGAGCAAGGAAAGCGAGATGGATGCCTCCGAGGAGACAGCGGGAGGTGAGACAGACGACACCACAAAGGGCAAAGACACTCACAACATGACACACAAAGGGAAACTGTTTATTGGCAAGCCTGTACATGATGACTGTGCCCACTTACTTCACAGGAAGTTGGGTCATGCTAGCTTTCCAGTCATTCAAAAAATGATCGACTGTTCCAATGGTTTGCAAGTAAAGAACTGTAAAAACTACCTTGAGTGTTCCGTGTGTAAATGTTGTAAACTCAAGACCAAACCCAAACCTAAGAAGGCCACACGCACTACCAACTCTGTTTTCCACCTAGTACACATGGACTTAGTGGGCCCCATGAAGCCCTCTATAAAATACAAAAAAAGGTTCTTCTTGACTATAGTAGACGATTTCAGTCGTTATAGATTTGTATATACACTCAACCACAAAAACGAAGTATTCCAGAAGTTTAAAGAGTTTTACAAAAGGGTAGAAACACAACACAACACTAAAGTAAAACAAATAATGACGGATAGAGGGTCGGAATTCCTATCAAGGGATTTCTCAAGTTGGCTAAAGGCACATGGGGTATTACATTTTTCTTCTTTGCCATTTTCCGTATTTCAGAACGGTGTAGTGGAACGAAAAAAGGATGTCTTACAGACCATGGTGAGATGCATGCTAAAAGACGCAGGGTTAGGGCAATCTTTCTGGGCTGAGGCACTCACGTACTCTAACTATACCCTGAACAGACTGTGATCTAGCGTAGTAGGTAAAACCCCTTATGAAATAATGTACAGCAGAAAACCCCAAATAGCACATCTACACATATTTGGGGTCACAGCAGACGTGCACATCCCAAAACAGTTGAGACGTAAGGGTGACAAAGTCTCTAGAAGATTAAAATTCATGGGGTATGAATCTGGGACAGAAGGATACAGATTCATTGATAAAGACAATAAATTTATCATCTCCAGGACAGCGGTGTTCCACGAAAATACCAATTGGTCGAAAATACACCTCAATGAAATATTCCCCAGACAGGAAGTCACAAACAATGTAAGGGATGAGAGTAAGCAAGACACAGTGTCAAGTTTCTGAAAGATGCTCTAATTAATTCATGAGCCATGATCCAAACTTCAAAGGAAATATAGTAATTTATTAGGAGCAACATTCCGGCAATACTCGGATGCAGTTAGGACTGATCCTACGTAGATTTACGTTCCCCTATGACCCTGTCTCTCCCCTCCTCTCTGGCCATGTCATAAATCACATTCTCCAATTACCCACTTTGGCTGGCTGCGAAACCTAACACCCTCCTGATTGCCATCAGAAAGAATGTATGGAATTCACTTCAGTTCTCCCTCCCTCCTGCTCATGGCAACTTGAAAGCTGGGTGAGTTTGAGCCAACATCCAGCAGACTCTGAGTTCTAATCCTCCCTTAGGCATGAAAACTTCTTGGGGCACTTTGGGCCAATCACCAGGATACTCTTGAGTTCCACTCCCACCTTACTACTTTTTGATTGAGGCTATGAAACTTGGAACAATTTTCTTTCTTTTTTTTTTTTTACAAAGTTTATTTTCATTTTTAAAAGTACAATAATTTACATATATACATACAAAGTTATTGCAACTAACGTACACAAATATGCGCCTATACCACTAATACAATCCATTTCATTTCCCTCTCTTTTCTCTCACCCAATTATACCATGAATTCCAACATTTGTAATAATCAGAATCTTTTTGGTTCCTAAGTAATTTCGTTAACCGGTCTGCCTCTGCGCATTCTGTAATTTTCCAAATCAATTTATTTTCTGTGGGTATTAATTCATTTTTCCATTCTTGCGCATATAGTATCCTAGCTGCAGTAGTGATGTGGAGGATCACGTACCATTTTTCCTTAGTTATTTTGTCTGGTTTCATTCCTAATAAAAAAATCTCTGGTTTCAGCTCTATATTATATCCTGTAATTTCCACTATCCAGTTCCGAACCTTGGACCAATATTTGCCTGCTTTGGGGCACGTCCACCATTGGTGGTAGTACGTCCCACTACCATTCCCACACTTCCAGCATGCCAGAGAAACTCCCGGAAACATTCTTGCGATTCTTGCCGGGGGGATATACCAACGATAGACCATTTTATAAATATTTTCCTAATAGGAGGTTGACAAAGTAAATTTCATATTCCTATTTCGTATCTCATCCCATTTATCCAGATTTGGGGGAAATCCGAGGTTCCTCCCCCAGGCAATCATGGTGTCCTTAATCACCTCTTCACCAATCCATCGTGATACCAAAAACTGGTAGCACCTTAAAAGTAATTTGAAGGACTATACACAAGAAAGATACGTATCGGAATGGAGAAGATGGATTGATTATATTCAAAATAAGTATCAGACAAGAAAATATCAAATAGCTTATGAATGAATGTTAAGTTTTAGAAGTGGAGTTAAGGTTTCAGGGGGGGATTTTATAGTCTAAGGATAGATAGGTTAATTTAGCTTATGATTGTTAACTGAAATACCCTGTATTTTGCTCTGGGAAGTCTGGGGGGGAGGGTGGGATGCGGGGAAGGGGTGTGGGGGTGGTGGGGGGGGAGGGAAAAGGGTGGGGGGAATATAGGGGGAAAAATCTTTTTTTCTGTAAAACTTTTCAATAAAATAAAAGTAATTTCTTTTCGATTCCCAATAAGATTTTATCTAACTCCTGTAGTGACCTACTGTATATATTCCCTCCTTTCCTTTGTCCCTTCTGACTCTTGATTGTATTTGGGCATACGCCTCCCAGTCTACCTTTTTGCCCTGTTTCGTAAGCTCCTCTCGGGTCTTCAACTCCCCTTGAGGGTCAAGCAAATCCTGATAAGTCAATGGTATTTCCTTATTATATAGTGTCGCATGCGTTACTGCCTCTAGTGGAGCAAACCAAATAGGAATAATTGAATAATACCTGTTCCTAACCCCTTCCCAAGATTCTAATAATATTCTCCGAAGGTAGTGTCTCTTAAAGTATCCACATTTCTTGCCCCTCTCACTCCATAGAAAGTGGTGCCAACCTTGACACAAATCGTAACCCTCCAATGTAAGAGTCCTCTTCCTGTTTAAAAGCATCCAGTCTCTGATCCAAGTTAAATTAGCCGCTTGGTAGTAAAACTCCCATTTTGGTAGACCGAATCCCCCTCTACATGGAGCCTCTTGGAGCATTTTAAGTTTTATCCGGGGCTTCTTCTTCTGCCACACAAATTTCCTCACATAAATATCTAGCAGTTTAAAAAAACCACTATCCAGTCTCGCGGGGGCAGTCTGAAATAAATAATTCCATTTCAGAAGTACATGGGTTTTAATCGTAGCTATCCTACCAAGTAAGGAGAGTTGCAGGTGCTCCTACTTTTCTAGGTCTGTCTTTGTTTGGGCTAACAACTTTGTGTAATTATCTGCCATAATAGACGTATTTTTAGAAGACATCCAAATACCCAAGTATTTTATTCTTTTAGTCACTTGAAGGCCCAATTCTCTCTCCAATTCACTCCAACGGTTTTGTGTCATATTCTTTATTATAATCTTCGTCTTGTCTTTGTTGATTCGGAGACCTGCGACTCTGCCATACTTCTCTATCTCTTGAAGCAAGTTTTTACCTGATTCTAATGGATCCTCTACGATCCCTTGCAGGGTCGTGCCGAGGATTTTGTTCAGTATCTGCACAATAAAATCACTCAGATTCGGGAAGACTTGGTCTCTGACTGGGTAGGTACAGACAGGATGATGGGTGCCAGTCTTGGGACTGCCATTTGGGAGGAGTTCGACCCTGTTGCTCCCGAGGACGTGGACAGGATACTGGGGCGGCTGAACACTACCACATGTTTATTGGACCCGTATCCCTCCTGGTTGGTGCTGGCCTCCCGGGAGGTTACGTGAGGCTGGCTCCAGGGGATTATCAACGCTTCCTTGAGTGAGGGTGTCTTGCCATACGCCTTGAAAGAGGCGGTGGTGAGGCCCCTCCTCAAGAAGCCTGCTCTGGATCCAGCTGTTTTGGCTAACTATCGTCTGGTCTCCAACCTTCCCTTTTTGGCGAAGGTTGTTGAAAGTGTGGTGGCGTGACAGCTTCCTGGGTACCTGGATGAAGCTGTCTATCTGGATCCGCTCCAGTCCGGCTTCAGGCCTGGGCAGAGCACGGAAACGGCATTGGTCGCATTGGTGGATGATCTCTGGAGGGCTCGGGATAGGGGTTGCTCCTCTATCCTGGTCCTGTTAGATCTCTCAGCAGCTTTTGATACCATCGACCATGGTATCCTGCTGCGCCGGTTGGAGGGGTTGGGAGTGGGGGGCACCGTTTTGCAGTGGTTCTCCTCCTATCTCTCTGACCGGTCACAGTTGGTGTTGGCAGGGGGGCAGAGGTCGACCCCGAGGTGCCTTGCTTGTGGGGTGCTGCAGGGGTCGGTCCTCTCGCCCCTTCTGTTCAACATTTATGTGAAGCCACTGGGCGAGATCATCCGTGGCTTTGGGGTGGAGTTCCATAAGTACACTGATGATACTCAGCTGTACATCTCCACCCCAGGCCATCCCAACGATGCCCTTGAAGTGATGTCCCGGTGCCTGGAGGCCGTGCGGACCTGGATGGGGAGTAACAGGCTTCGACTCAACCCTTCCAAGACTGAGTGGCTGTGGCTTCTGTTGTCCCGATATAGCCAGCTGGTGCCATCACTGGCTATTGGGGGTGAGTTATTGGCCCCCACGGATAGGGCTCGCAACTTTGGTGTCCTCCTGGATGCACGGCTGTCTTTAGAAGAGCATATGACGGCCGTGGCCAGGGGGGCTTTTTATCAGGTCCGCCTGATTCGCCAGTTGCGTCCCTTTCTGGATTGGGACTCCCTACGCACAGTCACTCAGGTGCTCGTCACTTCCCGCCTGGACTACTGCAATGCTCTCTACATGGGGCTCCCCTTGAGGAGCACCCGGAGGCTCCAACTGGTGCAGAATGCAGCCACGCGGGGGATTTTGGGAGCGAGGGGCCGCTCCCATGTGACACCTCTCCTGCGTGAGCTGCATTGGCTTCCGGTGGTCTTCCGGGTACGCTTCAAGGTGTTGGTTACCACCTTTAAAGCGCTCCATGGCATGGGACCTGGGTATTTGCGGGACCGCCTTCTGCCGCCGATAGCCTCCCACCGACCAGTACGCTCCCACAGAGAGGGACTCCTCAGGGTGCCGTCAGCCAGGCAATGTCGGCTGTCGACCCCCAGGGGGAGGGCCTTCTCTGTGGCAGCTCCTGCCCTCTGGAACGATTTGCCTCCGGAGATACGAAGGATATCGGATCTCCGGGTTTTTCGCTGTGCCCTAAAAACTTTTCTTTTCCATCAAGCAGGGCTGGTGTGAACCCCCCCTTTTTTTTTTTTTTAGCTTTTTAGCTTTTTAAATTGTCAAAGGGGTTTTAGTTTTCAATGTTTTAAATTTTTGGGCCACAGTTATTTCATTCTTTTAATAATTTTAAATTTTGTATTGATATGTGTTTTAGTTCTGGCTGTGCATTGCCCTGAGTCCACTTGGAGAAGGGCGGGATATAAATTGAATAAAATAAATAAATAAAAACCAAATCATCCACGAATGCCTGAGTTTTATATTCTTCAGATCTCACCTTCAGCCCCTTTATTTCCTGATTCTTCCTAATTTCCCATAGAAGAGGTTCTAGTTTTGTTTTATGTTTTATTTGTTTGTTTTATTTGATTTGTATACTGCCCTACTCCCGAAGAACTCAGGGCGGTGAACAGCCAGAAGATAAAAACACATTAGTACAAAAATTAAAACAGAATAAAACCGGATTAAATAATTTGGCTGAAGACCGATTTAAAACACCCCAATAAATTAAAACCAATTTAAAATTTGTATTTTAAAAGGAAAAAAGGGAAAAATTAGGCCAGGCCAGCCTGATAGAATAAAAAGGTTTTAAGAGCACGGCGGAAGGTGCGAAGATCCGGGATCCTCCGTATCTCCGGGGGGAGCTCATTCCAGATAGTAGGTGCCCCCACCGAGAAGGCTCTCCCTCTGGGAGCCGCCAGTCGATATTGTTTGGCCGACGGCACCCGGAGGAGCCCCTCTCTATGAGAGCGTACCGGCCGGTGGGAGGCTACTGGTGGCAGCATATAGTGTGAATATAAATAGAAGTGGGGACAGTGGGCATCCTTGTCTTGTGCCTTTTCCAATTTCAATACTACCTGTTTCTTCCCCATTAATTAAAGCTCTAGCTATTTGAGTTGAGTAAATCGATCTTATCGCCCATATATAATTGTCTCCAAATTCCATCTTATCTAACAAGGCAAACATAAATTTCCACCTAACCCTATCGAAGGCCTTCTGAGCATCTACAAAAATAAATGCTACTTCCTTATCCGAAAATGTCTCATAGTACTCCATTGCATCTATTATCGTCCTCACATTATCCCTTATTTGTCTATGTGGCAAGAACCCATTCTGGTCTCTATGTATGTAGTGGTTTAAAAATTTTTTCATTCTCCCTGCTAAAATTGAAGATTTTATAATCGGTATTCAAAAGGGATATAGGTCTGTAATTGTGGATCAGTGATGAATCTGTTTCTGCCTTGGGAATCAAGGAAATATATGCCTTCGTCCAGAAATTTGGGATCCGACCCTCCACGATGATTCCATTAAAGACTTCGGTCATATATTGTCCCACTATATCAAGAGTTTCCTTATAGAATTCCATAGGAATCCCATCTGTCCCCGGAGTTTTCCCTAATTTCTGCCTCCCAATTGCCTCTTCCACCTCCTTCTCTGAAATTTCCCTGTTAAGTATTTGTCTTACCTCTTCCGGCACTTTTGGGAGATCCAGCCCCTCTATATATTTCTTCATCTCTTGTTCTGACCCTTCCTCTCTCTTGTATAAATCCATAAAGAACTTCTGTACAATTCCCTTCATACCTTCCCGGTCAGTTACCCATCTTCCATTCGCATCCTTCAAACCACCTGTGAACTTGGAACAATTTTCTCAGATGAATGTGGGATGCCAGAATTGGGGATTGCTAGAGTGTGAGATGACTGAGTGTCCAATATTGTGTGGTGAGATGGAGGAAAGTGAAATTGTGGGGAAACGCCTGTTCCATGTGGAGCAAAGCCATAATTCTCTGCCTTCTGCCTGTGGGAGAACCAGAGGGATTTGTATGGTCACTGTGGATCTTAGACTGATCTTGGTCTGATCCATCAGAGTTTTCTTATCTCCTTAAAATGGAATTTTCAGAGGGATTCTATTCACAATTAGGAGCCATTCTGAAACCTAAACATTGATTCCCCCCCTTTTTTATGTTTTTTATTGAATTATAAACAAAAATATGAAGACAATACAAAGACAAACGAAATCCCACCACCTACATACCCACACCACATTCTACATATATGTTTTAGTCATCAACAGAATATATATTGTATTACTTTATAAATTAGTGAAGAAGTAGTAAATTCTTGGTTCAAGTGTTTTAAATTAAAGATAATCTTGCATCTTCCCTGTATTCGTCTCCTATTTTTAATTTTCCACCCTATTTCCTGTCATCTACATTTGTACTGATTTTCCTTTCCAGCCATTGGTACCATCAGTGCCACACAAGATAGTATTCACTTTCTTCCTTATCCTGGAGTTCCAGCATCAATCTATCCATTTCGGCACATTCTGTTATCTTTGGGATTATTTTATCTTTGGTTGGGAGTTGATCTGATTTCCAATTTTGAGCGAACAGTAATCGTGCTGCTGTCAGAATATGTATAATAAGATATTTTGTCTCTTTGGTGTATTGTGCTGTTATCATGCCAAATAAAAAGAATTCTGGAGTGTTTTCTACTTGTAGGTTTATTATTTCCTCAATAGTTTCCTTTATGTCTTGCCAGTATTGTTGGGCCTTCATACATTTCCACCAAGCATGGTAATATGTCCCCTTTTTTGTTTTACACTTCCAACAGAGTGAGGAGGCGTTCGGGTATATTTTGGCTAATCTGGCTGGTGCTAGGTGCCATCTGTAAAACATTTTGATAAGGTTCTCTTTATAGGATGTGGCTCTTGTCATTTTAATGTTTTGTTTCCACAATTTCTCCCAATTTTCCAATTGAATGTTGTGCCCTATGTCCCTAGCCCACCTTATCATGTTTTCTTTTACTGTTTCTTCTAATAATTTTTATCTAAGAAGATAGTTGTATATTTTGGTTATCATCTTTTGTTCTGCCCCTTGTAAAATCTTGTCCAATTCATTCAGGTTATTCGAGATTCCATATTGTTTTTTGTCTGCTATGTGTCTTGAGTGTATTTGGGTATAGGGACACCAATCGATATTTATGCCAGAATTTTGAAGTTGCTGTCTTGAGATGAGTTCGCCTTCCTGGTTTAATAGGTCTTGGTACCGCATCATCTTTCCTATTTTGAGAGTATTTGGATATATCAATGCCTCCATCGGGGACCACCATTTTGGTACTCTGGTATAATGATTTTTCTTAATTTCCTGCCAGGAAAGGAAAATGGCAGGTAAACATTGATTCCCAATTCATCAGCAATCTGTGTGGTTGGAGAGCAGAACTCCTTCCATGGGTACCTCTTCCTAGAAACCTAGAAGTCCCCCCTCCCCTATTCACCCCCTTCTCTGGATGAATGTTATGCAGCATTGAACTTTGTGATCTGGTCAGTGATGTGGCTGCCTTTAGACAGGATCCCTTCAAGGTCCCCATTCTATGGGCATTTTCTCCAGCCCTTCACAGACAAGACAAGCTTGGAAGAGGAGCAGAGAAAATGCTTTAGGTAGAAATTGTAGAGTGGAAAATTAAAGGGCCTGAAAACTGCTATTTTAATTCTCTGGTTGATGAAAGAAAAAAAATATAGTGGAAATGTCTTTACACATGTTATTAATTAATTAATTAATTAATTAATTTGGTGTAAAGTACACACCAAAATAAAAACAATCCCAAACTGAAATCCCAGACAGCTGTTCTGCTGAATTCTTTCTGCAAAAGAGTTTTATCAGGAAATCAAGAAAGAATGATATAAGAGGGATGAAGATTTTCCTCCTAAACTGACAGCCAGTCAAACATGGCATTTCACATCATTCCGGCATTCTCACGGAGATGATCAGGCAAGAAGGCTGGTGCTTGGTTCCCACAGCTTCCTCCTGACCTCTTTTCCTGCTGTCTCTCTCACACACAAACTTTTAGCTGTAGGAACAAGTGCCACAAATATTTTTTATAAGGTGTCATATTCAGTAGCTGTTGCTGAACAGCAAATTCCTCTGAATGACTTTTACAGAGTTCTCTTTAGCAAAATTTATTGAGCTGAAAAGAAAGAGAGTTACAAGAATTACAGTCATTCAACCATTTCTCTTTTGGAAACATGTAGATATTATTTTCTTTGACTCCTGAATACTATTTAAGAAGAAATAATTAATGTGTTCTTTCAAATAAAAGGACATTTTACAATCCCTTTAAATATCAGGGTGTTACGTCTCAGGTTTTTACATTTGTTCTGGCTATAAGCTGCTCCTTTGTGTTCAAGACCCCAGGCAGATTCCTGGCCAGGAAAGCCACCATGAAGCAGATGGCAGCCAGGAAGCCCATGTAGCTGAGGGTGACGTAGAACATGACAACGGCCCCTTCGTTGCATTGCAGGATGATCTCTCCAGGCTGGGAGTGGAGGTCAGAGTCAGGGAATGGGGGAGAAACTCCCAGCCAGGTGGAGCAGATGATAACTTGGGCAGCAGAAGAAGAAAGGATGATGGAGTTGGCCAAGCTCTTCCCCAACCATCTCTTCACTCAGTTTCCTGGTTTTGTGGCCAAGAAAGCCAGCACCACCGTGATGGTTTTGGCCAAGAGAGAAGAAATGGCAACTGAGAAGATGAGGCTGAAGACCATCTGTTGGAGAAGGCAGGTGGCTTTCCTTGGTTGACCAATGAAGAGAGAAGAAGACAAGAAGCAAAGCAGTAGGGAGACCAGGAGGATGTAGGAAAGGTCCCGGTTGTTGGCTTTGACAATGGGAATTTCTCGATATTTAATGAAGATGATTAAAACAAGGCCCATGGTTAGGAACAAGAGCAGGGCAAAAGAGACCAGGATGATACCCAGATGTTCTTCATAAGATAGGTAGGTTATAATTTTGGGGATACATTGGACTCTGGCCTCATTTGGATATTTATCATCCGGACACTTGGTGCATTTTTCTGTATCTAAGAAAGCAAAAAAGCAATATTTCTTTAATATTCTGTCCTTTTATCTTACAAGAAATACCTTCTTTGGATAACAGCTGATACTGCAGGCATTTACCAAGAAGTATTTCTTAACAATTTCATTGAACAGTCACTCCTTATAAATGGTATAGGGTCTCCTGCTTGAGCAGGGGGTAGGACTAAAAGACCTCTAAGGTTCCTTCCAGCTCTCTTCTGATTGATTTATCTACCTGACTGGCAGACTATTTGTGTAATGAGTTTCCCCCATAACTATCCACAGCACCACATTATGGACCAGTGACACCTTCTCGGTGATCCTCAAGGGGAGGATCCAATATACAGTCGATAGCAAGGTCTTTCAGAAGGTGGACCTAAAACAATTCATCAAGTTTAAAAGAACTTACATGTTCCTAGAAAGGTGAACTTAGCAGCACATATCCAAACTAAAAAGCAGAAGAGATGTTTCCTCTGCTGTTAGTAAAGCTTGCCCAGTCTGCCACCCCCTCCTCCCATCTCTTCCCAGCCCCTCCTTCAAAGTCTTTTTTATATACTTCCTTTTAGATAAGAAATTGTGCAGGTTAAAAATACAAAAAAAAAAACAGGTGAGCTTCAATCTGTCTTTTAACTTGCACTTTCATGAAAAGGTTCTGGATGGATCCACTTCCACAAAACCTCCCATTTTCCTCAGTGTGACCCACCTTCCTGAGTGGAAAAGTCCCCTCCGGACAAGGAACGCAGTCATAGCAGCAAACTGGCTCTCCTTCTCGAGCCCTCTTGACAAATCCAGGATGACAACTTTCTACACATTTGGACTGAGGCAGGGACTAAGCAGAAGAAAAGAAATGCCAGAGAAAAGATATTAGGACTCTCCGTCCATGGAAAATGGAGGGAGAAAAGGATGGAGACAAGTAGCCTCTGGTCTTCACTGAGGTAAATATGAAATCTCTGACTACTTCTAAACAGATGCAGGAGGTATATAACAACTGGCAGATTCTTCATTTAGTTCCTCACTTTTTTCTTTTGGAATTTAACATTACAATAAAGTACTTTCCTATTTAATAAAGTCTTGAGGGATGGAATTGATGATATATTCCTATTAAAATTGAGAATAAAGTTTACTGTAAAAATTTTAGGAAACTTTCATTCCATTCAATTTTTTAATCACTCTGGAGACTATAGGCTTTGCCCACTTGAAATGGGACCTCAGGTTTTGGAAAACAGAGAAAAGACACCAACATTTCTCCCTGTCACTGCGTTTTTGTATTTACCAGATGAGCTCATATTTTTGGATTTTCAGACTTTCCGTAGCTTGCCAAGTTTCTTATCAGTAAGCTAACTACGCATGTCCGCATTCCTTCACTTTCCTTCTACACTTTCTTTGTTCTCCTGCCAAGAGGTCCGGCCGCAGAGAGGTGGCCGGCAGGAACGTTGCCAAAATGTAACTAATTTAGATAGTGAGATGTTTTATTTTCTTTATAACAAATAAATGAGTTTTTCTTAGAAAAATATATCTTCGGGTTTATTTTCTTGCAAAAGTATGCTTCAAGGAAAAGCCTCAATTCATCCTCTAAATCAAGGTACGATTACCCAAAAGCAGAATGGGATTAATTAGCACCCTGACACTCCCACCTTATTGAGCAAATTTAGCTGTGAAAGAGCATCTTGTTTGATAGTAAGTCTCTGTCTTTGAAAATACGCCAGAGTGTCTCTCCTGGTATCCTCCTTGGGGAGAACCAAGAAGCCCCAAATGGCCAGATCTGCCATTATCTCTCCATTTTGGTCCAAGTACAGTTTTCTGTCATGTTGCATGTTGAAAATACCTAACTATATGTACATATTTAAAGTCATGTAAGGGTTAATCATCTATACATCAATTGTCCCACCCACTGACTCCTCCTTACCATTTGACTCCTCCTACTGTGTATATATTCTGATGTCCTAAACAGTTGCCTTGCCTTGCCTGATGATCTCCTGCAATAGAAACAAAGAAATAAATACTGTTTATGTTCTCATGACTTGCATCCTGATTATTGGGCCTATATAAAAGAAATAAAAGAAACAAGTTGGTAGCAGAGGATGGTTTAAAGGCCCAACCAATCCAAAAGATGCAAGAAACTCCAAAGCTAGATGAAGGAAAAAGAAGACCTGTTACCCGATCAATCAAAAAAAGAATGGCAGCTCAACTAACTCCTACAGAAAACACACTGAAAGAAAAGACAGAGAAAGAAGAGAAACTTTCCAGTAATGAGATACTGCCAGATACCAAAGAACAACAAATCATAAATGAAGATACCCCATCAGTCATCAAAAGGGAGGAAGATATGAAAAAGAAAATAATTAAAATGATAGAAGAAATCCTGAGCGATCCAAATCTGTTAGCGAAACTCCACAATCTCATAGAAAATCATGGAGCAGCGACAGATGAGGAGGAAGAGGAATCCAGCCAAGATGAAGAGAGTGAGGTAGGAGAACTAAATACTGACTGTATAACTGATGATGAAGCTGGCGAAAATTTCACGCCTTTTTCATGGTGGCCATCTTGCATGACTAATTCATTAAAGGTGGCCGACCAGCAGCCAATGGGATTTCAGGATTCGAATCCCAAGGCGGGAAACAGGGCCTACAAAAAAAACGCCCACCAAACAAGAAAAACAAATGATAAACCATTAAAAGATGATTTATCTGACCAGCCTTCCACACTAGAAATAAATAATGCCATGCAAGTGTTAACCAAGGCATTTGGAAAGAAATTAAAATTACCGGACCCACAGCCAGACAAACAGAAAAAATCCACTAAACCTACCTATAACAAACAACAAACTGAATTAAACTGCATAAAAGATGAAGTCACCACACGCAAAAAGATTTACAAGCCGCCACCCATCGAATCCAGCTGCCAGGCACACTCGAGAATCAAGCAAGAACCCAGAAATAAAAGATCATACTCACCGATCAGAAGACCTCACGCTGAGCAGTCAATGTACTCCGACAGCAATGATCCAGACCAGGCCCAGTTCTGCAGCCGAGCAGAGGAACAGAGCCACCGGACCCTCCCAGATGACTCCGATGACCAGCAGAGCAGCAGGAATGCCCCAGTGACTCAAACAGCCTCCCAGGCGACCATCGACTACTCGAGGCCTCCCAGAATCGATGCAGAGGAAAATCCTGAAGATTGGGGCCTTCTCCCGAGAGCCACGAGCACAGGATCCTTCATCAGCGACTGCTGGAGAAAAATACAATCTGAGCATGCTCAGAACGCCCCTGTAAGAAAAAATGCAGAAAACATAGACTCAAGTCAGTACAGATACGCCTCTAGCATTCCAACACCATATTGTGAGTTCACTAAAGACCTAAATCATGGACAGCGACAGACTGTAAGTAATTCTTCACACAACCCAGGGGCTTTACCAGCAGACTATGTCAAATTAAAGTCAGATGGATCAAATTTATTGGATTGGAGTCAACAGCTCCAAGTTATATACTTAAGAGAAAACATGTTATTTTTTATTAATGATCCACCCAGCAAACCCTGGACTTATGAACTGGACTGTTTACACCATAAAGCTTATTATATTCTCATTGCCACTATATCACCTAGCATTTACCCTAGCATTGAACACAACTTAACTGTTTCTGAAATATTTCAAAAATTGTTTAACATGTTTCATAGTAAGAGTGTTGCCACAACAACTAGGATTTCTAGGGAATTCCACTCTGCCAAGCTAAAAAGTGGAACGCCCATGAGTGAACATATTTTGAATTTAATTGCCACCAGAGCTGATCTCATTCAAAGAGGAGAAAATATTTCAGAGAGAAGTTTGAAGAGTATTATAATCAACTCATTAGATTCTAGCTGGGATAACTATATCACCCTGTTAGACAGTCTCAGTTTAGAGAACCTATCACTAGAAACACTTACTACCAAACTTATATCAGAAGATAATCTGAGAAAGGAACGTTCCATGAGCCACAGAGAAAGTAGAACTACAAAGAAGGTAGAGTTCCAAGGCAGAGGTAGATATACACCTGAATGTCACACATGCGGTTCAAGAAATCATTATATGAGAGACTGCCCAAGGTATGAAAGAAATAGGGACCAATCATATCGCAGAGAGAGGTCAGATAGAAGAGTTAACTTCACAGACAGACATTCACCTGATTATAGATACAAACATAGAGATTCATCCATCACTAAAGATAGAAAAAGTTACAGAGGCAATTATAAGGAAGATAGACATAGGTCATTATATGGACTAGGAGATAACAAGTTCACACCAACAGAATCAAGTAACACGTGGCTTATTGACTCTGGAGCCACTAATCATACCACCAACAATAAGGAACTTCTTAATGATTTCACAGAAAAGAATTACTATGTTAATGTGGCTAATCAAGATAAAGTCCTAGTGAGAGGAATAGGCAACACACACATCAAGGGCATAGGAAAAATAGAGGGGGTGTTGTTTATTCCAGAAATCCCACATAACATATTAGCTACTCTTAAATTAAGCAAAGAAAAGGAGATAGAAATTACATTCAAAAATGGAAAGGTGTATATGACTAAAAACAAAAGGGACATAGGAAATATTATTACCAAAGAAGGATTGACATACTTTCAACCAAAAGATGATGAAGGAACACACACAAACATACTGTCAGGAAATAAAAAATATAAGACAGATAATCATGAAGGTATTGAATCTGACATGAAATATAACCACATTAATGATGATGTTTCTACTGAAAAAATATCCAATGGTAAGCCAATGCATGATGAGTGCGCACATTTACTCCATAGAAAGTTGGGACATGCCAGTTTCCCTGTTATTCAAAAAATGTTAGAATGTTCTGATGATGTAAAAGTAAAGAATTGCAAAAATTATTTAGAATGTTCCATGTGCAAATCTTCAAAACTCAAAAACAAACCCAGACCAAGAAAAGCCACACGCACCACACACTCAATCTTCCAATTGGTACATATGGACCTAGTTGGTCCCATGACACCATCAATTAAATATAGAAAAAGATACTTCCTCACCATAGTTAATGATTTCAGTAGATATGGTTTCGTATATACGCTCAATCACAAAAACGAAGTTTTTAAAAAGTTTAAAGAATTCCACAAAAGAGTAGAGACCCAACATAATATAAAAATTAAGCAAATAATGACTGATAGGGGATCAGAATTCTTGTCAAAGGAATTCTCTAATTGGCTAAGAATGCAAGGAATACTTCATTTCAAAACTTCTTTTTCTGCATTCCAGAATGGAGTTGTAGAACGCAAAAATGGTTTGTTACAAACCATGGTTAGATGTGTGTTAGATGATGCTGGACTAGGAAAAAATTTCTGGGCCGAAGCACTTACGTATTCAAATTATACCATAAATAGGCTATGGTCTAGTGTAATTGAGAAAACACCTTACGAAGTCATGTATGGCAGAAAACCAAAAATTGGCCATCTACATATATTTGGTGTCACTGCTGATGTGTATGTTCCAAAACAATTAAGACACAAAGGGGAAAAGGTATCAAAAAGATTAAAATTCATGGGATACGAATCAGGGACCAAAGGATATCGATTTATAGACAAAAACAATAAATTCATAATATCTAGAACGGCTGTATTCCACGAGCATGCAAATTGGTCTAAAATACATTTAAATGAGTTGTACCCTAAAGTTGAAAACTCAATAGATAATCTTAATAAACACATACCATATGAAACCGAACCCAAAACACGACAAATTGACATACACAGACACCAAGAGGAGAAGGTCAAGTGGGAACAAGCAATGAAAAAGGAAATGGATAGCTTAAAGGAGTTAAATGTATACACACACGCAAAACCACCTGTGGGTAAAACTCCCATAGGGACAAAATGATTATTCAAAATTAAGGAACTAGAAAATAATGAACTCTTATACAAAGCTAGACTTGTGGCCCAAGGTTTTGCACAACGGTTCCCAGATGACTATGTGGATACGTACTCTCCCACTGTAAGGTCAGAGAGTGTTAAAAGCGCACTAACAATAGCATCCATTTTAAATTTAGATGTGTACCAGTTTGATGTACAAACTGCTTATTTACATGCTGACCTTGACAAAGAAATATATGTGAAGGCACCCCCGGGAAATAATACACAAAAGAGAGAAACTTGGTTATTAAACAAAAGTTTATACGGATTAAAGCAATCTGGGAAAAGATGGTATGAGTGTTTGGCAAAGATACTTAAAGAAATGGGCTTCTCAGCCACATCCGCTGACTTATGTTTTTTTATCAAAAAAAGGAGAAAATTCCATTGAATATGTACTCATATATGTTGACAACATTCTATACTTTGGACAACAAAAACATGAGTGTGATGAATTCGCTGAAAAATTGGGCAAACATTTTACATTGAAAACCTTGGGGAAGGTAAACAAATATTTGGGTGTTCAAATTGACAAGACCAAAGGAGGATTCAAATTATCTCAAAAAGAAAAAATAATAGAGCTCTTACAAAAATGCAATATGATTGACTCAAAACCATGTGAGTCTCCCATGCAAACTGATTTTATAAAGAATATGAATAACGAAGGTGATTCATTTAAAGACAATACCTTGTACAGATCAGTCATTGGGTCGTTACTATATATTTCTAATTGGACTAGGCCTGATATCACTCTCTCTGTTAACCTTCTGTCCAGACATGTAAGTAATCCTAATACATACTGTATCATTGGGAAGGGGTAAAAAGAGTTCTTAGATATCTAAAATTCACCACTGATGTTTGTTTATACTTAGAACCTGTACATTCAGAAAAACCTATTCTGGGCTTCCGGTCTGGCTTCCGTCACCGCCAGACGGTCCTTTGAGACCGCCAGCCCCGTCGCCCGTAAAGAGCCGCCTTTACACCTGAAAGGTGGCTCGAAAAACTCCGATTCCATAAGGAAACGTGAGACAGAGCTGGCGAGGGCAGGTAGAGCTCTCTGCGAAGTCCCCAGAGTTCTTTTTTACCTCTGGGAAGGAAGCAGGATGAGGCTCCCTATTCTCCTTGCCGCTGCTCCGGGCTTCGGGCGAACTCTGCGCTTTGCAGAGCCAGGCGATGGGACCAGACCAATCAACGAAAACTAACAGACTTTTTGAATAAGAAGGATGAAATCTGGACCTGGGACCCTAAATTGCAAGTATCTCTAACAACCCTAAGACTGACTTTAAAAGCAAAGAAGAGTGGAAGGGGGGAAAAAAGAAAGTTTAAAATGGCGACTGGCTGAGGCTTGAGAAGAGCTGAAAGCGAAAGTCCTTCCGATTGACTAGTTTAATATGTTACAAAGTAACTGAGATAACAGTGCTGGCTAGAAGTGAAGAGAAAAATTCTTATTTCATGCTTCTTCCTTCTTAGAGACTTGATATTGATATTGCTTGGAGAGAAGTCTTCTTCTTTAAAGGGGAAAAAAGAAAAAAAAATCTGCTTGCGTGGCAGGATGGCATTAAAACTCACAAAGCCAGACAACAAAGCTGTTGGGGGGGGGGACTCCCCCATTCACAAACCACATGAACAAGTTTTGAGTTTGCAGATGCAGAGGAATGGCTTTAAAGATCTAATGCAATTTGTATTGGAGGAGATGGCAAGACATGATGAGATTGTGAACCAGAATCTTGAAAAATTTAGACAGGAAATTAAAGAGTTGGTTCAGCAAAAGTAAGATAAATTCAAGCAACATATGATAAGTTTCTTAGATGCAATGATAAAGATGGATAAAAAGTTTAATTCAGAAATAGAGTCTAATATGAAGGAAGTTGATTACAAGATTCATAATTTGGATAATAAAATACAAAGAATTGAAAATGATTTAACAATGATTCAAGAAAATAGCTCAGAAGTAGAGCCAAAAATAAAGGAAGCTGACTACAAGACTTACAATGCAGATAATATAAAACAAAGGATTGAAAATGAAGTCATAATGATGCAATTCAGATTTATGGAATTTGCGGTCAGAATTAGGGGAATACAGGAAGATAAAAGAGAAGATTTGAGAAAGATGTCTGCTGAAGTTCTGGCTGGGATTTTAAAGGTTAGTCCTGAAGAGGTATCCTGCAAGATTGATAAGGCCTACAGAGTTAATTCTTGGGTGGCAAAGCAAAGGCAGCTGCCTAGAGATGTGGTGATCTACTTTACTGATAAAGAAATAAGAAATGATATAGTGCAAAAGTCTTTTAACTCCACTCCTGAAATGCATGGAAGGAAGATTTGGATATTTAAAGAGCTACCGCCCAAGATGTTAAAAGATAGAAAGGATTTTGGATTTTTGGTGACTGAGCTAAAGAAACAAAACATCCCATTTAGGTGGGATGTTCCAGTTGGTATAATATTGAGATATCAAGGAGAAAGATATCAACTAAATACTGTTGAAAAAGCGGAAGAATTTTACTATAAGGTTTTTAAAATGGGTTCAACATCTCCATGTATAACACACGAGGGGAATAAAGAAAAGCAAAATCAACAAGAGATTGAAATTCAGGCTAAGCAGATGGTGGTGGAGGTAACGGAAAAACAACAAGCTACAGAGGCCTTTGTGGACGAGCCGCTTCTGGATTCTCCTTCAGAGGTTATAGTTGGATTACCTATAAATACAAGAGAGGCGGCTTTGGATTCTAATGTGATGACTTATCAAGCTACAGACCAGCATGGAAATCAAACAGTTGATATACAACTTATAGAAAGGAAACCAGGATGGAGATCTAAGCCACAAAAAGTTAAGAAAAGAAGAAGCAGGTCCTACAAAAATAAATTTTTTTAGACTAAACAACAGTGTAATGCCAGTTACTTAAGAGATGATTGAATATATGAAAATACAGTTGAGGCAAAGTATTGGTTTATATTATCTTGAGGAGAGTGACAGATCTCTGCAGTGCTGTACTTTTGGGATGTGGAAGATGGCCTTAAATTGAGTGGATTGGAACTTTCTATTTTGGACTCTTTGACAAATGGATTACGTTTATGCTGAGCTACAAGGCAAGAGAATTATGGGATTGGGGCATGCAGAAGATCTGGTTGTTACCCTAACACGGTGGTTGGAATGAATAATCTAGATGAAAGATATTATAAAAGACACTATATGGAATACAAATATAAAGTCACTCGGGTGGTTTTTTGCTCTACGAAAATACTTACTATTGATGGGGGCAGATGGTAATTGAAGATACTGAACATACTGTTGGAATTAGAATTTGATGTTACCCTAACATGGGTGATGAAATTAACAATCCAGTTGAAAGACATCACAGAAGATATTATATGGATTACAAGTTTAAAGTCATTTGAGAATTTTATTTATATATGGAAATATTTTTTAGTGGTGTGGGCAGAAGAACAAAGATATCGAAAATATTATGTATGGTAGACCTGTAGGAAAGTGGGTGGAGATAGGTTAGCTTACTGATTGTTTAGTTTAGGAAAAGGGATGTTATGCTATATTAATATACATAAAAGATTTGAATTAAGAGATATATGTATGGGGGAGGAGGAAATGGATAGATTATGAGCTGAAATTGCCAAATTAGGATTTGTTATATAATTTTACAGCTGAATGTTGCTTTGAAATGTATAGTATAAGGGGATATAATAATATTGTTAGAAAGAAAGGGTCAGCATATGGGGGGTGGAGCAAAAAGGATGGTAAAGTATTATATAATCTGTTATTAATTTGGGTTTTATTCTGGAGAAGCCACAGGGGGAGGGGAGGGTGAGGGGGGGTTAGGGAGGAGGGGGGGGAAGGGGGAAAATCTGTATTTGAAAAACTTTTTCAATAAAAATAAAATAAAAAAAAACCTATTCTGTCTTGCTATGCTGATGCGGATTGGGTCGGAGATTCAAAAAGTAGAAAAATCACATCTGGTTATGTCTTCCTTATAAACAATTGTCCCGTTTACTGGTACACCGGTAAACAAAATTTAATTGCAACCTCTACAGCTGAAGCTGAATATATTTGTCTATCGAAAGCGACCAATAATTTAACATGGTTTAACGACCTACTCTCTAACATCTGGTCTGAACCCTATTATCCCATAACCATCCATGAGGACAATAAAGCAGCCATAGAAATTTCAACTTCTGAAGCAATAGGTCAAAGGTCGCGCCATATAGATATAAAATATAAACATGTCAGACAGCTATCTAATATGGGATTCATTAAGGCTATTCATTGTGATACGAGTGAACAAGTTGCAGACATTTTGACAAAACCTTTACCAATTAAACAACATGCTTATCTAACTTCGAAATTGAATATATGTATATAAATTGTAATATTGATAACCGTTAGATATTTTAGAGGGGGATTTGTTGCATGTTGAAAATACCTAACTATATGTACATATTTAAAGTCATGTAAGGGTTAATCATCTATACATCAGTTGTCCCACCCACTGACTCCTCCTTACCACTTGACTCCTCCTACTGTGTATATATTCTGATGTCCTAAACAGTTGCCTTGCCTTGCCTGATGATCTCCTGCAATAGAAACAAAGAAATAAATAAATACTGTTTATGTTCTCATGACTTGCATCCTGATTATTGGGCCTATATAAAAGAAATAAAAGAAACATGTCAGAAATATTGCAAAATTCATTCTTCTTCAGAAAGGGATGAAACTAGAATGGGAACATCCGGGAATTAGAAAAACAGGAAATGTTGTTTCTTACTCCACATTGAATCTTTCTTCTACAATTGTCTAATCTCCAAATATGGTTAAATAGGATACAAATACTGCTATTATCTTCATAAGGGAATGAAAAAGTTTGAGAAAGATTTGTCAATCATATACTGACAAAATATAGAGAAAATATAATTGACATAATTGGTCAATTAAGGGAACATTCTAGAGCAGATGACAAATAAAATGAACAGAGAAAAAAAACATGACTCATAAACTCTTTGAAAAAAAAAGAGGTTGTTTCCCAGAAAGCATGGGTTTATCAAGAAGAAAGTTGTCAGGCTAATCTTCTCCCTGGTCATCCTGATGGAAAACACCTCCAGATGTGCTAATTCTACGTTTTTAACCCTTTTTAATCATTCCTATGAAACCTGAAGGTGATGGATAACAATTTGCCATTGGTCATCAATTTTTCTATGTTGTCATTAATATGGTAATTAATACCATATTAATATAAAGTCTTTCAATTTACAAGCCTTATTTGAAACTTCATTTAAAAAGTTTGATAAAATAACAATGGTTTTAAATCAGCTTAAAGGCGATAATCAGAAGAAAGCAACAATTGTTGAATCGGATGGATTGGATGGATGGACTGGAATTTAATTTGCTGCTGGCATCCCTGAAGGAGGAGTCTGGTTTGAAGGCAGGCTGCTTGGAGATGGCTGGAGAGGCCATGGACCCTGAAGACTCAAAGTGGACAGAACAGATGACTGATGAAATGGATTCTTTCAAGAAGATTGAGGGAGATTGGGGAATGGACTTATATTTAATTGGAAAACACATCTTAAGAGTCATTGTGTTTCAATTTACAGGAGGTCCTATGACTTTGGGGAATGGAAAGTAGTTGTTGGGAAAGATCCTAATTAAAATTTTAAGGAAATGTATTATTATTAAGAATCAAACAAAGACGTTTAACCCTGGACAGATTCTGGATGGATCAGAGGTAATGATTGTGGTGGTCTGTGGTAGATAAGAAGCCCCTGTAAATTTTCTTTGAGTGAAATATAATAGCAGATAACAGACAATTTTGAAGTTTTGAAATTTAACTTTATTGTTGGATTGCCTGTTAACTACGTTTTTTATATAAAGCACATAGATAACAAGTCAAGTAGTTGCAAATAGATGTGTAGTTTATAACTGTGGGCCTATTTTGCAAGGGGGAGAAACTATTATTGTTGTATTGTATTTAACTGGGGGGATAATATGCACGTTTTTGTCTGTTTTTAATGTACAATTTTTTAAAAATGTCTTGTCTAGTTTTGTTTTGTCTTTATAATAGTTTTATTTTCCAAAACTTGTATTTTACCTTTTTCAATAAAATAAAATTTAATAAGAGGAATATCAAGTTTCCAGAAACAATATTTATGATTAGCACAGAGAGAAGGGTGCATGAGTAAAAAGCAGTAGATATCTGATTTTTAGCAACTAGGATTTGGCTAACAATAGAGTCTCATATAAGAACATTAATGATGGGCTGGAAGAAAGATGAGGGATACCAAACTTGATATGGATGTTTGTGGAAATGATCTCAAAATCGTAGTGAACTAGAAACAGAATCTGAGTCAGCAGGGAGATGCTCATGGAAAGAAGGAAAATGCAGCCATAAGAATCTCAGGAAATGAACGTTCTGGTTTGGGGAGACCCCAACTCAGGGACCAGGTCCCCTTGCAGCAGTGGTGGGATTCAACCAATTTAGAAATGACTTCCATGCATGTGCGGCTTCTGCCACGTGGTGAGGCCCAACCAAGCAGCCTTTTGGGGCTGCTCCCCTCCATCTGTGCTTTCTGGGGCAGCGGCTGCTTCTCTCCGCTGCTGCTCTTGCTGGGAGAGAGAGTGTCTTGTGCAATTTAGCAGCTGTGAGCCGCTGCTTTCCTCTAAATCCCATCTGGAAACCGCTGCGGCAGAGAGAAGCAGCAGCCGTGTTTTTTTTTTAAGAAAAGGGTTTTTTTTTTTAAACACACATCAATATCATCAATATCATTGCATTGACAGTGTGTCATCTGAATGCCATTCATTTTGGTACAAAACCAATATTAATACAAATAACAGTCACTTCATTAGTCAAACTTACATGGTCTAGTGTTATTATACATATTGATATCTGTTAGGTGTTTTGTGCCAGCCATGGCAGTCTCTTCAAAGGCCACCAGATGGGGGCAAAGAGACACCTTTGATACCACTGGTGGGTCAAGGGGCTCCGGCCCCTGCAGCCCCATTGGGGAAAGTTAATGGCCCTCCGGCCCCCTCACACACCTTGTAAGGGAGGGGCCAGAGGCCCCTATAAGAACCCCTGCACAGGGGCTGCTCCCCCCCTTTTTGCCCTTTTGCTTTTACCCTTTTGCCTATTTTTCCCTGCTCTTGTTCTAGTCTCCTATGGGACTGACCCATGGGCTCAATCCAGGCATGGATGCCTCCATGCCTGGGACCTTATTTTACTCCACTTTTACTTCTAAATAAAGACTTAATTTGATTGCATCCTTGCGTGCTGACCTTTTCTTGGAAGCGCCCTCAATGAACCATCATTCTTCGTGAGATCCCTCACAAAGTGGTAGCCGAGGATGGTTTGAGGCAACGCTTACAAGCCAGCAGAAGCAAGATGTCAGGAGGTTCCAGCAAGAACCCCCAAGAGATGGATGGCAGGACTTCTCCAGTTATGACCAGGAGTCTCCAAGCAAGGTTGGCAGCCCTGCATTCAGTCCCTGATGCGAGCTTCAATCCAGAGGAGGGTACAGATGATCTCTATGCCCCCAGAGGACCCAGCGGAATGCAAGGGACCCCTTTGCGTGCTTCCTTGCAGCTGCAAGCCACAGAGGAAGGCATGGAAGACCAGCAGTCCACCCAGGACTGCCAGGACACCGGGGAGAAGGCCAGGGACCCGGCCACCCCCAGCGTAGACCAGCTCACTGGTGAGGAATGCAGAGAGCTGCTATGAATACTCCTAGCAACCCGAGGGACGCCAGGAGCCCAGCCACGTGGGACACCAGCGCAGGGGGCCTCTGGACACCGGGTAAGTCCTTCCCCAGCGCCCAGGAGGCTCCTCAACATGGCGAGGGCCACCCTGGGGGCCCCCGGGGCCCCGGAGCTTTTGGCAGGAAAATTCCCGCCAAATCGTGACCTGCAGCTTCCGGGCCCAACCGGAAGCAACATGGCGGCCCTCAGGCCACCTACTCCAGCGAGGCTTGGTAGGCCTCAGCTAGGCCACGAGGCCCAGCAACGGATGGCAGCCAGCCAAAGCAGCATGCAAACTGCTCGGGCCCCCCCACAGGCAAGCCTCAAAGTCTGCCCAGCCGCTCCTGCTGCAGCAGGCATCAGGGCTGCAATCCAAGTCCTGGTCGCAGCCCTGGAGGCCACAATGACCGTGGCCTCAACCTCGGGGTCAGCCAGCCTCCCTCAACACCCCTAGGGGACCAGTGGGGGGGGCATCCAGTCCGGAGCCCCCCAGCCAGGACCCAGGCCTCCAGAGAGGCCCAGAAGAACCCCTGGGGGCTCCAGCCTTCCCAACACCTCCACCGAGGCAACGGAGTACTCACCTCGATGACTTCAGGAGGCCTCCAGCTGAGCCTCCCACTTCCCAAGATGGATGCCTCCTCCGGAGTCTTCAGGACCAGCAGTGGGCCCCTCCAGGCGATCCTCAGCATTTTCGGGCTTTTCTGGCCGCATCCTGCAGCCTTCGCCCCCTGGTAAGTGTTCCAGTACCAGGGGGGCTTCCAGAAGACTCTTCAGAGCTCCACAGGCCTGGGCCCAGGCCTGGCTCTGAAGCACAGAGGGAGAGGTCAGCCCCCATCGGCTCCTGGGCTGGAATGAGATCTGGGCATGCTCAGCAGTTCGCACATGCTCAGTTCGCTCCACCTGAAAAAGAAAAGAATAATTAGAGAAAAATACCTACACCGGCCAGCAGAGGGATCCCTCTCCTATTTACTTCAATGGAACCAAAGCAAAGATACCTTGGACAGCAAGTGGGATCAGCATTTTCTGCCCCAGCTGTGTCTGTTCTCCCAAATAATTTTCAGAAATTACATCTGGCAGGGGAAAATTTTGATATATGGAATAAAGAGATTCAGGTATGTCTCTTAAAAGAGGGGACCCTAGAAATGGTTTTAGACCCCCCATCTTTCCCTTGGGGACCTCAAGAAGAGTGGTACCACAGGAGAGCCTATACCACTCTACTGAGCTCACTGGATGCTAAATTGTACCCTAGCATTCCAGATGGGCTCACAGCTGGTGAAATTTGGGGGTTGTTATATAGCTTATTTAATAGTGATAGCTTGGGCTCCACCACAAGACTCACAACGGAGTTCTATAACACCAAGCTAAAATTTGGGGCTAGCATGGCTGAGCACCTGGGAAAGTTGAAGGCACTCAGGGCAGAACTGGTGCTCAGGTACTACCCCGTGACTGAGGCCAACATGATCGCTGTCATTCTGGCATCCCTGGACAAAAGTTGGGGCAATTTTATTGTCTCACTAGAGGGAACCAGAAAGGAAGCCATGACTCTGTCCTACCTCACAGGGAGGCTCAATATGGAAGACAGGAGGCGTAGAGATGCGGGAGAGTACACCAGGGCCACAACTCATCGCATCAACAGAAGGCACCAGAGTTCAGAGCAGGTTAATTGTCAAGTATTTGCAAGCCATTGGCACATGTATCATACAGACATTAGTGGAGGCAGAAAGTGCCCCCACCCCTATGTGGAGAGGAGGGGCTTACACTGAGTATAAAACCCCCTCTAACCTTTCCACCATGCTATCTTTTACGTTTGTTCTCCATGAGACATGATCTTTGATAAGGGTAGTCACACACGCTGTGTGCCCCCTATCCTAATGAATATTAAGATAGCCTTTGTATATAGTTAATATGTTTTGTTATATGAATAAATACATTTATCACATTTATTCATGCATCTGCCTTTGGACTCTTCTATGCTCCTGGGTGTTTCTACGATCCCAATTTCCACAGAATGGTAGCAGAGGGAATGGTAGCAGAACTCCACTCCAGGAGCTGTTGAAAAGGCGAGATGCCCTCCAAAATAACCTGTGAGAGAAGCTCCCCTGTTGTGACCAGAGGCCTTCAACGGAAGAGAACTTCACAGCAGCCCCAGTCTGAATCACCGATGGAAAACATTGAAGGGGGTTTCCATCCAGCTACACCCTGACAGCCAGAGGCCACCCAGATGCAGCAAGAGATCCCAGGGGCCGAGCCAGGCAATGTTGGAGAAGGCTTCTTCAGCACTGACGAAGAGGGGGCAGAAGGACCAGATGAAAGCCTGGACGGGCAAGTGGCTGAGATGTCAGAAGAGGAGTGCCGAGCAGCGCTCGCCTGCCTCCTGAAGAGAAGGGCAGCAGCCAGAAAGAGGCCTGAGGAGGCAGCACCAGAGATGCCTGCCATCCCAGTAAGTACTCCCCTGCCTGATCTCTCCAAGATGGCGCCTGCCGCCAGAGAGACTCCCCCCCACCCAGTTTCCCGCCAAACAAAATGGCCACCAGGCCACTTCCGGAGGCAACTTCCTCCAAGATGGCTGCTCCCCTGGGCACTTTGCAAGAACCACGAGCCAGGCCATCCCCAGCTCCACAGCCCAGGCCTACAACGCCAGCCAGTCAGTTCAGCATTCCAGCGGCCCAGAGGACCACTCCGAACCCACAAGCCCCTTGCCAGGCCCCGCCTGCCAAGGCAAACATCAAAGAGGCCATAGAGGCCCTGGTCGCTGCCCTGGAACTTATGGAGCAACCACCCACCGGCCGCCCTGAGGTCCCAGACCCAGCTGCCCACTTAAGGAGGGCCCCAAATCCAACCTCCCACCCCCGGAGGAACCCAGATGGACCTGCAGCCTCCCACCCCCCACTACAGAGGCGCTCACCATTCACTGAATGCTCCACGGAGGCCCAGGCTGAGGCCTCCGCACCTTTCCGGTCCTGCTGGGATGATCCAGAGCTGCAATCTTGCTCCTCTGATGGAGAAGAGGAGATCCAGAGACATTTCCAGGCCTATCCAGCCCATGGACCTCATCTGATGGGCCTCCAGTCTCCAGAAAGATCTCCAGGCCTTCTTCCCACTCCTCCAAGGTTTCCCCGCCACACCGCTGATGTCCGGGCCTATGCTGAAGCTCCAGCCAGACTTGACTTCAGAGCTCAGAGAGGGAGATCGGAGCTCCAACAAGAAAAGGCTTTGGAGCATGCTCCATTTCCTGCACGTGCCCAGTTGCTTCAAACTACAGAAGGACTACAAAAAGGAGCCAGACCTAAGCAATCGATCCCAGGCTTAGGGATCCCAATGCCATTCACAACAGGCTCTTTTCAGCCATTTGAACAACTCCCCATGCAGTTTAATGGCAATAATTTTGTAACTTTGCCAAATAATTTTGAAAAATTACATTTAAGTGGTCAGAATTTTAAAAAATGGTGTAAAGAGATTCAGATAATTCTCTTAAGAGAAAATACTCTGGACATGATCAAAAGACCACCCCCTTTACCTTGGAGCCCTGAAATTGAGTTCCTGCATAAAAGAGCTTACACAACCCTGTTAAGTTCTATAGACACAGCTCTGTATGCCAGTCTTTCAGATGGCCTCACAGCTCAGGAAGTTTGAACTGCCCTATATAATTTGTTCCATAGTGACAATATGGCTGCAACCAGCAGATTGTCAAGAATTTTCCACAACTATAAACTCAAACCTGGTGTCAAAATGGGGGAACATTTGGCAACGCTTAAAGCCATGAGGGATGAGTTTATACAGAGGGGGGAGCCTGTTTCTGAATCCACTTTAATTAGTGTGATGTTGAACTCCCTAGACAAATCCTGGAGTCCCTTTATTATTTCTCTAGAAGGGGTTTCTAGGGAACAAAGAAATATAGAATACTTTTCTGGCCGCTTTATTGAGGAAGATTTAAGGTGCAGAGATGAGGAACAACAAGAAATGAAGGAGGCATATCACAGGCCTAGGCCTCAGAGGAGGCGCCAGGACACAAGTGAAAGGATTAATACCCTTCCCACCTGCTTTGACTGTGGCATACAAGGTCACTTTAAAAGGGAGTGCCCTCGCTCTAGGGCCAACACGGCTGGACTTAAGCACAATAAAAATAAAAGAGGCCGTGGAAGAGGGGGAGGTGGTCATAAAGGATACCAATTCTGTAGTGTCACTAGTGACAATCACACCTCCCAGGTAAAGGATGCTGAGGGGCTGTGGCTTCTTGATTCAGGTGCATCAACGCATATAGCCAACACGAAGCAACGATTTAAGGTTTTACACCCGCTCAAGTCCTCAGTAAAAGTTGCCACTGGGGACAAGGCAGAGGTAACTGGGGAAGGCGTGATCAATGTGCCTGGTATAGGAGATGTCACAGAGGCACTGTATGTTCCCTCAATCAAGAACAACCTTTTAAGCATCTTAAAATTGACTGAGGACAAAAATGTTAAACTGGTTTTTGAGAAGGGTGGAGGTTATGTTTTCAAAAGTGGGGGTGTTGTTGGCGATATTGTAAAAATCAACAATTTGCCTTATTTTTCCCCAAAAACAAAGGTCAAAAGGCACAAGAAACCTAACAAGAGGGCTCAGGGAGCTAACGCCCAGATAGAGCAGAAAGCTTCTGTGCCAGCCCCCAGGTTGTCCAAACTCAAGGACCCTGGACCTAAAACCAATGAAGCTTTTAAACCAGCTCCTAGGACATCCAAAGCCATTAAGGCTGAGCCCATTAAGGTCACAACTCCTCAGCCAACCCTGAGGAACTCTAAGGTGACCATTAATCCAGTGCCTACTCTCATTACTGAACAGACCAAGGCTTGTAATGGTAAGATACATAAGGTTGACAAAGTATGCATGGGTAAACCTTTACATTTGGATTGTGCTCATATATTACACCGCAGGCTCGGCCATGCCAGCTTCCCGGTTATTAAGAAAATGCAAGATTTTTCTGATGGGCTTAAGATAAAGAATTGTAATACCTATTTGGAATGTGCCATCTGTAAGGCAGCAAAATCTAAAACTGCTGCTATACCTAAGGTCTCTTCCCGTCGTGCAAGGTACCCTTATCAGCTGGTACACATGGATTTGGTTGGTCCTTTTAGACCCTCCCTTGGTAGGGGGCGTTATTTTTTAACGGTAGTAGATGATTACTCTCGTTATGGCCATGTATTTATTTTAAAGGACAAAACTGAAGTCTTTACCAACTTCAAATATCTTTACAACCAGATCCAAACGCAACACAAGGTGTGTATCGCTCAGGTGCAGAGTGATAGGGGGACTGAGTTTACATCCAAGATTTTTGAAAAGTGGATGAAGGAGAGAGGTATCCTCCATTTTAAATCATCCCCTCGAACTCCGTCCGAGAATGGCATTGTAGAAAGGAGAAATGGCGTGCTGCATGGTGTGCTGCAGAATGTCATGAACTGCCTACTTGCAGATGCTGACATGAGCCAAGTTTTTTGGGCAGAAGCGGTCAAAATAGCTAATTATCTAGTCAACAGGACGTGGAGTAGTGCCATTAACCAAACCCCATACTTCCTGGTCCATGGAAGGAAACCTAGCCTCTCACACCTGAGAATTTTTGGTTCCTATGCCTGGGTCCATATTCCCAAGCACCTCAGAAGAAAGGGGGGCAAAGCATCAAGGAGGCTCAGATTTATAGGTTATGCAACCGGCAGCAAGGCCTCTAGGTTTGTAGACAAAAATAACCTTGTCATTGTCTCTAGATCAGCTTCCTTTGAGGAGGGGTCAAATTGGTCAAAAATTCATTCCAATGAACCTGGTTATTCCCCTATTAGAAGCGACACTGAACAACCAGCACCACCTGAAGAGGATGAACCAACAAACTCCAAACAACTGACCAGCGAAGATCCGGATGGTGATGAATCCCTACCTGACTCTGACGATTCAGACAAGGAATCCCTGGGTGACTTCAGACCTCCTGCCTCACCTAAACGACCATATCTTCGCAGCGTCTGGGACAGAGGCCCGCCCCATTTTGATTGGAAAGATACCTCCGGCAGCTCCAATTCTGACACCGATGCTCCGGATGACAATGATGATGTACTCAGCAGCGGAGCTTCTTGGTCTGCGAGACTCCCCCCTCTCGCAGGCTTGGCCCTCCATTCTATCGAGGGCCTACCTCGATGACGGGCTCTGGAGTCCCGAGAGGTGGCATGCCGCAAAGAGGGGGCTGCGGGGTTTTTTAAAATTGTCCTTGTTTAAACTTTTAAGGGGTTCTGGGAGGGGGGAGGGGGGTGGGATTGGAATTAGGGTTGTGGGTTTGGGGGATAACCCACTAGGGGGAGAGTCGGGCTTGGCCAGGACGTTCGGCGGGGGTGGTGGGTGATCCGGAGGGGGTCGAGCTGGTCCAGACTGTGTTTTTACCATCGGTACTGTGTGTGGGAGAGGTAGATATGGCGGGAGCAGGGGGCCATATCATGTTAAGGGAGCACGCACCCGCTGTCTTCAAGTGGTAGAGTGCTCCGGCCCCCAAGGCTCCACCCGTTCTCCAGGTAGTACAGACCTTCAGGGCCCGGGCCTTCGCCTGATGTTGTGCAACGCCAGGTCTGTAGTAAATAAAGCCCCCCTCATCTGTGATCTTGTTTACGAGGGGGGAGCGGACCTGGCGGGTATTACGGAGACCTGGTTGGGCCCAGAGGGAGGGGTCCCTCTGGTAGAAATGTGCCCACCAGGTTTCCACGCATTCCATCAGCCAAGGTCACAGGGGAGGGGCGGGGGAGTAGCGGTTATTATTAGAGAAGGCCTTAGGCCGAGGGAGACCACTGTACCTCAGACAGCTGGTTGTGAGTCCCTCCTTGTGAAGTGGGGCCACGGGGTTCAGATGGGTTTACTGATCACGTACCTGGCTCCCTGCCACGTGGTGGCAGCCCTGCCCGAGCTACTCAACGTTATTTCCGCGGTGGCGGTTGATACCCCCAGACTTATGGTCATGGGGGATTTCAACCTGCTGTCCGTGGGTGAGGCGTCTGAGGTGGCTCGGGAGTTCATGGCTTCCATGACGGCCATGGACTTGACCCAACTAATTCATGGCCCTACGCACACTGGGGGAAACACACTGGACTTGGTTTTTGTCTCTGGACAGTGGTTGAGTGATCTCGAGATAGGGGATATAGTCATCGAGCCCTTGTCATGGTCAGATCACTCGCTCCTTCGCCTTGACCTTCGAACCGCGGCACCCCGCTGCAGGGAGGCGGAACCGGTAAGATGGTACCGCCCCAGGCGCCTGATGGAACCTGATAGGTTCCAGATGGAGCTGGGGCCAATCCCGGAGGTTCTGGCTCACGCCTCATCTGGGGACCTAGTAGCCGCCTGGGATAGGGTGGCTGCTGGAGCCCTGGATCGAGTCGTGCCTTTGCGGCCTCTGACCCGGCACCGATCTCACCTGGCTCCTTGGTTCACCGAGGAGCTGAGGGAGATGAAGCGCCGGAAAAGATGCCTAGAGAGCTGTTGGAGGGCTAGTCTTTCTGAATCTGACCGAACACTGGTAAGATCTCATATTAGGAGTTACCTAGTGGCGATAAAAGCAGCAAAATGTACTCATTTTACTGCTCTTATTGCATCATCAGATAATCGCCCGGCCACCCTGTTTAGGGTGACCCGCTCCCTGCTCCACCAGGAAGCGCGGGAGGACCCCTTGGAGGGAAGAGCTGAGGATTTTGTTCAGTATCTGTATGACAAAATCACTCAGATTCAGGCAGGTCTGGACTCTGACGGGATAGATCCAGCGAGGGTAATGGAGACAGGTCTTGAGACTGTTATCTGGGATGAGTTTGATCCTGTGACCCCAGATGACGTGGACAGGATTCTGGGTAGATTGAACGCGACCACATGTTTGTTGGACCCGTGTCCCTCCTGGTTAGTGCTGGCTTCCCGGGAGGTGACGCGAGGCTGGCTCCAGGGGATTATAAATGCTTCGTTGGGTGAGGGTGTCTTTCCCGCCGCCCTGAAAGAGGCAGTGGTAAGGCCTCTCCTCAAGAAGCCTTCCCTGGACCTGGCAGTATTGGCTAATTATCGTCCAGTCTCCAACCTTTGCTTCGTTGCGAAGGTTGTTGAGAGTGTGGTTGCGCGACAGCTACCCCAGTACCTGGATGAAGCGTCGTATCTAGATCCGTTCCAGTCGGGCTTCAGGCCTGGGTACAGCACGGAAATGGCATTGGTCGCGTTGGTTGATGATCTCTGGAGGGCTCGGGACAGGGGTTGTTCCTCTGTCCCGGTCCTGTTTGACCTCTCAGCGGCTTTTGATACCATCGACCATGGTATCATGCTGCACTGGCTGGAAGGGTTGGGGGTGGGAGGCACCGTTTTATGGTGGTTCTTCTCCTTTCTCTCTGACCGGTCGCAGTCTGTGTTGACAGGGGGGCAGAGATCGACCCCGAGGCCCCTTACATGTGGGGTGCCGCAGGGATCGGTTCTCTCGCCCCTTCTGTTCAACATTTATGTAAAGCCGCTGGGCGAGATCATCCGTGGTTTCGGGGTGAAGTACCATCTGTACGCTGATGACACCCAGCTGTACATCTCCACCCCGGACCACCCCAACGATGCCCTTGAAGTGATGTCCCGGTGCCTGGAGGCCGTACGGATCTGGATGGGGAGAAACGGGCTCAGGCTCAACCCATCCAAGACCGAGTGGCTGTGGTTTCCGACGTCCCGATATAGTCAGCTGGCGCCATCGCTGGCTATTGGGGGCGAATTATTGGCCCCCACGGAAAGGGCTCGTAACTTGGGCGTCCTCCTGGACTCACGGCTGTCTTTAGAAGAGCACTTGACGGCCGTGACCGGGAGGATTTTTCATCAGGTTCGCCTGATTCGCCAGTTGCGTCCCTTTCTAGATCGGGACTCGTTACGCACAGTCACTCATGCCCTCGTCACCTCTCGTCTGGACTATTGTAATGCTCTCTACATGGGGCTCCCCTTGAGGTGCACCCGGAGGCTCCAACTGGCGCAGAGTGCGGCCGCGCGGGTGGTTATGGGAGCAACATGGAGCTCCCATGTAACACCTCTCCTGCGCGAGCTGCACTGGCTCCCGGTGGTCTTCTGGGTGCGCTTCAAGGTTCTGGTTACCACCTTTAAAGCGCTCCATGGCTTAGGACCTGGTTACTTACGGGACCGCCTACTACCATCAACAGCCTCCCACCGACCAGTACGCTCCCACAGAGAGGGGCTCCTCCAGGTGCCGTCGGCCAAACAATGTCGGCTGTCGGCCCCTAGGGGGAGAGCCTTCTCTGTGGGGGCACCGACGATCTGGAATGAGCTCCCCCCAGAGATACGGAGGATTCCGGATCTGCGCACCTTCCGCCGCGAGTTGAAGACGCTTTTATTTCATCAAGCTGGCCTCGCCTAAATCTTCTCCCTTTTAAGTGTAAATTTTAAATTTTTAATGTTTTTAAAATTATGGGTATTTTAAATTATGGGTATTAATTCAGCCAAATTTATTTAATTCATTTTATTTGATTTTAAATTTTGTATATCTATGTGTTTTATTTCATGGCTGTGCACCGCCCTGAGTCCTTCGGGAGTAGGGCGGTATAGAAATTCAATAAAATAAATAAATAAATAAATAAATGATGGTGAGTGGCAATTTCCCAGACGATCAAAACGCTCCAATAAAGGGGTGCCACCCAAAAGGTTGGACATTGGCTGTGTTGCCTCGGTCAACAGTGTTACCATGGCCCCTAAAACGTACTCAGATGTCCTCCAGCTTCCCGAGGAAGAACAGCGCAGGTGGAGGGTGGCAATGGAGCGGGAAATGGACAGTCTCAAAAAATTGAAAGTCTTCATCCCCATGGAAGTCCCCAAAAAGAGGAAAGCAATTGGCACCCGTTGGGTCTACAAGGTCAAGCCAATACCCAACAACAAACTCCTCTATAAGGCCCGGCTAGTAGCACAAGGCTACGCACAGCGCTACTTGCAGGACTTTGATGAAACATACTCCCCCACCGTGAGAGCGGAAAGTGTGAGGGCTGCTTTGGTCACCGCAGCAGCACATGGGGAACACATTTTTCAATTTGATGTGTAAACTGCTTATTTACACGCACATCTAAAACAAGAAATTTACGTCAGAGGTGCCCCCGGATTTCAACGGCAGGAAGGCCACACCTGGCTTCTGAAGAAAAGTTTGTACGGCCTCAAACAATCAGGCAGACTGTGGTACAAATGCCTGACTAAAACTCTCAAATCACTGGGTTTCCATCCATCTCCAGCTGATAAATGTACCTTCACAAGGGATACCAAAGGGGGGCTGGAGAAAGTCCTAGTGTATGTCGATGACCTTTTATATATAGGGCCTGACAAGGGGGGATGTATTATATTTGCCAGGACCCTACAAAAAAAGTTCACTCTAAAGTCTTTAGGATATGTGGACAAGTACCTAGGCATACAAATCATCACTACACCAAAAGGTTTTGCTCTCTCCCAAAAGGAAAAGATAGAGGAACTCTTGGTGAAATGTAAAATGGAAGATAGCAAGCCAACGGCTATCCCAATGCAGACCGACTATTATGGATTGGCACACAAGGATAGCCCAGAGTTCCAAAATAATACTCTATTTAGGTCAGTGATCGGCTCATTACTATATATTAGTAACTGGAGCCGTCCAGATATTGCCCTGGCCGTAAACCTGCTATCTAGACAAGTGGAACATCCTACCCAGTTCCACTGGTTGGCCATTAAAAAGCTATTAAGGTATCTCAAGACCACAGCAGATTACGTGCTTCGCTTGGAACCTGAGAATAGAGACAAGGCCCAATTTAAATGCTTCGCGGATGCGGACTGGGCCGGAGATACCAAGACACGTAGAAGTACTTCGGGCTTCTTGGTACTATTAAATGAGGCACCCATCCATTGGCATGTGGGGCAACAGAAATTTGTTTCGTGCTCCACCGCTGAGGCCGAATATGCATGCTTATCAGAGGCAGGGAACGATCTGATATGGTTTGATGCCTTAATTTCTAGCATCTGGACACCACCGACTTTGCCCATCCAAATTATAGAAGACAACACCGGGGCCATAGGCATTGCCAAAGCCTATGCGGTGGGAAAAAGGTCCAGACATATTGATATCCGCTATCAAAATGTTAGGCAACTAGTAGAGATGGGGTTTATATCTTTATCACATTGTCAGACCAAATATCAAACAGCTGATATTTTCACAAAACCTCTACCAGCAGATAGGCACAAAGATCTGTGTAAAAAGTTATGTCTCACAGGGTAAAATTTGTTGTGCATTGCATTTGTATGTTTGCATGCCATTGGCTCGCAAGGAGGGGTACTGTCAAGTATTTGCAAGCCATTGGCACTTATATCATACAGACACTAGTGGAGGCAGAAAGTGCCCCCACCCCTATGTGGAGAGGAGGGGCTTACACTGAGTATAAAACCCCCTCTAACCTTTCCACCAAGCCCTCTTTTACGTTTGTTCTCCATGAGACATGATCTTTGATAGGGGTAGTCACACACGCTGTGTGCCCCCTATCCTAATGAATATTAAGACAGCCTTTGTATATAGTTAATATGTTTTGTTATATGAATAAATACATTTATCACATTTATTCATGCATCTGCCTTTGGACTCTTCTATGCTCCTGGGTGTTTCTACGATCCCAATTTCCACACCCGAGCTACTCGACGTCATTGCCGGGGTGGCGGTTGATACCCCCAGACTTATCATCATGGGGGATTTCAACCTTCCATCCGCGGGTGAGGCGTCAGAGGCGGCTCGGGAGTTCATGGCTTCCATGACGGCCATGGACCTGACCCAGTTAGTTCAAGGCCCAACTCACATAGGGGGACACACTCTGGACCTGATTTTTGTCTCTGGTCAGTGGTTGAATGATCTTGGTAGAGGGGACCTAGATATTAAACCCTTGTCATGGACAGATCATTCGCTCCTCCAACTAGACTTTCCTACCGCCGTCCCCCGCCGCAGGGAGACGGAGCCAACTACATGGTTCCGTCCCAGGCGCCTGATGGACCCCGAAAGGTTCCTGACGGAGCTTGGGCCGTTCCCTGAGACCCTAACACACGACTCGACTGAAGAGCTGGTGGCCACCTGGGAAAGGGCGGCCGCCGGAGCTTTGGACCGCGTCGTGCCTTTGCGGCCTCTGACCCGATGCCGATCTCAACTGGCTCCTTGGTTCTCTGAGGAGCTGAGAGAGATGAAGCGTCGGAAAAGACGCCTAGAGAGCATTTGGAGGACTAGTCAATCCGATTCCAACCGGACACAGGTGAGGTCTTATATCAAGACCTACCTAGTGGCGATAAAAGCAGCAAAGTCTAACCACTTTTCCGCTCTTATCGCATCTGCAGAGAACCGCCCAGCCGCCTTGTTTAGGGTGACCCACTCCCTTCTCTGGGGGGGAGTGCGGGAAAATCCCTTGCAGGGTCGTGCTGAGGATTTTGTGCAATTCCTGCATGATAAACTCGCTCGGATTCGGGATGGCTTGGACTCTGACTGGATGAGTCCACGGGAGGAGACGAGGGCAGGTCTTGAGAATGTTATCTGGGAGGAGTTTGATCCTGTGACTCCTGAGGATGTGGACAGGGTTCTGGGTAAGATTAGTGCTGCCACGTGTTTATTGGACCCGTGTCCCTCCTGGTTGGTGCTGGCCTCCCGGGAGGTTACACGAGGCTGGCTCTAGGGGATTATAAGTGCTTCTTTGAGTGAGGGTGCCTTTCCTGCCACCTTGAAAGAGGCGGTAGTGAGGCCCCTCCTCAAGAAGCCTTCCCTGGACCCGGCTGAATTAGCCAACTATCGTCCAGTCTCCAACCTTCGTTTTGTGGTGAAGGTTGTTGAGAGTGTGGTGGCACGACAACTTCCCCGGCACCTGGATGAAGCTATCTATCTGGACCCGTACCAGTCGGGCTTCAGGCACGGGTACAGCACAGAAACGGCATTGGTCGCATTGGTGGATGATCTCTGGAGGGCTTGGGACAGGGGTTGCTCCTCTGTCCTAGTCCTATTAGACCTCTCAGCGGCTTTTGATACCATCGACCATGGTATCATGCTGCAGCGGTTGAGGGCTTTAGGAATAGGGGGCACCATTCTGCGGTGGTTCTCCTCCTTCCTCTCCGACCGCTCGCAGTTTGTGTTGGCAGGGGGACAGAGGTCGACCTCGAGGCATCTCGCATGGGGAGTGCCGCAAGGGTCGGTCCTCTCGCCTCTCCTGTTCAACATTTATGTGAAGCCGCTGGGTGAGATCATCCGTGGTTTTGGGGTGAAGTGTCATCTGTACGCTGACGATACTCAGCTGTACATCTCCACCCCAGACCACCCCAACGATGCCCTTGATGTGATGTCCCGCTGCCTGGAGGCCGTGCGGGCCTGGATGGGGAGGAACAGGCTCAGACTCAACCCCTCCAAGACCGAGTGGCTGTGGCTTCCGGCGCCCCGATTTAGTCAGCAGGTGCCATCGCTGACTATTGGGGGTGAATCCTTGCCCCCCACAGAGAGGGCTCGCAATCTGGGTGTCCTCCTGGATGCACGGCTGTCTTTAGAAGAGCACATGACGGCCGTGGCCAGGGGGGCCTTTTATCAGGTTCGCCTGATTCGCCAGTTGCAGCCCTTTCTGGATCAGGACGCCTTGCGCACGGTCACTCACGCCCTTGTCACCTCCCGGTTGGACTATTGTAATGCTCTCTACATGGGGCTCCCCTTGAAGAGCACTCGGAGGCTCCAACTGGTCCAGAATGCGGCCGCGCGGGTCATTATGGGCGCAACTCATTGCGCCCACGTGACACCCCTCCTGCGCGAGCTGCACTGCCTCCCAGTGGTCTTCCGGGTGCGATTCAAGGTGTTGGTTACCACCTTTAAAGCGCTCCATGGCATAGGACCCGGGTACCTTCGAGACCGACTTCTGCCACCAATAGCCTCCCACCGACCAGTCCGCTCCCACAGAGAGGGTCTCCTCAGGGTGCCATCGGCCAAGTTATGTCGGCTGGCGACACCCAGGGGGAGGGCCTTCTCTGTGGGAGCCCCAGCCCTGTGGAATGAACTGCCCCCTGAAATACGTAAGATCTCCGACCTCCGGGTGTTTCGCTGCGCTCTGAAGACCCTGTTGTTCCGCCAGGCCGGGCTATTAACATAACATTTTAAATTGGGGTATTTTAAATTTCTGGGATTTTAATTGGAGCCTAATTATTTAATTATTTTAAATTTTAATTGTTGTTTTGTTTCTGTGTTTTTAAATAGGCTGTACACCGCCCTGAGTCCTTCGGGAGAAGGGCGGTATAGAAATAAAATTATTATTATTATTATTATTATTATTATTATTATTATTATTATTATTATTATTATTTATTTATTTTTAAATTTGTATACCGCCCTTCTCCCTGAGGACTCAGGGCGGTGAACAGCCAAGTAAAAACATAAACTACAAACATTAGAATACAATTAAAAAGATATATATAAATTTGGCCCCATGATTAAAAACAATAACAGACAATTAAAAACATTTTAAAAAGTGTTAGGCCAGCCCGGCTTGCTGGAAAAAGAAGGTTTTAAGGGCACGGCGGAAGGCACCGAGGTCTTGGATTCTCCTTATCTCTGGGGGCAGCTGATTCCAGAGGGTAGGTGCCCCCACAGAGAAGGCCCTCCCCCTGGGGGTCACCAGCCTACATTGTTTGGCTGATGGCACCCCGAGGAGGCCCTCTCTGTGGGAGCGCACAGGTCGATGGGAGGCCGTCGGTAGCAGCAGGCGGTCTCGAAGATAACTAGGTCCTATGCCATGGAGCGCTTTAAAGGTGATAACCAACACCTTGAAACGCACTCAGAAGACCACTGGGAGCCAGTGCAGCTCACGCAGGAGAGGTGTTGTATGGGAGCGCCATGCAGCCCCCGTGACTACCCGTGCGGCCGCATTCTGGACCAGTTGGAGCCTCCGGGTGCTCTTCAAGGGGAGCCCCATGTAGAGAGCGTTGCAGTAGTCCAGGCGAGAGGTGACGAGGGCATGAGTGACTGTGCACAGGGAATCCCGATCAAGAAAGGGCCGCAACTGGCGAATCAGGCGAACCTGACAGAAGGTCCCCCTGGCTACAGCCGTCAGATGTTCCTCCAAGGACAGCTGCGTATCCAGGAGGACTCCCAGATTGCGCGCCCTCTCCGCTCGGGCCAAAGACTCGCCCCCGATAGTCAGTGATGGAGTCAACTGACTATATCGGGATGCCGGGAACCACAGCCACTCAGTCTTGGAAGGGTTGAGCTTGAGCCTGTTCCTCCCCATCCAGGCCCGCACGGCCTCCAGGCACTGGGACATCACTTCAAGGGCATCGTTGGGGTGGCCTGTGGTGGAGATGTACAGCTGGGTGTCATCAGCGTACTGATGGTACTTCACCCCAAAGCCACGGATTATCTCGCCCAGCGGCTTCACATAAATGTTGAACAGAAGGGGCGAGAGGACCAACCCCTGAGGCACTCCACATATAAGAGGCCTCGAGGTCGACCTTTGCCCCCCTGCCAACACGAACTGTGACCAGTCAGAGAGAAAGGAGGAGAACCACTGTAACACGGTGCCCCCCATCCCCAACTCTTCCAACCGGTGCAGCATAATACCATGGTCAATGGTATCAAAAGCCGCTGAGAGATCTAACAGGGCCAGAACAGAGGAGCAACCCTGTCCCGAGCCCTCCAGAGATCATCTACCAACGTGACCAATGCCGTTCCGTGCTGTACCCAGGCCTGAAACCCGACTGGCACGGATCTAGATGAGACGTTTCCTCCAGGTACTGCGGAAACTGTCGTGCGACCACACTCTCGACAACCTTCGCCACAAAGCGAAGGTTGGAGACAGGACGATAGTTGGCTAATACTGCCGGGTCCAGGGAAGGCTTCTTGAGGAGAGGCCTCACCACCGCCTCTTTCAAGGCCGTGGGGAAGTAACCCTCACCCAACGAAGCGTTAATAATTCCCTGGAGCCAGCCTCGTGTAACCTCCCGGGAAGCCAGTACTAACCAGGAGGGACACGGATCCAGTAAACATATGGCCGCACTAAGTCTCCCCAGAATCCTGTCCACGTCATCAGGGGTCACAGAGTCAAACTCTTCCCAGAATTATACAGGTGAAACTCGAAAAATTAGAATATCATGCAAAAGTTCATTTATTTCAGTAATGCAATTTAAGAGGTGAAACTAATATATGACATAGACTCATTACATGCAAAGTTCAATCCTTGATTTGTCATACTTTTGATGATTATGGCTTACAGTTCATGAAAATCCCAAATTCACAATCTCAGAAAATTAGAATATTACATGAAATCAATAAAACAAGGATTGTACATAGAACAATATCGGACCTCTGAAAAGTATAAGCATGAATATGTAATCAGTTCTTGGTTTGGGCCCCTTTTGCATCAATTACTGCCTCAATGCGGCATGGCATGGATGCTATCAGCCTGTGGCACTGCTGAGGTGTTACGGAAGACCAGGATGCTTCAATAGCGGCCTTCAGCTCTTCTGCATTGTTCGGTCTCATGTCTCTCATCTTTCTCTTCACAATGCCCCATAGATTCTCTATGGGGTTCAGGTCAGGTGAGTTAACTGGCCAATCAAGCACAGTAATCCCATGGTCATTGAACCAGGTTTTGGTACTTTTGGCAGTGTGGGCAGGTGCCAAGTCCTGCTGGAAAATGAAGTCAGCATCCCCATAAAGCTCGTCTGCGGAAGGAAGCATGAAGTGCTCCAAAATCTCCTGGTAGACGGCTGCGTTGACCCTGGACTTAATGAAGCACAATGGACCAACACCAGCAGATGACATGGCTCCCCAAATCAACACAGACTGTGGAAACTTCACACTGGACTTCAAGCATCTTGCAGTGTGTGCCTCTCCATTCTTCCTCCAGACTTGGGTCCTTGGTTTCCAAATGAGATGCAAAAGTTGCTCTCATCAGAAAAGAGGACTTTGGACCACTGAGCAACAGACCAGTTCTTTTTTTCTTTAGCCCAGGTAAGACGCTTCTGATGTTGTTTGTTGTTCAGGAGCGGCTTGACGAAGAATACGACATTTGAAGCCCATGTCCAGGATCCGTCTGTGTGTGGTGGCTCTTGATGCACTGACTCCAGCCTCAGTCCACTCCTTGTGAAAGTCCCCAACACTTTTGAATGGCCTTTTCCTGACAATCCTCTCCAGGCTGCGGTCATCCCTGCTGCTTGTGCACCTTTTTCTTCCACACTTCTCCCTTCCACATAACTTTCTATTAATGTGCTTTGATACAGCACTTTGGGAACATCCAATTTCTTTTGCAATTACCTTTTGAGGCTTTCCCTCCTTATGGAGGGTGTCAATGATGGTTTTCTGCACACCTGTCAGGTCAGCAGTCTTTCCCATGATTGTGATTCCTACTGAACCAGACTGAGAGACCATTTAAAGGCTCAGGAACCCTTTGCAGGTGTTATGGCTTAATTAGCTGATTAGAGTGGGACACTTTGAGCCTAGAATATGGAACCTTTTCACAATATTCTAATTTTCTGAGATTGTGAATTTGGGGTTTTCATGAGCTGTAAGCCATAATCATCAAAAGTATGACAAATCAAGGCTTGAACTATCTTGCTTTGCATGTAATGAGTCTATCTCATATATTAGTTTCACCTTTTAAGTTGCATTACTGAAATAAATGAACTTTTGCACGATATTCTAATTTTTCGAGTTTCACCTGTACATAGAGTAATATTGTAAAGAAAGAGGGGAGAAATGTTATGACAAATGAAATGATAAATATTAAGATATGAGAAATCATTGAAGAGGAGGGAGAAGTCACAAAAGATGTACTCAGGTGATGCACTGATGGATTGATTATGTACTGCATGTTTGTCTATAAAAATAAATTTTGTTTTTTTAAAAAACAGATCAAGGGGAAAAGAAAGAGGAGATAACAAAGCTGGATGAAATAAAATTGGGAGAATATATATTAGGTGGTAGAAAAATGGAATTCAAGAAATTGAAAAATATTTTTGGAAAAAAGGCAGAGGAGTTGGCAGACTTGTGGGTGGACTGGCAGCAAAATATAGTGGAGATGGAACTAATGGTTGGGTTGAAAATGAAAGATGTTGATGAGGACCCAAGGGAGGAGTATGGGAGGCAAGTTAAAAAGAGAAGACATGAAACTTCCAAGAGGGTGAGAGTTGATGGATAGAAAGGATCTTTAAAAAAAAAAAAGATTGGTTGTACTGAGAATTAGAATAGATTAAGAAATTAGAAATAGGGGGAATATTGTTATCCATTTTTTTTACATAACACATTTAAAGTGAATGTTAGAGGTGAAGATTAGATTTTGAAAAAGGATGATATTAGATGTGTCCAAGAATAATGTTATGACTATTAGAAAGATGTAGTAAATATTGAATAATTGAAAAATGAAGGAATGTGTGCTGATATTGTGAGGGATCTCACGAAGAATGATGGTTCGTTGAGGGCGCTTCCAAGAAAAGGTCAGCACACAAGGATACAATCAAATTAAGTCTTTATTTAGAAGTAAAAGTGGAGTAAAATAAGGTCCCAGGCATGGAGGCATCCATGCCTGGATTGAGCCCATGGGTCAGTCCCATAGGAGACTAGAACAAGAGCAGGGAAAAATAGGCAAAAGGGTAAAAGCAAAAGGGCAAAAAGGGGGGGAGCAGCCCCTGTGCAGGGGTTCTTATAGGGGCCCCTGGCCCCTCCCTTACAAGGTGTGTGAGGGGGCCGGAGGGCCATTAACTTTCCCCAATGGGGCTGCAGGGGCCGGAGCCCCTTGACCCACCAGTGGTATCAAAGGTGTCTCTTTGCCCCCATCTGGTGGCCTTTGAAGAGACTGCCATGGCTGGCACAAAACACCTAACAATTCCCCTTCTTGCCAGCCAATGACAGGTGACAGTGAATATGTTTGAGAGGGCGAGCAGGTGTCCTGCCACCTCTCCTGTTCTTTAATGGGCAGCTCCTGTATTGAAGAGAAAGTCTTTGGGGTGACCACGACACTGTTGATGGATGTGACGTGCCCAATGTCAATTCTCTTAGGTGGGACCCCCTTGTTGGACCACTTTGACCTTCTGATCTCCTGCCACTCACCACCCTTTTCCTCTGTGGGTTCCTCGCTAACTGGCTGTTTACAACCGGGATGTGGAGGCCCTCGGTCCCAGGCGTTGGGCATCATGGTCCTCTGGAGTGTCGCTGGAGGTGAAGAGTCAGGTGAAGATGCCGTGTCTTCCCCCTCAGGACTGGACGGCTCATCCTCCTCATCTGGACCAGGTAGGCTGACCTCTTCGTCCTGTTCCTCGCTCTCATCGGTGGCAGGGTCTGTGGTTGTCTCAGGCGGTGTCATGGTTGGTGCAGCTTTGCTGGGCCGGTTAATGTACGGACCCAGATCATTTGAGTGGATCTGGGTCCAATTGGAGTCCTCTTTGAAGGAGGCAGATTGGGAGGTCACAGTCCTGCCCCCTTCTCCCAGGAATCGGTAGGCCTTGGAGCCAGGGGCATAGCCCAAGAACCTCAGTCTCTGGGAGACGGATCTCCCCTTCTTCCGCAGCTGCTTGGGGATGTGCACCCAAGCGTAGGAGCCAAACACATACAAGTGTCCCAAATTTGGCTTCCTACCGTGGACCAGAAAATATGGGGTCTGGTTCACAACACTGCTCCAGGTGCGGTTCAGGGTATAGTTGGCGTAGTGTACCGCCTCCGCCCAGTACGATTCCGCAACCCCAGCATCCGCAATCAGGCTGCGCACCATGGTCTGCAGAATGCCGTTATGTTTTTCTGACACACCGTTCTGCGCAGGAGAAAAAGGCGCTGTATGAAAATGGTGTATGCCCTTGTGCCTTATCCAGTCCTGGAATTTTTGGGACATGAACTCAGCCCCACGGTCGCTCTGCAGCTGTGCGATCTTGGTCTTGTACTGAGTTTCCACGTAGTTGTACAGTGACTTTATGGCATCAAAGGATTCAGACTTTTCCGTGAAGGTATACACATGGCCGTACCTCGAGAAATCATCAACGGCAGTGAGGAAATACTGCCTCTTTCCTAGGGACGGTGTAAATGGCCCAACCAAATCAACATGTATTAATTGATATGGGTATTGAGTTTTACGCAGTGACACCTTAGGTATTGGGGCGGCCTTCCTCTTTGCCCTCTTACAGACGGCACAGTCCAGAAACACCTCACAATCCTAGAGATGAATCCCCTCAGCGAATTCCCCCATCTTTTGAACCACTGGGAAGCTCGCATGGCCTAACCTCCAATGTAAGAGGTGGGCACATTTAGTATGCAGCGGCTTTCCCACTGACACCCCCTTGGCTCTGGTTGCCTTGGGCGGTGCTGGCACCTTAGGCCCTTTTTTGGGCTTACCTGCCTTAGGTGCCTGCTGAGGCTCGGGTTTCTTGCCCACATTGGCCTTGGAAAGCCGTGGTGCTGGTTGAGGCAGTGTGGGCGCAACTGCCTCAGTCTTGTGCATCTTTGACAGCCTGGGAGCTGGCTGTGGAGCCTTTCTCTCTCTCTGCGCGCAGGCCCCTTCTGGGGTGGCACCCTGTGAGCTGTCTCCTGTGGCTGGGTACTCGGGGGAGAAATATGGCAAACCATTTATAATGGTAACATTCCCAATGACCCTTTTGTCTCGAGTGACATGACCTCCCCCTTTGCGAAACAATACCTCCACCCTGCCATCATCACATACCTTGGTTATGCTTAACAGGTTATTGGCTATAGAGGGAGCGTGTAATACACCTTCGACATTGCCCAGCCTGGTACAGAGACTGTGCCCTCCCCAACAACCAAAGCATTGTTACCATTTGCAACCTTAACAGAGGAGTTAATTCTCCTTAACCTCTTAAAGCCTTGCCTCAAGTTAGCAATGTGAGATGAAGCCCCAGAGTCCAGTAACCAGAGGCCAGTAGGGCCATCAGCCTTTGTGGTGGGGGTGAAATAGCTAGTATTCACAAAATTGCCCTTAGCACCACCTTTGCCCCCGCCAGGCCCCCTTCTCTGCCCCCTGCCCCTTCCTTGATTGGAACCACGCTTAGGTCCTTGCTGGTAATGGGGGCAGTCCTTCTTCAGATGCTCCTCAGAGCCACAGATGAAACACTTGAGTAGAGCATTAATGTGGAAATTGGGATCGTAGAAACACCCAGGAGCATAGAAGAGTCCAAAGGCAGATGCATGAATAAATGTGATAAATGTATTTATTCATATAACAAAACATATTAACTATATACAAAGGCTGTCTTAATATCCATTAGGATAGGGGGCACACAGCGTGTGTGACTACCCCTATCAAAGATCATGTCTCATGGAGAACAAACGTAAAAGAGGGCTTGGTGGAAAGGTTAGAGGGGGTTTTATACTCAGTGTAAGCCCCTCCTCTCCACATAGGGGTGGGGGCACTTTCTGCCTCCACTAGTGTCTGTATGATACATGTGCCAATGGCTTGCAAATACTTGACAGTTCCCCTCCTTGCGAGCCAATGGCATGCAAACATACAAATGCAATGCACAACAGATTTTACCGTGTGAGACATAACTTTTTACACAGATCTTTGTGCCTATCTGCTGGTAGAGGTTTTGTGAAAATATCAGCTGTTTGATATTTGGTCTGACAATGTGATAAAGATATAAACCCCATCTCTACTAGTTGCCTAACATTTTGATAGCGGATATCAATATGTCTGGACCTTTTTCCCACCGCATAGGCTTTGGCAATGCCTATGGCCCTGGTGTTGTCTTCTATAATTTGGATGGGCAAAGTTGGTGGTGTCCAGATGCTAGAAATTAAGGCATCAAACCATATCAGATCGTTCCCTGCCTCTGATAGGCATGCATATTCGGCCTCAGCGGTGGAGCACGAAACAAATTTCTGTTGCCCCACATGCCAATGGATGGGTGCCTCATTTAATAGTACCAAGAAGCCCGAAGTACTCCTACGTGTCTTGGTATCTCCGGCCCAGTCCGCATCCGCGAAGCATTTTAATTGGGCCTTGTCTCTATTCTCAGGTTCCAAGCGAAGCACATAATCTGCTGTGGTCTTGAGATACCTTAATAGCTTTTTAATGGCCAACCAGTGGAACTGGGTAGGATGTTCCACTTGTCTAGATAGCAGGTTTACGGCCAGGGCAATATCTGGACGGCTCCAGTTACTAATATATAGTAATGAGCCGATCACTGACCTAAATAGAGTATTATTTTGGAACTCTGGGCTATCCTTGTGTGCCAATCCATAATAGTCGGTCTGCATTGGGATAGCCGTTGGCTTGCTATCTTCCATTTTACATTTCACCAAGAGTTCCTCTATCTTTTCCTTTTGGGAGAGAGCAAAACCTTTTGGTGTAGTGATGATTTGTATGCCTAGGTACTTGTCCACATATCCTAAAGACTTTAGAGTGAACTTTTTTTGTAGGGTCCTGGCAAATATAATACATCCCCCCTTGTCAGGCCCTATATATAAAAGGTCATCGACATACACTAGGACTTTCTCCAGCCCCCCTTTGGTATCCCTTGTGAAGGTACATTTATCAGCTGGAGATGGATGGAAACCCAGTGATTTGAGAGTTTTAGTCAGGCATTTGTACCACAGTCTGCCTGATTGTTTGAGGCCGTACAAACTTTTCTTCAGAAGCCAGGTGTGGCCTTCCTGCCGTTGAAATCCGGGGGCACCTCTGACGTAAATTTCTTGTTTTAGATGTGCGTGTAAATAAGCAGTTTACACATCAAATTGAAAAATGTGTTCCCCATGTGCTGCTGCGGTGACCAAAGCAGCCCTCACACTTTCCGCTCTCACGGTGGGGGAGTATGTTTCATCAAAGACCTGCAAGTAGCGCTGTGCGTAGCCTTGTGCTACCAGCCGGGCCTTATAGAGGAGTTTGTTGTTGGGCATTGGCTTGACCTTGTAGACCCAACGGGTGCCAATTGCTTTCCTCTTTTTGGGGACTTCCATGGGGATGAAGACTTTCAATTTTTTGAGACTGTCCATTTCCCGCTCCATTGCCACCCTCCACCTGCGCTGTTCTTCCTCGGGAAGCTGGAGGACATCTGAGTACGTTTTAGGGGCCATGGTAACGCTGTTGACCGAGGCAACACAGCCAATGTCCAACCTTTTGGGTGGCACCCCTTTATTGGAGCGTTTTGACCGTCTGGGAAATTGCCACTCCTCATCATCATTGTCATCCGGAGCATCGGTGTCAGAATTGGAGCTGCCGGAGGTATCTTTCCAATCAAAATGGGGCGGGCCTCTGTCCCAGACGCTGCGAAGATATGGTCGTTTAGGTGAGGCAGGAGGTCTGAAGTCACCCAGGGATTCCTTTTCTGAATCGTCAGAGTCAGGTAGGGATTCATCACCATCCGGATCTTCGCTGGTCAGTTGTTTGGAGTTTGTTGGTTCATCCTCTTCAGGTGGTGCTGGTTGTTCAGTGTCGCTTCTAATAGGGGAATAACCAGGTTCATTGGAATGAATTTTTGACCAATTTGACCCCTCCTCAAAGGAAGCTGATCTAGAGACAATGACAAGGTTATTTTTGTCTACAAACCTAGAGGCCTTGCTGCTGGTTGCATAACCTATAAATCTGAGCCTCCTTGATGCCTTGCCCCCCTTTCTTCTGAGGTGCTTGGGAATATGGACCCAGGCATAGGAACCAAAAATTCTCAGGTGTGAGAGGCTAGGTTTCCTTCCATGGACCAGGAAGTATGGGGTTTGGTTAATGGCACTACTCCACATCCTGTTGACTAGATAATTAGCCATTTTGACCGCTTCTGCCCAAAAAACTTGGCTCATGTCAGCATCTGCAAGTAGGCAGTTCATGACATTCTGCAGCACGCCATTTCTCCTTTCTACAATTCCATTCTCGGACGGAGTTCGAGGGGATGATTTAAAATGGAGGATACCGCTCTCCTTCATCCACTTTTCGAAAGTCTTGGATGTAAACTCAGTCCCCCTATCACTCTGCACCTGAGCGATGCACACCTTGTGTTGCGTTTGGATCTGGTTGTAAAGATATTTGAAGTTGGTAAAGACTTCAGTTTTGTCCTTTAAAATAAATACATGGCCATAACGAGAGTAATCATCTACTACTGTTAAAAAATAACGCCCCCTACCAAGGGAGGGTCTAAAAGGACCAACCAAATCCATGTGTACCAGCTGATAAGGGTACCTTGCACAACGGGAAGAGACCTTAGGAATAGCAGCAGTTTTAGATTTTGCTGCCTTACAGATGGCACATTCCAAATAGGTATTACAATTCTTTATCTTAAGCCCATCAGAAAAATCTTGCATTTTCTTAATAACCGGGAAGCTGGCATGGCCGAGCCTACAGTGTAATATATGAGCACAATCCAAATGTAAAGGTTTACCCATGCATACTTTGTCAACCTTATGTATCTTACCATTACAAGCCTTGGTCTGTTCAGTAATGAGAGTAGGCACTGGATTAATGGTCACCTTAGAGTTCCTCAGAGTTGGCTGAGGAGTTGTGACCTTAATGGGCTCAGCCTTAATGGCTTTGGATGTCCTAGGAGCTGGTTTAAAAGCTTCATTGGTTTTAGGTCCAGGGTCCTTGAGTTTGGACAACCTGGGGGCTGGCACAGAAGCTTTCTGCTCTATCTGGGCGTTAGCTCCCTGAGCCCTCTTGTTAGGTTCCTTGTGCCTTTTGACCTTTGTTTTTGGGGAAAAATAAGGCAAATTGTTGATTTTTACAATATCGCCAACAACACCCCCACTTTCGAAAACATAACCTCCACCCTTCTCAAAAACCAGTTTTACATTTTTATCCTCAGTCAATTTTAAGATGCTTAAAAGGTTATTCTTGATTGAGGGAACATACAGTGCCCCTGTGACATCTCCTATACCAGGCACATTGATCACGCCTTCCCCAGTTACCTCTGCCTTGTCCCCAGTGGCAACTTTTACTGAGGACTTGAGCGGGTGTAAAACCTTAAATCGTTGCTTCGTGTTGGCTATATGCATTGATGCACCTGAATCAAGAAGCCACAGCCCCTCAGCATCCTTTACCTGGGAGGTGTGATTGTCACTAGTGACACTACAGAATTGGTATCCTTTATGACCACCTCCCCCTCTTCCACGGCCTCTTTTATTTTTATTGTGCTTAAGTCCAGCCGTGTTGGCCCTAGAGCGAGGGCACTCCCTTTTAAAGTGACCTTGTATGCCACAGTCAAAGCAGGTGGGAAGGGTATTAATCCTTTCACTTGTGTCCTGGCGCCTCCTCTGAGGCCTAGGCCTGTGATATGCCTCCTTCATTTCTTGTTGTTCCTCATCTCTGCGCCTTAAATCTTCCTCAATAAAGCAGCCAGAAAAGTATTCTATATTTCTTTGTTCCCTAGAAACCCCTTCTAGAGAAATAATAAAGGGACTCCAGGATTTGTCTAGGGAGTTCAACATCACACTAATTAAAGTGGATTCAGAAACAGGTTCCCCCCTCTGTATAAGCTCATCCCTCATGGCTTTAAGCGTTGCCAAATGTTCCCCCATTTTGACACCAGGTTTGAGTTTATAGTTGTGGAAAATTCTTGACAATCTGCTGGTTGCAGCCATATTGTCACTATGGAACAAATTATATAGGGCAGTTCAAACTTCCTGAGCTGTGAGGCCGTCTGAAAGACTGGCATACAGAGCTGTGTCTATAGAACTTAACAGAGTTGTGTAAGCTCTTTTATGCAGGAACTCAATTTCAGGGCTCCAAGGTAAAGGGGGTGGTCTTTTGATCATGTCCAGAGTATTTTCTCTTAAGAGAATTATCTGAATCTCTTTACACCATTTTTTAAAATTCTGACCACTTAAATGTAATTTTTCAAAATTATTTGGCAAAGTTACAAAATTATTGCCATTAAACTGCATGGGGAGTTGTTCAAATGGCTGAAAAGAGCCTGTTGTGAATGGCATTGGGATCCCTAAGCCTGGGATCGATTGCTTAAGTCTGGCTCCTTTTTGTAGTCCTTCTGCAGTTTGAAGCAACTGGGCACGTGCAGGAAATGGAGCATGCTCCAAAGCCTTTTCTTGTTGGAGCTCCGATCTCCCTCTCTGAGCTCTGAAGTCAAGTCTGGCTGGAGCTTCAGTATAGGCCCGGACATCAGCGGTGTGGCGGGGAAACCTTGGAGGAGTGGGAAGAAGGCCTGGAGATCTTTCTGGAGACTGGAGGCCCATCAGATGAGGTCCATGGGCTGGATAGGCCTGGAAATGTCTCTGGATCTCCTCTTCTCCATCAGAGGAGCAGGATTGCAGCTCTGGATCATCCCAGCAGGATCGGAAAGGTGCGGAGGCCTCAGCCTGGGCCTCCGTGGAGCATTCAGTGAATGGTGAACGCCTCTGCAGTGGGGCGTGGGAGGCTGCAGGTCCATCTGGGTTCCTCCGGGGGTGGGAGGTTGGATTTGGGGCCCTCCTTGAGTGGGCAGCTGGGTCTGGGACCTCGGGGCAGCCGGTGGGTGGTTGCTCCATAAGTTTCAGGGCAGCGACCAGGGCCTCTATGGCCTCTTTGATGTTTGCCTTGGCAGGCGGGGCCTGGCAAGGGGCTTGTGGGTTCGGAGTGGTCCTCTGGGCCGCTGGAATGCTGAGCTGACTGGCTGGCGTTGTAGGCCTGGGCTGTGGAGCTGGGGAGGGCCTGGCTCGTGGTTCTGGCAAAGTGCCCAGGGGAGCAGCCATCTTGGAGGAAGTTGCCTCCGGAAGTGGCCTGGCGGCCATTTTGTTTGGCGGGAAACTGGGTGGGGGGGGAGTCTCTCTGGCGGCAGGCGCCATCTTGGAGAGATCAGGCAGGGGAGTCCTTACCGGGATGGCAGGCATCTCTGGTGCTGCCTCCTCAGGCCTCTTTCTGGCTGCTGCCCTTGTCTTCAGGAGGGAGGCGAGCGCTGGTCGGCACTCCTCTTCTGACATCTCAGCCACTTGCCTGTCCAGGCTTTCATCTGGTCCTTCTGCCCCCTCTTCGTCAGTGCTGAAGAAGCCTTCTCCAACATTGCCTGGCTCGGCCCCTGGGATCTCTTGCTGCATCTGGGTGGCCTCTGGCTGTCAGGGTGTAGCTGGATGGAAACCCCCTTCAATGTTTTCCATCGGTGATTCAGACTGGGGCTGCTGTGAAGTTCTCCTCCGTTGAAGGCCTCTGGTCACAACAGGGGAGCTTCTCTCACAGGTTATTTTGGAGGGCATCTCGCCTTTTCAACAGCTCCTGGAGTGGAGTTCTGCTACCATTCCCTCTGCTACCATTCTGTGGAAATTGGGATCGTAGAAACACCCAGGAGCATAGAAGAGTCCAAAGGCAGATGCATGAATAAATGTGATAAATGTATTTATTCATATAACAAAACATATTAACTATATACAAAGGCTGTCTTAATATCCATTAGGATAGGGGGCACACAGCGTGTGTGACTACCCTTATCAAAGATCATGTCTCATGGAGAACAAACGTAAAAGAGGGCTTGGTGGAAAGGTTAGAGGGGGTTTTATACTCAGTGTAAGCCCCTCCTCTCCACATAGGGGTGGGGGCACTTTCTGCCTCCACTAGTGTCTGTATGATATATGTGCCAATGGCTTGCAAATACTTGACATCGGGCAGGGTCGCTGCCACGTGGCAGGGAGCCAGGTATGTAGTCAGCAAACCCATCGGCCCCACTTCACACAAAGGGACTCACATCCGGCTATCTGAGGAACAGTGGTCTCCCTCGGACAAGACTTTCCCTAATAATCACCGCCACTCCCCCACCCCTCCCCTAGGCCCTTGGCTGATGAAATGCATGGAAACCTGGTGGGCACATCTCAACGAGGGGGACCCCCCCCTCCTGGCCCAACCAGGTCTCCGTAATACCTGCCAGGTCCGCACCCCCCTCCAAAATAAGATCACAAATGAGGGGGGCTTTATTAACCACCGACCTGGCATTACACAACATCAGCCGCGGACCCTGGGCCTGAGACTCTACACAACCCAGGACACGAGTCACACATTGGGGGCCGGAGTGCGCAATCGCTCGTAAACAGCGTATGCGCACCCCCGACACTTGATATGACCCCCTGCGTCCGTCATACCTGCCCCTCCCACTCATTATTTCAATTTCACAGCCCTTCCTGTCATCCCCCTGCTCCCCGGTTAAATTTCCTTTCACGACCCTCCTGCCGCAACTAATCGACCCATCATCCCGCTCAGTCGCTATCTGGACCCCCGAGGTCCGCTTTTACAACCCCCTCCCTCCCTCCCGGGTCCCCTTAAAATTTTCTTTAAAAATTTAACTAAAAAACCCCTCAACCCCCTCTTCGCTACATGCCATCTCTCTAAATAAATAAAGAAGTTTGGGAGCGCCATCCTTTAAATTGGTCCCAGAGGGAATACAAAGCACTTGTGGCTGAAAATAAAAAAAAATGTAACATTTGTTGGCATTGTGGTTAAAGAGAAAACTCCGGGGGCAGTTAATGCCCGAGCATGTCACAGATCTGAAATAGCTGCCTGCTGAGATGGAGCTAAAATTTACTTTATTTTGAAAGTTAATGTTTATTTATTTATTTTATTTATTTTTTAAATGTTTATACCGCCCCCTTTCCCGAAGGACTCGGGGTGGTGAACAGCCAAAATTAAAAAAACATGCAATATAAACATTAAAATACTATAAAACAAAATTAAATTTATCTTTGGCTTCCCCCAATTTAAAAACCCCTTACCCATAAAATTCACCAATTAAAAATTTTTTTTTAACCCAGCCCGACTTGCTGAAATAAAAAAGTCTTCAGGGCCCGGCGGAAGGTACAGAGGTCCGGGATCAGTTGTATCCCTGGGGGTAGCTCATTCCAGAGGGCGGGTGCCCCCACAGAGAAGGCTCTTCCCCGGGGGGTCGCCAGCCGACATTGCCTGACCGACGGCACCCTGAGGAGGCCCTCTCTGTGGGAGTGTATTGGCCGGTGGGAGGTTATCGGTGGCAGAAGGTGGTCTTGTAAATAACCAGGCCCTAAGCCATGGAGCGCTTTGAAGATGAGAACCAATACCTTGAAGTGCACCCGGAAGACCACTGGAAGCCAATGCAACTCACCTTGATGATGTCCGTGTTGGCTGGGGGGCAGAGGTCGACCTCAAGGCACCTGGTTTGTGGGGTGCCACAAGGGTCGGTCCTCTCGCCTCTCCTGTTCAACATTTATGTGAAGCCGCTGGGTGAGATCATCTGTGGTTTTGGGGTGCAGTGCCATCCGTATGCTGATGACACCCAGCGGTACATCTCCACCCCAGACCACCCCAACAATGCCCTTGAAGTGATGTCCCGGTGCCTGGAGGCCGTGCGGGTCTGGATGGGGAGGAACAGGCTCCGACTCAACCCTTCCAAGACTGAGTGGCTGTGGTTGCCGGCGTCCCGATATAGTCAGCTGGTGCCATCGCTGACTATTGGGGGCGAGATATTGGCCCCCACGGAGAGGGCGCGTAACTTGGGTGTCCTCCTGGATGCACGGCTGTCTTTATTTATTTTATTTATTTATTTTATTAAATTTCTATACTGCCCTTCTCCCGAAGGACTCAGGGTGGTTAACAGCCACAACATAAAACACATAAATACAAAAAATTTAAAATAGATTAAAAACGAATTAACTAATTTGGCTGAATTTAAAATACTCCATAATTTAAAACAAATTAAAATTTAAAATTTATATTTAAAAGGGAGAAGATTTAGGCGAGGCCAGCTTGATGAAATAAAAAAGTCTTAAGTGCGCGACGGAAGGTGCGCAGATCTGGGATCCTCCATATCTCCGGGGGGAGCTCGTTCCAGATCGTAGGTGCCCCCACAGAGAAGGCTCTCCCCCTAGGGGCCGCCAGTCGACATTGTTTGGCCAACGGCACCCAGAGGAGCCCCTCTCTATGGGAGCGTACTGGCCGGTGGGAGGCTATTGGTGGTAGCAGGCGGTCCCGTAGATAACCAGGTCCTGAGCCATGGAGCGCTTTAAAGGTGATAACCAGAACCTTGAAGCGCACTCGGAAGACCACCGGGAGCCAGTGCAGCTCGTGCAGGAGAGGTGTTACATGGGAACTCCATGTCGCTCCCATAACCACCCGCGCGGCCGCACTCTGCGCCAGTTGGAGCCTCCGAGTGCACCTCAAGGGGAGCCCCATGTAGAGAGTGTTACAATAGTCCAGACGAGAGGTGACGAGGGCATGAGTGACTGTGTGTAGGGAGTCCCGATCTAGAAAGGGTTCTTTCTTTCTTTCTTTCTGGAGGTTCAGGCGAACCTGATGAAAAATCCTCCCGGTCACGGCCGTCAAGTGCTCTTCTAAAGACAGCCGTGAATCCAGGAGGACGCCCAAGTTGCAAGCCCTTTCCGTGGGGCCCAATGATTTGCCCCCAATAGTCAGCGATGGCGCCAGCTGACTATATCGGGACGCCGGAAACCACAGCCACTCAGTCTTGGATGGGTTGAGCCTGAGCCTGTTCCTCCCCATCCAGATCCGTACGGCCTCCAGGCACCGGGACATCACTTCGAGGGCATCATTGGGGTGGTCTGGGGTGGAGATGTACAGCTGGGTGTCATCAGCGTACTGATGGTACTTCACCCCGAAACCATGGATGATCTCGCCCAGCGGCTTCACATAAATGTTGAACAAAAGGGGCGAGAGGACCGATCCCTGAGGCACCCCACATATGAGGGGCCTGGGGGTCGACCTCTGCCCCCCTGTCAACACAGACTGCGACCGGTCGGAGAGAAAGGAGGAGAACCACCGTAGAACAGTGCCTCCCACCCCTAACTCTTCCAACCGGTGCAGCATGATACCATGGTCGATGGTATGAAAAGCCGCTGAGAGATCTAACAGGACCAGGACAGAGGAACAACCCCTGTCCCGAGCCCTCCAGAGATCATCAACCAATGCGACCAATGCCGTTTCCGTGCTGTACCCAGGCCTGAAACCTGACTGGAACGGATCTAGATACGACGTTTCATCCAGGGACTGGGGAAGCTGTCGTGCAACCACACTCTCAACAACATTCGCAACAAAGCGAATGTTGGAGACTGGACGATAATTAGCCAATACTGCCGGGTCCAGGGAAGGCTTCTTGAGGAGAGGCCTCACCACCGCCTCCTTCAAGGCACCCTCACCCAATGAAGCATTTATAATCCCCTGGAGCCAGCATCGCGTCACCTCCCGGGAAGCCAGCACTAACCAGGAGGGACACGGGTCCAACAAACATGTGGTCGCCTTCAATCTACCCAGAATCCTGTCCATGTCATCTGGGGTCACAGGATCAAACTCGTCCCAAATAATATTCTCAAGACCTGCCTCCGTTACCCTCGCTGGACCTACCCAGTCGGAGTCCAGACCTTCCCGAATCTGAGTGATTTTGTCATGCAGATATTGAACAAAATCCTCGGCTCTTCCCTCCAAGGGGTCCTCCCGCGCTTCCTGGTGGAGCAGGGAGCGGATCACCCTAAACAGGGCGGCCGGGCGATTATCTGATGATGCAATAAGAGCAGCAAAATGGGTACATTTTGCTGCTTTTATCGCCACTAGGTAATTCTTAATATGAGATCTTACCAGTGTTCGGTCCGATTCAGTAAGACTAGCCCTCCAACTACTCTCTAGGCGTCTTTCCAGCGCTTCATCTCCCTCAGCTCCTCGGTGAACCAAGGAGCCAGGTGAGATCGGCGCCGGGTCAGAGGCCGCAAAGGCACGACTCGATCCAGGGCTCCAGCAGCCGCCCTATCCCAGGCGGCCACTAGGTCTCCAGTCGGGGCATGTGCAAGATCCTCGGGGATTGGCCCAAGCTCCATCTGGAACCTATCAGGTTCCATCAGGCGCCTGGGGTGGTACCATCTTACCGGTTCCGCCTCCCTACGGCGGGGTACCACGGTTCAAAGGTCAAGGCGAAGGAGAGAGTGATCCGACCATGACAAGGGCTCAATGACTATGTCCCCTATCTCAAGATCACTCAACCACTGTCCAGAGACAAAAACCAGGTCCAGTGTGTTTCCCCCCATGTGCATAGGGCCATGAATTAGCTGGGTCAGGTCCATGGCCGTCATGGAAGCCATGAACTCCCGAGCCACCTCAGATGCCTCACCCACGGACAGCAGGTTAAAGTCCCCCATGACCATAAGTCTGGGGGTATCAACCGCCACTGCGGCGATAACGTTGAGTAGCTCGGGCAGGGCTGCAGCCACTTTAGAAGAGCATATGACAGCCGTGGAAGGGGCCTTTCTATCAGGTTCGCCTGATACGCCAGTTGCACCCCTTTCTGGATCGGGACTCCTTATGCACGGTCACTCATGCCCTCGTCACCTCTCGTCTGGACTATTGTAATGCTCTCTACATGGGGCTCCCCTTGAGGTGCACCCGGAGGCTCCGTGGATTTGGGTTGCGGTGTCATCTGTATGCTGATGATACTCAGCTGTATATCTCCACCCCAAACCACCCCAATGATGCCCTTGAAGTGATGTCCCAGTGCCTGGAGGCCGTGTGGGTCTGGATGGGGAGGAATAGGCTTCGACTCAACCCTTCCAAGACCGAGTGGCTGTGGATGCCGGCATCCCGATATAGCCAGCTGGTGCCATCACTGGCTATTGGGGGCGAGTCATTGACCCCCACAGAGGGGGCTCGCAACTTGGGCATCCTCCTGGACACACGGCTGTCTTTAGAAGAGCATATGATGGCCATGGCCAGGGGGGCTTTTTATCAGGTTCTCCTGATACGCCAGTTGCTCCCCTTTCTGGATCGGGATTCCTTATGCACAGTCACTCATGCTCTCGTCACTTCCCGCCTGGACTACTGTAATGCACTCTACATGGGGCTCCCCTTGAGGAGCACCCGGAGGCTCCAACTGGTCCAGAATGTGGCCAAGTGGGTGATTACGGGAGCGACATGGCGCTCCCATATAACACCTCTTCTGCGCGAGCTGCACTGGCTCCCGGTGGTCTTCCGGGTGCGCTTCAAGGTGTTGGTTCTCACCTTTAAAGCGCTCCATGGCTTAGGGCCAGGGTATTTACGAGACTGCCTTCTGCTACCTATAAGCTCCCACCGGCCAATACGCTCTCACAGAGAGGGCCTCCTCAGGGTGCCGTTGGTCAAGCAATGTCAGCTGGCATGTTGCAATCATCTTGGCGGGCTCCTCATGAGTAGTCCAGATTAGAGAAAACACAAGGACAGGTGTTTCTCGGGATGAGAGAGCAAAGAACAAAAGTCCTCCAATCTCTTTTATTAGTTATCAAAATACAGTGTCATCAGAAGGCGTTATTATGGCTACATATCTCATATTACATACATGAAAAAAGGAAAGCATCCATATAGGTTTCACATTCTACAATTTACAGTAAATCACGTGAATTCTAGGAAAGCAAAAGTTAAGGAAAAACAAAACTCAATTCTCCCAGCATCTTCTTCTACTAGCTGAGAGGCCCACCTCTCCGTTATCAGAGATTACCTCAATCCTCAGGAATGTTATACAAGGAGATGTCTCTGCCTTGCAAGTCTCTGCCTTGCAAACACAGCCTATGTTATGAACAAAGAGAGAACGAATAGGGCCCTTCAGAGATAATCTAGCTGAACCCGCTTTTCATAGTCAGATTATTTCGGTGCTAAGCTCCATACACGTGTCCAACCAGCTAGGCCAATATACTGTGGCCACCTGATTCCCACACTGGCGGCCCCCAGGGGGAGAGCCTTCTCTGTGGGGGCACCCGCCCTCTGGAATGAGCTTCCTCCCGGAATATGACTGATCCCGGATCTCCGCACTTTCCGTAAGGCCCTGAAGACGTTTTTATTTCATCAAGCCAGCCTAGCCTAATTAGGTTTTTTATGGGTTAGTTTTTAATTGTATAGCTTTGAGGTTTTAAATTGGGGGCCGATTGATTTAATTTATTTTAGCTATCTTAACTTTTATATTGTATGTATTTTAATTTCGGCTGTTCACCACCCTGAGTCCCTAGGGTGAGAAGGGCGGTATATAAATTCAAATATAAATAAATAAAAATAAATAAATTGTTCAAGCTTTACATTATATCTAAAGTTCCTTGTCCACTGAATCATACAAGCTTTACATATTCATTTTCCTAATTCAAATTCAATAGCATTTTATAGACTTTAGCAATAATATGTTCATCGCTAGCACAGTAGGATTTCCACAGACATTCTGAAATTTTAAAAAATTAAAATTTTGAAATTTCATTCTGAAAATGACCTCAGAATAGTAGCTGATTGCAAACCAAATTTTTATGAAGATAGCGGTAACATCTTTTCTCCTAATTAAGCATACTTGCAAGTCACACAACTGTTGAAGAAAGATTCAGATGTGAAAAGGCAATGTAGGATAAGGTTTCTGCTTTTAAAATTCCTGGATGTTTTAATTTTAGTTTCATCTCTTTCTGAAGAAGAATCAGTTTTGGAATATTTCCACCATGGAACTATATTTGGACCAAAATGGAGAGTTAACAGCAGATCTGGGCATCAAAAGCTTTTTGGTTCTCCCCGAGGAAGATCCCAGGAAAGAGATTCTGGGGGAGTTTAAAAGGCAGAGACTTATTATCATCCAAGATGCTCTTTCATGGCTAAAGTTGCTTAACAAGGTGGGAAAAAGTTTGGTGTCTTTTTTTTGTTTTCCAAAGCCTGAGGTCCCATTTCAAGTGGGCTAATCCTGGTCCCCAAGGTGGCTGACCTTCAGTTGAATTGAATGTGGGGAGTAGGAATGTGATAGTTTTCCTTGGGAGGCTTCAGTACTATTCCATTTTTTGGACCATCTATAATTCAGTATCTCACCAAACTCATGAGAAATCGGCAAGGCTGTAGATTGCTAATAGCTTCAGGTTTGTTTATTCCTTGTACGCAAATAGCAAAGAAGGCAATTCTGTTCACCGATATCTGAGTTCAGGTTTGGACCGAATCAGATGAAACTGACTCATATTTGGATGGAGGTCCTTTTGGTCCCATTGGGGAATAAGCTTCACCTTGTCCTGCTTGGGGAAAGTGTCCCCTGAAAGGGCAGGTTCATCATAGCCTCTGATGTTCTCAAGGGACCAGACCTGGCCAGAGTTATCCATGCCTCTCTCCCCCACCCCCTTGGGATAGAGCAATAGGCCTTCTGCTCCTAGGAGGGAGCTCCAAGGCTTTCGGTTGACATGAAAATATCACAATGGTTGTTCTGATGTGCCATGATCCAGACAGCTGGAGTATTGAAGCAAGGCTGGGAACTATATTACCGAGCTTCACTGCTGGCCTCGATGAAGGATTGGGTGTTATTGAAGAGGAGGTCTTTATTAGATTTAGAAGGGCACGACCTACAACACGGCTGGCATGCACTGTTATGGAGAGAGAAAGCACAACAGTATAAGTATTTTAAGAGACATTATCTAAGGCGAATATTGCTGGAAACCTGGGATATATTTAGAGGAAAATTCTATACTAAGATTCCAACCTGGTTCTCAGCAATAGAAGCGACGACATACCCAACAGCTCTTAAACAGGATAAAATTTTTAGATATAAAGATCTTGTGGATGCTCAAGGGATATTAAGATCTAGGGGAGATTTGGCTGACAAAGGAATCAGGCTAGATGGGTGGACCTACGCTACAGTTCAATCTCGTTACAGGAGAGATAGAGATAATTATGGGATATATGTGATGGAACAGAGTTTTGATAAAATATTATTGCGAGAAGACCATAAATACATAACCAAAATGTATGCACAATTGCTTGAGCGAATGATAGGAGAGGAGGTTGTAAAAGATACCATGATTGCCTGGGGGAGGAATTTTGGGTACTCGATTCCTTTAGAAAAATGGTAACAAATGGGGGGGGGGGGAAATACGGCAACGTCTTTCAAGGAAAATGCATATAAAATGTTGTATAGGTGGCACCTCCCACCAGCAAGAATTGCTAAAATGTTTCCGGGTGCATCAGAGTTATGTTGGAAATGTGGGAAAACCAGAGGTACGTATTTCCATCAATGGTGGACTTGTATAATGGCAAAGAAGTATTGGAGAAGGATTAGGAATTGGATTAAGGAAATTACTAATGTGGACCTCCAATGGGAACCTGAGATATATTTACTAGGTATTCGCCCAGAGGGGCTGAGTAAGAAAAAATGGTATCTCACTCTACATATTTTAGTCGCAGCTAGAATAGTGTTCGCCCAACAATGGAAAGAAAAAGACATACCGGCTAGTGCCCAAATTATAAATAAAGGATTAGAGTGCGCTGAGGCGGACAGAATGATGTATATGTTGAAAGAAAAAGAGGATTCTGAATTTTTTCAAAGTTGGGACAGTTGGTATTGGTGGTTGAATAAAAGGATTGAGATGAAGTGAGGGCCTAAATCAATATGAGGAGAGATGTATTTATCTTGATTGAAAGATAGTTGTATGAAAACCATATTTGGGGATTATTCACTTTATTCTGTGTTGTGGGCATAATTGTTTATTAATGAGGGCAGGAATATTATCTGCCAGGATAGACGTGTTTGTATGTTTAGTGTTATGAATGGGGGAGGGAGGGAGGGGAATGTATGGTTTTTGTTTTTATGTATAATCAATGTTTTTGTCTTATGTTGATTTTAACTTGGAAAAATTAATAAAATTTATTTTTTTTAAAAAAAAAAAAAAAAGAAGAAGCAAGGCTTTGATCCAAAGAAGAGCCCTTCCTCATCTCAGAAGTAACAAGGGGGAATTTGAAAGGAAATGATTTGGCTTGTGAGAGGGCACTTCATATGAAAACCTCTGGAATGCCATTGCTTATTTTGATTGTCAGCTACCTTCAGTCTCTACAAATTTAACTAATACTAAATTTGGGTCTTTCTTTCCATGGCAGTTGGTGTCTCCTAATTGTAGTTCTTCAACAGAAAGGATTTTTTCTTGAATGCCTACCTTGGTCTTAGAAATGTCCCTTTCTGAAACGTATCTGTGGAGATTCTCAGTCATCCAGGTCATGGTTGTCCCAAAGATGCTTTCTCAAAAGGCAAATGGACTCACCCCCACCCCACCACCCCGCCTTGATGATGTTTCGTTTCTCATCCAAGAAGCTTCTTCAGTTTTGAATGAATGGTGAAGGATGGAAGGATTTATATTCCTTGAAGTCATCTGGTTGTTAGCACTCTTTCTGAGAGTCACTTGGAGGTTTATCCTTCCCCTCAGGGTCACCTGAATAGTGCAAAAGGGTGTGGAACCTTCTTGGAACTGCTGAAAGGACCGTATTGTAAAATGACGAGAAATGAGACAGTGCTGGGGGAATGAAGTGTTCAGCAGAGTGATGGCATGGGGGGAAACTACCTTTATGTCTGGTTGTTTTGGCATGCAATGCTCTATAGCGCTTTCCAGAGGGGAGAAGTTGAAATAGATCAGGTGCAGGATGTGAGGAATCTGTAGATATTTTCTCAGCCCTCTTTCTGGTTTGTGCAGTATCCAGGTCCTCAGTGGAAGGCAGGCTGGTTGTGATGGTTTTCTCTGCAGTCCTAACTACCCATTGAAGTCTATGTCTGTCTTGTTTGCTTGCAGTGCCAAACCAGACAGTTATTGAGGCACAAGTGACAGACTCGACAATTCCTCTGGAGAACTGTAGCAGCAGCTCCTTGGGCAATCTAGCTTTCTGAGTTGATGCAGGAAGAACATTCTTTGTTGTGCCTTTTTAATGATGGTCCATTTCAAATCCTTGGAGATAATGGAACCTAGAAACTTGAAGTTCTCTACTGTTATAGTCAGTTGACACCATCACTGACTATTGGGGGCGAATCATTGGCCCCCATGGAGAGGGCTCGCAACTTGGGCATCCTCCTGGATTCACGGCTGTCTTTAGAAGAGCACTTGACGGCCGTGACCGGGAGGATTTTTCATCAGGTTCGCCTGATCTGCCAGTTGCGTCCCTTTCTGGATCGGGACTCGTTACGGACAGTCACTCATGCCCTCGTCACCTCCCGCCTGGACTATTGTAACGCTCTCTACATGGGGCTCCCCTTGAGGAGCACCCAGAGGCTCCAACTGGCGCAGAGTGCAGCCGCGCGGGTGGTCATGGGAGCGACATGGCGTTCCCATGTAACACCCCTCCTGCGCGAGCTGCACTGGCTACCGGTGGTCTTCCGGGTGCGCTTCAAGGTTTTGGTTACCACCTTTAAAGCGCTCCATGGCTCAGGACCTGGGTACTTGCGGGGCCACCTACTACCACCAATAGCCTCCCACCGGCTGGTACGCTCCCACAGAGAGGGGCTCCTCCGGGTGCCGTTGGCCAAACAATGCCAACTGGTGGGCCCCAGGGGGAGAGCCTTCTCTGTGGGGGCACCTACTATCTGGAACGAGCTCCCCCCGGAGATACGGAGGATCCTTGATCTGCGCACCTTCCGCCGCGCCTTAAAGACCTTTTTATTTCACTAGGCGGGCCTGGCCTAATTTTCTCCCTCTTTTATAAAAGATTTTTAATTTTTTAAATATTTTTTAGTATTTTATATATTCAAATTTTAAAATTGGTTTTAAATTGATTGGGGTTTTAATTTGTTTGGGCCAAAACTATTTAATTTGATTTTAATTCCACTTTTAAATTTTGTATGTATGTATTTTATTGTTTGGCTGTGCACCGCCCTGAGTCCTTCGGGAGTAGGGTGGTATAGAAATCAAATCAAATAAATAAATAAATAAAATAGTCCAGGGCCATATTGACAGCAACATCTGCTGATCTATTTGCACAGTAGGCAAATTGCAAGGGGTCTAGCAGCAGATCTGTGATGGCTTTCAGGTGGGCCAGCACTAACCTTTCAAAGGTTTTCATAAGTACAGATGTCAGAGCCACCGGTCTGTAGTCATTCAGCTCCTTGATGGAGGATTTCTTGGGCACCGGAATGGTAGTAGACGGTTTAAAGCAAGAAGGGACATAACCCATCTCCAGTCATTTATTAAAGATGCGGGTCAGTTGATCAGCTCAGACTTCCAAGCAAGAGGGAGTTACCCTGTCTGGCCCTGCTGCTTCTCCACCTTTTTGTTTGTGAACTAGACCTCACACATCGTTTTTGGTAATCACCAGAGGTAGCTGGCCCAGAGGGATGGTGTCAGGTGTAGGAGACTTGGCTGTTGTTGATGTATCTGAGATGGAGAGAGTAGCAATATTTGACAGTGGTGTCAGGTATGCTTCCTTCAAAATCCAGGAAAGAATGACCCAAACTCCATTTTTATAGAGATTAGTACTTTTACTGAAAATGAAGCGATCGCAACCCAGGTAAAGTTTAGTTTAGTTTAGTTTAGTTTTATTTGATTTGTATACCGCCCTACTCCCGAAGGACTCAGGGCGGTGAACAGCCAACAATAAAATACATAAATACACAAAATTTAAAAACCCGATAAAATCAAATTAAACTTTTTGGCCCAGACAAATTAAAATACCCCAATAATTAAAAAACAGATTAAAATTTACATATTTAAAAAGGGAAGAGATCAGGCCAAGCCCGCTTGATGGAATAAAAAGGTCTTCACAGCCCGGCGGAAGGAGCGCAGATCCGGGATCCTCCGTATCTCCGGGGGGAGCTCATTCCAGATGGTAGGTGCCCCCACAGAGAAGGCTCTCCCCCTAGGGGCCGCCAGTCGACACTGTTTGGCTGATGGCACCCGGAGGAGTCCCTCTTTATGAGAGCGTACTGGCGTAAAGCTGGAACTAAGCAAAACGCGCGAAATTGCATCTAGAAAGCATCTCCCCCCCCTTGTCCATCGTTTGCGGGTGTGTGGCGTGGCCCATTCCAATACTGCTCGAACCTTCTCAGGGTCCATCTCTATTCCCTCATGCGATATGCGATATCCAAGATAGTCGATTTTGTCTTGGTGGAATTCACATTTAGAAAGTTTGGCATATAGTTCAGCAGCCCTGAGTGTTTTCAGGACAGTTCGCACCAATTTCACATGGTCGGCCATGTTCTCAGAATAGATAAGAATGGGACTTCCGGTTTGCTGCTTGTCGCCGCCAGATGATCTCTCGGGATCGCCAGCCCCACTGCCTGTAAAGAGCCGCCTTCACAACGGAATGGCGGCTCGAAAAAACTCCGTTTCCACAAGGAAATGGAGATAGAGCCGGCTAGGGTGGGTATAGCTCTCTGCGTAGCCCCAAAAGTTTTTTTTTTTAACTTTTGGGATGGAACAGATGAGACTCCCCATATCCCCAGCCGCCGCTCCGGGCTTTGGGAGACCTCTGCTATATGCAGAGCTAGGCGACAAGAACAAGCCTACAAATTTAACAGATTAATCAAAGAGGATGTGATCTGGACCTGTGATCCTGAATCGCAAGTATTTTATTTATTTTATAAAAGTTACTCAAGAAAGTAAGAAGGAAAAAAAGATTTTTTAAAATGGCGACTGCCGCGGCTTGAGAAGGGGCTGAAAGGGAAAGTCCTTCCGTTTTCTATTACTACAAAGTAGCGGAATAAATACTTTTGGCTACAATTGAAGATAAAATTTCACTTTTGTGTCTTTTTTCTCCTGGAGATTTGATATTGATCTTGGTTGGAAAGAAGTTTTTTTTTCCCCTGCTTTTCTTCTCTTTTCTAAAAAAGTTTGTCTGGGCGGAAACATGGCATTGAGACTTATAAAGTCAGACAAACAAGCAGTGGGGGGGGGGATTCCCCCATTAACAAATTACATGAACAAGTTCTAAGTCTCCAGTCTCAGAAACCTGATTTTAACATAATAGAATTTCTCTTAGAGGAGATTGTAAGAAGGGATGAGATTGTGAATCAGCACCTTGAAAAATTTAAGCAGGAAATTAAAGAATTGGTGCAATCAAAGTTTGATTTTTTGGAACAAAAGATTATAAAAATGGCTAATGGTTTTTCAGAATTTATGATCCAGTTGGATGCAAATACTAAGTTATTAGAGTCTAAAATGGAAGAAACTGAGGATAATTTGGACAATAGAATACAAAAAATTGAAAATGACTTGTCAAATACTCAAGATAATAGCCCAGAAGAAAAACCTAAAATGGAGGCTGATCAAAAGACTTGTAATACAGAAAACATACAACAACGGATTGAAAGAGAAGTTTTAATGTTGCAATATAATTTTACTGAATATGCGATTAGACTGAGAGGACTGCAGGAAAACAACAGAGATGACTTAAGGAAAATATCTTCTGAAATTCTGGCTGGGATTTTAAAGGTTCAACCTGAGGAAGTATTTTGTAGGATTGATAGAGTTTATAGAATAAATTATTGGATAGCAAAGCAAAGGCAACTGCCTAGAGATGTGGTGATTTATTTTACAGATAAGGAGATAAGAAATAATATTGTGCAAAATTCTTACAATTCTACTTTGCAATGGTTTGGAAGAAAGATTTGGATATACAAAGAGCTCCCGCCTAAGATGTTATTGGAAAGAAAGAAATTTGGTTTTCTGGTGACTGAACTTAAAAAAAGAAATATTCTATTCAGGTGGGATGCTCCAGTGGGTATTATATTGAGATATCATGGAGAAAGATATCAATTAAATACTGTTGAAAAAGCGGAAGAATTTTATCAAAAAATTTTGAAAATGAATTCAACATCTTTATGCACAATACAGGATAAGCAGAAGGAATTGGAAATAAAGGGAAAACATCGAATTATAGAGGCTTCTGTAGACAAATTGCCTTCGGATTTTTTAGACACCCCAGCTAGATTATCTACAAATAAAAGAGAAGTGGCATCGGACTCTAACGTGATTATGATTCATCAAGTCACAGACAAGCATGGAAATCAATTAGCTGATATACAATTGTTAGAAAAGAAATATAGGTTACAGCAAAACCAACAAGATCAAGTCATAAACCAGAATGAAAATTGCTTAGTCGATATACAACTTGCAGAAAGGAAATTAGGATGGAGAACAAACCCACAAAAGGAAAAGAAAAAAAGAAATAGGTCTCACAAAAATAAAAATTTCTAAATTAAGCAACAGTGAAGCCAGTTTTTTTTTTTAAAAAAAAAAAAATGAACGAATATATGAAAAGACAGTTGAGGCGAAGTATTGGTCAACAATATCCTGAGGAGAGTGGCAGACCTCTGCAATGCCGTAATTTTGGGATGTGAAAAGAGCCTTAAACTGGTTGGATTGGAATTATCTATTTTGGAGTTCTTTTTATTGATAAATGTATTATATTTATGTCAAGCTATAAGGCAAGAGAATTACGCTGGGGCATGCAGAAGATCTGGTTGTTACCCATTATGATGATGGGAATGAATAATCCTGAAGAAAACCACAATTACAGATACTGTATGGAATATAATTATAATGTCACTCGGGTGGTTGTTTTTCTTTTTTATATATATAGGAGGAGATTTATTATTGATGGGGGCAGAAGACAACTGAGGATTTGGAACAATCTGTTGCAACTAGGATGCTATGTTACCCTAATATGGATGATGTATTCAACAATCTAGTGGAAAGACACTAAAGAAGATATTATATGGATTATAAACTTAAAGTTATTGATTTTTTCTATATAATGAAATACTTCTTTTTTTTAGTAGGGTGGGTAGTAGATTAAAGATATTAAGAACTGTTGTGTATGGCAACTTTGTAGGAACGTAGGTGGAGATAGGTTAGTTTACAGATTGTTTAGTTTAAGAAAAGGGATGCTTAAGTGATATACTTATGGGATTGGAGCAAATGGATGGAGCTGAATAAATGCTAAATTAGGATTTATGGGGAAGGCTGCTTTGAAATGTTATATTAATATATACAAAAGGTTAAATGTTAAAGCAGGATTTATTACATAGTTTTAAAATGGAAGGCTGTTATGAAATGTTGTATTAATATACAGATATAAGTATGGGGAGGAGAAATAGGGCAGATTATTGTTAAATCGGGAGTTATAATAATATTATTATGTTAAATTAGAAGTTATTATAGTAAAATGATATTTTGAAATGTATGGTAAAAGGGGGAAGTAATAATATTAATAATATTATTAGTAAGTAAGGGTCAGTATTTAGAGGAGGGAGTAAGGGGATGGTAAAATATTATATAATCTGTTATGAATTAGCTTTTTGTTGTGAGGAAGTCATGGGGGGGATGGGTGGTGAGGGGGGGTTAGGGAGGAGGGGGGGAGAAAAATGTGGGGAAAAAAATTTGTATTTGAAAACTTTTTCAATAAGAATAGATAAGAATGTCATCCAAGTAGACCAGCACCCCTTATACAGGTGCTCATGCAATACTTTGTTGATCAATTGCATGAACACAGCAGGGGCTCCCTGTAAGCCAAAAGGGAGCACTCTGAACTGGAAACATCCCAGTGGGCAATTAAATGCTGTTTTCCATTCATCCCCCTCTTTAATTCTCACTCGTCCATCATCCAATCCAAAGGTCTCCCAAAGGTCAGGTAGAATCACGTCTGGCAACGTCATCCATCAGGAATGTAATGACGGTTGGTCTGATGGCTCCTTTGGAGAATCGGTTTCGTTTCTTGGAAAGACACCTCCTGTGCCCTTCCCCCCCTTCACCCCCTAACTGTTTCCCACCCATTTCTTATGGCAGCTGAAGCAGTTAAAGCGGAGGCTGACATTCGGCCCCTCTGCAGAAAAGACGTTAGTCCTAGAATAGAAAAGAAGAAAGGAAAAGAGAAAACAAAATATATACAGGAATTAAGGTTTATCTGGGTATTTGGTATAGAATTGCTGTACTTTCTTTGGGGCCCGGACATCCCGTTTATTCACCCATTCAGCTTGAGACAAAGGGAAATGTTTCCAGGCCACCAGATATTGCACTTTACCATGGTGTTTCCTAGAGTCTAAAATTTCCTTAACTTCAAAATGTTGCTCCCCCTCTATGAGTATGGGAACTGGAGGGGAGCTTTTGTTTGGGGGTGGTGACTGGAACTTAGTCCTTGGGCGGAGCCTATCAACTTCAAAAACTCCTTCCAGAAGTTGGAAGTAAACTGTACACCCCTGTCCGAGATTATTCTTTTTGGAGCTCCATGTAGTCGGTAAATCTGACGAATAAACAGTTTTGCAAGGGTTTTTGCTGAAGGGATCTTTGGACAAGGGATGAAATGCACTTGTTTGGAAAACAAATCCGTCACCACCCAAATGACAGTGCACCCTTCACTCTCTGGTAGGTCCACAATAAAATCCATGGATATTTCCTTCCATGGGGCATTCGGTCTAGCCACACTCTGAAGTAATCCAGGTGGCTTCCCTGGAGGTCTTTTAGCTGAGGCACACACTGGACAGCTATCCACATATGCCTCTATGTCCTTCTTGAGTGCAGGCCACCAAAACTGTCTCTTAACAAGATGTAGAGTTTTAACAAATGCAAAGTGTCCCGCTGCCTTGGCGTCATGGGCATACTGCAATACTGTTACTCTTAAACTGGCCGGAACATACAATTTTGCCCCAATCCAAGCTAGTCCATCACGGAGTGTACATTCATTTGAGTGGTTGTTAAACCACTCGTCAGTTCCCAGAGCTTCTCGTAATTTTTGAATCAAATCTCCCGAGAGTTCTGGCTCGGCTTTTGCCTGTGCTCTGGTAGTAACTGGTGCTGCCAATTGTGTCGAAGGGATAATAGGCTGAACTACTTCCTTCTTGATGCTGTTGTACTGAGGCAATCTGGAAAGTGTGTCTGCCATGAAGTTCTTTCCACCAGGAAGGTAGCGTAGAGTGAAATTGAAACGATTGAAATGTTGGGCCCAATGAGCTTGCTTTGGGGACAGTTTACGTGGTGTTTTTAACGCCTCCAAATTTTTGTGATCAGTCCAAACTTCGAAAGGGTGCTTCGCTCCTTCTAAAAATTGTCTCCATGTTAACAGCGCCCATCTCACTGCGAAAGCCTCCTTCTCCCATATGGCCCATCTCCTTTCCGTTTCTGATAGTTTATGGGACATGTAGGCACAAGGTTGTAGTTCCCCTTCTGCATTCTTTTGCAAGAGTATTGCTCCCACAGCTACATCGCTCGCGTCAGCCTGTACTACAAAAGGCTGTTCCATGTCTGGGTGTTTGAGTATTGGTTCAGCCGCAAACAGCCGTTTCAACTTTTTGAATGCGGCTTGACACTCCATAGTCCATTCAAGTGGTTTTGAGGGTCTTGGTTTTACTTCACCTTTTGTTTTCAGATCTGTAATTGGCAGCGCGATTTTGGCAAATGAGGGGATAAACTGTCTATAAAAGTTAGCAAACCCCAAGAAACTCTGTAGTTGTTTGCGGGTGCGTGGCGCGGCCCATTCCAATACTGCTCGAACCTTCTCAGGGTCCATCTCTATTCCCTCATGCGATATGCGATATCCAAGATAGTCGATTTTGTCTTGGTGGAATTCACATTTAGAAAGTTTGGCATATAGTTCAGCAGCCCTGAGTTTTTTCAGGACAGTTCGCACCAATTTCACATGGTCAGCCATGTTCTCAGAATAGATAAGAATGTCATCCAAGTAAACCAGCACCCCTTTATACAGGTGCTCATGCAATACTTCGTTGATCAATTGCATGAACACAGCAGGGGCTCCCTGTAAGCCAAAAGGGAGCACTCTGAACTGGAAACATCCCAGTGGGCAATTAAATGCTGTTTTCCATTCATCCCCCTCTTTAATTCTCACTCGGTAGTATGCCTCTCTTAAATCGAGTTTGGTGAAGACTTTTCCCTTCCCTAAGTGGGCTAACATGTCCTTCATGAGTGGGAGGGGGTACACATTTTCCACGCAAATGGCGTTGATATTTCTATAATCAACCATCAAGCGAAAGGAGCCATCTTTCTTTTCGCAGAACATCACTGGCGCCGCCACCTTAGGCTTGGCTCTTCGATGAATCCCTGTTCAAGATTTTTGTCAATAAAATTTCGCAATTCCCCTAATACTCGAGGGGTCATGGGGTAGATTTTTGGTTTGGGAAGCTTCACCCCAGGGAGTATTTCAATGGTGCAGTCGGTAGCCCGGTGGGGAGGCAGCGCGTCCGAGGCCTTTTTGCTAAAAACTTCACGGAGATCCCAATACTCCTTTGGAATCTTCTCCTGCCCCTCAATATGGTCTATGGCCACTTCTGCTCTTTCCGGTTTTATATCGTCCTTCAGGGGTGAGCCTTCCTTCTCTGGAATCGGTTTTGCAGTGTGGATGCGCAGGACCCCCGTCTTCCAATTTACCCGTGGGTTCCATTTACGAAGCCAGGGCAGTCCAAGTATGAGGGGTCTCTCCATGCCAGGGGCCACAATAAATCTGAGATTCTCTACATGATCTCCCAACTGCAATTCAAGGGGTTTGGTCATAAAACTGGCTGGGCCCCCTCCTGCAATCGATCCGTCTAACTGACAGAACGCAATGGGTCTTTTTAACGTTTTTAGTCTCAGTCCCATTTCCTCCACCACCTTGGGGCTAATTATGCACCTGGTGCACCCCGAGTCTAACAGGGCTAACATTTGGGCACGGGTCCCTGTGGATGGCACCCTTACTTCTACGGGGATGAGTAGGGGGTCTTCCATGTGACTCACCCGATCGTTGGTGTCGGAATCAGAGTCTGTCTCGCTGTCGTCGCCGTTGGTCGGAGTTCCCAGCTCACCCTGGTTTCGGGGAGCGAACTCAACGACTTCTCCTTTCAGGGCAGTGCCGCGGGTCTTGGCGGGTATTTTGTCGCCCTTCTTGGCCCCCGGAGCCGGCAGCTTTTGGCACTGGTTTGGAGAAGCATTCGGCAGTTCTTCCTTCCCACATTTGAAGCAGGTGAAGGGTTTTGATTTGGGTTTGAATTCGGCTCTCCCCCCAGCCATTTTTGGTGCTCCCTTATGGTGGAAAGAAGATGACTGGTCCCCTGTATGCCCTCCTCGGAGTCGGCTTCGGGCCAGTTCGATCTCCACATCCTCAGCTACTATGTACCAACTCTGCAAGTCTTCGGGGACCCCCATTACTTCTACAGTCTCGGTATATCTCTTCATTCAGCCCATCCTTGAAGCTCTCCAACAGAGCCATTTCTGACCACCCTGTCATATAGGGTGCCAGCTCGCGAAACTCTTGGATATACTCTGCCACAGGCCTCCGGCCCTGCTGGATGCCCTTCATCCTGAGTCTTGCCTTTCGTTCAGCTAAGTGGTCTTCAAACCGCCTCCTAAGGGCCCCCATGAACTGGTGGTAATTTCTCAGTAAGGGGAGTTATTATTGTGGAGGACAACCATCCATTCAGCTGCTAATCCCTCTAAGGAGTTCGTGACACTTCTCACTCGGGCGGCATCTGATACGTAGTCTTCCCCCCAGTCCTGCATGTGGTTCCACACTTGGGTCAGGAAAAACCCCAAGGTCTTCGGATTTCCATCATATTTCCCAGGTAGGGGGGGAATTTTTGGCTTTTTACGTCTGCGGGGGGGGGGCTGCAAGGCTGGGGGTCCCTGGCTGGCTGCATCCCTCCCTTGAGCTGCAGAAGCCTGGGATGTTCCTTCCTCAGCTTCTTCCTCTCCCCCACAGGCTGTCTCTTCTGACTCCCCCCTGGGGCCTTCTCCTCCCTTCTCCACAGGGAACCCAAAAGACTCACGGCTTTCCCGGCTTTTCTTGCTCTCTTCCACATCACGGAGAAGTTGCAAGGCTTGTGCCAGCATGAAGCTTTCCTTTTGTTCCTGCAGCCAGACTGCCTCTTTCTTACGAGGTCGGGAGCTGGTTACTCCCTGGGGGGTTCCCCCCCCCAGTCCGGCAATCTTCCTACTCCTTTCGACCATCTGGCTTCTTCAGAATCCAGCCGGAGTCTTTCCAACCATTCCGCATTCTCTCTCTCCTCTTGGAGGGCGGCTGCCATGGAACTCGCTGGCCCCATCTGGTCTCCGTCACTCTCTTGATCTGACATAATTTGGATTTACAGTCCCCTCGGTTTTTGTCCGGGATGACTGGAGTGAGTTCCAGCTTATTGTCAGGTATGCTTCCTTCAAAATCCAGGAAAGAATGACCCAAACTCCATTTTTATAGAGATTAGTACTTTTACTGAAAATGAAGCGATCGCAACCCAGGTAAAGCTGGAACTAAGCAAAACGCGCGAAATTGCATCTAGAAAGCATCTCCCCCCCCTTGTCCATCGTCCATCATCCAATCCAAAGGTCTCCCAAAGGTCAGGTGGAATCACATCTGGCAACGTCATCCATCAGGAATGTAAGACGGTTGGTCTGATGGCTCCTTTGGAGAATCGGTTTCGTTTCTTGGAAAGACACCTCCTGCGCCCTTCCCCCCCTTCGCCCCCTAACTGTTTCCCACCTGTTTCTTATGGCAGCTGAAGCAGTCAAAGCGGAGGCTGACAAGTGGTCTCCTCTAACTTACAGTAGAATACATTCAGGTCATCTGCCAATTTCCGATTCTCTTCCGCAAGGATGGAGATCTGCTGTAACCAGTGATATTCTTCAGGCTTTTCCATACATTTGCTGGTACATTTGTGGAGAGCTGATGGGAGAGGAGATAGATGATGTTGTAGCCCTCCCCCTCTATGGAGAGAGGGCTGTTCAGTCTTAATGTAGATGGCCTCTTTGGCCCCTCTTTCAAACCAGTGGTGCTCTCTGTCAAGAATGTGGACTTTGCTGCCTTCAAAAGAGTGGCCTTTGTCCTTCAAAGATGGATTGTTGAATCTTGTCCTGATGGGTTTGTTATCCTGTGTAGTGCCATGCATTTGTGAAGTTGTTGTTTTGTTTCTCCAGATCTGTACATGTCTCACTGCATTATACTGCACATATCTGATTGCTCAGTTTGTGTCTGGGTATTTTATCCTTGGGATGGACAAGAGAACAAAAAACAAAGCAACATTGTCATTCCAAACATTGCAGTAATATCCTCCACCATTCAGTCAGAACTGAGGAAGCTTCTTGGATGAGAAGCAAAACATCTTCAAGGAAAAACAAAGTCCAGTTGCCTTTTGAAAAAGGATCTTTGGGGCAACCTTTCTGAAACAGTGTTCCATGATCTGCTCTGCAGCAAAAGATGTCTGACTTACCTATCCTTTTTTTTTTATTGAAAAAGTTTTTCAAATACAAATTTTTCCCCCTTTTTTCCCCCTCTCCTCCCTAACCCCCCTCCCCCTCCCCTCCCCCTGTGGCTTCTCCAAAATAACCCAAGTTAATAACAGATTATATAATACTTTACCATCCTTTTGTTCCACCCCCCATATACTAACCCTTTCTTTCTAACAATATTATTATATCCCCCTTATACTATACATTTCAAAAACAACATTCAACTGTAAGATTATATAATAAATTCTAATTTAGCAATTTCATCTATTCAACTCATAATCTATCCTTCTAACAATATCATTATATCCCCCTTATACTATACATTTCAAAACAACATTCAAAGCAACTTTCAGCTGTAAAACTATATAATAAATCCTAATTTAGCAATTTCAACTCATAATCTATCCATTTCCTCCTCCCCCATACATATATCTCTTAATTCAAATCTTTTACGTATATTGATATAACATAACATCCCTTCTCCTAAACTGAACAATCAGTAAACTAACCTGTCTCCACCCACTTTCCTACAGGTCTACATACATAATATTTTCAATATCTTTATTCTTCTGCCCATTCCACTAAAAAGAATTTATTTACATATATATATAAAATCCTCAATTCTGACTTACCTATCCTGTTTGAAGGACAGATTCTCATGACCTCACCTCCATCTCATCTCACTCCAGTTCTAGAAATTGGGCAACCAGTTTTAGTCTCGTTTCTCCAGTATGGCAGACACACTAATTGAACAAAGAAGCATACAAATCAACAAAGAACATTTCATTCAAAGTTGACAGTCCTACTTTTTAAGGATTTTTTCCTCTATATTTTAACTGGGAGATAGTTTTGAACTTCAACCACAACAATACACGAGCAAATAATAGATACAAACACAAGGTAAACTGCTCCAAACTCAATTGCAGAAAATATGACTTCAGCAACAGAGTGGTCAATGCCTGGAATGCACTACATGACTCTGTGGTTACTTCCCCAAACACCCAAAACTTTCACCTTAGACTGTCTACTGTTGACCTCACCCCATTCCTAAGAGGTTTGTAAGGGGCATGCATAAGCGCACCAGCGTGCCTACCGTCCCTGTCCTAATATTCCTTTTTACTTACTCTTTTCATGTATTCAAATTATGTGTATACTTTTACCTGTTATCTTATATATGCTTGACAAACAAACAAACAAACAATTTCAGAGGTGAGCAGCTTTGCAATGCTTTACATACTCCAGAAGATCCTGGAGGGTCAGAGGTTCTTTCTTCATCATAAGCCATGATGAGGAACTGACTGGTTGTCACTTAATGCTGAAATGTTTTCTCAATTCCATCCCTCCAGATTCTATTAAGTAGAAGAATATTTTATTGCAGTGGATTCTGCCAAAAGCCAAAGGGAGGAATTAAATGAAGGATCTGTCAGTGGTTGTATTTCCTACAACTATTTTGAATTGCTTAGAGATTTCATATTTACCTAAGTGAAACCCAGAGACCGCTTCAATATTGTTCATGTCTGCCTCCATTTTCCATGGATGGAGCATCCTAACATCTTTTCTTTGGCATTCCTTCTTTTTCTGCTCAGTCTCTGCCTCAGTCCAAATGTGTGGAAAGTTGTCATCCTGGGTTTGTCAAGAGGGCTCAAGAAGGAGAGCCAGTTTGCTGCTACGACTGCGTTCCTTGTCTGGAGGGGACCTTCTCCACTCAGGAAGGTGGGTGGCACCAGAGGAAAGGAAGGCCTGGTGGAAATGGATTTTATCCAGAGAATTTTCATCAAAGTACATATTAAAAGACACTTTGAAGCTTAATTATTTCCTTGTTTATTTTCAAAATATGCCATTTCTTTTTTAAAAAGGAAGAAGAGCAAAATGACCATGAAGGAATGGCTGGATGGTGATAGGAGGTTGTGAAAAATTAGGCAAGATTTACTACTGGCAGAGAAAATATATTTTCTGGTTTTTATTTTTGATGTTTCATGCCATATTTACCTTTCAAGGACTTCCGGTTGGCTCCGCGAGCTTTGCTGACACGCCTCTGTGGGTGTCCGATCCCCGGCACCGTAAAAGCTGCCAGAACAGCCGAAAAACAGCTGTCTGGCAGTTTGGAAACCTCTCCCCGGGCAAAGGGGAGAGAGGAGAGCCGACAGGCAGAGGTAGAGCCCCCCAAGTGCCCTAGGAGAAATCCTGGGGCGTGAAGGGTGAGAGCTCCCTAGAAGCCTGTCAATCTGCTCCGGACCTGGGACGACTCCGCTAATTAGCGGAGCTAGAAGCTGTGACCAGTTTCTGCTGAATACAAATGAGGGAGTTATATCTTGAATTGCTGCAGGCAGAACAAGCCAGGAGAAGTCAGACTGCAAGTATTTACACTTAACTCCAGTCTTTATAGCCTCCTTCAGAAGTAACAATTAAGCAATTAAGCAATTTGCAACAAAATGGCGATTGAGGCTTGAAGAGGCGTGGATAGTGAAAGTTACAGGGAAGTTTCGTTTCGCTGGCAGCCTCTTGCCTGATAAGAACTTTTGTACTGAGAGAAGGAGGACTTTAATACATTAATTTATGATTGGGGAAACCCTTTGACTTTGAGGAACTTTTCTTTTTGGCTTCTGACTAAAATATAAAGATTAATTTAAACTGAAATGGCCTCAAAATCTGTAAAGACTGTTCCTATTAAAGGAACTGGGAGCGCTGGAAGCTCCCCAGCTCACACTTCTAGATTGCAAGCCTCTGCCCCCCCCCCAACAGACCCACAGACTCTAACGTTTGAGATGATACAAGCAGCCCTACAAGCCACACAAGACAAAATTGTTACTGTGATTAATGTAAAAATTAATGAAACCAATGAAAAAATTAATGAAACTAATGAAAAAATACAGGCTGTTTCAGATGAAATCTCAATTCAGAATCAGGAAATTAGGGAAGATATATTACTGGCATTCAAATGTTTGGCAGGTGATACTGAAATGATGGATGATAAAGTTCAAGAAATTAAGCAATCCACGGAAATTTTGGACAATAAATTAGGAGAAACTCAGAACAGAATTGAAAGGGCTGAAGTTGATGTAACGATGATACAATACAGAGATATGGAATTTGCTTTAAGATTTAGAGGGGTGAAGGAGAATAAACAAGAGAATTTGAAAGAAATGATGTCAGAGGCATTAGCACAGCTGCTGGGGGAGACAAAAAATGAGCTGGGCTGGCAGATTGACAAGGCATATCGTGTTAATTCTTGGGTGGCCAGACAGAAACATTTACCAAGAGATATTGTAATATATTTTACCACAAGGAAACTACGTAATGAAATTTTACAGGCTACTTTTAAAAATAAGCTTCAGGTTGAAGGCCAGGAGGTGATGACAATGAAAGAAATCCCCCCCAAGATCTTGAGAGCCAGAAGGGAGTATGCTTTTCTGGTGGATGAATTGAAAAAACGCCAATTACAGTATAGATGGGAGGTGCCAGCCGGCCTAGTGGTGACTTATTCGGGAGAGAGATATCGGCTTAACACAATTTGGAAAGCAAGAGATTTTTATACCAATGTATTAAAGGCTGGGACACCCAAATCACCAGAAGGAAAAAGAAAGAAGGAAGTAATGGAAGGAGAGAGAGAAGAGCTATTGACAGTAGTTCAGGGGGGAGCTTCGACTGGTCAAGAAGAACCGTTACAAATCCAGATGGCTGTTCAAGATTTGGACTTAATTGACATATTAGAAGAACCAAAGGATCAAAGACAAACCAGAGCAGCAACAGCTAAGCACAAGGAAGAATTAAGACAGCAACAACTTCAGATGGCAACCCAAGAAACTACTAAAACAGAAGCTGTGGGAGCAAGACCTAAAGGTCAACGGAGGCAAGACCATCAGAAATTGCTCCAGATGCTTCAGAGGCCCAGAGATGGGAACTAGATTTTTGACCTGGAATGTCAATGGTTTGAATTCTCCACAGAATAGAAGGAAAATATTTCACTATCTCAAACAATTTAAGAATGAAGTAATTTGTTTACAAGAGACTCATATCAGGATACAAGATCAAAAATATTTGATAAATTCAAGATTAGGTACACATTATGTAGCAGCAGCACCAGAGAAGAAAAACGGTATAGTTATATATTTGAAAAGAGACTTAATTGCTAAATTAGTTGAAGCGGATGATCAAGGAAGATTTTTAGCGATTGAACTTTTAATAAAAGGAGAAAAAATACTTGTAATTGGAGTTTATGCCCCGAACCAACAACAAGAAAAATTTTATAACTTACTACATTCAAAATTGACACAATGGAGATATAAAACTTGCATCCTATTGGGGGACTGGAATGGTGTTTTGGACGTAAAGAAAGACAAGAAGGGACCCAAACAAAATGTTTTAACAAGAGCAAAATTGCCCAAACCATTTTGGGAGATGATGGACGACTGGGAGTTGAGGGATATTTGGCGTGAAAGAAACTTAGAAGAAAAAGATTTTACTTTTTTTTTCAGATAGACACCAATCTTTCTCAAGGATCAATTTTATATTAATTACCAAGGATCTCTTATCTAGTGTGAAGAATAAAAAGATTTGCTCAAGAACATTGACAGACCATAGTCCAGTTTGGCTGGAATTGGAGTTTGGAAAAGGGCCTAGGAGGTCCTGGAGGTTAAATGATAATCTGTTTAGGTATGAAGAAAATGTAAAAGAGTGTAAAAAATTTATGAAAGAATTTTTTGCTATGAACATGCAAAAGGGTACATCTATGGAAATGGTATGGGATGCAAGTAAAGCATATATGCGAGGAATTTTGATATATTTGAACAATAAATATAGAAAGAAACAGGGGGAAAAAAGAAAAGAATTAGAAGATGAGATTAGTAAACAGGAACGGGCTTTATTTTAAATATTTTTAATATAGAAAAAGGAACAAGGCAAGGCTGTCCCTTGTCTCCGTTATTGTTTATTTTGACGCTGGAAATTTTATTAAGTAAAATACGTGGGACGGACACAATAAAGGGAATTAAAATTAGACAGCATGAGTACAAGCTACGAGCATTTGCGGATGACCTGGTTGTTACCTTAGCCCAACCGGTACAATCGATTACAGCCTTGATGGATATAATCTGCTCATATGGATATGTATCTGGTTTTAAAATAAATACAGCTAAAACAAAGATAATAGCTAAAAATATGGTTAGAAGCCAGAAAGAAGAGATAGAAAGGTTAACAGGATTTGAAATAGTTAAGAAGGTTAAATATTTAGGGGTTTATATTTTGACTGCAAATATGAAATTGTATCAGTATAACTATGAACCGTTATGGCAAAAAATACAGAAAGAGATGGAAAATTGGAAAAAATTACAACTGTCTTTGCTGGGAAGGATAGCCGCTGTAAAAATGAATGTTTTACCAAAATTTTTATTTCTTTTTCAAATGATACCTATACTTAAGAAAGATGAAAATTTAAAGGAATGGCAGAAGGGCATAAACAAGTTTGTGTGGGCAGGGAAGAAACCGTGAGTTAATTATAAGATAATGCAAGACACTCGAGAAAGAGGTGGTCTTAAAATGCCTAATTTAAGATTGTATTATGAAGCCGCGGCTGTCAGGTTTTGGTGCTATCTTGAATAAACTTCATTCTCAAGTGCAAACTGTCTAATGAATCATTTTTATTTTAAGAATAGCAGTATCCGACATTTCTGATTCAAATTGCAGCCAAACTGGCCCCTCCTTCCAACCCCCTCCTCTTCCGCTCTCCAACCCCAATGTCCCATTGGCCATCATACAGATCCATCTCTACATCCCGGCACGTTCTTTTCACAGGAATGTAGCCCCCATCCTCGTCTCCCAGGAAACACTATCTGTAACATACAAAACTAGGTAAAAGTTCATCTTGTTATGTCAGTGCTGGAAGAAAGCCTAATTTGGAACGCTGACATCCGGCCCCTCTCCCTTCACTTCTGCGACATCACCTATCCCATAGGGAAAACACAACAAGATTAGTCTCATCAGCCCTTCCCTGGCTGTGCACCCCCCCTCCCGGCTTTCCCGGGTGGTCTGCATGGTAAACTTTCTCTCCCAGCTGAAATGGTCTTTGGGGAGTTCGGTGCTTGTCTGCTTGTTCCTTATAAGATTGAGCCGCCTTTGCCAGCGCCCTCTTAACATTTTCCCAAGTTTGTCTCAACATTGCCATCCAGTCGGTCAAACTGACTGAGGAAGGGGGCTCCCTCGGGTATTCTGGCATGGGAACAAAATCCATGCCACTCACTATTTTGAACGGGGTTAGCCCCGTGCTGCTGTGGACAGCATTATTATATGCAACCTCCGCAAAAGATAGGAGGTCTGCCCAATTGGACTGCTGGTAGTCGACGTAGCATCTTAAATACTGTTCTATCATAGCGTTCAGTCTTTCTGCCCCCCCATTGGTGCTCAGGTGAAATGCTGAGCTGAGCCCTTGGGATGAACCTATGGATTGTAGGAACTCCCTCCAGAACTTTGCTGTGAACTGGACCCCTCTGTCAGAAATGATTCTCCTGGGGACTCCATGTAGGCGGTAAATGTGTTTCAGGAACAGTTTGGATAACTGACGGGCTGAAGGCAGTCCACTACAAGGAATGAAGTGTGCCTGTTTGGAGAATAAGTCTATTACAGTCCAGATCACTGTATTTCCACTGCTCCTCGGTAGGTCTACTATAAAGTCCATTGCAATCTCCTCCCATGGTCTTGTTGGCTCAGCTACTGGTTGCAACAATCCAGGCAGGCACCCTGGCCTTGTCTTCATCGTGGCACAAATGGTGCAGCTTTTTACATAACTGTCTACGTCCTTTCTCATGTGTGGCCACCAGAACTGCCTTCGTACTAGGTGCAGAGTCTTTAGGAACCCGAAGTGTCCTGCTGGTTTAACGTCGTGGCTCCTCTTGAGAATCAGGATGCGTAAACTCTGTGGGACATAGAGCTTTGTCCCCCTCCATGCTAGTTCATCTCTTTTTGTCAAGAGATGTTGATTGTCCCGATACCAGGGGTCGGTCAGCGTTTCATTTTTTAATTTTGCAGTTAAGTCACTTGCAAGTTGGCCTTGCTGGTCACGTCGTTGCCGTCTGGTGATCACTTGGGCCGCAGCTTGGGTGGAGGGGATGATGGCATTCACTACCTGCTCCCGCTCACTGTTGTATTGGGGCATCCGGGAGAGGGCATCAGCCAGGAAATTTCTCCCTCCTGGGATGTGCTTAAGCTCGAAATTGAAACGATTGAAGTATTGTGCCCACCGCACTTGCCTGGGCGACAGTTTTCGTGGGGTTTTTAGAGCCTCTAGGTTTTTATGATCAGTCCAGACTTCAAATGGTTTCTGGCCTCCCTCTAGAAGGTGCCGCCAGGTCAACAAGGCCCACCTTACTGCAAACGCTTCCTTCTCCCACGCCGCCCATCGCCTCTCCGTATCGGTGAGTTTGCGGGAGGTGTAGGCGCAGGGTTGTAGATCACCTTGGTTGTTCTTTTGGAGTAACATGGCTCCTACTGCCACATCACTTGCGTCTGCTTGGATGACAAAAGGCTGTTCCGGATCCGGGTGTTTTAAGACAGGTTCTTTCGCGAACAGTCCTTTTAGTATCTCAAATGCCTGTTGGCAGGTCAGGTCCCACTGTAGGGGTTGTCCCGGGCGAGGTTTCATCGCTGGGCTTCCTGTCTTTAGGAGGTCCGTCAAAGGTTTGGCAATCTTCACGAACGAGGGGATGAATTGTCTGTAGAAATTCGCAAAGCCTAGAAAACTTTGCAGTTGTCTGCGGGTGCGAGGGGGCTGCCATTGTAGAACTGATTGGACCTTGGCTGGGTCCATCTCTATCCCCTCATTTGATACTCGGTAGCCCAGGTAGTCTAGCCGTGATTGGTGGAAATCGCATTTTGGCAGTTTGACATATAGGTTTGCCCGTAGCAGTTTTTTCAGTACTTGGCGGACGAGGGGTATGTGTTCGTCTATGGTCTCCGTGTAGATAAGAATATCATCCAGGTAGACGAGGACCCCTTTGTAAAGGTGTTCATGTAAGACTTTGTTTATTAACTGCATGAATACTGCCGGGGCTCCTTGCAATCGAAAAGGCATTACTTTAAACTGGAAACTACCCAGGGGGCAGTTGAATGCTGTTTTCCATTCATCTCCTGCCTTTATGCGTACTCGGTAATAAGCTTCTCGAAGGTCTAGTTTGGTGAAAACCTTCCCTTTAGCTAGGTGGGCTAACATGTCTTTCATGAGGGGGAGGGGGTACAAGTTGTGTACGCAAACAGTGTTGATACTTCGAAAGTCGACCACCAGTCTCATGGAGCCGTCCTTTTTCTCTTTAAACATGACCGGCGCCGCTACCCTTGGTTTCACTGGCTCAATAAATCCCCTTTGTAAGTTTTTGTCTATGTAGTCCCGCATTTCCTGCATTTCTCGGGGCGTCATGGCATACATTTTAGGTTTGGGTAGTTTCGCTCTTGGGATAATCTCGATGGCACAATCGGTCTCGCGGTGGGGGGGCAGAATGTCACACTCGGCCTCGCTGAATACCCCCGCAAGGTCTTGGTACTCCCTTGGGATCTGGTTTGCGTTACAAGCGGTGGTGGGTGCGGCTGCCAATTGCTTTGCTGCACCTTCTGGGAGGGACCCTTGTGTTGGTGGTGTTTTCTTCTGTAGTGGAGGGCTGCTTTGGGGTTTCAGCGTGGGAGGGAATTCTTCTGGTCGGGGCGGCAGGGGTTGGGGCCCCTTTGCTATTCTCAGCCTGCGGGTTCCCTCTTGCCACCAAATGATTGGGCCCCATTTGTCGAGCCATGAGAGTCCCAATATGACTGGTTCTGTCATCTTGGGGGCTATTATGAAGCGGATCGTCTCCCAGTGATCTGCGAGTTCTAGTCTCACGGGTTCAGTCAAGTGTGTGGCGTACGTTCCTCCCACTAGGGACCCATCAACTTGCTCAAAGCGAATTGGTTGTTTGAGCTGTTTAGCTCGGATTCCCAATTTTAGAACTGTGGGTAGGTTGATTAGGCACCGTGTGCTACCCGAGTCTATTAGGGCTTGGAAAGTCTCTTGGGCCCCTGTTTTGGGGGCTGTTAGACGTATGGGGAAAAGAAAAGGATGGACGGGTCCACTCACCATCGGGTCATCCTCGCCTTCGTCTTCCGTGTCATAGGGTTCGGGGGACTGATCTCCCTCCTCTGGGATTCCTCTGGTTTCGGTCAGATGAGCGAAAAACTCAGGGATTTGGGGAGCTTCCCACGGTACGTGGGTGACGCGCTTGGGCCCTCGTTCCGGTCGTGCTTTGGGCGGTGGAGCTGGTCCCGGTCTAGGCGTTCCACATCTTGCTGCTATGTGGCCGCTTCCTCCACATCTGTAGCATTTCAGTGGGCTCCGTGGGGCAGTTGGTCTGTAGGAGGGCTGTGATGTTGGGGTTTCTCGTCTGTTGAGTGGCCCCTGGTCTGGTCGGCCTCTCTCCTTTTCCTCTGGTGGTTTTGACGTGTCACTCGCCCGCAGCCCTCTGTCGACTTTTATCGCTACCCGGAACCATTCAGCGAGTCGGTTTGGGATGTCACGATAGGCAGTCACTTGGGAAATTCTTTTATCTAGGCTTGTTCTAAAAAAATACACCAGCAATCGCTCTGGTAGGGGAGGCAGTGTCCCAATGACTCTCCTGAATTCACGGATATGCTCTCTGATAGGCTTCCCCCTCTGCATTAGGTTTCTGAGCTCGTCTTCCACATAGGGGTCCTCCTCCTCCTCCTCATAACGGGCTCTCAATAGTTGCAAGAACCCATCCACATCTTGTAGCTGGGGGGCCCTGTATTTGTAGAGTGATGCTGACCACCTCTTTGCTTCTCCCTCCAGCCCTTCCGAGATAGCATTCACTAAGGCTCTGGGGAAAGGGTAGAGGTGTCCGAACCGCTCTATGTATATCTCAGCTGAATCGAGGAATTGGGCGAGGTTGTCTGGGTCACCATCGAACTTCCCTCTGAACTGGGGTGGCTCCTCCCTCTCTGCCCTCTCCTCTCTGTGTTGAGCTCTGGAGGGCCGGCCTTGGTGTTGATAGTCCTCTGCCTCATCTCTCATCCTGGGGTGGGGAGGTGCTGCCTTGTCTGGGCTTCGCTGCCATTCCCATCCCCAGCTCGCCCTTCCCAATTCACTTAGGGGTTTTTCTTTATCTTTTAAATTTGCAAAAGAAAATTCCGCCTCTAAGGCTTTTGGCACAGTCCCCGGGTACTTATCTGCCTCACGTTTCTTTGCTTGAAGTTCTGCGGGGAGGGAAGGCGGAGAAAGTTGAACCTTTGTATTTTCCAAGTTGGCTGGAATCACAACCGCTTCTTCTCCTCCCGTTTCTTGAAGCAGGCTTTCCTCCGAGAGCTTGGCTTCAGCCATAGTCCGTCCAACCAGATGTCTGGGAGGGAACGGGATGATTTAAACTCAGCCAGCCTGGATTTGGAGGAGAGTTTGGCTGTCTGTCAGGTTTCGGTGCTATCTTGAATAAACTTCATTCTCAAGTGCAAACTGTCTAATGAATCATTTTTATTTTAAGAATAGCAGTATCCGACATTTCTGATTCAAATTGCAGCCAAACTGGCCCCTCCTTCCAACCCCCTCCTCTTCCGCTCTCCAACCCCAATGTCCCATTGGCCATCATACAGATCCATCTCTACATCCCGGCACGTTCTTTTCACAGGAATGTAGCCCCCATCCTCGTCTCCCAGGAAACACTATCTGTAACATACAAAACTAGGTAAAAGTTCATCTTGTTATGTCAGCGCTGGAAGAAAGCCTAATTTGGAACGCTGACAGCGGCCCTCTCAGCAATTACAGACTGGATAAATTTAACGGAGGAAAAGATATTGAATATTGAAGGATATGGTCTGGTCTACGGCTGGCATGCTTATTTATTGTATGACAAGAAAGTAGATAAGACTTTTAAAAGTCATATATTAACAAATGCTCTATTGCGTGTCTGGAAAAAGTATAAATATAAATTAAATGATAAGTTACCAATATGGACAGTACCCAGACACGCGATAGAGAACATAAATTTGGAGCAAAAGCAAGATAAGATTACATATAAAGAACTCCTTTATAAGGAAGGAGTCAGATTACAACTAAAATCTATGGAGCAATTAAGAGAAGAAGGAATTATTAGGACTTGGTTTCAGTATGGACAGCTGCAGGCCAGATGGAGAGAAGATCAAAAAACTGGTATTTTGCAACAGGATGAGAATTTGATAAAGCAAATAAGAGATAAAGGTCAAATGCATATAAAAAGGTTGTATAATGTATTAGTGGAAATAGATTCAGAAACAGAGCTAGTTAAGGACTGTATGATAAAATGGGCACAGAATATAGGTGAACCAATAATGATGGAAACATGGGAAAAGATATGGGTTAGAAATGTAAGATTTACACAAGCTCAAAATTTAAGAGAGAACTTTTATAAAATGTTTTATAGATGGCATTTAGACCCCAAAAAACTAGCCTGTATGTATCCAAATTCACAACCTAATTGCTGGTGATCTGAGTGTGAAGATGCTACATATTTTCATATATGGTGGACATGTAAAAAAATTAAGGCTTTTTGGATAAAAATATGGTGGATTATTCAAAATATTTTAAGGAAAAAAATTAAATTTACACCACAGTTTTTTTTGCTGGGAATAGTTACGGATTGTACTGTAATAGAGACGAAATTGGTTTTGAATTTAACAACAGCTGCCAGGTTACTGGTGGCACAGTACTGGAAGAAGGAAGATCCACCCACCATTGAGGAATGGACACTAAAAGTTGTGCATTTGGCTGAGATGGCAAAAATTTCATCATATCTTAAAGACCATTCAAATGAAAGATACATATCGGAATGGAGAAGATGGATCGACTATATACAAAAGAAATATCCAAATAAGAAGATTCATATAGCTTATGAATGAAATATTTTTAAGTAGTTTATGTTTATAGTTTTTTGAGTTATAAGGAGTTAAAGATCTAGGGAAAATATGAATGCAACAATTTGTTAGCATATTTTAGTTTTACGTTTGTGAATGTCTATACCCTGTGCTTGTTCTGGGAAGTCTAGGGAGGGGGGTGGGGGGGAGGGGGGGGAAGGGTGGGGGGGAGAAAATGTTTGTATTTCTTATAAAACTTTTCAATAAAAAAAAAGGAAAATCTGAGTTCTTTAAAATTTGAGGAATTGTTTAGGTCCACTTTTTGGAAGGATTGTCGCAATGCAATCTATATGAGATCCTTTTGAGGATCAAAGAGAAGGAATTGCTGATACACAGGGAGGTGGTGGGGACAATTATGGGTTTACCTGACTGCACCCTTATTATCACTGCTGCCACTGGTCACTCCAAATTATTTGCAGGACTATCTTTCTTTGCTAACTCTTGTGGCCCACCAGTGGCCAGCACAGCTGTCAGCAGATTCGGACAGTGAGGAGGTTGGGGAGGAACATGGGCCAGTCCTGGAGTCTAGGGAAGGTTATGATGAGGGCTCTGCATCAGAGGCAGAGAGGGGCCAGGGCGGTATGTCAGTTATCAGCTGCCTTCTGAGTCAGACATCAGTGAGGCAGACAAATAGCTGGAGCCTGTTCCCAGTGGTGGGTTCCTCCCTGTTCGGCCCGGTTCCACCAAGCCGGTAGCAGTGATGATATGACATCACCGAAGCGGTTCTCCCCCCACCCCCTCACCCCCCGCGTTATTCTTACCTTTTATTTGGCCCCACCCCCAATCTATTGCTGCCTCCTGAGTCCCAGCTGATGGCTAGAGGGAAAAAAGCTGTTTAAACTCTTGCTGTGGGGCTTCAAAGGGCCGCCCTACAGCTGATCAGTGTTAAAAGAAAACAAATGAGTAGATCAGTGCCTGCAAAAATACATGAGTAGATCAGTGCCTGCAAAAATAAATGGGTAGATCGGTACAGCTCTGCAAGCAGTTAAAAGCCTGGTAGACCAGTACCTCTGCTAAATCCTAAATAATTGTCACATGACCATCAAGCCACGCCCACAAAATAAGCCATGCCCACAGAACCGGTAGTAAAAAAATTTAGAACCCACCCCTGGTGCGCATGCACAGAGTTGCCAGATGAACGGAACAGCTAAAGAACAAGGGTTAATTTGGGAGTAAGGCCACAGGTGGACGATGAATGAGCCCTCCCAGAGGGAATAAAAGAGGAGCGAAAGAGGAGTGGAGTTTGCAGGAGACAATTAATTCACTTAATTGGTTCGTGACTCTAAGATATTTCTTGCCAAGTTTTGAAGATATTGGCCTGGCAGCTCTCCAAGCCAGATAAGGTCTTTGACTGTAAATTCTACCTTGAAAGACTTTGCTGGATGTGAATGAGAGAAATTCACAGTAACTTAATAAAAAGGGGTTTTTGTGGGGACAAGGAGTCTGCTTCATGCTCTTGGGAAGCCTAGGTCAGTAACAACAACAACAACAACAACAACAATAATAATAATAATAATAATAATAATAATAATAATAATAATAATAATAATAATAATAATAATAATAATAATTTTATTTCTATACCGCCCTTCTCCCGAAGGACTCAGGGCGGTGTACAGCCAATTTAAAAACACAAGACACAACAATAATTAAAAATTAAAATAATTAAATAGATTTGGCCGATTTAAAACCCCAAAAATTAAAATACCCCAATTTAAAATTATTATATTATTATATTGACAGCCAACAGTACACCAACTAACTAGATTTTTCAAGATAGGCATCCTCTGAATCAAGTATAATAGGAATTGCCATCTGGCAAGACTCTAAGTTTCCCTAGAAAGAAGACACGATTCATTATTTACCTCAAATAATGGAAGTTCCTATGAAGGTTTGGAACATTACAAAGAAATCTTTCCAGTCCTAAGCCTTCTCCCAATTGAATGGACTGTTAGAAATATAGCTGCTTTTTAAAGAAAGTGATATACCTATCTTCTCTTTTGCCCTATTCTTGTTCCTAACAACAGGCCTTGTTTTAACCATCTTCATTAAACATCTAGAAACTCCCCTTGTCAAAGCCAACAACCGGGACCTCTCCTACATCCTTCTGGTCTCCCTCCTGCTTTGCTTCTTGTCTTCTTCTCTCTTCATTGGTCAACCAAGGAAAGCCACCTGCCTTCTCCGACAAACGGTCTTCAGCATCGTCTTCTCGGTTGCCATTTCTTCTCTCTTGGCCTAAACCATCACGGTGGTGCTGGCTTTCCTGGCCACAAAACCAGGAAACCAAGTGAAGGGATGGTTGCGGAAGAGCTTGGCCAACTCCATCATCCTTTCTTGTTCAGCTGTCCAAATTATCCTCTGCTCCATCTGGCTGGGAGTTTCTCCCCCCTTCCCTGACTCTGACCTCCACTCCCAGCCTGGAGAGATCATCCTGCAATGCAACGAAGGGGCTGTTGTCATGTTTTACGTCACCCTCAGCTACATGGGCTTCCTGGCTGCCATCTGCTTCACGGTGGCTTTCCTGGCCAGGAATCTGCCCAGGGCCTTCAACGAAGCCAAGCTTCAGCATGCTGGTTTTCTGCAGTGTCTGGGTGACTTTTGTACCCACTTACCTGAGCACCAAAGGGAAATACATGGTGGCTGTGCAGATCTTCTCCATCCTGGCTGGTCTGCTGGTCTGCATCTTCATCCCCAAGTGCTACATTATCCTTCTGAGGCCAGATCTGAACACAAAGGATCAGCTCACAGCCAGAAAAAATGTAAACGCATGAGCCATATCACTATAAAGAGCTGTTAAAGTTGCTTTCATTTATAAATAGACATTAATTATTTCCACTTAGATAGTATGTTGGAGTCAAAAAAGATCATATCTACTGTATATGTTTGGAAATGGGGAGTTGTTGAATGAACTGGAATTCTTGTAACTCCCTTCCCTTTCATCTCAATAAATCTTGCTCAAGAGAACTCCATGAAAATCATTCAGAGGAATTTGTTGTTCAGGAAATGCTAATTAACATGACATCTTTTAAGAAATTATTTGAACAATTATGTCTACTGCATTGTATGTTTCTGTGAGAGAGTGAGTAGGAAGAGGTAATAAGGAAGCTGTGGGAGACAAGCTCCTCCAACTATGTTGTTTGATCATTTCTATCAGAACCATTGGCCATTCCACCAAGCCAGAGAAGGTGGGGGCCTCCAGGTCATCTCACTTAGATGTTCTCATCAATGAGACCTAGTTAGTTCACCTTTCCCATAGCTGGCCCTGCCCTGTGAATGAGACATTTCCATGAGGGTTAGCAGAAGAAATAAGAACGGTGAATTTCTGATTATGAGGTCCTGAAGAGCTTTGAAGATGAGGTTTAATGGACTTTGAGTCACTCACAGCAGCTTTTGAGAATTAGGATCCTGCCATTATCTATACCAGTGGTTCTCAACTTTCCTAATGCCGCGACCCTTTAATACAGTTCCTCTTGTTGTGGTGACCCCCAACCAGGGGTGGGTTCTAATTTTTTTTACTACCGGTTCTGTGGGCGTGGCTTAATTTGTGGGCATGGCTTGGAGGTCATGTGACTGGGTGGGCGTGGCTAGCTGGTCATGTGACCGGGTGGCCATGGCTATGTGTATAGGGACTACTCAGAGGGCTGAAAAAAGTCATTTCTGACAGGTCCTCGCACTTTTTTTTTTATTGAAAAAGTTTTATTAGTGAAACAAACACAATTTCCCCACAACCCTCCCACCCAACCCCCCCTCCCCATCCCCGACTTCCCAGAGCAGAACACAAGGTATTTCTATTAACTTGTAACAATAAACTAAATTGCTTAACCAACCATTAAACTAACACCCCCTAAAAAAAATTCTTAACCCCCCCATAGATAAAATCCTACTTCTTAGACATAATACTTCTAATATCACTTATATAGCGCTTATACAGTTAAAAGAAATCATTCATAAGCTATTTGATATTTTTTAGTCTGATACTTATTTTGAATATAATCAATCCATCTTCTCCAGTCCTGTATATACCTTTCTTGTGTGTGATCCTTCAAATATGCTGAAATTTTAGCCATTTCAGCTAAATTAGTTACTTTCAATATCCAGTCATCAATAGTAGGCAAAAAATCCTTCTTCCAGTGTTGTGCTATCAACAATCTTGCTGCTGTTATCAAGTTCAAAATCAGTTTAGTCTCTGCAACTGTACAATCCGTAGTTATACCCAGTAAAAACAACTGCGGAGTAAATTTCAGTCTTTTTTAAAAAATATTCTGCATCGCCCACCAAATCTTTATCCAAAATGCTTTGATTTTTCTACAAGTCCACCATATATGATAATAAGTTGCATCATCACAGTCACATCTCCAACATTTAGCTTGCACATTAGGATACATACATGATAATTTTTTTGGATCTAAATGCCATCTATAAAACATTTTATAAAAGTTTTCTCTTAAATTTTGTGCTTGTGTAAATTTCACATTTCTAGTCCAAATCTTTTCCCAAGTCTCCATCATCACTGGCTCTTGAAAATTTTGCGCCCATTTAATCATGCAGTCTTTAACCAGTTCCGTCTCAGAGTCTATTTCCAATAAAGCATTATACAGCCTTTTAATATGCATTTGTTTTTGATCTCTAATTTGTTTTACCAAATTCTCCTCATTTTGCACAAGGCCAGTTTTTTGATCCTCCTTCCATCTAGCTTGAAGTTGACCGTACTGAAACCATGTATAAATTATACCTTCTTCTCTCAATGTATCTAAAGATTTCAAATACATTACCCCCCTTTCCATAATAAGAAGCTCTTTATAGGTAATCACCTCCTGTTTTTGTTCTATACTTATATTTTCTATTGCATGTCTTGGATTTGCCCATACAGGTATCTTATAATTTAACTTATATTGATATTTTTTCCAAACCCTCAACAAAGCATTTCTAAGTATATGGGCCTTAAATACTTTATCCACTTTTTTGTCATATAACAAATAGGCATGCCATCCATATAATAAATCATAACCTTCTAAATTCAAAATTCTCCCCTCAGTTAAGTTAAACCAGTCACTAATTTGTGATAAGACCGCTGCTTCATAATATAATCTTAAATTAGGCATTTTGAGACCCCCTCTTTCACGTGCATCTTGTATAATTTTCATCTTTATTCTGGGTTTTTTCCCAGCCCAAATGAAAGTATTAACACCTTTCTGCCATTCTCTCAAATTTTCATCCTTCTTAAGCACATGTATCATTTGGAACAAAAATAAGAATCTAGGTAACACATTCATTTTAATTGCTGCAATTCTTCCAAATAAAGACAACTGTAATTTTTTCCAATTCTCCATATCCTTCTGTACCTTCTGCCAGAGATCCTCATAGTTATTTTTGTATAATTTTGTATTTGAAGCTGCTATATACACTCCTAGATATTTAACCTTTTTAGCTATTTCAAACCCTGTTATTCTTGCTAGTTCATCTCTTTCAAATACAGACATATTTTTAATTATCATCTTTGTCTTATGTGAATTAACTTTAAATCCTGATACTTTCCCGTATTGATCAATAATATCCAATATATATGGAGCCGACTCTATAGGTTGGGATAAGGTAACAACCAAATCATCGGGACGTCGGAAACCACAGCCACTCGGTCTTGGATGGGTTGAGCCTGAGCCTGTTCCTCCCCATCCAGATCCGTACGGCCTCCAGGCACCGGGACATCACTTCAAGGGCATCGTTGGGGTGATCCGGGGTGGAGATGTACAGCTGGGTGTCGTCAGCGTACTGATGGTACTCCACCCCGAAACCACGGATGATCTCACCCAGTGGCTTCACATAAATGTTGAACAGGAGAGGCGAGAGGACCGACCCTTGCGGCACCCCACATATGAGGGGCCTTGGGGTCGACCTCTGTCTCCCTGTCAACACAGACTGCGACCGGTCAGAGAGAAAGGAGGAGAACCACCGCAACACAGTGCCTCCCACCCCTAACTCTTCCAACCGGTGCAGCATGATACCATGGTCGATGGTATCAAAAGCCGCTGAGAGATCTAACAGGACCAGGACAGACGAGCACCCCCTGTCCCGAGCCCTCCAGAGATCATCAACCAATGCGACCAATGCCGTTTCCGTGCTGTACCCGGGCCTGAAGCCCGACTGGAACGGATCCAGATACGTCGTTTCATCCAGGTGCTGGGGGAGCTGTTGCGCGACCACACTCTCAACAACCTTCGCCACGAAGCGAAGGTTGGAGACCGGACGATAATTTACCAACATTGCCGGGTCCAGGGAAGGCTTCTTGAGGAGAGGCCTCACCACCACCTCTTTCAAGGCGGCGGGAAAGTCACCCTCACCCAGCGAAGCGTTGACGCCATCACTGAATATTGGGGGCGAATCATTGGCCCCCACGGAGAGGGCTCGCAACTTGGGCGTCCTCCTGGATTCACGGCTGTCTTTAGAAGAGCACTTGACAGCCGTGACCGGGAGGATTTTTCATCAGGTTCGCCTGATTCGCCAGTTGCGTCCCTTTCTGGATCGGGACTCGTTACGCACGGTCACTCATGCCCTTGTCACCTCCCGCCTGGACTATTGCAACGCTCTCTACATGGGGCTCCCCTTGAGGAGCACCCAGAGGCTCCAACTGGCGCAGAGTGCGGCCGCGCGGGTGGTCATGGGAGCGACATGGCGTTCCCATGTAACACCCCTCCTACGCGAGCTGCACTGGCTCCCGGTGGTCTTCCGGGTGCGCTTCAAGGTTTTGGTTACCACCTTTAAAGCGCTCCATGGCTTAGGACCTGGGTACTTGCGGGACCGCCTACTACCACCAATAGCCTCCCACCGGCTGGTACGCTCCCATAGAGAGGGGCTCCTCCGGGTGCCGTCAGCCAAACAATGCCGACTGGCGGCCCCCAGGGGGAGAGCCTTCTCTGTGGGGGCACCTACTATCTGGAACGAGCTCCCCCCAGAGATACGGAGGATCCCGGATCTGCGCACCTTCCGCCGCGCTTTAAAGACCTTACTATTTCACCAGGCGGGCCTGGCCTAATTTTCTCCCTCTTTTATAAAAGATTTTTAATTTTCAAATATCTTTTAGTATTTTATACATTCAATTTTAAATTGGTTTTAAAAGTTTGGGGTTTTAAATTTGTCGGGGCCAAAATTATTTAATTTGATTTTATTCTACTTTTAAATTTTGTATGTATGTGTTTTATTGTTTGGCTGTGCACCACCCTGAGTCCTTCGGGAGTAGGGCGGTATAGAAATAAAATAAAATAAATAAATAAATAAATAAATAAATAAATAAATAAATGCGCTTAATCTATAATCTTGATGTCTAATTACTATACCCTTCAATTTTTCTGAGTCACGTATCTTATTCAATAGCACTTCCAAAGTCAAGATAAACAACAATGGGGACAGAGGACACCCCTGCCTTGTTCCTTTCTCAATTCTAAAAATCTCTGTTAAACCTCCATTAACTATTATTTGTGCTGTTTGCTGCTGGTATATCGCTCTAATTGATTGTGTAAAATACTCCCCAAAATGCATTTTCTCTATTATTTTAAACAAAAATTGCCAGTTCAAGCGATCAAATGCTTTCTCTGCATCCAAAAATATAAACGCTGCAGGGACTTGATTATTTTTTTCCAAATATTCCAGTAGGTTTACAATTTGTCTAACATTATATTTCATTTGTCTCCCTTTTATAAACCCTGATTGGTCATTATGAATTATTTGTTGTATAACTGGCATTAATCTATTAGCTAGTATCTTAGCAAAAATCTTATAATCGGTATTCAAAAGTGAAATTGGCCTAAAATTCTCAGGTTTGATGGAATTTTGATCCTCCTTTGGGATTAGTGAGACAAAAGCTGTTTTCCAAGAAGGTGGTACTCCTCCTCCTACCTGTATTTTATTAAATAAGATTTTAAGTGGTTCTAGCATTTCCGATTGTAAATGTTTATAATAAACAGCTGTTAGTCCATCTGTTCCTGGAGCCTTACCTATTTTTAATTGTTTAATTACCCCAACAATTTCCTCGGAAGTTATTGGCTGATTCAATCTTTCTCTCTGTTCCAGCGTTAGTTCAGGAATATCTATCTTTAAATATCTATCAATATCAACATCTTGAATTGAGTCTTTAGCATATAGCTTTGTATAGAACTCCAAAAAAGCCTTTTTTATTAAATTCTGTTGGTAAATCTCCTTACCTCTAAATTCTATCTTGTCTATAACACGTGATTTTTGTTTTTTTCTCATTGTGTAAGCCAACCATCTCCCAGGTTTATTGGCATTACAGAATGTATTATGTCTGGCATATTGTATGCTGGTTGCTACTTGCCCAGCCATTAACATATTAAATTGCTCTCTTAAGATATTTATCATATCTTTTGCCTTTTTGTCTCCCGGATTAGTTATAAGCAATTGTTCTTTCTTTTTAATTTCCTCCTCTATCTCTTTCCGTCTGTTTTGTTGTTTTAATCTATATTTATTGTTCAGAAAAATTAATGTTCCCCTCATATATGCCTTACTCGCATCCCATACCATCTCCATCGAGGTACCTTTATTCATATTGTTAACAAAAAATTCTTTCATTTGTTTTTTAAGTTCACTCAAGTTATCTTCATATCTAAATAAATTCTCATTTAACCTCCAAGACCTCCTTTCCCCTCTTTCCTGTTCTAGTTCCACCCAAACCGGGCTATGATCAGTTAAAGTTCTTGGACATATCTTCGTCTTCTTCACCCTAGAAAAAAGAACATTTGTGGTTAATATAAAATCAATCCTAGAAAAAGATTGATGCCTATCTGAAAAAAAAGTAAAATCACTTTCCAATACGTTCCTTTCTCTCCAAATGTCTCTCAGCTCCATATCCTCCAAAATATCAAAAAAAGATTTAGGCAACTTAGCACGCATGGATATCTTGGAAAGACTTTTTTTATCTTTCTGGGTATTTATTACCCCATTCCAATCACCCATTAAAAGTAAAGATCTATAATCCCATTGTAGTATTTTAGTATGTAAAAATTTATAAAATTTGTCTTGCTGTTGATTAGGTGCATATACTCCAATTACAAGCAGCTTCCCATTCTGTGTTGTTAATTCAGTTGCAATATATCTACCTTGAGTGTCAGCCTCAATTAAATTGGCCAATAAGCCTCTTTTAACATATATAACTAGGCCATTTTTCTTCTCTGGTGCTGATGCCACAAAATGTGTACCTAATTTCGAATTTATCAAGTACTTTTGATCTGAGGATTTAATATGCGTTTCTTGCAAACAAATAACATCATTCTGAAATTGCTTCAAGTAGTGAAATATTTTCTTTCTTTTTTGTGGAGAATTTAAACCATTGACATTCCAAGATAAAAATTTATTTGCCATCTCTGGGCCCTCCAAGCTTTGAGAGCATCAGATGAACCTCCTCCGCCATTTTGGACTTCGGCCTAGCTCCTCCCACTGCTTGTGTTTTTTGGACTTGTTGGGTTGAATCTTGAGGCTGTCGTGCCAGATGCTGTTTGTAAGTGACTCTTGTCAATCGATCTTTTGGCAACTCTATCATCTTTAATGGCTCAAGGGTTGGTGGTGGACCCCCACTCAACAATAAATCTTCTTCCAAATTAGCTCCTCCAGCTAAAGCTTGAGCATAGGTTTGTGGTTGCCCTCCATCTTTCTCCTGTTGTATCATTTCCAATTGCTTTCTAGCACCCCCTGGTGAGGGTGGCCGTCCAGCCTTTAAGACATTGGCGTAAAAATCTTTTGCCTTTCCAACTGTGTTTAAGTGATATCTTTGCCCAGCGTATGTCACTATTATCCCAAATGGGACGTCCCATCTGTACTGGAGCTGCTGGTTTCTTAATTCATTCACCAAAAAACCAAACTGCTTTCTGTCTCTTAACATTTTAGGAGGAAGCTCTTTCAGGACCACCAGCTCTTGTCCATCCACTTGAATCTTGTTTCTGTAAGAAGCTTGCAAAATATCATTTCTAATTCTCCTTGTTGTGAAATAGATCACCACATCTCTTGGTAGCTGCTTTTGTTTTGCCAGCCAGGAGTTATCCCTATAGATTTTGTCCATTTGAATTGCCACATCCTCTGGCCTTTCTGAAATCTGCTCTGCTAAAGCATTGGAACAAATATCTTTTAAGTTTTCACCACTCTTTTCTTTCAAACCTCTCAGTCTCAGGGCAAATTCCATTGATCTGTATTGTAGCATGACCATTTCATCATCCACTTTCTCTGTTTGTATCATAACCTCTCCTAATTTAGTTGCTAGCTCCAAATTAGCTTCATCAACTTCCCGTACTCTCTCCTCAATCTTTAACATATGATTAGCCAGTCCTGAAACTGCAAAGACAATGTCATCTCATATTGCATCATGTTTTTCCTCCACCACATCTTTAATTTTCTTTAACTCCTCCGAGAATTCTTTCATCATTTCTGCCTGATTATTCAAGGCACCCATTATAAATTCTTTAAGGTCTTGTGACTGTGTATCAGCCGGAAGTTGTTGCTTTTGAGTCACTACAGGGGAACCTCCTCCCCCTTTAGAAGTTGGTGGCTTTAGTTGTTTAGCAGCCATTTTATTTTAAAATGAGGTTTTTCCTTTCACAGCCACAAAGTCTTATAAACAGTCTTACAGTGTTTATTTCAGAGTTTTTCAGAATAAACAATCCTCTCTCCAATCTGTTCTCAGTCCCCAGCAATTTTCTCTTCAAGCAGAAGACTCTTAACAAGCAATTTCCCTTTAACTTTCACTTTCCCTTCCGCCCATAACAAAGGCTTCCTCTCCAGCCTCCAGCTCAGGGAAGTTCCATTTGCAACAATGTATTCACGGAGTTAAGCTCTGTTTCTTTTTAAGGCTTGCACTCTTGCTTCCGCTCTGTCTGCCTTGTTAGAAATCATTAAAACTCACTGTTTGCCGACAGAATTGGACGTGACGTCTGGCTCTGGCTAGCAGAGGCACCAGCGATCCGAAGCAATGGGAGGGCTGAACTGGGGAGCTCTCACCCTCCGAGTCCCTGGGATTAATCCAGGGACTTTTGGGGAGCTCTACCCACCCCCTCCGACTCTCCTCTCCTTCTTTGCCTGAAGGAGAGTTTTTTCAAACCACTGGACAGCAGTTTAACGCTGTCAGGGTGGTTTTGACAGATCGGGTGGCTGGCGGTCAATGGAGACCGTCCTCGACGTCCGCGGAGCCACCAGAAGTCTCCAGGTCCTCGCACTTTTGACTGGTCCTCACACTTATGACCATCCTCACATTTATGCCCATGCAGCATTCTTAACAACCATGTCACTCATTTCACAACTGCTTCTTTTCACCATGGTGATAAGATAGGGCAAAAAACGTAAAATGTGAGGATAGTCGTAAATTCGAGATCTGGTCAAAAGTGCGAGGACCAGTCAAAAATAACTTTTTCAGCCCTCTGAGTAGTCCATGTGCACAAAAGGACTACCCAGAGGGCTGAAAAAAGTGATTTCTGACAGGTCCTCGCATTTTTGACCGGTCTTTGCACTTATGACTGGTCATCATTTATGCCCATTGTAGCATTCTTAACAACCATGTCACTCATTTCACAACTGCTTCTCTTCACCATGGTGACAAGATAGGGCAAAAACGTAAAATGTGAGGACAGTCGTAAGTTTGAGGACTGGTCAAAAGTGCGAGCACCAGTCAGAAATAACTTTTTCAGCCCTCTGAGTAGTCCATATGCATAAAAGGATACAGCAATAGAGAGGGATGAAGGAAGGGAAGGGAAATTAGAGTAGGAGTGAGGGTAAGAGAGGGAGGAAGAGAGGAGGAGAAGGAGAAAGGAAGAGGAAGTAGGGAGGAGAAGAAGAGGGGGAGGAAGAGAAAGTAAGAAGGAAAGAAAAGAGAGAGGTGGTAGGTTTGAGGAGAAAGATTGCTGTACAATAAAAAAGATGAAAGGGAAGAAAGCCAACCCCAAACAAATATAAAGATATTAAGATAAAGAATGAATTGTTAAACTTTAAAGAATAAAAGAGAACAAATATGAATAAATAACAATAATTAGAAACACACATACAAACATACTCTCGGCTCGTCACCCAGCCAGCCCGGCATAGGGCCTAGCTATCTCCGAGACCGCCTGCTGCTACCGACGACCTCCCATCGACCCGTGCGCTCCCACAGAGAGGGCCTCCTCAGGGTGCCATCAGCCAAACAATGTAGGCTGGTGGCCCCCAGGGGGAGGGCCTTCTCTGTGGGGGCTCCCACCCTCTGGAATCAGTTGCCCCCGGAGATAAGAAGAATCCATGACCTCAGTGCCTTCCGTCGTTCCCTGAAAACCCATCTTTTTCAGCAAGCCGGGTTGGCTTAAGAAGAAATTTTTAAATTCTTTTAATTAGTCTGTGGCCAAAATTTATATATATTTTTAAATGTTTTAATATTTGTATTCTATGTTTTTTTATCTTGGCTGTACACCGCCCTGAGTCCTCAGGGAGAAGGGCGGTATATAAATTGGAAATTAAATTAAATTAAATTAAATTAAATTAAATTAAATTAAACAAAAGAACCAGACGAAAGAGCGATTTGCAATGCTTTTTACTTTTGGTCATTTCAGCAACACAGCCAGCAGAAAAGAACAAGCCGGATCATAAGTGTAAAGTCAGCGCTACACGCAGCCACTGTGTGGCGCTATTTATACGTATTTCCCCACTTTAACCACCATCCGGCAGTTAAAGGCAAAACCCCTCCCAACAGCAGTTCGGCGGTGAAAAAGCCGGCGCTTCCCTGAGGTCATAGGAGAGCACCGTGCCCTCGGTCTCTGCTCCACGCCGTCCTCTGTGCTGTGTTGCGACGCCCCAAGATCGTGTAACAAGCCGCCTTTCATGTGGACCTTTCAAACAGCTGGTAACCTCCTCCCCTCCAGTCCCGTGAGTGGCGAGACCCAGCTGGGGCTCGACAGGCGGCTCCCCCTCTACCAGGAGTCCACCTGAGGAAGGCAAAACAGACATGTTAGTCACAGCGGATACCGTTCCTGATGCTCCTGGCCTATCTGGATACTTGCAGTGAAATCGGTTAATTAAACGGGTGGCTTGAACATCAGGTGCTGCCACCCAGGAGGCCTGTGATAAAGGATAACCTTTCCAGCACACCAGGTAGTGTAGTCGGCCCCTACGGAGTTTGGAATCTAAGACTTTATCTATTTCATACTGATCTGTATGGACCGGTCCTGGTGGTCCGGCTGAACTAGTATTCCTATCCACAGTAACGGGTTTTAATAAGCTACTATGGAAGACCGGGTGTATCTTACCTAGTAGCGAGGGTAAGTTAAGTACTACAGTAACAGGGTTGATAACGCGTGTTATAGGAAGTGGGCCGATATATTTCGGACCTAGTTTCCTGCTTGGGATTCGTAACTTTAAATATTTGGTCGATAGATAAACTTGGTCCCCCACTGCAAATGGTTTTGGGTCTGCTCTTTTCTTATCCACATACGCCTTATATTCCTCTGCCGCTTTTTGTAAAGCAGACTTAACACCTGGCCAGATTCGGTGGATCTTGTCTGCCCATCCAGATGGCGTATCTATATTCGTCGAGGGAGGTTCTACTTCTGGTATGGCTGGGAACTCTCTACCATAGACTATCTGGAAAGGGGAAAGCCCTGTACTACGGTGGGTGATGTTGTTGTACGCAACCTCTGCGAAAGGGATAAGATCGGACCAATCGGTTTGTTGGTATGACACATAGCAACGGAGATAGCGTTCTACAGCGGTGTTAGCACGTTCCGCAGCTCCGTTGGTGCTAGGGTGAAATGCTGAACTCAACCCCTGGGTGGATCCTATCCTGTGTATGAAAGACTTCCAAAACTTTGCAGTGAACTGAACACCCTGATCCGATATAGTTCGTTTGGTGACCCCATGCAACCGATATATGTGATGAATGAACAGCTCTGTCAACCGTCGGGCAGAGGGAAAACCACGACAAGGTACAAAATGGGCTTGCTTTGAAAATAAGTCCACTACTGTCCATATGACAGTGTAACCATTGCTGGTAGGGAGGTCTACTATGAAATCCATAGCAACTTCCTCCCATGGTCGGCTGGGGTCAGCCACTGGTTGTAATAACCCAATCGGTTTTCCAGACCATGGTTTGGCTGCTGCACATATGGGACATCCTTTTACATATTGGTCGATGTCACCTCGCATCCGTGGCCACCAAAATTGCTGTCTGAATAAGTGAAGCGTTTTTAAAAACCCGAAATGTCCTGCTTGTTTGGAATCGTGACATCGACGAAGAACAGTCGCCCGAAGACTTTCCGGAACGTATAACCGGTCTCCATTCCACGCTAAGCCATCCCGCATGGTTATCAAGGCCTGATTTTGTGCTAACCATGAATCTTGTTGGACGGCTGTTTTCAGCTCAGTTAGAAAAGATGGTTCTGATCGAATTGCTGCTGATAGAGTCTGAACAGAGCGACCGGGCGGTATAAGAGCCTCTACTACATCTTCTCGCCTGCTATTGTATTGTATTGTATTGTATTGTATTGTATTGTGGCATACGGGACGTCCCTCCTGCCGGGACGTATTTCAGTCGGAACAAAAACCGACGGAAGTATAGCGCCCATCTTAGCTGTTTTGGGGATAATCGTCTTGGTGTTTGCAAGGCCTCTAGATTTTTATGATCTGTCCACACCTCGAACGGGAGAGTTGCCCCTTCAAGGAAATGACGCCACGTCATCAGCGCCCATTGGACAGCGAATGCCTCTTTCTCCCAAATTGCCCACCTCCTCTCTGTGGGACTCAATTTGTGGGAGGTATAGGCACATGGTTGTACACAGCCCTGTTCATCCTTTTGCAGTAGCACCACCCCCACAGCAACATTGCTAGCGTCCACCTGAACGATGTACTCCCGCGCAGGGTCGGGATGCTTAAGAATTGGTTCCCTTGTAAACAGGTGTTTCAATTGGTCGAAAGCGACTTGACACTCCGTGGTCCAGTTCAACACTTGACCCGGCCTTGGTTTTGCCGTGGCTGGTTTAGTCCGTAAAAGGTCTGTCAATGGTAGAGCAATACTGGTAAAGGCGGGGATAAACTGACGATAAAAATTTGCAAACCCGAGGAAGCTTTGGAGTTGTTTTCTCATCTTAGGGCTTTGCCAATCCACTATCGCTTGTATTTTTCATGGATCCATTTCTACACCGTCGCCTGATATCTTATATCCTAAGTAGTCGATTTTTGTTTTGTGAAACTCACACTTAGAGAGTTTTACAAACAATTTAGCAGCCAGTAGTTTTTTCAAGACCTCGCGTACCAAAGCGGTATGTTCTTCCATGTCGCGGGTATAGATTAGGATATCATCCAGGTACACCAAAACCCCTCTGTATAAATGGTCATGCAGCACCTCATTAATCAGCTGCATGAACACAGCCGGCGCACCCTGGAGGCCGAATGACATAACCCGGAACTGATAACTACCCAGAGGACAGTTGAAAGTGGTCTTCCATTCATCCCCCAGTTTAATGCGAACACGATAATAAGCTTCTCGTAAATCGAGCTTTGTAAAGACGCGACCAGTTGATAATGTGGCTAGAAGATCTTTCATCAACGGGAGAGGATACAAATGTTCCACACACACCCTGTTCAAACCCTGGAAGTCAACGCAGAGACGCAACCCACCGTCCTTCTTCTCCCAGAAGAGAACAGGGGCTGCCATACGTGACCTACTGGGGGTGATGAAACCTCTGGCCAAGTTCTTATCTATGTACCATCTCAACTCAGCTAATTCCGGTTGTGTCATGGCATACATTCGCGGTTTTGGCAATTTGGCTCCAGGTACAAGCTCGATCGCACAGTCGGTGGACCGATGGGGAGGCAATACCTCGCACTCCTCCTCGCTAAACACGGCTGCCAGGTCCTCGTACACACTAGGAAATCCTTTAGTGTTTGAAGACTCTGTTGAGACACTGCTACTGTTCTTGTTCCCTGCTACCAGGGGCGTAGATGGGATAGGGCTCGGGGTGGTCGATTCCAAATCGAGTGGTATTCTGAGCTTCCGAAAAAACCCCTCCCACCAAATGTTAGGCTGCCATTTGTCTAACCATGTCAGCCCCAATATGAGCGGTTCGATCATCGTCTCAATCACAATAAAACAAATGGTTTCTTGGTGACCTCCTATCTCCAATGACGTCATATCTGTCACATGGGTGGCGGGCGCCCCTCCCAACAATGTGCCATCCATTTGTTCGAACCTGACCGGGATTCTTAGTCTTCTCACTCTCAGACCTAGAGCATCCATTACAGCAGCGGTTCTCAACCTGGGGGTCGCGACCCCTTTGGGGGTCGAACGGCCATTTCACAGGGGTCGCCAAAGCCCTCTCTCGCCCCCCCCCCATGCCTTCACTCACCCTCACTCTCTGCTCTGTTGGATCGCCGGCCGTTTGCTTACTGTTGCGATCATCCTGGCGGGCACCTCATGAGTAGTCCAGATTAGAGAAGACACAGGACAAGTGTTTCTCGGGATGAGATCGCCCAGAGCAAAGCCCCGCAATCTCTTTTATTAGTAATCAAAGTACAGCGTCATCAAAAGGCGTTATTATGGCTACACATCTCATATTACATACATGATACAAAGGATTTTCTCCATATCTGGACATAACTTTCACATCCTACCATATTACAGTAAATCACATGAATTCTAGGAAAGCGATACCTAAGGTAAAAACAAAACTTAACTCTGCTATGTTATCATATTTGGCTTCGTTCCCAGCATATTCTTCTGCTAGCATATTCTTCTGCTAGCCGAGAGGCCCATCTCCCCATTATCAGAGGTTACCTCAGTCCTCAGGAATGTTAGTTCAAAGGGATCGCTACACAGTTTCTGTTCTACAATATTATGAACAAAGAGAGAACGAATAGGGCCCTTCAGTGATCATCCAGCTGAACCCGCTTTTATACTCAGATTATTTCGGTGCCAAGCTCCGTACACGTGTCCAACCAGCTAGGCCGATCTACACATATACTATGGCCACCTGATTCCCACACTTACCCCACCCACTCCCAATCTATTGCTGCCTCCTGAGTCCCAGCTGATGGCTAGAGGAAAAAAAAACTGTTTAAATTCTTGCCGCGGGGCTTCAAAGGGCCGCCCTATAGCCAGTGGTGGGATTCTGCCGGTTCTAGGGGGTTCAGCCAAACCATTTGTTAAATTGCTGGCTTGCCCCGCCCCTCCGCACCACTATTTACTGCCAATAAATAGTGGTGGGCGAGGGGCGGGCGAGCCAGCAATTTAACAAATGGTTCGGTGTTTTTTTGTAATTTTATTGGCCCGCGGAGCTTCAGCATAGGCTAATTAGACCTTGATTAGATCGGCTCCCGACTCTCAGCTGATTTGGTCTCAGCTGTTTTGTGGAGGGTTCTGCTGCTTCCTTGCAAAGAGTCCTGGAGCAGATTTTTTTTCCCCTAGCTATGCTGAAAAACGAAACCGAAACTAAAGCAGGCTGTTGGCTTTGCTGTTGCTGCAACGTTGAAAAATTAGCCAGGCAGATTTCTTTTCTTTTTCCTCACCAAAAAAGGTAGGTGCAAACAATGGGAAATTTAGGGAAAAAGAGGAGAGTTCAAGATTTTAAAACACAAAAGAAAAAAAGCTCTATTTAACTAGGGAATTGTAATAATTGAGATACTATTAATTGTATATTGTGTTGAAAGCAGAAATGGTTAAGTTGTGGTTTGGAGGAATATATGGGGGAAATTATTTGGTTTATTATTATTGGTAAATATAATTAATTGATTTGTAAGAAATTGGATTGCATGGAAATAATTGGAATATTCATGTTCATATTGATTAATATATAAAAAGGTAGTTATATAACTAATTGATTTATATTAAAATGTTGAATTTATATTAAACAACTGTAATATTACATAATTAACCAATGTGAGGATGGATATAAAAATAGATGACAATGGGAAGGGGTATAATATAGAATAGAAGGGAAAAATTGAATTTGATTAAGATTAGAGATGAGGATGAAGGGTAATATTGGTTTTTTACAAAAATAGATGAGGAATAAATATGGCAAAAGGGAAATATAGAAATTGTAAATTTAATTGAAATGACTAAACACTGTTTAAATTTGTGAACCGGCCAAATACTCTGTTCAAAGAAAATACATTGTATGTTTGTATGTGTGTTTCTAATTATTGTTATTTATTCATATTTGTTCTCTTTTATTCTTTAAAGTTTAACAATTCATTCTTTATCTTAATATCTTTATATTTGTTTGGGGTTGGCTTTCTTCCCTTTCATCTTTTTTATTGTGCAGCAATCTTTCTCCTCAAACCTACCACCTCTCTCTTTTCTTTCCTTCTTACTTTCTCTTCCTCCCCCTCTTCTTCTCCTCCCTACTTCCTCTTCCTTTCTCCTTCTCCTCCTCTCTTCCTCCCTCTCTTACCCTCACTCCTACTCTAATTTCCCTTCCCTTCCTTCATCCCTCTCTATTGCTGTATCTTTTTATGCATATGGACTACTCAGTGGGCTGAAAAAGTTAGTTCTGACTGGTGCTCGCACTTTTGACCAGTCCTCGAACTTACGACTGTCCTCACATTTTACGTTTTTGCCCTATCTTGTCACCATGGTGAAGAGAAGCAGTTGTGAAATGAGTGACATGGTTGTTAAGAATGCTGCACGGGCATAAATGTGAGGATGGTCATAAGTGTGAGGACCAGTCAAAAGTGTGAGGACCTGTCAGAAATGACTTTTTTCAGCCCTCTGAGTAGTCCCTATACACATAGCCATGGCTACCCGGTCACACCCGGTGTCGAGCCCTATCCTCCCGCTGGGCGCCGAACCGCTCGACAACTCACCTGGCTCCGCTCGCCCGCGCGGCAACACGGGCGTGGGATAGCATGGGGCTGCGCCTGCCCCTCCGACATGCTTCCTAGTTTTGGCCGGGACACGCGCACATTTACACGTGGGGGGGGGATGCACAGAGGCGCTTCGGTGGGGGGGGGTGGAAACGTCGGGGCTAGGGTTTCACAGGGTCGGGTAGCTTTTGCTCGGGAAGTTTCTGACATGCAGCAGCTGGCTCCTATCACCGCCCCGCCCGTTTCCAGCCTGCTGATTCGCCACTGGCGGGGCGTTGTTCCGGGCTCCGCCTCACAGCTGGCGGGCGCGGGATGGATTTAAGCGCTCCATGCCGTATGCATGGAGCGCCAATTTTACATCGTTACGACTGCAGCATTTTCGGGACGGACAAGATTAAACCAGCATTACATTCCAACGTTGTTCTTGGTGGTTTGTCCTTGTTGCGCCTGAGGATTCTGAGAGGAAATTGGTGCTCCTCTTTTCATCTTTTCATCTTTTCTAAAGCGGCGGGATGGCGGAGGGTTTGGACCCTGAGGCACTTACACAGGACATCGTGGGGGATGAGCGAGAGGAGACCCCACCAACCCAGGACGTTTCTCTGGCTCCGGATCCGGATCCGGTGGTTCGGCCAAAAGAGCAAGTAAAGACCCACGACGGGGAGGAGCGCGAGATACTTGAAACACAGTCTGGCGCCACCCCCTCTGCTTCTGGTGACTGGTGGCATAGCTCGGCGCTCGCTGGCCCTGGAAGCCTCAAAACGCAGACTCCTTTTTCTATGGATGAGAGGTTTCTGAAGTGGCGTGAGAGACGGTGGGTGGAGGATGAGGAAGGGGGTGAGTGGAGCTATTCCACAGGTCTGGGCCCCTCCACCTTGGATGTTTTGAGGGAAAGGTTTGGGGAGTCCAGTTTCCGTGATGCACAGTCCTGGCAGCCATGGGCTGTGGGGGTGGAACCTGGTTCTGTTTGGCAGAGTGGGACAGGAACATCAGGTGCAAGCACACGTTTCCGGCTAGCCAGCCCTAAACTGCGGGTGGAGCGGGCAGCCAGTCAACAGAGGAAAGCAGACCCCCCCTCATCGGACACAAATACCTCATCTTCAGGGGGGGACGGGGGAGCACGAATGGATGCCCGAGGACGTTCTCTTCCTGCACAGGGGATACGGGGGGGGGCCACTCCGGTCCTGGGCAGCAGCTCATGTCGCATGGGTCCCGGGGGCCAGCGGGTCCACCCGGGCCGGTACCATCGTGGGCCCCAGGGACTTGGGGCTCGCAGCCACTGTGGGGTCCGCCTCCCTTGCAAGTGACTTTTGACGGGAGTCCTGATAGGGTAGCCATATTCTTGAACCAGGTCATCAGCTATATGGACCTCTACGGCCACTTCTACCCATCTCAATGGGCCATGGTAGTTGCTATCACCACCGTCCTGACTGGGGAGGCGGCGGATTGGGTAGCGGACCTTCACAGTGACCACGCTCGAGACCTGACTGATGTTGGCCTGTTCCTTGAGGGTCTCAGGGCTCGTTTTGAGGACGACTCCAGGACACAACAGGCCGAGGGAGAGTTGGTGACTTTAAGACAGAAGGGCCGCCCTGCAAAGGATTACGTTAAGGAGTTTCGGACTGTTGCGGGACGGCTACGGGCATGGCCCGAACGTATGCTAGTGCATCAGTTCCATTTAGGCCTGGACAGAGATCTCAGACAAGCATGTGTGTACAGGGGACTGCCTCCTCGTCTTTCAGAGTGGTTCCGAGCAGCAATTGAATTGGATGTCGGCTTACGGGAGTTTCGGGTCAAAACTGTTGCAGGGCCACCGCCTCAAATGAGGAGGAGTCCGGAACGGCCCATCATCAATCGCAGCAGTTTTCCCCCTGGATCCGGGGATTCCAATCGTAGACCAACCTTCCGGTGTTTCCGTTGCAACCAGGTGGGCCACAGAGCCTTAGACTGTCCTCTTCCACCCCCCCAACCAGTCACCAGTCGCACCCCCGCGACTGGCGGAAGAGGTCGTGAACGCCAATGGGTAACACCCGAGCGCACCAGGGCGGTATCACAGATCCCCCAGTCGGGTCCTAACGCATCGATGTCCGAGGTTGTGGACCGTTCCAGGATCGATGTGGTGCCAGTTGTCGAGGGGGATAGTGATGAAGACGACAACGGGAATAACGATCCAATGGTGAGTGCTCCGATACACCCGTTTGTAATCCCGGTAGTCATAAAAAATGCACGTACCGGGATGGAGAAACGCCAAGGGGCACTGATTGACTCCGGGTGTACTCGTTGCTTGATAAAATGAACCTTAGTGCAGCAATTGGGTCTTATGACGTATCACCTACGGTCCCCTATCCGATTTGAACAGGTGGATGGGTCCATCTTAGGGGGTGCACCTGCCACACTAGTGACCGAGTTGGTGCAGTTGCAGATAGGGGAACATCTCGAGCATCTCCGGTTTGTGGTAGTAGAGACTATGATCGAACCTATTATCTTGGGGCTGGCCTGGTTGGACAGATGGAAGCCGACCATCTGGTGGGAAGGGGGTTACCAGAAGCTCCGTTTGGAACTCGGGCCGGAGCCAAGCCCGGAGCCAGGGGCTACAGACTCGACAGGTGCGGTGGAGGAATATCCGAGGGTGGGCAATAATCCCCTGGTGCCCGGGGTGCCCACTGTATATGCGGATTTAGCGGCAGTGTTTGATGAGGGGGAATGCGATATGTTACCACCACACCGCGGCACAGACTGTGCTATAGAACTGATACCCGGGGCAAAACTGCCAAAACCCCGAATGTACGCGATGACACCTAGGGAGGTCGAAGAACTACGTACATACATAGATAAGAACCTAGCTCGGGGGTTTATTCAACCCAGTCGAGCGCATCTAGCTGCACCAGTACTGTTCCGTGAGAAAAAGGATGGGGGTCTTCGTTTATGTGTTGATTTTCGTGGTTTAAATGCTGTTAGCATGGAGCCATTATATCCCCTCCCATTGATACAAGACCTCTTAGCCACATTGGCGACGGGTAAATATTTTACCAAACTAGACTTACGGGAAGCATACTACCGGGTTAGAATAAAAAAAGGGGATGAGTGGAAGACCGCTTTTAACTGTCCTCTTGGCAGCTACAAGTTCCTGGTTATGCCATTTGGGCTGCAAGGTGCTCCGGCGGTGTTTATGCAGCTAATTAATGAGGTCCTCCATGAATATTTATATCGTGGTGTGCTAGTGTATTTAGACGACATCTTGATTTACACACACACGATGGAGGAGCATGTACAACTAGTACGCCAGGTGTTAAAGAAATTATTAGATGCGAAATTGTACGTCAAAGTATCCAAGTGCGAGTTTCACCGAACCAAGCTAGACTATCTAGGTTATAAGATTTCCAGAGAGGGCTTAGGAATGGATCCGAAAAAGATTAGTACAGTAGTAGAATGGCAAGCTCCCGAAACGCGGAAGCAACTACAGAGCTTCCTGGGTTTCGCTAATTTCTATCGACAATTCATTCCTTCCTTTGCCCAAATAGCGTTACCACTTACAGATCTCCTACAGACACGGGGACAGGGAGGAAAACCTCGGCCAAGTCAAAAACTAATCTGGACTCCAGAATGTCAAGCAGCTTTTGAGGCGCTAAAGGCTCGCTTCGTACAGGCTCCAGTACTTCGACATCCTGACCAAAGCATCCCGTTTGTGGTACAGGTGGATGCGAGCGACGTGGCTGTCGGAGCTGTGTTATTACAGGCCAATAGCCAGGGACATTTGCAGCCGTGTGCGTATACCTCAAAGAAATTCACCCCAACAGAGAGGGGCTGGGCCATTTGGGAAAAAGAGGCTTTCGCTGTACGGTGGGCGCTTTTAAGATGGCGTCACATCCTGGAGGGGGCACGTACGCCTTTTGAGGTCTGGACAGACCACAAAAACCTGATGGCTCTGCAAACCCCGAGGCGGCTGTCGCCTAAACAGGTCCGTTGGGCACAATACTTCCATCGCTTTAACTTCGTGTTGAAATATGTACCCGCGGGGAAGAATTTCTTGGCTGATGCACTATCCAGACTCCCACAGTTCAATAGTAAACGAGACGATGTCATACAGCCCATCATACTAGGAGGTATACAGGGGGGAAGGGTGGCAACCGGTATAGACACACAACAGAACTGGGAGGAGCTGTTACGGGAGGCATTATCCAGAGATAAGTGGATACACGATAACAAACACATACTCACACACAGAGACGGGATAGAGTGGAAAGGGGATAAAATGTATATCCCCCCTGAACTGCGATCGGCGGTTCTACATAGATGTCATGACGTGAAGGCTTCCGGCCATTTTGGGTTTCTAAAACCCCTTCACCTAACACGACGCCAGTTTTGGTGGCCGCATATGCGAAAAGATGTAGAAACGTATGTTGCTGGCTGTGTTGTTTGTGCAAAGTCCAAACCCCGGCCTGGCAAACCCCTTGGCCTGTTACAGCCAGTTGCCACCCCTGATAAACCCTGGGACGAAATCGCAATGGACTTCGTGGTGGATCTTCCGGAGAGCAACGGCCACACAGTTATTTGGACGGTCATAGACCTGTTTTCCAAACAGGCCCATTTCATCCCTTGTAGTGGCCTACCGTCGGCACGGAAGCTGGCAAAACTGTTTATTCTACATATATATCGAATACATGGGGTCCCACGCCGTATCATTTCTGATAGGGGAGTGCAGTTTACGGCTAAGTTCTGGAGGGGTTTTATGCGGGCTATAGGCTCAACCCAAGGACTCAGTTCAGCATTCCACCCCAGTACTAATGGTGCAGCGGAAAGGGCGAACGCCATGGTGGAGCGCTACCTCCGCTGTTACGTCTCATACCAACAAACGGAATGGTCAAGCCTGTTACCATTCGCCGAAGTCGCGTACAATAATGCAGTACATAGCAGCACCGGCTTTACGCCCTTTCGCATTGTTTCTGGACGTGATTTCGTCGCTATACCTGAATTGGAGGAATCACAGGGTAACAAAATAGAACCACAAGAGTGGACAGAGAAAATACGTACACTATGGCCCCAGGTTAGAGAAGCGTTAGATCGAGCAGCAGATGTGTATAAAATACAGGCAGATAAAAAACGGATGGGTATGAAACCCTTTAGGGTGGGTGATCTGGTATACCTATCCACTAAGTACATCAAACTGCGTATACCAAACCGGAAGTTAGGACCGAAATACCTCGGGCCATTTCCTATATGTCATATTATAAACCCTGTCACGGTGGTCCTGAAACTACCACCCTTATTAGGCAAGATCCATCCTGTGTTCCACAGCAGTCTCCTAAAACCGGTAACGACAGTACGGGATAAGCCAGTGTGCCCTGGACCGATAGCAGGTGACCATTACGAAATAGAGGAGATACTGGACTCCAAACTTGACCGGGGGAAGCTCAAATACCTAGTCCGGTGGAAGGGATATCCGCTTGAGGAAGCATCCTGGGTCCCGGAGGCGGACTTAAATGCTGATAAACTATGCAAGAAGTTTCATAAAAAATACCCAGACAAACCAAATGCTATCACTAATACACCTATTTTATCTCTTACAGAGAGGTCCCTGGTGAAGGGGAGCTGCCTGTTGAGCCCTATCCTCCCGCTGGGCGCCGAACCGCTCGACAACTCACCTGGCTCCGCTCGCCCGCGTGGCAACACGGGCGTGGGATAGCATGGGGCTGCGCCTGCCCCTCCGACACGCTTCCTAGTTTCGGCCGGGACACGCACACATTTACACGTGGGGGGGGATGCACAGAGGCGCTTCGGTGCGGGGGGTGGAAGCGTCGAGGTTAGGGTTTCACAGGGTCGGGTAGCTTTTGCTCGGGAAGTTTCTGACATGCAGCAGCTGGCTCCTATCACCGCCCCGCCCGTTTCCAGCCTGCTGATTCGCCACTGGCGGGGCGTTGTTCCGGGCTCCGCCTCACAGCTGGCGGGCGTGGGATGGATTTAAGCGCTACATGCCGTATGCATGGAGCGCCAATTTTACATCGTTACGACTGCAGCGTTTTCGGGACGGACAAGATTAAACAAGCATTACATTCCAACGTTGTTCTTGGTGGTTTGTCCTTGCTGCGCCTGAGGATTCTGAGAAGCTAGCCACGCCCACCCAGTCACATGACCTCCAAGCCACACCCACAAAATAAGCCACGCCCACAGAACCGGTAGTAAAAAAATTTAGAACCCACCCCTGGTTGGGGGTCACCACAACATGAGGAACTGTATTAAAGGGTTGCGGCATTAGGAAGGTTGAGAACCACTGCACTACAGCCTTACGGATAAGGCACCGGGTACACCCAGTATCGATCAAAGCCCCATACTGGAGACCAGTAGGACAACGTGGGTTCCTCAATACCACCGGAATAACAAAGGGATAAACAGGGTCACTCACCATTGGGTCCTCTGGCTCCTTGTCGTCACTGTCTCCCGACACCACTGGAAACCTCTCCACCACTGATGTTGGGTTGACGTCTCGAGTCTGGGTGTTTACAGTCACTTTCGGGCCTTGGAGCGCCTGTGTTCGCTCTGTTGGTTGTCTCGGATGTCCTCTCATGGGGGCTCCAGCAGTTTGTTTTTGGGACTGTGGTCGTGGTGGCGGCTTGGGGCAATCGGCCACTCTGTGACCCACCTGATTACACCTATAACAACAAAAGATCGGCCTCTGGGCTCTGTCCTGGGACCGACCAGGTGGCACAAAACCCCCAGGAGGATCCCGTACTGTTGGGGGTTTTTCCAGTGGCCTCTCTACCGTGGATCGCTGTTGTCCAAGGGTGGCTTCTGGTTTGGCACGGAACTCTCGGAGGCCCACATCCAACTCTATTGCTGCCTTGAACCAAACAGCCAACCGCGGAGCCAGACCCCGGTACACACAGGCCTGTCTCAGCTCCCGGTCCAACCCCATACAAAATTGCTGCACCAACATTCGTTCTGGCCAGTCCACCAAACGACTGGCAACCTTCCGGAAGTTTTGTACATAGTCCTTTGCAGGGCCACCCCTTTGTTTGAGTGCAACTAGATCACCTTCCGCCACTTGAACACTGGACTCGTCCTCGAAAGTGGAGCGAAGGGCCTCCAAAAACTGTCCTACATCCACCAGTTCTCTAGCATGGTTCCGATGCAAGCTGGCCACCCAATCAGCAGCGTCGCCAGTTAACACCGCTGTGATGGCCACAACCATGGCCCATTGGGAGGGGTACCAACGCCCATATTGGTCTAGATAGCTTATCACCTGACTCAAGAACAACGCCACTCGGTCTGGGCTTCCATCAAACGTGGCTTGCAATGCAGGAGGACCCCAGGTGGGCTGGGGACCCCACATCCCTGGCGCGGGGCCCCACACTGGTACCGGATCCGGGGTTCTGCTCGCTCCAGCACTCCTCCGCTCACCTCCTACCCTCCTCTCCGGTCGAGGTCGATCCATCACTGATCACTGTGTCCTCCTTTCAGCCCCGACCTCCGTCCTCTGTGGCTGCTGTTCTGGGGCCTGACCAACGCTCTCTCCCACAGGCGACCTCTGGTCCCAGGATCCTCCATGGTCACCCACTTGACCTGGTTCCTGTCCCCTCCAGAACTTACGACTAGCAATACAAAAACGTGAACTCGAACTGGGCAACCCAGTCTGCTGCCAGGACATGCTTTGTGATGTGTCCAGCCCAGTGGCCCATGGCTGCCAGGCATGGGCATCACAGAAACTCCCCTCCCCAAAGCGGTCCCGAAGGGTATCCATAGTACTGGGTCCGGTTCCGGTAGCAGCAAAACCCCAGTTCCCCTCTTCCTCGTCTGTCCAACGGGGCTCCCTCCAGCCCCGGAAAGACGGACCCATGGGGGGGAGGGGTCGGCATCTTGGGACCTACGAGGGTAGAGCTAGGCCACCAGTCTCCACCAGTTGACTGTCCAAGGCGGCCAGGGTCCTGACCCTGCGTGCCATCCGTCCCACGACCATCATCCCCACATGGTATGTGTAGTTTGGGTCTAACAGCTGGTTGCTCTATGGTCTCCTGCGGTGCCTCCGCCTCTGCAAGCACCTCCTCTGCGGTAGCCTCAAACACCAGCTCCGACTCTAACCCTCCTGGCACCGTCCCTTCAGCCATGCTCCAACCGTCAGTCAAAAAGTTAGAAAGAAGAGGGTAGTGCTGACTTTCTCTTGGCTCGTCACCCAGCCAGCCTGGATTGCAACAAAAGAACCAGACGAAAGAGCGATTTGCAATGCTTTTTACTTTTGGTCGTTTCAGCAACACAGCCAGCAGAAAAGAACAAGCCGGATCATAAGTGTAAAGTCAGCGCTACACGCAGCCACTGTGTGGCGCTATTTATACGTATTTCCCCACTCTAACCATCATCTGGTATTTAAAGGCAAAACCCCTCCCAACAGCAGTTCGGCGGTGAAAAAGCCGGTGCTTCCCTGAGGTCATAAGAGAGCGCCGCCAGGGGACTGCCAGGGGTCGTGCCCTACTTTGATGATGTACTCATTAGCACAACAGACGAGAAACAGCTAGGGGACAGACTCAGGCAGGTTTTGGCCAAATTCAGTGAGGCTGGACTTCGCGTAAAACGAAATAAGTGCATGATTGCAGTCCCCTCTGTGGAATTCCTGGGGTACCAGGTGGACGGATCGGGAATACACCCCACCGAGAGCAAAACAAGGGCCATCCAGAACGCGCCCACACCAAAAAACAAATCGGAGCTACAGGCTTTCTTGGGTCTCCTCAACTTTTACGCCATATTCCTAAGAGACAAGGCAATGGTCGCCGAGCCGCTACACCGGTTACTGGCCAAAAATGCACCTTGGGTCTGGGGGAAGGCTGAAGCTGCTGCATTCAACACAGTGAAAAAACTCCTATCCGCGGACAGTTTCCTGATTCAGTATAATGCGACGCTACCACTTGTTCTAGTCTGCGATGCGTCCCCCTTTGGTGTGGGAGCCGTCTTGAGCCATAGACTACCGAACGGGCTAGAGGCACCCATCGCCTACTACTCGCGAACCCTGTCCAATGCGGAACGGAATTACAGCCAGCTGGACAGGGAAGCCCTCGCAGCAGTGTCAGGGGTAAAGAAACTTCACGAATATCTATTCGGCCGACATTTTGAATTGGTCACAGACCATCGTCCACTTTTGGGCCTCCTGGCTAGGGATCAGCCCACCCCCGCTGCCTTGTCTCCACGCATGACATGATGGACCATCTTCCTGGTAGCTTACTCCTACCAACTTGTCCACCGACCCGGACTGAGTTTGGGACATGCTGACGCCCTCAGCTGCTGCCCACTACCGGACCTCTTAGAAGACCCATCAGGGCGCTGATTAATCCCATTCTGCTTTTGGGTAATCGCACCTTGATTTAGAGACATGGATCATGGCATTTTCCTTGTGTATACCTTTGTAAGAAAATAAACGCCGAAGATATTTTTTTCTAAGAAAAAAACTCATTTATTTGTTATAAAGAAAGTAAAACATCTTACTAATCTAAAATGATTACATTTTGGCAACGTTCCTGCCGGCCGCCTCTCAGCAGCCGGACTTCTTTGGCAAGAGAACAAAGAAAAGTGTGAAGTAGAAAGAAAGGAATACGGATGTCAGCATCCCAGCACTGACATATATAAGGAGAGAAGCTTGAACTTTTGCCTACTTAAGTCCTTTGAAGATTCTGTCTCCTCAGAGATGGGAGGGGGAGACATTCATGTGATCTGACGGAGAAGGGATGAGGAAAGTGGCTTGGAAGATAGCCAATGAGACCCAGAGAATTGGGGATCGGAAAGGGAGGGATTGGGGGGCAAAGGTCAGTACTGACCGCGAAAGAGCCAGGGACAGATCACTATGCTCAATAAAGAGAAAATTTCCTCAAAGATTGGCAGTTTGGAAATTCATTTATTTTGAGATAGCATCGAAACCTGACAGATGGTCAGTACTCACAACTTTCCAAGCCAAACTGGCAAACCTCCAACCCTCCAGCTCCCTGCCAGATGTTTGGATGGAGTGGCACCAGGGTTCCGAAGCCATGGCAGAAAGCCAACTCTCTACTGAAAGCTTACTTCAAGTGGCTGCGAACCAGCCCCCCCTCCCTACTCCAGCCAGCTTGGATGTAACAGGGCCTCAACTCAATTCTCCTCTGCGCATGCTCCAAGATGGCGACCCGGCTCTAGGTTCGCTGTGATAGAGATGGGGTATCCTGGCTTGTGAGGGTCTCCGGGGGGGTCGTTTGACCATCTGGGACCCCCTGCCCGGCAGGCGTGCTTCTAGCCGGTCGATTGAGAGCTTTTCGGGCTCTCTAAGGTGCCGATAACAGTGTGGCACCGACGTCCCGATGCTCCGACGAACAGCTGTTCCGAGGCCGCCATGTGAAGGGCGGCGTGTGTGATCCATGGGCGGCGGCGGTAGCGGCGGTGACGGAGGAACAGAAACGGCCAGCCTTCGGCTATGTTTGGATGGTTGGTGCGACGGCTGCGGTGGGGGCGCTGGCGTCGCGGACTGCACCCCCCCCACGTCAGAATAGTGGAGGCAGACGCCGGGGGGAAGGAAGCGGACGTCGAAGGAGGTGAGGGCGAATGGAAGATGTTGGTGCCTGTGATGATGCCAGCGCCTCCGCCGACGCCGTTGTAGCAGCCATTGGGACAGCTGGAGTCGTGTAGCCGAAGAAGAATGCGAGGGGGGAGCCTCCATTTCTGAATTTTAAACTTTGGCAACTTTGGGCCGCCAGGGGGCTCTGGGGTAATTCCCAAACTTTAGCCCCATGGCGAGGCCTCCTTTATAACCATCTCGGGGGGCTAGGACTGGGCATATAGGATGGTCGGAAGACCTGGAAGACTCGGGGGGGGTCAATGAGGGTGGAGGGGCTGTTGGAGTTACTGCGCAGCCCTGGTTAACCCTCTCCCCCCCTCCCCTCCCGTCCTAGTTGGGCCATTATCAGGCCCTAAGATTAACATGCTTGCCCTGCCAGTTTCTGCTCGATGGAGGTGGCTCCCACTTATTTTCCTCTATTTGCTTGCCTGTATTATCCATCTATACGCTACCTGCATGAATATTGTGGACAGCTTATTTTCTTCTAGAGACCTTGGACCTGGCTCTGTTTGTTATCTAGCACGCTGGCTGTATGAAAAATGGCAGTTTACAGGAGGACGAACGGAGCCGGTTTCTATCATTGTTTCACTACCGATGGGATGTACCATCTTCCCCATGGCGAATCGGCCAACCATCGTGAGAGGCTGGTTGGACGATTACCCTCGAATTGGTTGGAACATTGGACTCCCCCACTGCCGTGAGAGGACAGTGGAGACTCTTCCGTTTATGGTCAACCTGCCTTTTTCAGGACAATTTGGACTATCATGGAGCCCTGGGCCATACCTTATCACTACCTCAGAGCTTAGATGTACCTAAGGGCACAGCTTCTTGCATTGCGAGACTCCCCCCTCTCGCAAGCCTGGCCCTCCACGTTATCGAGGGCCTACCTCAATGACGGGTCTTGGAACCCAGAGAGGTGGCATGCGGCGAAGAGGGGGTTGAGGGGTTTTTTATGTAAATTTTTGGAAAAAATCTTAAGGGGTCCCAGGGGGGGGGGGAGGCAAAATTGGAACTAGGGTAGTGGGTTTGGGGGATAACCCACCAAGGGGAAGGTCAGGCCTGGCCACTATATGCGGCGGGGGGGGTGGGAGTTCCGGAGGAAATGGGGGGGGTCGAGCTTGTCCAGATTGTGTTTTTACCATCGGTACTGTGAGGGGGAGGGGTAGATATGGCGGGAGCAGGGGGCCATATCATGTTAAGGGAGCGCGCACCCGCTGTCTTCATGCGGTAGCGTGCTCCGGCCCCCAAGGCTCCACTCGTTTTCCAGGTTGCACAGACCCTCAGGGCCCGGGCCTTCGGCTGATGTTGTGCAATGCCAGGTCCGCAGTAAATAAAGCCCCCCTCATTTGTGATCTTGTTCAGGAGGGGGGAGCGGACCTGGCAGGTATTACGGAGACCTGGTTGGGCCTGGAGGGGGGGGTCCCTCTGGTAGAAATGTGCCCACCAGGCTTCCACGCATTCCATCAACCGAGGTCTCAGGGGAGGGGCGGGGGAGTAGCGGTTATTATTAGAGAAGGTTTTAGGCCGAGGGAGGCCACTGTTCCTCAGACGGCCGGTTGTGAGACCCTCCTTGTGAAGTGGGGTCATGGGGTTCAGATGGGTTTGCTGATCACGTACCTGGCTCCCTGCCACGTGGCAGCAGCCCTGCCCGAGCTACTCAACGTTATCGCTGCGGTGGCGGTTGATACCCCCAGACTTATGGTCATGGGGGATTTCAACCTGCCGTCCGTGGGTGAGACGTCTGAGGTGGCTCGGGAGTTCATGGCTTCCATGACGGCTATGGATCTGACCCAGCTAATTCATGGCCCTACGCACATGGGGGGAAACACACTGGACTTGATTTTTGTCTCTGGACAGTGGCTGAGTGATCTCGAGATAGGGGACATAGCCATCGAGCCCTTGTCATGGTCGGATCACTCTCTCCTTCGCCTTGATCTTCGAACCGCTGCTCCCCGCCGCAGGGAGGCGGAACCGATAAGATGGTACCGCCCCAGGCGCCTGATGGAACCTGATAGGTTCCAGACGGAGCTTGGGCCAATGCCTGAGGTCCTGGCTCACGCCTCGACTGGAGACTTAGTGGCCGCCTGGGATAGGGCGGCCGCTGGAGCTCTGGATCGAGTCGTGCCTTTGCGGCCTCTGACCCGGCGCCGATCTCACCTGGCTCCTTGGTTTACTGAGGAGCTGAGGGAGATGAAGCGCCGGAAAAGACGCCTAGAGAGTAGTTGGAGGGCCAGTCGCACTGAATCTGACCGGACACTGGTAAGATCTCATATTAAGAATTACCTAGTGGCGATAAAAGCAGCAAAATGTACTCATCTTGCTGCTCTTATTGCGTCATCAGATAACCGCCCGGCCGCCCTGTTTAGGGTGACCCGCTCCCTGCTCCATCAGGAAGCGAGGGAGGACCCCTTGGAGGGAAGAGCCGAGGACTTTGTTCAGTATCTGTATGACAAAATCACTCAGATTCGGGAAGATCTGGACTCCGACTGGGTAGATCCAGGGGGGATGACGGGGGCAGGTCCTGAGAATGTTATCTGGGATGAGTTTGACTCTGTGACCCCTGAGGACGTGGACAGGATTCTGGGTAGACTGAATGCGACCACATGTTTGTTGGACCCGTGCCCCTCCTGGTTAGTGCTGGCTTCTCGGGAGGTGACGCGAGGCTGGCTCCAGGGGATTATAAATGCTTCATTGAGTGAGGGTGTCTTTCCCGCTGCCTTGAAAGAGGCGGTGGTGAGACCTCTCCTCAAGAAGCCTTCCCTGGACCCGGCAACATTGGCTAATTATCGTCCAGTCTCCAACCTTCGCTTTGTTGCGAAGGTTGTTGAGAGTGTGGTGGCACGACAGTTTCCCCGGTACCTGGATGAAACGACGTATCTAGACCCGTTCCAGTCGGGCTTCAGGCCTGGGTACAGCACGGAAACGGCATTGGTCGCGTTGGTGGATGATCTCTGGAGGGCTTGGGATAGAGGTTGTTCCTCTATCCTGGTCCTATTAGATCTCTCAGCGGCTTTTGATACCATCGACCATGGTATCATGCTGCACCGGTTGGAAGGGTTGGGGGTGGGAGGCACCGTATTACGGTGGTTCTCCTCCTTTCTCTCCGACCGGTCGCAGTCTGTGTTGACAGGGGGGCAGAGGTCGACCCCGAGGCCCCTTATATGTGGGGTGCCACAGGGATCGGTCCTCTCGCCCCTTTTGTTCAACATTTATGTGAAGCCGCTGGGCGAGATCATCCGTGGTTTCGGGGTGGAGTACCATCAGTACGCTGACGACACCCAGCTGTACATCTCCACCCCAGACCACCCCAACGATGCCCTTGAAGTGATGTCCCGGTGCCTGGAGGCCGTACGGATCTGGATGGGGAGAAACCGGCTCAGACTCAACCCATCCAAGACCGAGTGGCTGTGGTTTCCGACGTCCCGATATAGTCAGCTGGTGCCATCGCTGACTATTGGGGGCGAAGCATTGGCCCCCACGGAGAGGGCTCGCAACTTGGGTGTCCTCCTGGAGTCACGGCTGTCTTTAGAAGAGCACTTGACGGCCGTGACCGGGAGGATTTTTCATCAGGTTCGCCTGATTCGCCAGTTGCGCCCCTTTCTGGATCGGGACTCGTTACGCACGGTCACTCATGCCCTCGTCACCTCCCGTCTGGACTATTGTAACGCTCTCTACATGGGGCTCCCCTTGAGGAGCACTCGGAGGCTCCAACTGGCGCAGAGTGCGGCCGCGCGGGTGGTGATGGGAGCGACGTGGCGCTCCCATGTAACGCCCCTCCTGCGCGAGCTGCACTGGCTCCCGGTGGTCTTCCGAGTGCGCTTCAAGGTTTTGGTTATCACCTTTAGAGCGCTCCATGGCCTAGGACCTGGTTATCTACGGGACCGCCTGCTACCACCAATAGCCTCCCACCGACCAGTACGCTCCCAGAGAGAGGGGCTCCTCCGGGTGCCGTCGGCCAAACAATGTCGACTGGCGGCCCCCAGGGGGAGAGCCTTCTCTGTGGGGGCACCTACTATCTGGAACGAGCTCCCCCCCGAGATACGGAGGATTCCGGATCTGCGCACCTTCCGTCGCACGCTTAAGACGTTTCTATTCCAGCAAGCCGGCCTGACTTAAACTTCTCCGTTTTTAAATGGGAATTTTAAATTCGGTTTTAAATTATTGGGGTTTTAAATATGGTTCAGCCAAATTTATTTAATTTGTTTTATCTCTATTTTAAATTTTGTATTTATATGTTTTATTTTTATGGCTGTTCACCGCCCTGAGTCCTTCGGGAGTAGGGCGGTATACAAATTCAATAAAAACAAAAACAAAACAAACTCCCCCCCTCTTCCCCAGAAAAGCTGCAACCCCCCCTTCCTCCACCAGTGCCGCAGAATTACCAAGGTCAGACAATTGTGCTCCAAGCCAAGAGAAGAAAAAATGATGAACCTTGGTGGACTTTGCCAAAATCTGCAGAAGTTGAGTTCCCCTTTCCGGATGCAAAAGGTAAGGGGAAGCCTCTGAGTGAATTGGGAAGGGCGGACTGGTTATGGGACTGGCAACAAGCCAGACAGCAAAAAGCTTCAAAGCTGCCACTCGAGAGCCCCATGGAGAAATTGAAGCAAGATTTTGACCGTGCCGTCTGACTGGAGGAGGGACCATCCTGCAGGCCCAAAGAGAGGGGGAGGCCAGCCAAGCCTGTTGAACTGAGTCACCATAGACGGGAGCGTAGCCCTCCCCCCTCCCACACCAGAAGGAAAGAAAGTCCCAGTGTACATCCATGGGTTCCTCCTCTGCCCAGCAAGCACACCAGCCTAAGCAGGACATCGCCCCCCCGCCCCCGAATGAGAGATGAGGGAGAAGTCCAATGGCACCCTAGACAGGCTCACAGAGCCCCGCAATGGGATGAGGGGCCACCGAGGGCGGAGCCACCCCGGTTCAGAGGGAAGTTTGATGGGGATCCAGACCAGGTAGCGCAGTTCCTCGACGCAGCTGAGATCTATATCGAGCGCTATGGACACCTCTATCCATTCCCCAGAGCCCTAGTCAGTGCCATTTCAGAAGGGCTGGAGGGAGAAGCAAGGAGTTGGTCAGCAGCCCTCTACAAGAATAGGGCCCCCCAACTGCAAGACGCAGATGGTTTCTTGCAACTACTACGGGCTAGGTTCGAGGAGGCAGGGGAGGACCCCTATGTGGAAGACGAACTCAGAAACCTAATGCAGAAAGGGAAGCCCATCAAGGAGCACATTTGTGAATTCAGAAGAGTTGTTGGCACCTTACCTCCCCTACCAGAGCGACTACTGGTGTATTTCTTCAGGACAAGCCTAGATAAGCGAATCACCCAAGTGACCGCTTATTGGGACATCCCGAACCGACTCTCCGAATTGTTCCGGGTGGCGATGCAAATTGAGAGGGGGCTGCGCTAAAGCAACCAGAGGTCAAGGAGAGATACCAATCGGACCCGAGACCACATACCAGACGAGGAACCACGGCACTACGGCCTACCCAAAGGCCCTTCGTTCCACGGAGCCCAATGAGGTGCTACAGATGTGGGGGAATGGGCCGTCTGGCAGCAGCGTGTGGAACCCCAGGGCCGAGGCCAAACCCACTGCCAAAGGCATGACCAGAACGGGGCCCCAAGCACGCCACCGATGCGCCATGAAATCTCCCCCCAGGCACAGAGGTCTTCGCCCACCTGACCGAAGCAAGGAGAGTCCCAGATGATGGAGATCAATCCCCCGACTCGTATGACAGCAAGGACGATGGTGAAGATGACCCAATGGTGAGTGGACCCATACACCCTTTCCTTTTCCCCATACGCCTAACAGCCCCAAAAACAGGGACCCAAGGGACTTTCCAAGCCCTGATAGATTCGGGCTGCACTAGGTGCCTGATTAATCTACCCACAGTCCTAAAATTGGGGATCCGAGCTAAGAAGCTCAACCACCCAATTCGATTTGAGCAAGTTGATGGGACCCTAGTAGGCGGAGCTTACGCCACACACCTGACCGAGCCAGTGAAGCTGGAACTAGGGGATCACTGGGAGACGATTCGGTTCATAATAGCCCCCAAAATGACCGATCCAGTCATACTGGGACTTTCCTGGCTAGACAAGTGGGGCCCAATCATCTGGTGGCAAGAGGGGACCTGCAGATTGAGGATAGCAAAGGGGCCCCAACCTCTGCCGCTACAACCAGGACAGACGCCCCCCCCCACACGAGCCCCAACTTCTCCTGCCTGAACAAAAGAAGATGACACTGACACAAGGGCCCCTCCCGAAGGGTACTGCGAAGCAGCTGGGGGCCACATCTAACAGCTCCCATGAAGCAGAACAGATCCCAAAAGAGTACCAAGACCTTGCAGAGGTATTTAGCGAGGCCCAGTGTGATGTCCTACCCCCCCCACCCCATGATGCCGACTGCGCCATCGAAATCATCCCTGGGGCGAAACTACCTAAACCTAAATTGTATGCCATGACGCCCCGTGAAATGCAAGAAATGCGAAACTACATAGACAAGAACCTACAAAGGGGTTTCATTGAGCCAGCCAAACCGCGAGTCGCAGCACCGGTCCTTTTCAAAGAGAAGAAAGACGGCTCTATGCGCCTAGTAGTTGACTTTCGTAGTTTCAACACTGTCTGCGTACACAACTTATATCCCCTCCCCCTCATGAAAGACATGATAGCCCACCTGGCCAAAGGGAAAATTTTCACCAAACTAGACCTTCGCGAAGCCTACTACCGAATATGCATCAGGGAAGGGGACGAGTGGAAAACAGCATTCAACTGCCCACTAGGGAGTTTCCAATTTAAGGTGATGCCATTTGGGCTACAGGGGGCCCCAGCGGTGTTCATGCAATTGATAAATGAGGTTCTACATGACCACCTCTATAAAGGAGTCCTCATCTACCTAGACAACATAATAAAATAAATAAATAAATAAATAATTTTATTTCTATACCGCCCTTCTCCCGAAGGACTCAGGGCGGTGTACAGCCTATTTAAAAACACAAAAACACGACAACAATTTAAAATTTAAAATCATTAAATAATTAGGCTCCAATTAAAATCCCAGAAATTTAAAATACCCCAGTTTAAAACGTTATGTTAATAGCCCTGCCTGGCGGAACAACAGGGTCTTCAGAGCGCAGCGAAACACCCGGAGGTCGGAAATCTTTCGTATTTCGGGGGGCAGTTCATTCCACAGGGCTGGGGCTCCCACAGAGAAGGCCCTCCCCCTGGGTGTCGCCAGCCGACATAACTTGGCTGATGGCACCCGGAGGAGACCCTCTCTGTGGGAGCGGACTGGTCGGTGGGAGGCTATTGGTGGCAGAAGTCGGTCTCGAAGGTACCCGGGTCCTATGCCATGGAGCGCTTTAAAGGTGGTAACCAACACCTTGAATCGCACCCGGAAGACCACTGGGAGCCAGTGCAGCTCGCGCAGGAAGGGTGTCACGTGGGCGCAACGAGTTGCACCCATAACCACCTGCGCGGCCGCATTCTGGACCAGTTGGAGCCTCCGAGTGCTCTTCAAGGGGAGCCCCATGTAGAGAGCATTACAATAGTCCAACCGGGAGGTGACAAGGGCGTGAGTGACCGTGCGCAAGGCGTCCCGATCCAGAAAGGGCCGCAACTGGCGAATCAGGCGAACCTGATAAAAGGCCCCCCTGGCCACGGCCGTCATGTGCTCTTCTAAAGACAGCCGTGCATCCAGGAGGACACCGAGATTGCGAGCCCTCTCTGTGGGGGGCAAGGATTCACCCCCAATAGTCAGCGATGGCACCTGCTGACTATATCGGGGCGCCGGAAGCCACAGCCACTCGGTCTTGGAGGGGTTGAGTCTGAGCCTGTTCCTCCCCATCCAGGCCCGCACGGCCTCCAGGCAGCGGGACATCACATCAAGGGCATCGTTGGGGTGGACTGGGGTGGAGATGTACAGCTGAGTATCGTCAGCGTACAGATGACACTTCACCCCAAAACCACGGATGATCTCACCCAGCGGCTTCACATAAATGTTGAACAGGAGAGGCGAGAGGACCGACCCTTGCGGCACTCCCCATGCGAGATGCCTCGAGGTCGACCTCTTTCCCCCTGCCAACACAAACTGCGAGCGGTCGGAGAGGAAGGAGGAGAACCACCGCAAAACGGTGCCCCCTATTCCTAACCCCCTCAACCGCTGCAGCATGATACCATGGTCGATGGTATCAAAAGCCGCTGAGAGGTCTAATAGGACTAGGACAGAGGAGCAACCCCTGTCCCGAGCCCTCCAGAGATCATCCACCAACGCGACCAATGCCGTTTCAGTGCTGTACCCCTGCCTGAAGCCCGAGTGGTACGGGTCTAGATAGATAGCTTCATCCAGGTGCCGGGGAAGTTGTCGTGCCACCACGCTCTCAACAACCTTCGCCACAAAACGAAGGTTGGAGACTGGACGATAGTTGGCTAATTCAGCCAGGTCCAGGGAAGACTTCTTGAGGAGGGGCCTCACTACCGCCTCTTTCAAGGCGGCAGGAAAGGCACCCTCACTCAGAGAAGCACTTATAATCCCCTGGAGCCAGCCTCGTGTAACCTCCCGGGAGGCCAGCACCAACCAGGAGGGACACGGGTCCAATAAACACGTGGCGGCACTAATCTTACCCAGAACCCTGTCCACATCCTCGGGAGTCACAGGATCAAACTCCTCCCAGGTAACATTCTCAAGACCTGCCCTCGTCTCCTCCCGTGGACTCATCCAGTCGGAGTCCAAGCCATCCCGAATCCGAGCGACTTTATCGTGCAGGAATTGCACAAAATCCTCAGCGCGACCCTGCAAGGGATCTTCCCGCACTCCCCCCCGGAGGAGGGAGTGGGTCACCCTAAACAAGGCGGCTGGGCGGTTCTCTGCAGATGCGATAAGAGCGGAAAAGTGGTTAGACTTTGCTGCTTTTATCGCCACTAGGTAGGTCTTGATATAAGACCTCACCTGTGTCCGGTCGGAATCGGATTGACTAGTCCTCCAAATGCTCTCTAGGCGTCTTTTCCGACGCTTCATCTCTCTCAGCTCCTCAGAGAACCAAGGAGCCAGTTGAGATCGGCATCGGGTCAGAGGCCGCAAAGGCACGACGCGGTCCAAAGCTCCAGCGGCCGCCCTTTCCCAGGCGGCCACCAGCTCTTCAGTCGAGTTGTGTGTTAGGGTCTCAGGGCACGGCCCAAGCTCCGTCAGGAACCTTTCGGGTTCCATCAGGCGCCTGGGACAGAACCATCTAGTTGGCTCCGTCTCCCTGCGGCGGGGGACGGCGGTAGGAAAGTCTAGTTGGAGGAGCGAATGATCTGTCCATGACAAGGGTTTAATATCTAGGTCCCCTCTACCAAGATCATTCAACCACTGACCAGAGACAAAAATCAGGTCCAGAGTGTGTCCCCCTATGTGAGTTGGGCCTTGAACTAACTGGGTCAGGTCCATGGCCGTCATGGAAGCCATGAACTCCCGAGCCGCCTCTGATGCCTCACCCGCGGATGGAAGGTTGAAATCCCCCATGACGATAAGTCTGGGGGTATCAACCGCCACCCCGGCAATGACGTCGAGTAGCTCGGGCAGGGTCGCTGCCATGTGGCAGGGAGCCAGGTACGTAGTCAGCAAACCCATCTGCACCCCACGGCCCCACTTTACACAGAGGGACTCACATCCGGCTATCTGAGGAACAGTGGTCTCCCTCGGACAAAGACTTTCCCTAATAATCACCGCCACTCCCCCACCCCTCCCCTGGGCCCTTGGCTGATGAAATGCACGGAAACCTGGCGGGCACATCTCAACGAGGGGGACCCCCCCCCTCCTGGCCCAACCAGGTCTCCGTAATACCTGCCAGGTCCGCACCCCCCTCCGAAATAAGGTCACAAATGAGGGGGGCTTTATTAACCACCGACCTGGCATTACACAACATCAGCCGCGGACCCAGGGACTGAGACTCTACACAACATCCTCATTTACACAGAAACCATGGACGAACACATACCCCTCGTCCGCAAAGTGCTGGAAAAACTGCTCAAGGCAAACCTCTATGTCAAACTATCAAAATGCGAGTTCCACCAGTCGCGGCTAGACTACTTAGGTTACCGAGTGTCAAACGAGGGGATAGAAATGGACCCAGCCAAAGTACAATCAGTCCTAGACTGGCGACCCCCTTGCACCCGCAGACAACTGCAAAGCTTCCTGGGGTTCGCGAATTTCTACAGGCAATTCATCCCCTCCTTTGCAAGAATTGCCAAACCTCTGACGGACATCCTAAAAACAGGGAGTCCGGCAACAAAGCCCCACCCAGGACAACCTCTACAGTGGGACCCGGCCTGCCAAGAGACATTCGAGACACTAAAAGAAATGTTTGCAAAAGAACTGGTCCTGAAGCACCCTGACCCCGAGCAACCCTTCGTCATCCAAGCAGATGCCAGCGATGTGGCAGTGGGGGCTGTCCTACTCCAAAAGAATAGCCAAGGGGACCTACAACCCTGTGCCTACACATCCCGTAAACTCACCGACACAGAGAGACGATGGGTGGCATGGGAAAAGGAAGCGTTTGCAGTGAGGTGGGCGCTGTTGACCTGGTGACATCTGCTAGAAGGAGGCCAGACACCGTTTGAGGTTTGGACTGACCATAAAAACCTGGAGGCCCTTAGGACCCCATGGAAGTTATCACCCAGGCAAGTCCGGTGGGCCCAATACTTCAATTGTTTCAACTTCAAGCTGAAGCACATCCCGGGGGGAAGAACTTTCTGGCCGATGCCCTCTCCCGAATGCCCCAATACAACAGTGAACGGGAGCAGGTGGTGAATGCCATCATACCCTCTCCTCAAGGAGTAGGTCAGGTAACCACTGGACGGCAGCATCGCGACCAGCAGAGCCAACCAGCAGGTGACCTGACGACAAGGCTCAAAGAAGAAATGTTGGCGGACCCCTGGTTCCGAGACAATCAACATCACTTGACAAAAAGGGACGACCTAGCATGGAAAGGGACGAAGCTTTATGTCCCAGAGACTCTACGCACCCTGGTCCTAAAGAGGAGTCACGACGTTAAACCAGCGGGGCATTTCGGTTTCCTAAAGACTCTGCATTTCGCACGGAGACAGTTTTGGTGGCCCCACATGAGAAAAGACGTAGACAGCTATGTAAAAAGTTGTACCATCTGTGCCACGATGAAAACCCAACCAGGAAGACCTCCCGGGCTGCTGCAGCCAGTAGCTGAACCGTTAAGGCCATGGGAGGAGATTGCTATGGACTTCATAGTAGAGCTGCCAAGGAGTGGCAGAAACACAGTGATCTGGACTGTAATAGACTTATTCTCCAAACAGGCACATTTTATACCCTGCAGCGGACTACCCTCAGCCTGCCAGTTGGCCAAACTGTTCGTGAAACACATCTACCGCCTACACGGAGTACCCAAAAGAATCATCTCCGATCGAGGTGTCCAGTTTACAGCGAAATTCTGGAGGGAATTCCTCCGATCCATAGGATCATCCCAAGGCCTCAGCTCAGCATTTCACCCGAGCACCAATGGGGGGGGGGCAGAGAGATTAAATGCCATGATAGAGCGGTACCTGAGGTGCTACGTTGACTACCAACAATTGAACTGGGTGGACCTCCTATCCTTTGCGGAGGTCGCATATAACAATGCTGTCCACAGTAGCACAGGACTAACCCCATTTAAGATAGTGAGCAGTATGGATTTCGTCCCCATGCCAGAGTACCCAAAGGAACTCCCTTCCTCAGTTAGCTTGACCGATTGGATGGCAACGCTGAGAGAAACCTGGGAGAACGTCAAGAAAGCATTGGACAAGGCGGCACAGTCTTATAAGAAACAAGCAGATAAGCACCGAGCCCCCCAAAGACCGTTCCGAGTAGGAGAGAAAGTCTACCTCTCCACCAAGTATTTAAGACTCAGGCTCCCGACCAGGAAGCTGGGCCCAAAATTCATAGGACCATTTCCTATAGTAAAAATAATCAACCCGGTCACAGTACAATTGCAATTGCCCCGGTTACTAGGAAAGATACACCCCGTTTTTCACAGTAGTCTCCTGAAGCCTGTGGTGGGGTCAACTTTAAGGCCGGTGCCACGTGATCCCCCGGGGCCCTTGATCATTGGGGGCCACAATCACTATGAAGTACAGCGAATTCTTGATTCGAGGTGGCACAGAGGGTGCCTCCAATACTTAATTAAGTGGAAGGGTTACCCCTTGTCAGAAGCTTCCTGGGTGAAGAGCACGAACATTCAAGCTGACCGTCTTATAGCTAAATTCCATGCAGATCACCCGAACAAGGCAGGAGGGGGTGGGACACACCCTCAGAGGGGGTAATGGTACTAAACTTGTTGTTTTTCTCGTGCAGGCCTCACTGGGAGAGTGAAGGGAGAGGGGCTGGATGTCAGCGTCCCAGCACTGACATATATAAGGAGAGGAGAAGCTTGAACTTTTGCCTACTTAAGTCCTTTGAAGATTCTGTCTCCTCGGAGATGGGAGGGGGAGACATTCCTGTGATCTGACAGAGAAGGGATGAGGAAAGTGGCTTGGAAGATAGCCAATGAGACCCAGAGAATTGGGGATCGGAAAGGGAGGGATTGGGGGGCAAAGGTCAGTACTGACCATGAAAGAGCCAGGGACAGATCACTATGCTCAATAAAGAGAAAATTTCCTCAAAGATCGGCAGTTTGGAAATTCATTTATTTTGAGATAGCATCGAAACCTGACAGCGAACATGCGTAGTGTCAGTTACTGATAAGAAGTTTGGCAAGCTACGGAAAGTCTTAAAGTCCAAAAATATGAGCTCAGCTGGTAAATACAAAAAACTCAGTGACAACCCCTTCTTTTGCCAGTTGAGTGAATATCAGGTACATCATCAAATAAGGCACATCTTCTTACGCAGATACTCATGTTGAGCTGCTGGAAGTGGTTTGTTGAGCATGTCTGCAATTTGATCATGTGTAGATACATACTGCATTTTAACAAAACCTTTTTTCACTAATTGTTTTATGTTTTGTCAATCTGAACACCTAAATAAGTGCTAATATGACCCAATGATTTCAATGTGAAATACCTCTGCAAAGCTTTAGCAAAAATTTCACTCATTTGCTTATTTGGACCAATATAAACAATATCATCAACATAAACAAGAACTATCTCATATGCATTGTTACATCTTTTTGTGAACACGCACTCATCAGTTTCGGACTTAATAAAGCCCATTGAATTTAGTTTGTCAGTAAGACATAAGTACCACATTAAACCAGACTGTTTCAGACCATAAAGACTTTTGTTTAGGAACCAGGTATCCCCTTCTTGCTGTCGGAATCCTGGAGGACCTCTCACGTAGATCTCTTCATCTAGGTCTGCATGTAGATAAGCCGTGTCAACATCAAACTGGAAAACTTCTAAACCAAGGATAGTTGCAGTTGCTAAAGCAATTTTTACACTCTCAGTTCTGACTGTCGGTGAGTAGGTATTTGTGTAGTCCTCAGGATAACGTTGAGCGAAACCCTGAGCTACAAGTCTGGCCTTGTACAGTGACTCACCATTTGGCTTCTTTTTGATTCTGTAGACCCATCGAGTGCCAATGACCTTTTTGTTTGCTGGAGATTTTGCAGGTGTAAACACCTTAAGTTTCTTTAGACTGTCCATTTCAACCTGCATTGCCTCATACCATTTGTCTTGCTCTGAATCAGGAAGATGTTTGATTTGCGTGAAATTATCAGGTGGAAGTGTAACATTGCAAATCAAAGGCAAGGGTGCTTTTGACAGTTGCCAAGAATATCGTTGTGGAGGGATTCCCTTTGTGACCCTCTTGGAACGTCTCGGAACAACAGTCCATTCTTCTTCTGCTTCGTCCTCGTCCTCACATTCGTCGCTAGCGTCAGCATCCGTGGCTTGCGAAGACGGAACATCAGGTTGAGAAGAACTAGTGGAATCTTGATCATCAATCTGCGCGGCATCAGCAGTATCATCTCTAGGAAAATAAACTCCAGGATCATTGGAATGAATCCTGGACCAGTCAATATCTTCCTCAAAATTAGCAGATTGGGAAATCACAATTACATGTTTAGAGTCAATAAATTTGCTCCATTTTGAGTTATCATCAATACCCATAAATCTCAGTCTCTTTGCTGCTGGACTTCCTTTTCTTCTTTGAGCTAAGGGAATGTTCACCATAGCATATGAACCAAAAATATGGATGTTTTTGAGATCGGGCTTGTAGCCATACAACATGAAGAAAGGAGTCTGATTTATTACACTGCTCCAAGTACGGTTGACAATGTAATTTACATATTTGATAGCTTCACCCCAGTATGGGTTGCTAAGGTTGGTGTCTTCTAGGAGACAACGCATCATGGTTTGCAGGACCCCTTGTCATCTCTCTACGACCCCGTTATGAGCCAGTGTGTAAGGAGCCGACGTCTGGTGAAGAATTCCATTCTTACGCATCCAGTCCTGGAAACGCTGAGACATGAATTCAGCACCACGATCACTCTGGATTCTGGCGATGTGAACTTGGTGTTGGGTAGAGACAAGAGCAGCAAAGTCTTTAAAGATCTGAAAGGTCTCAGATTTTTCTTTCATAGGATATACATATCCATATCTAGAGTAATTATCAACAATTGTTAGAAAATATTTTCTACCACCAAGTGTTGGCGGGAAAGGACCAACTATGTCAGTGTGAACCAAATCAAAAATGTGTGTTGACAGGCGTGTAGCGCGTTTGGGAATGGCTGCTGCTTTGGATTTGGCCTTTTTGCAGACAGCACAATCCAAAAACACCTTACACCCCTTTAGATCCAAACCTTTTGCGAACTCCAACATCTTCCTAAGAACACGGAAACTGGCATGCCCCAATCTTCTATGCCATTTATGGATACACCTAGAATGCAAAGGTTTACCAGTTAGTGAATTCTCAACATTAACAGTTTTATGAGGAACCTCAGGCTTGCTCTGAGCAACCTGTTTCCTAATTTTCTTTTTGTTGGCGTTAGGAGCCTTTGGAGTAGCGACAGGATCTCTCTCTGGAGCATCTCTCTCTGGGCCTGTGCTCTCCCTTTTTGGAGTTTGTATACTTGCCTGTGTTTGCGGTTTAGGCTTTGGCTTTAAGTAATAAACACCACCAATTAATATGGTTTCAGCAACAATATCTCCATCTTTAACTATGTAACTTGCTTTTTCAAGGTGGTGAACCTGGAACTTTAATGCTCTAGACAAGTGACTCTGACTAAGCAAATTACTAGTTGCTCTTGGTATATAATAAACATCAGGAATGAATGCATCGAGCTCTTCAACATAAACAGTTCCTTTTCCTTTGACCTGACAAGGATGATTTGAAAAAGAATAAAGTTCACGTAGTTCAGGTTCAGGCTTGTGCATCTCTGTGAAAAGTTCCTTTCTGTAAGTAACATGCAACGCTGCACCACTGTCCAAAGTCCACAGGAGTCTGTCGTACTCTGGTTGAGGTTGTGGATCATTGGTTAAAGCCAATGTGGCGAGTGGAGCTTGTGGATCACGCCGGGGACCACGACGACCTTGTCTTCCACCTCTGCCTCTGCCTCTAGAGTCTGTTCCTCTGGGCTGGTATGTGACGGGAGTTGGAACTCGTTGGGGACAATCCCGGGCGGCATGTCCCAGACGATTACAGATGGAGCATCTTGGCATCCTTGGAGCATAGGTCCTTCCTCGGAAGGGGCGCCTAGCTGGAGCTCTTGATATGGGTGGTCCTCTCAAATGTGGTGTGGCTAACATAAGTGCTTCTTCTTCAATTAAAAGTCTGCATACATTGTCCACTGTGCGTTGAGCAATAGGCACTAGATTAATCTTTGTAATGGCATCTTTCCATTCATAGTTCAGTGAGTTAATAATAATGCTGATCATTTGAATATCATCAATATTATAGCCTCTTTCTCTTGTTGCAGGAAAAGAAACGGGACCAGGCCAAGCTCTTCAATGCAGGAAAGAGTTTATTGTGCACGGTTCAAACAGCCCAAAGGCAAACAAAAAGTTTGAACCCCGAGGGGTCCTTCATGACAAGTATTTATACAATCCAATTGCATATGCATATCAGGGAGCGTTACATTTAACACGTAGGAACTAACCTCCATCAGTTTGCAAGGATCAAAGAGGAGAGGAAATAATAAACACCCACTAACACATTCATGTTCTCTGGTCAGTGTCTCAAGACAAAACATAAGAAGATAAGGGACTGGAAGATGCCTCAAGGGTAATAAAGGAAGCAGCATTTGTTATCCGGGGATATACATGACATTTGGGGTACAATAAACAGCGAGTAACAGGATGCATCTGTTTTGGGTCATTTTACCCTTTTACAGATAAGTACCTTCGTCAAATACCTTCATCAATCCAGCAACCTTTTATCGGCACAGAAGAGGAACTTCAGCCTTGGCCAAAGTTTTAGGACATTAATATTCGAAGTTTAGCCAATATCAGAATTTGGTCTGCCTCACTCTCAATTCTCTTCTGATTCCTTTCAGTTTGGTTAAATGTCCTCCAATTTGTTCACCAGGTTTCAATCTCGAACCATGGAACTCAGACATGAGCAAACATGAAGATTCAATTGAAACAGGCCTGTAGCAATTTTCCAATTGGGTCCAAATTTGTTGGGCTGTTGCATCAGGCGGAAAGGTAACCTGCAGTTCAGTATCCATGGACATCAATAATGTTGTGCAAGCTTTAGTCTCTAAGTCTCTTATTGCAGGAGTCCATGGCTGAGCAGGAGGATTAAAAATCATACAGTGAGTACCTTCTCTGCGAAGTAACAATCCAATCTCACTGACCCAGGCCTTATAATTCTGTCCTGACATCTTTAATTTCGACTCACCAGCTAGTGGAGCAACAGAAAATGCCTGGTGAGGAATATGCATTTGGTATGCTGGCTGTGCCGGTAAAAATACCTGTGGTATTTGCTGTGCTTGTTGTGCTGGAGGTGGACCAGGAATTGGCCCTGGTTGTACAGCTGGAGGCACCTGTGCATGCATTTGTGGTTGAGGCTGTTGCATTTGAGCTGCAATATTAACATGACCTGCTGGGGATGCAGTCATTTGCCTTTGCTGCATTAAGCTTTGTTGTGCTCCATCTAAAAGGACACCAGCACCACCAGGGGGTGCTGAAGATTGAGCCTGTGGAGACACTTGTAGCATTGCAGCCTGAATATCTGAGTGAGTTAAAGACATCTCTAATAGAGTCTTCTGCAACAATTGTAATTGCTCTCTCAAGATGCGGTGCATTTCAGCTTTCTCTAGTAAATTACTTTCACCAGCAGATGGTGCTGCAACTTCAGTTTTAGGCAGCTCAGGTAATCTGGCATTTGTAATTTGAGAATAAAGATGATCACCTTTATCTTCCTTCTCAACCCTTTGTAAGAGCATTTCGTCCGTTTCTTCTCCTCCCATGGCTCCCTCTAGCTGGGTGGCTGAGGCGAGCGGCCGGAAACTTGAAAACCTCCTTTCTGCCTCTTCTTCATAGGAGAGGTTGAAATCATTAATAGGGAATGCTCTGAGTTTCATTTTGCCCTTTTTCTTCTTGTTCGGCATCTTAGCAGACAATTAATCAGCGTTCCGCAGTCGCAAAAATAATCATCTGGCTAAACTAGCCTAGAGGTCTAATCATCAAAGTAACAAGCAAGGAAAAGCCATAAATCTCGAACCATCCTCTGCTACCAGGTGTCAGGGCGCTGATTAATCCCATTCTGCTTTTGGGTAATCGCACCTTGATTTAGAGACATGGATCATGGCATTTTCCTTGTGTATACCTTTGTAAGAAAATAAACCCCGAAGGTATTTTTTTCTAAGAAAAAAACTCATTTATTTGTTATAAAGAAAGTAAAACATCTTACTAATCTAAAATAATTACATTTTGGCAACGTTCCTGCCGGCCACCTCTCAGCAGCCGGACTTCTATGGCAAGAGAACAAAGAAAAGTGTGAAGTAGAAAGAAAGGAATGCGGACATGCGTAGTGTCAGTTACTGATAAGAAGTTTGGCAAGCTACGGAAAGTCTTAAAGTCCAAAAATATGAGCTCAGCTGGTAAATACAAAAAACGCAGTGACAACCCCGGAGGCACCAGTCCTCCTTATTAATGTTTTGGACTCGGGGCCTCTTACTTCAATGGAAGTAGCGAGAGCCTCAGCTAAAGACCATGTGCTGAGAACTGTCATGAGTTGGGTCACGAGGGGTTGGCCAGCAAAGACTGAGGGCAGGGAATTCAAAGCATTCTTCACTAAAAAAAATGAACTGTCTATGCAAGGGGGTTGTTTGTTATGGGGTGACCGCGTCATTGTGCCCTTATGCTTAAGGGAAAAAGTTTTTAAAATGTTACATGAAGGGCACCCGGGAATTGTACAAATGAAGGGTCTAGCTAGGAGCTATGTATGGTGGCCCCAAATGGATAACGACATCACCGAGTGGGTGGGGAAGTGTAACCCCTGTCAAGAGTCCAGGCCAGATCCCCCCACAGCACCGGTCAGGGAATGGGAGTGTCCCCAGGGGCCCTGGTCAAGGATTCACATAGATTTTGCAGGGCCTTTCCATGGCCAAACCTTTATGGTGATCATCAACGCCTTTTCAAAGTGGCTCAAGATCATTCTCATGCCATCCATGACTGCCAAAGCAGTCATAAAGGCACTCTGCAAACTCTTTGCCACCCACGGGCTGCCCGACACCCTAGTGTCGGATAACGGGCCCCAATTCACCGCCACCCAGTTCGAGGGGTACTTGGCAGAATTAGGCATCCGGCACGCACTCTCAGCCCCGTTTCATCCGGCCAGTAATGGATTGGCTGAGAGATTTGTAAGAAGGGCCAAAGAGGCACTGGCACAGCTGGATGCGGAAGACTGGCAAGCCCGAATAGACAAATTCTTAGCAGTCCAACACGCCACCTCTTGTACAACCACGGGGTGCAGTCCAGCCGAACTCCTCATGGGTAGAAAGCTCAGGTGTACCTTGGACCGACTGCACCCCAACTACTCCCCGGACGGGTTTAGAGGGGCCGACCAGAAATTACACGGGTTTCAGATAGGGACACTGGTGTTCGCTAGGAATTACTCAGAGGGTTCCCTATGGGTGGCCGGGGTGATCTCTGACATAAAGGGGCCCAAATCATACACAGTGGACATGGGAGATGGAAGAATCTGGCGTAGGCACATCGATCAACTTAGAAAGAGGTTGGCTGAACAGCCAGAAATGTACTCAGAAATACCAGGCCCTGACTACCAAAGTTTTCCTACAACAGCTAACTCAAGCCCGAGAAGGTCGGAAGACTTAGCTGCGGACTCCGGGATCCAGCGCCACCCCATCGAGACGCGACTCCCAGCCGAAGACTCCAACGCCCCCGACAAAATCCAGGAGGTTCCATTGGCGGAGCCGGGAGAAACAAAAGGTCCCTCCGACTGGCTCGACGCCACGCCTCAGACTGAACTGTGCAGGTCAACTAGGGCCCGGACACGCCCCGGTCACCTGCGCGATTTTGTATGCAAATGTATAGACTAAGTGCCTTCTGGGAGGGGAAGGGTGTTATGTATATAGTTTTGGTGGGAGATTTAAACAACCATAGGTCACTTGTGATTGGTCAGCTGCCCGGCTGGCCAGGTATATAAGGAGTGCTGTTTGCCTGTAACTTTCGCTGAAGTCTCACTCTACATTAAAGAGCTGTTGTCACTACCTTGCTTCTGCCTCCTCAATCGCCCAACTCAACAACAATTTTGATGCCTTTTTAAAAAAATATAATTCCAGCATCAGGTAGACAGCTGAGACCTGAAGATACAGAGGCAGATGGTGAGGCCAATGCAGAAGATTCTGTAAATAATCCCAGGTTGCTCTATTAGTTTTAATTGGGAATTGCAAAGCTTCATTTCCTTTACAATAGAACCTCGCAGCAAGAAACCAAGCTTCATCTAATCCAATAACAAGCCAAATTCAATTCTTCTTGCTGAATTTAACCAAATCTGCTCTTGAAAGCCTCTGCTCAGCCTGGCCCAGAACAGACATTGAAAACAAAGTTATTTGTTTCAAAACAAATGTTTAATGCTGTTAACTACTAAATATACAGTTAAGTATACTCAATTATACCATATGCTTTGAAGTAGCAAAGTACAGAAGACTCACCTTCCAGATCTCTCTTGGTTTGCCTTGATTAGACTATACATATTACTGAATTTCTGATTCAAAATATGGGCAATAAATGATGACTTGCATTTGCAGTAAGAAGCATGTAAGGATTATTTCCAAAAATTAATAACAGGCCACATTTATTTTAAAAAATCATCCTGCTGTTTCCTGTTTTTGACATGTATCAGAAACAATCATAGTCTAGTATAGTACAATTAAAACTATCTTCTGGGTATTGGGGAAAGAACCCTCTGCTTGCTGTGTCCTCATCGCCCAATGAGGGGATGGAGAGAGGATGGTGGATCTCATGGAAAAGCCTCTTTCACAGGATGGGGGCAGCTATGGAAAGGTGCTCTAACTAGGTCTCATTGGATGAGAACATCTAAGCAAGAGGACCCGGAAGCACCTACCCTATCTGGCTTGGTGGGATGGCCAATGGTTCTCATGGAGATTATCAAGCAATATTTTCCTGTTCACTCTGTCACACAGATACCATTTAGCTGCTAATAGGATAGGACAGTGATGGCGAACCTTTTTGGCACTGCGTGCCAAAAGTCTGAGCGCGCGATCGGTCCCGTGCTCCCGCGTGCCAGCACCCATAATGCAATGTGCGCATCCATTTGTGCATGCGCACAGGACACGCCCCCATGCTCCCCCTGCGCATGCGCCCTGTACTGCGCATGCGCATCCCCAAACATCCCCCCCTCCGTGTTCTTAACAGAGGACAACTAAGTACCGGCCCGTTCCATGGCAAGATAGCCGTTCCCCAGCCAGCACATGGCGCTGCCAAGATGGCAGGGCCAAGTGTGCTGCCGGGGAAGCTCTGAAAGTGAGGCTTGCCTGGGCTCCTTTCTGCTGGGAGCCATCATTCCCTGGCTTGGTGCGGCACCCCCACCTGACCCCCACCACTGCGCTGCCTGTCGTTGGGCCCGTCACCTGACCCCCATCACACCTGCTGCTGCGCCGCCAGCAGAGCCAACACTGGGAAGGAGCAGCGGGCGGGGCAGCCAGCCGCCCAGCCAGCAAATGCTGCGCCGTGCACCTGAGCCGGCTGGTCGCTCTTGCCCTTTCCCCTGCAGCCTGCGGCTCCCAGCAGGGAGGAGCCCAAGCAAGCCGCCGTGCGGTTGGGGCTGAGAGCACTTCTGCTGTATGCAGCATCCCTTCTCCAGGGAAGAAGCGAGCTGCCGGAGGAGCAGGGAGCTGGTCAGGCGGCCTCCTCCGACCCAGCTGGCCTGCTCACCATGATGCTGGCAACAGTGGCGGCTTGCTTTCATGCCCCGAGCGCAGTGCACAAACTTTCCCCATGCTTCCAAAACTTTGGTGTGGGGCTGAGGGCGGGCAGGAGGCAGAGAGGAAGGAGCAGGCAGCTGCTATGTCTCGGGGCTCCAGGGAAAGGCGACTGAAAGCTCCATGCGGAGGCTGTCAATCATGAGCCCCAGGGGTGCCTGCTTCCAAGGGAATGGCTCAGCTACTTTGAAGCGAGCGGCTGGGAAGCTTCTTCGCGGAGAGAGGGACAGACGGACGCTAAACTTGTGGGGGGGGGGGGTGGCACCACACACCTCCCTTTTCCCCTGGCTGACTCCGATCCCGGCCCTGCCTCTCCTCAGCCTCTTTAAGCTCTGGAGTTTGCTGCTCTCCGCAGCTCAGCGCTGTTTTCAATCGGCGAGCAAGGCAAGAGCGAGCTCAGCATACGTCTGCCTGTCTTGGCTTCCTGGCCACTCGCTTTGAAATAGCCGAACCATTCTCTTGGAAGCAGGCGCCCCCGGGGCTTGTGATTGTCGGCCTCCACATGGAGCTTTCGGCTGCCTCTCCAGGAAGCTTCCTCGCCGAGAGACAGGCAGACGGAGGCATGAAATCCTGAAATCTTTTGAGACTAAACTAAAACTGATACCTGAAGAATCTGAATCTCTCTCTCTCTCTCTCTTCCCTCCTCCTCTCCACCCACCCCTCTCTTTTCCTTCTGAAAAATTGATTTTGCAAATAAGCACCCCGGTCCCGATCTCTCCTGAGAGATGTAAGATTCTTCTTAGTCTCAAAAGATTTCAGGGCATGGAAAAGGAGAAACTCTGGCTGCCCTTCTGCTCCTTCCCCGGCATTGACTCAGGAACACAACTGCGAAACCCATCTGGAGTCGAGGGGACTTTGAGACAGGGACCCGATCATCACCCCACAACCTCCTCAGCTTGCAACACATGGCTCGGGTGGGCGCAAGAAGGCGAAGCACAGGCTGCTGAACGCAGGGTGTGTGTGTGTGTCCTTGGGATGCAGAGAAGCCAGTTGGGTTTGGATCGCGGGATGGGGGGGTGCTGAAAAGTTAACTCTCTCCCTCCTTCATCCCCCTCTCTCTTTTCCTTCCCAAAAATTGATTCGGCAAATAAGCACCCCGGTCCTGATCTCTCCTGAATAGCCTTCAGACATGAACACACGTTAATTTACAGGAGCCTCTACTTTCACCAACCCTATCCAGGCGCTGGTGGGTGGTTAGGGGGGGGGATCTGCAGAGAATCAAAGGTTACCTTTTCAGCATGCGATCTGTTACGATCTGATGAGTGGCCGCCCAGCAACGGGAGGCTTCCTGATCGGCTGAGCTGATAGCTCAGCCGGCGGGAGGTGTGAATGTTTTAAAGTGTTTTATTGGCCGTGCGAGCCCAGCTGCAATATAAATAGCGGCTGCGCACGACCGATGTCAGGTTACATTTTAACCCTTGTGCTTGTTGCTGTGAATAAACCGTGTTGCTTATCTTAGTCTCTTATCCGCCGTTCTGTGGGAATGCGGTGGCCATAGTACATGTATAGACCAGTTTAGCTGGTTGGACACGTGTATGGAGCTTAGCACCGAAATAATCTAACTATGAAAAGCGGGTTCAGATAGATGACCATTGGAGGGGACCTATTTAGATTGGAGGCTGTGCCTGCATAAGCAGAGACATCTCCTTGTAGAACATTCCTGAGGGTTGAGGTAATCTGATAACGGAAGATGGGCCCCTCGGCTAGCAGCAAATAGCCAGAGTTAAGTTTTGTTTTTACCTCTAGTATCGCTTTCCTAGAATTCACGTGATTTACTGTAATTGGTAGAATGTGAAATTTATATGGAGAATATATGGATGCTTTTCTATTTCTTGTATGTAATATGAGATGTGTAGCCATAATAACACCTTCTGATGACGCTGTATTTTGATAACTAATAAAAGAGATGGCAGGCTTTTGTTCTCTGCTCTCTCATCACGAGAAACACCTGTCCTTGTGTTATCTCTAATCTGGACCTCTCATGAGGAGCCCGCCAGGATGAATGCAACACGTTCTCAATTCAGAACACTGGCGACGAGGATGGATGACTCCCACTGAGTACGGCCATGAGAGAATAATTGTTTTGTTGTTGGCATTTCAGAAGGTAACTACGTGAGGCAAACTTTTTTTTTTCTCTTCTCTCTCGTTCCTTGTGGGCCTGCAACTCTTTCTAATGAGTAATTTGGCTATCTTTACGCCTTTTGTGCCCAGCGCAGAAACTTGGGACCCTTATATTGAGCGTTTCGAGTGTTTTTTGCAGGCAAATGACTATACTGACTTTTCCAATGACCGGAAGCGAGCCCATTTTCTCAACGCGTGTGGGCCGCAGATCTTTGCAACGGTGCGGGCGCTTGTAGCGCCCCAACAGCTGTCCACCGTTTCTTGGCCTACTTTGCTGGCTAAATTGAAGGGCCATTATGCACCCGCACCTTCCCGCATTTTTCGCTGTTTCATGTTTCGACAACGGGTGCAAAAGGAAGGGGAGTCCATTAATGACTATCTCGCCGCCCTTTGGACTGAGGCGATAAATTGTGAGTTTGAAAACCTTGATGACTCCCTCCTCGAGCAACTAGTTTGTGGCATGCGTGATTTGCGGTTGCAGCGCCGCCTTTTGGCCAAATCTGTCATCAATTTGGAGACTGCTGTTGAGGAAGCGGCTGCGTTTGAGATGTCTGACCGGTCTGCAGCGGAAATTCGAAACTTCCCGCATGTTCCACCGGCCTCTCGTTGTGCAGCCATACAGCTAGGGGAGTCTTACGAACGCTCTGATACCGTTGCTGATAGCGAAGAGGAGGTGGACCGCCTCAAGGCGTCGGTCTTCAATCAACGCCCACCCTCCAAAGGACGGGCTCCAGTGTTTTGTTTGGGTTGTGGGGATTCACATCCTCGTGCTTTTTGCCGTTTTCGAAATGCCGTTTGCCACCACTGTGGAAAGAAAGGTCACCTGGCAAAGGTTTGCCGTTCGAGATCCTCCGCGGACGTCACGGGCGTACCATCTTCCATTAAATTAGGCCGGGAAGGGTTCAACAGTCCTCAGGACTCTTGTTTCGCTATTTCCCGCTGTGATCTTCTCTCGTCTGGCAGCCATGCTGTCTTGGGTCACAAGAAGATCTTTCTGACTGTTTGTATCGAAGGAAAACCGTGCAGAATGGAAGTGGATACTGGTTCATCTAAGTCCATCATCGCCTGGCAGACCCTTAAAGAGCTGGTGCCGTCCTTCGCTTGTGACCGTTTGCAACCCTGTTCTACTCGTCTCCACGACTACCAAGGAAATGGCATTTCCATTTTGGGTTGCAGCCAGTTTATGGTGGAGTGGGGGGAGTTTGCAGGTCCCCTCCCACTTTTGGTAGTCAAGGGCAGGCTCCCTAGCCTTTTGGGTTTAGACTGGTTCGGGGCGTTGGGGCTTTCCATTGCCGGCATCCATACCACATCTAGTGATGATTTCGAAACCTTGACGACAGAGTTTGCTGAGGTTTTCGACGGCACCTTGGGTAAATATAAGGGTACCCCCATATCTCTTAATTTAGACCCCCAGGTGCCACCTATACGCCTTAAGCCCCGATGGGTCCCTTTTGCCCTTTGCCCTAAGGTGGATGTTGAGATAGGTAAGTTGCTGGCTCAGGGTGTACTTGAGCCTACGGATCATTCTTGATGGGAGACCCCTATTGTTATCCCCACTAAGGCGGATGGTTCCATCCGTATTTGTGGTGACTTTAAGTGTACCCTTAATCGGGCCTTGCAGGCCCACCCGTATCCGGTCCCGGTAGTTCAACACCTCTTACATTCTTCGGGTCAAGGGTCTATTTTTGCTAAATTGGATATGTCCCAGGCGTATCAACAGCTTCTTGTTGATGACGCCACGGCCGCTGCCCAAACAATTGTCATGCATCAGGGTGCTTTTGGGGTCTGCGTAGCTCCCGGCATTTTTCAGAGCCTTATGGAGCGGTTGCTCCAGGGAATCCCTGGCGTCGTTCCTTATTTCGATGATGTTTTGATCTCGGCTACCACCAAACACGACCTCGTCGAACGTGTTCGCCAGGTGCTACGCAGATTTCAACAAAAGGGCCTGAAACTTAAAAAATCTAAGTGTAAGTTTGGCGTTCCCCAGGTCGAATTTTTAGGGTTCCTTGTTGATAAGTTTGGCATTCATCCTACACCTTCTAAGGTCGATGCCATAAAGAATGCTCCAACGCCATCATGTAGGGCCGAGCTTCAGGCTTTTCTGGGCCTGCTTAATTTCTATAGCATATTTTTGCCGCATAAGGCGTCTGTGGCGGAACCACTCCATCGGCTATTGGACAGAACGGCCCCCTGGAAGTGGGGGCAAGCCCAAGCTACTGCTTTCAGGGCTGTTAAAGATCTACTTACTTCTGATGCCGTGTTGGTTCAGTATAGTGACCATATACCCCTCACCGTGGTTTGCGATTCCTCCCCATATGGCATCGGCGCTGTGCTGAATCATGTTTTACCCAATGGGTCCGAAGCTCCAGTTGCCTATTATTCCAGAACTCTGTCGATGACAGAGAGGAATTATAGTCAACTGGATAAAGAAGCGTTGGCACTCGTCGCCGCCGTAAAGCGGTTCCACGATTATATTTACGGCCATTCCTTTCAATTAGTTATGGACCACAAGCCACTTTTGGGCTTGCTGGCCGGAGATAAGCCTACTCCCCAGATTATCTCCCCGCGTTTGGCGCGGTGGTCTGTTTTCTTGGCCACCTATAACTATCAGTTAATTTATTGCCCCGGGAGCGCCTTGGGAAATGCGGATGGCCTTAGCCACTGCCCCTTTCCTTTGGCCATAGAGGATCCCGTTCCGGACCAGCTGGTTCTTTTGATAGATGATGTTCCTTCCCTTGTGACGGCTGCGGAAGTAGCTAAACACTCCGCTAAGGACCCTACCCTTGTACAGGTCATGGATTGGGTGCGTAGGGGATGGCCGCGTGGGCCGTTACCCACAGAGGTTAAGCCATATTCCATCCGCCAACACGAGCTTTCTATTTCCCGGGGGTGCCTTTTGTGGGGCTGCCGAGTGGTGGTTCCCCCTGTATTGCGGCCAACTATTCTGAAACGGCTGCACGATAGCCATCCCGGTATCGAGAGAATGAAGGCCTTAGGCCGTAGTTATGTTTGGTGGCCTAAGCTTGATCAGGCCATCATAGATTGGGTAGCAAGGTGTCAAGTTTGTCAGTCATCCCGGCCAGGGCCCCCGGCTGCCACACCTAGGGAATGGGAGATACCCAGGAATCCGTGGTCCAGGCTGCATATGGATCTAGCAGGGCCGGTTCAGGGCCAGACTTTTCTAATCGTGGTTGATGCGTATTCTAAATGGGTGGAGGTTGTTCGTATGGCATCAACCACGTTGGACGCCGTGAGCAAGGCTCTCAGTAACATATTTGCCACACATGGACTTCCCGATGTAATTGTCTCGGACAATGGACCCCAATTTGTTTCGGCAGCGTTTCAGATGTTTTTGATGGGGTTGGGTATTCGTCACGCCTTAGTGGCACCTTATCATCCGTCCAGTAACGGCCGGGCGGAGAGGGCTGTCCGCTCGGCCAAGGACGCTTTGGCCCGTTTCGGCCCCAGTGATTGGCAAGAGAAGGTGGAGCGGTACCTTTTGGCGCAGCACTCGACCCCGTGCCCGGTATCCAATCGTAGCCCGGCCGAACTTCTTATGGGCCGGAGACTAAGGACTGTGTTAGATAGGCTACATCCGGACTATACACCTGAGGTACCCGTGGATTCCTCTAGCCGGCCCTGGGTGTTCGGGGTTGGTGATGGCGTTTATGCCAGGAATTATGGGGGTGATCCTTTGTGGCTTCCTGGACGTATTATTTTAGTCACGGGACCCCGTTCTTACAGGGTCGAACTTGAGGATGGCCGGACCTGGCGGTGCCATATAGACCAGCTAAGGAGTCGCATTACGGCTCGGACCCGGGGTAACGAGGAGCCGGATATGTTTGGTGCACTTCCGACGGCTGATCCGGTGGACGATAGTACTCTAGAGGCTCCGTCGTTGGGGTCTTCACATTCACCTGTTGTAATAAAAGAAAGGGGGGCAAGGCATCAAGGAGGCTCAGATTTATAGGTTATGCAACCGGCAGCAAGGCCTCTAGGTTTGTAGACAAAAATAACCTTGTCATTGTCTCTAGATCAGCTTCCTTTGAGGAGGGGTCAAATTGGTCAAAAATTCATTCCAATGAACCCGGTTATTCCCCTATTAGAAGCGACACTGAACAAGCAGCACCACCTGAAGAGGATGAACCAACAAACTCCAAGCAACTGACCAGCGAAGATCCAGATGGTGATGAATCCCTACCTGACTCTGACGATTCAGACAAGGAATCCCTGGGTGACTTCACACCTCCTGCCTCACCTAAACGACCATATCTTCGCAGCGCCTGGGACAGAGGCCCGCCCCATTTTGATTGGAAAGATACCTCCAGCAGCTCCAATTCTGACACCGATGCTCCGGATGACAATGATGATGGTGAGTGGCAATTTCCCAGACGGTCAAAACGCTCCAATAAAGGGGTGCCACCCAAAAGATTGGACATTGGCTGTGTTGCCTCGGTCAACAGCGTTACCATGGCCCCTAAAACGTACTCAGATGTCCTTCAGCTTCCCGAGGAAGAACAGCGCAGGTGGAGGGTGGCAATGGAGCGGGAAATGGACAGTCTCAAAAAAATTGAAAGTCTTCATCCCCATGGAAGTCCCCAAAAAGAGGAAAGCAATTGGCACCCGTTGGGTCTACAAGGTCAAGCCAATGCCCAACAACAAACTCCTCTATAAGGCCCGGCTGGTAGCACAAGGCTACGCACAGCGCTACTTGCAGGACTTTGATGAAACATACTCCCCCACCGTGAGAGCGGAAAGTGTGAGGGCTGCTTTGGTCACCGCAGCAGCACATGGGGAACACATTTTTCAATTTGATGTGCAAACTGCTTATTTACACGCACATCTAAAACAAGAAATTTACGTCAGAGGTGCCCCCGGATTTCAACGGCAGGAAGGCCACACCTGGCTTCTGAAGAAAAGTTTGTACGGCCTCAAACAATCAGGCAGACTGTGGTACAAATGCCTGACTAAAACTCTCAAATCACTGGGTTTCCATCCATCTCCAGCTGATAAATGTACCTTCACAAGGGATACCAAAGGGGGGCTGGAGAAAGTCCTAGTATATGTCGATGATCTTTTATATATAGGGCCTGACAAGGGGGGAAGTATTATATTTGCCAGGACCCTACAAAAAAAGTTCACTCTAAAGTCTTTAGGATATGTGGACAAGTACCTAGGCGTACAAATCATCACTACACCAAAAGGCTTTGCTCTCTCACAAAAGGAAAAGATAGAGGAACTCTTGGTGAAATGTAAAATGGAAGATAGCAAGCCAACGGCTATCCCAATGCAGACCGACTATTATGGATTGGCACACAAGGATAGCCCAGAGTTCCAAAATAATACTCTATTTAGGTCAGTGATTGGCTCATTACTATATATAAGTAACTGGAGCCGTCCAGATATTGCCCTGGCCGTAAACCTGCTATCTAGACAAGTGGAACATCCTACCCAGTTCCACTGGTTAGCCATTAAAAAGCTATTAAGGTATCTCAAGACCACAGCAGATTACGTGCTTCGCTTGGAACCTGAGAATAGAGACAAGGCCCAATTAAAATGCTTCGCAGATGCGGACTGGGCCGGAGATACCAAGACACGTAGGAGTACTTCGGGCTTCTTGGTACTATTAAATGAGGCACCCATCCATTGGCATGTGGGGCAACAGAAATTTGTTTCGTGCTCCACCGCTGAGGCCGAATATGCATGCTTATCAGAGGCAGGGAACGATCTGATATGGTTTGATGCCTTAATTTCTAGCATCTGGACACCACCGACTTTGCCCATCCAAATTATAGAAGACAACACCGGGGCCATAGGCATTGCCAAAGCCTATGCGGTGGGAAAAAGGTCCAGACATATTGATATCCGCTATCAAAATGTTAGGCAACTAGTAGAGATGGGGTTTATATCTTTATCACATTGTCAGACCAAATATCAAACAGCTGATATTTTCACAAAACCTCTACCAGCAGATAGGCACAAAGATCTGTGTAAAAAGTTATGTCTCACAGGGTAAAATCTGTTGTGCATTGCATTCGTATGTTTGCATGCCATTGGCTCGCAAGGAGGGGAACTGTCAAATATTTGCAAGCCATTGGCACATATATCATACAGACACTAGTGGAGGCAGAAAGTGCCCCCACCCCTATGTGGAGAGGAGGGGCTTACACTGAGTATAAAACCCCCTCTAACCTTTCCACCTTGCTCTCTTTTACGTTTGTTCTCCATGAGACATGATCTTTGATAGGGGTAGTCACACACGCTGTGTGCCCCCTACCCTAATGGATATTAAGACAGCCTTTGTATATAGTTAATATGTTTTGTTATATGAATAAATACATTTATCACATTTATTCATGCATCTGCCTTTGGACTCTTCTATGCTCCTGGGTGTTTTCTACGATCCCAATTTCCACAGTCTCCGCCACCCACAACATCTATAACCTTCCAATAAACAAATCTCCTTATAACACTAAAGATTCAAGTCCTTTCTCCCACTGCCATTCTGACTTCCAAGCCAGCCCAAGTCTGTGCAAACCAACTTTTTCTCTTACGTCTTCCCATCTATAAACAATTCAACCCCTTCTCAGCACCAATATCTGATCGTCCTTCTAAATCTCCTTGTAAACTGAGCTTGATTCAAACAAAAACAAGCATACTTCCAAAAGTCAACTTTCTGCTTTCCTTCACTAACTCTCTCTTCCCTCCCCACTTCTGGGTTAAAACCCTCAAAGCCATTCCCTTACATTCCTTGTAACACTGGGTTCTTTACATACCAGTCTTTATTCAAAATAGCACAATTATCTATTTACAGCCTACAATATCCAGTCAATCCTAGAAATTTCCTCAACTCTTCAGGTGTTATCTTCTTTCATTAATTAAATGTCCTAAGTATTTTATCTCTGTGTCTACATATTGTAATTTCTAACTCATCTCTGTGACAATTCCTAAAAAGGCAGCAGCTTATGCTGCTGACAAACAAACAAACAAATAAACAACAAACAAACATACAAACGAACAAACGTGCCATCTGTTAAGTATGCAGAATGCACGCAGACATAAAAACTTTAAGGAGTAAGAAAAACAGCTTCAAAAATAAAACAATCTGAATGAGGTATTTTGAGTCAATACTCTGAAATATAATTGGGTATGAAAGTATTTGAAACGTCAAAAATTTCCAGAAGGAAAAAGAAAGTCAAGATTGCATTCTGAGCCAAAACAGTGCTGTGCAAAGGCAGGTATCAGATATCACCCTTTACCCCGCCTTTCTCAGGCTGGTTCTCTGAGAGAAAAAAAAAATGGTTAAAAGAACAAAGAACCCGTAGCCCCCCTCTTCGTGCCTCCCTTCCTCTCCTTCAAAGGAAAAAAGGAGGGGGGAAGAGGGAAAAAATGTTTTACAGCACGCAACCAAGCCTCGCTTCCCTCCTCCATTCAGCATACTTACAACAAAGCAACACGTTCAGTATTTCTCTAATTTCTCACCTTATCAACACACAGGCATTCACATTTGTACTGCAATCAGACCTTTTTTATAATACGTCCTCCATGCAAATCAGTCATTCAAATTATTTCAATGAACTAGCTTATTCCCAAAGTAGTGGAAAACACAGGCAGCAGCTATAATCACAAAAGGTGATATTGGGCCCATAACCATTGCCCGTTTCCACAGCTTCAAGTTCAAACCCAGTCAATTTTTACTGGCCAGCCAAGCATATAATTAAAATTATTTCAACCACATTCAATTCCACACACTATCATTATGGATGCATATCAACAAAATATTTTTAACAGAAATCACTTCAAGTTGTTTCAGCCTGACAAACATACTGAGAGTCAGAGATCAGATTAAAAGGTTGTTGAGAAAAAGTGTGAAAGCTAAAATAGCCGCAGACAACTAGTGTAAGATTCTTTCCAGATGTCGTCATGAGTATCCTTGTAAGCAATGGCTCCTCTCGTTCGTCTTACGGTAGTGGAGAAAAGAAAGTAATGAGTAAATAGGAAAGGAGGAAGTCATTAAGCAAGTAAACCTAGGATCTTTAGGCAAATGATATGAAATACAGCCTACATAGTCAGTTAGAGCACACTGAAGAGATGAATTATTCTGAAGATAAAAGTGAAAGTCAGATTTTGAGATAGAAAGAACAATATTTATTAAATCAGTTCCATTTCTTCAACAGGCTGGAGTAAGCCCCAAGGTTATAATTTCAGCAATAGCTTGAATAAAAGGTAAAACATTTTTAGATGGTAATGAGACAAATAAAGCCATTAACTGACAATTTCTATGAGGGATCCAATCCACAAACTGAATACTCAAGATGTTATTAATTTTCTCAATTGTAGCAAACACTACAGATGGAATTATAATTAAATCTCCTGGCTTTTTTCCTTTAGTCAATAACTCAAATAATGGGCTAAGTAAATGCATAGGTAAAGAAAAATATGAGCAGACCCAACCAATAGTACCCAGTAATTGTTGCAAATTTACCAAGGAAATAACTTTGGGTAACTTTAGGTTGTATTTTTTGCGCTCCAATTAAAATGTCATCAGCTTGCAAAATTGCAGCCGGTAGACAGACAGAAAGCATCTCAGGAATTGCTTCTATATTCCACCCCCTCCTTTTTTCTAACTGTTTCTTTAATGGGGGTGTAACCAGCTCCTTCAGAAGGAACTGATAATTCAGTTAAAGATGGTTTTGAGGTAACAATTTTAACTTTATAATCAGGTGGAGGGCTTGTCATTAATTGTTGCCCTTCCAAGGCATCAGAGCTATATTTTCTATTCCTTGATGACATTAATCTAAAAAGGAACCATTATCAGTGTCCTGAAGGCTTTTTTTTTTCCATGCATCATTAAACACTCTATAACCAATCTCCAGAATTTTTCCAGGGGCTTTGGGAGGTTCGTGGAGGCATGTTCCTATCTGCTTCCACATTTTCACTTTTAAAGAGCCCTTTTCCGGATAAGCCGGATAATGTTGCCAAATGTATTTTAGAAGGTAAATCAGATTCTTTCACGGGCAGGACTTTCCCATTATCTTTTTAAAACAATAATTGAGGACTTGGCCAATTCTCTAAGTTTGTGGAGGTGCGCGACCTGAGGCTTAGAGAATTCTGCCCCCATACTCACGATTTATGGGAGGGTGCTTCGTCCGCAGACGACCGGCCCTGGTTTGCAGAGGCTTCTTCCAGCCGAATGAGTATGAGGGTGCCAAGAGACGTATAGCCATGAGGGTTATCACGTCGGGGTCACCATATGTTGTAATCATCCTGGCGGGCTTCCCATGAGAGGTCCAGATTATAGAAAACACAGGGCAAGTGTTTCTCGGGATGAGAAAGCAGAGAACAAAAGCCTGCCATCTCTTTTATTAGTAATCAAAATACAGCGTCATCAGAAGGCGTTATTATGGCTACACATCTCATATTACATGCATGAAAAAGAAAAGCATCCATATATTCTCCATATAGGTTTCACATTCTACAATATTACAGTAAATCACGTGAATTCTAGGAAAGCGATACCTAAGGTAAAAACAAAACTTAACTCTTCTATGTTATCATATTAGGCTTTGTTCCCAGCATATTCCTCTGCTAGGCCGAGAGGAATGTTCTACAAGGAGATGTCTATGCCTTGCAGCAAACACAGCCTCCAATCTAAATAGGGCCCCTCCAATGGTCATCTAGCTGAACCCGCTTTTTCATACTCAGATTATTTCGGTGCCAAGCTCCATACACGTGTCCAACCAGCTAAACTGGTCTACACATATACTATGGCCACCTGATTCCCACACTTCCCCCCCCCAAGGCAAACCCCAAGTTTTATGGTGAGGGTAGCAGGGGGAGGAGGAAGAGCCTTCGTTGCCTCTACAAAGAGGATTCTCCCCCCAACCAGGACTTTCCCCCTCCCCCAGGGAAACCCCAAGTTTTACGGTGAGGGTGGCAGGGGGAGGAGGAAGAGCCTTCATTGCCTCTGCAGTGGATTCTCCCCCCAACCAGGACTTTCTCCCCCCCCTTTAAGGCAAACCCCAAGTTTTACAGTGAGGGTGGCAGGGGGAAGAGGAAGAGCCTTCATTGCCTCTGCAAAGAGGATTCTCCCCTCAACCAGGACTTTCCACCACCCCCCCGTAAGGCAAACCCCAGGTTTTACGGTGAGGGTGGCAGGGGGAGGAGGAAGAGCCTTCGTTGCCTCTGCAGTGGATTCTTGTGGGAATCAGGTGGCCATAGTTTATGTGTAGATCGGCCTGGCTGGTTGGACACGTATACGGAGCTTGGCACCGAAATAATCTGAGGAGGAAAAGCGGGTTCAGCTAGATGACCGCTGGAGAGGCTCTATTTAGAATGGAGGCTGTGTTTGCAAGGCATAGACATCTCCTTGTAGAACATTCCTGAGGACTGAGGTAACCTCTGATAACGGGGAGATGGGCCTCTCGGCTAGCAGAAGAAGATGCTGGAAACGAAGCCAAATATGATAAGATAGGTAGAATTGAGTTTCGTTTTTCCCTTAACTTTTGCCTTCCTGAAATCCACGTGATTTACTGTAATATTGTAGAATGTGAAACCTATATGGAGAACATATGGATGCTTTCCTCTTTCATGTATGTAATATGAGATGTGTAGCCATAATAAGGCCTTTTGATGATGCTGTACTTTGATTACTAATAAAAGAGATTGCGGGGCTTTGTTCTGCACTCTCTCATCCCGAGAAACACTTGTGCCTGTGTTTTCTCTAATCTGGACCTCTCATGGGGAGCCCGCCAGATGATCGCAACAGATTCTCCCCCCAACCAGGACTTTCTCCCCCCCCTTAAGGCAAACCCCATGTTTTACGGTGAGGGTGGCGGGGAGGAGGAAGAGCCCTCGTTGCCTCTGCAAAGAGGATTCTCCCCCCAACCAGGACTTTCTCCCCCCCCCGCAAGGCAAACCCCAAGTTTTACGGTGAGGGTGGCAGGGGGAGGAGGAAGAGCCTTCGTTGCCTCTACAGAGGATTCTGTTATGTCCTTATAAAGACATCCGCCCGGATTGGCTGCCAGCCATCGGGCGGGAAGTTTGAACTGCTGTCAGGGACGGTGCGTCTGCCGGAGCAAATATAAGGAGAGCTCCGGCAGCGCACAGACAGTCTTGTTACTGTATCTAATAAAGTTACTAAATGTATCGAGCTGGTCACGTCTTCATTTCCTGCGCCTGATCTAACACTGGCGACGAAGGACTAGAGAAGAGAACCTGAGCAAGACTCGTGGCACGATCGCCTAACCGAGCTGAAGTCACTCAACTGCACGAATGGCAATCCTGCAAGCACCGATCGCTTCGCTGAACCCATTTGACCCGGCAAGAGAGAAATGGAGATTGTACATGGTCAGGTTCCGGCAATTCCTCCGAGGGAACGGCTACCAGAACCTCGACGATGAGCGCAAGAGAGCCCTGTTCCTGGCTCACTGCGGTTCCGACGTCCTGGAGATGGCCATTGACCTCGTGGCGCCCAGGGACATTGAAGAGATGTCCTGGAGTGACCTGCAGGAAGTCCTGCAGGAACACTACGCACCCACAGGCACCCCGATTGCCAACAGATTCACCTTCCAGCAAAGAAATCAACGGGAAGGTGAATCCATCAAAGAATTCGTGGCGGCGCTTCGCCAAATCGCTGCCAATTGCGAATTCGACAACGTGGATAATGCCATCCGGGACCGGATAGTCTTTGGGATGCGAGATGTGGGGCTCCAGAAGAAGTTCCTGAGCCGCAAGAGAATCCCGCTCAAGGAAGTACTCGAAGAAGCCACAGCCGCCGAGACATCCGAGAAAGCGGCCGTCGCGATGGTGAAGGCCAGAGGGGTCCACAAGATCCACAAGTCGGGCCCCAATTCCTCAGATGACTCCACCACGCCATCGGAATCCGAGGAGGAAATGGCCGTCCACAAGGTTTCCCGCCCCTCCAGGCGGGAAAATCCTCAACATGGCGACCAGGGGGAATGATGCGGCAGTTGCAAAGGCGACCACCCCAGGGCAAACCGCAGATGGAGGGACGCGACCTGCCGCCGCTGTCTGAAGAGGGGACACATAGCCGAAGCATGCAGAGCAGCAGATCCAGCCCCGGAACCACCCAGGCCAAGATTCCGCGAAAACCGCAGAGAAACCCAGAGGACATCCAAACGGTCCTCGAACCAGTCCAGGCGTGGAGACGATGAATATTCCCACAGCAGAGCAGTGCACCAGACCACAATCGCCCACACAAGCGACGACGGTGCCGCCAAGTTCAACGTGACACTGCTGGCAGAGGGGTCACCGTGCACAATGGAGGTAGATTCAGGTTTCATCTACTCCATTATGGACTGGCAACAGCTGAAGTGCCTGAAGCCATCCTGTGAAAAGAACCAGCTAAAACCCCTGAGGTCGAGGCTCGTGGATTTCAGCGGAAACCCCATCGGAGTCCTGGGCAGAACCACTCTCCACATCACCTTCAAGGACTTCCAAGGCAAGCTTCCCATCACAGTTGTGGAACACAGCCGACCGAACCTGCTAGGAGTGGAGTGGTTCAAGCCGCTAGGGTTATCGATCGGAGGCATCCATCAAATCCAGAGGGATGAACTCGACAACCTCATCGAAGAGTTCAAAGAAGTCTTCGATGGTAAGCTGGGGAAATTTGTGGGGAGGCCAATCTCCTTTAATTTGGACAAGGGAATCACCCCAATTAGGCTGAAGCCCCGCCAGGTTCCGTTTGCCTTGCGGCCAAAAGTAGACGAGCAGCTAGATAAGCTGATCGCCCAGGGCGTTCTGGAACCTATCGATCATGCTTCATGGGAAACCCCCATTGTGACCCCAATGAAGCATGATGGATCTGTGCGCATCTGCGCCGACTATAAGTGCACAATCAATAAGGCGTTGGCACAGAGCGCATACCCAGTCCCAGTGGTGCAACATCTGCTGCATTCTCTGGGGACTGGCTCAATTTTTGCCAAACTGGACCTGGACCAGGCTTACCAGCAGCTGCCAGTCGATGAAAAAACGGCGGAGGCCCAAACAATAGTCACCCACAGGGGGGCATTCAAATGCAACCGTCTCCAATTTGGAGTCAGCGCTGCCCCCGGCATCTTCCAATCAATGATGGAACGCCTTCTCCAAGGCGTTCCAGGGGTGGTGCCATACTTTGACGATGTACTAATCTCCGGAGATTCCAAAGCACAACTCCTTGAAAGGCTCAGGCTCGTCCTGCAGCGCTTCAAGGCCAAGGGCTTGAGAGTCAGGAGAGATAAATGCATCTTAGGAGTCCAGGAGGTCAAGTTCCTGTGCTATCTCATAGATAGCACTGGCATCCACCCCACCAAATCAAAAGTTAAAGCTATCCATGAAGCTCCTAGCCCAAAAAACAAAACGGAGCTTCAGGCATTCCTTGGATTGCTTAACTTCTATGCCATGTTCCTCAAACAGAAAGCCACAGTTGCTGAGCCACTCCACCACCTGCTGGGGAAAGCGGCTTCCTGGAAGTGGGACCAAGAGGAGGAAGCAGCATTCCGGGCCGTCAAAGGACTCTTAACATCCAAAAGCGTCCTCATACAATACAACGAGACGCTTCCAATCAAGCTCACCTGCGACGCATCACCATATGGGGTGGGGGCAGTCCTCAGCCATGAACTCCCTAATGGCTCAGAAGCCCCAATAGCCTACTTTTCCAAGACAATGTCCAGTGCGGAACGCAACTACAGCCAGCTGGACAAGGAGGCCCCGGCGAGGTCGGCCCACCAGACCCCAGCAAGGCAGGCCAACAACACCCCGGCGAGGTGGGGAAGAAAAGACCCGACCGACCAGGACAGCGGGATGCCAGAGAAGTAGACCGGGGACTTCTCAACCAGGGCGAACCCTGGCCACCCGGCTGGGGCAGCAGACGGGCCCAGAGCAAAGAGGACTGCCAGCCAAGGACCGCAGTAGACCGGGGACCGCCCGAGGTGGGCACACCACAGCTCATGGGTGAGGATGGCACACAACACCCCGGCGAGGGCGACCTCCACCCAGCACAGAGGGCAGCCCAGCAACAACACCCCAGCCCAGAAGACCCCAGCCACCGACTGGCGGTAGACCAGGGACTAGGGCGAAGGGAAAGCCGACAACACCCCGACCAGGGAGGACAGCGCCACCCCGGCAGGGGAGACCTCCACCACCCCGCGGAGGTAGCCCCACAACAACAACCTGACCAGGACGACCACCGCCGACCCGACGGGGTAGGCCAATGCCAGCCTGGCAAGGAAGGCCTCCGCCACCCCGACCAAGGAGGCCTGCACTACCTCTGCGAGGTCGGACCCCACGACCAAAGTCAGCACCACCCACCGCCGAGAGACCGGGCCCGAGGGCACTGATCCGAGACACCCCCCCCGACAACAAGAAACCGAACTGCAGCCGAACCGTAGAGCCCGGGAGACCGGGGAGGAGCAAGTGACAACCAGGGACTTACCGAGACTCAGACGCTCTTCCCGGGTCAGCACCGAGCGGCCACACCGAGACGACCGATGCGCAGGCCAGGAGGAAGACCATCAGAACCAGCAGTCCGAGGTCCACGGTTCGGCCGGAGGCGCTGGGAGTGACCCCGCACACTCGCCAGCTGAACCAAGCCCGGTTCCGGGGAGGGAACCAGGAGACACAGGAGCCCCGTCTGTCCAGGTCTGCGTCGACGAAGAAGTGAGACTGCGCAGGTCAACTAGGGTGCCGAGGCGTCCTACGTACCTGCGCGATTACGTGATATTCATTAACTTTGAGTGACTGTTTTCTAACTAGGAGGGGAGGAGTGTTATGTCCTTATAAGGACATCTGCCCGGATTGGCTGCCAGCCATCGGGCGGGAAGTTTGAACTGCTGTCAGGGGCGGTGCGTCTGCCGGAGCAAATATAAGGAGAGCTCCGGCAGCGCACAGACAGTCTTGTTACTGTATCTAATAAAGTTACTAAATGTATCGAGCTGGTCACGTCTTCATTTCCTGCGCCTGATCTAACAGATTCTCTACAGAGGTTTGCCTTATTGGGGGGGGGGGGGGAGAAAGTCCTGGTTGGGGAGAGAATCCTCTGCAGAGGCAACGAAGGCTCTTCCTCCTCCCCCTGCCACCCTCACCGTAAAACTTGGGGTTTGCCTTGGGGGGGGAAAGTCGTGTTTGGGGGGAGAATCCTCTTTGCAGAGGCAACGAAGGCTCTTCCTCCTCCCCCTGCCACCCTCACCGTAAAACTTGGGGTTTGCCTTGGGGGGGGAAAGTCGTGTTTGGGGGGAGAATCCTCTTTGCAGAGGCAACGAAGGCTCTTCCTCCTCCCCCTGCCACCCTCACCGTAAAAATTGGGGTTTGCCTTGGGGGGAGGGAGAAAGTACTGGTTGGGGGGAGAATCCTCTTTGCAGAGGCAACGAAGGCTCTTCCTCCTCCCCCTGCCACCCTCACCGTAAAACCTGGTGTTTGCCTTGGCTGGGGGGGAGAAAGTCCTGGTTGGGGGGAGAATCCTCTTTGCAGAGGCAACTGTTGTAGCGCGGGAATAACGAGAGGCACAAGCAAGCAAGTGACAACAGCTCTTTAATATACAGTGAGACTTCAGCAAAAACTCTGAGGCTGCAGCCCTCCTTATATACAATCCTGGAGAGGCTGTCAGCCAATCAGCAACTAAAGCAGGTTTGAAACTCCTGCTGAAATGTATCAATACATAACAGCAACGAAGGCTCTTTCTCCTCCCACTGCCACCCTTGCTGTAAAACTTGGGGTTTGCCTTGGGGGGGGGGAAGAAAGTCCTGTTTGGGGGGAGAATCCTCTTTGCAGAGGCAACGAAGGCTCCTCCTCCTCCCCCTGCCACCCTCACCGTAAAACTTGGGGTTTGCCTTACGGGGGGGGGGGGAGAAAGTCCTGGTTGGGGGGAGAATCCTCTTTGCAGAGGCAATGAAGGCTCTTCCTCCTCCCCCTGCCACCCTCAACGTAAAACTTGGGGTTTTCCTTGGGGGGGGGAGAAAGTCCTGGTTGGGGGGGAGAATCCTCTTTGCAGAGGCAACGAAGGCTCTTCCTCCTCCCCCTGCCACCCTCAACGTAAAACTTGGGGTTTGCCTTGGGGGGGGAGAAAGTCCTGGTTGGGGGGGAGAATCCTCTTTGCAGAGGTAACGAAGGCTCTTCCTCCTCCCCCTGCCACCCTAACCATAAAACTTGGGGTTTGCCTTGGGGGGGGGGAGAAAGTCCTGGTTGGGGGGAGAATCCTCTTTGTAGAGGCAACAAAGGCTCTTCCCAGAAGCCACTGACATTCAAATATTTACATAAGTACACACAAAATCTCGCAGGTGACCTGGGCGAGTTCTCGTTCTGGTCGACCTGCGCAGTTCAGTGTTGGGTGGGGCGTCGAGCTGGTCGGAGGGACTCTCTGTCTCTCCCAGCTCCACCAATGGAACCTCCTGGATTTTGTCCGGGGCGTGGTTATCCCCGGCTGGGAGTGGCGATTCGCTGGGGCAGCGCTGGAACCAGGGCTTGTCAGCTAAGTATTCCCTCGAACCCGGGCTTGAGTTAGCTGTTTTGGGAAAGTTGTTGTAGTTAGGTTCGGAGATTTCTAAATTGATGTTGGCCTCGCTAACTATTCTCCTCCTTAGTTGATCTATGTGGCGTTTCCAGATTCTGTCTACCCCTACGTCTACTGTGTAAGATTTTGGGCCTGTTATGCCCACTATGGTTCCTGCAACCCATAGAGGTCCGCTAGCATAATTGCGAGCGAACACTGGGGACCCAACCTGGAACTGCCTTAGTCCAGTGGTCTCTCCCTTAAAGTTCTCATGCGAGTAGTTAGGGTGAAGCCTGTCTAACACGCACCGCAGCTTCCTGCCCATGAGGAGTTCGGCTGGGCTTCTCTCTGTGGCCGTACATGGTGTGGCATGCTGGACTGCTAAAAATTGGTCTATCCTGGCCTGCCAGTCTCCATCGTCTAGCCTGGACAATGCCTCTTTTGCCGTTCTTACGAAATGTTCAACAAGGCCATTAGAAGCCGGATGGAAAGGGGCCGATAGGGCATGGCGGATGCCCAGTCCGGCCAGGTAGCTCTCAAATAGAGTCACTGTAAATTGAGGCCCGTTATCAGATACGAGGGTATCCGGTAGCCCGTGGGTGGCAAATAGTTTCCGAAGAGCCTTAATGACTGCTTCGGCTGTGGTTGAAGACATGAGTATGATTTTGAGCCATTTTGAAAAGGCATCGACTACGATTAAAAATGTTTGCCCATGGAAGGGCCCGGCAAAGTCAATATGGATCCTCCCCCATGGTCCCTTTGGTTTCTCCCACTCACGGATAGGCGCTATCGGGGGATTGGGGCGAGATTCCTGGCAGGGCCTGCACTTCCCCACCCACTCGGAGATGACTTGGTCCATGTTGGGCCACCATACGTAACTGCGGGCTAAGCTTTTCATCCGAACTATTCCTGGGTGCCCCTCGTGCAGTAACTCTAAGACCCTCGTTCTCAGTTTCGTTGGTACCACCACCCTATCACCCCACAACAAGCAACCCCCTTGCATAAACAATTCGTTACGTTTGTTAACATAACCCTGGTATTCCCCACCGTCCACCTTGACAGGCCACCCCTTAAGGACCCACCCCATCACAGTGCGGATCACAGGGTCCCTAGCAGAGGCTTTAGCCACCTCGCAAGAGGAAATAGGTCCCAAAGTCATAGCGTCAATCAAAAGGACGGGGGCTTCCGGCGTGGGGTTGACAAGCAGTTCGGGGAGGGGACAGCGGCTGAGGACATCCGCGTGGCCCAAGGTCCGTCCGGGTCAATGGACAAGCTGGTACGAATAGGCCGACAGGAAGATGGCCCACCTGGTTAAGCGTGGGGACAGGGCAGCGGGGGTGGGCTTGTCACCGGCCAGAAGTCCCAGCAAGGGCCGGTGGTCTGTCACAAGTTTGAATTGACGGCCATAGAGATATTCATGAAACTTCTTAACCCCTGCAATTGCAGCCAGAGCCTCTCTGTCCAATTGACTATAGTTACGCTCTGCGCTGGACAGAGTACGAGAGTAAAACGCAATGGGCGCCTCTAGGCCGCTTGGCAGTCTATGGCCTAGGACAGCACCAACTCTGAAGGGGGAGGCGTCGCAAACCAATACAAGCGGTAGCACCGAGTTATATTGAAGCTGTCCTCAGACAAGAGTTTCTTTACAGCCTCAAATGCGGCTGCCTCTGCCTTGCCCCAAACCCACGGAACATTCTTTCCTAACAGTTTGTGCAGGGGATCCGCGACGGTAGCCTTGTCCTTTAAAAACATCGAGTAAAAGTTGAGCAGTCCAAGGAAGGCTTGGAGCTCCGATTTGGATCTGGGGGTGGGTGCGCTCTTGATGGCCCTTACTTTACTCTCGGTGGGGTGGATGCCTGCGCCATCAACCTTGTACCCCAAAAATTCGACAGATGGGACAGTGATCATGCATTTGTTCTTTTTAAGTTTGAGTCCCGCTTCCCTAAATCTAGTCAGGACGTTCCTCACTCTGTCCCCCAGTTGTCGTTCATCCTGGGCGCTGATTAGAACGTCGTCAAAATAGGGCACCACCCGGCTTCCTGTCTGGCTCCGCAGCTTTGAAGACGCTCCTTTTTGAGCGCCCGTTTTCTGGTTCCGTAAAAGCCCCAGAACAGCCGAAAAACTGCTGTCTGGAGGCTTGGAACCCTCTCCCCGGGCAAAGGGGAGAGAGAAGAGTCGACAGGCAGGGGTAGAGCCCCCCCAAGTGCGCTAGGAGAAATCCTGGGACGCAAAGGGTGTGGGCTCCCTATTGAAGCCTGTCAAGCCACTCCGGACCAGAAACGACTCCGCTGAAGCGGAGCTAGAAGCTGCGACCAGAATCTGCAGAAAAATCAACAGGGGGGATTTTTAACATCTTTACTTCGATCGCAGATGGAGCAAATCAGGAGAAAACAAAAGGAAATTTGCAAGTAACACTTTAACTCCGCTTTAATATGCAGAAAATGGCGCCTGAGGGCGGGAGGAAGAAACTACTAGGGGAAGTGCTCGTTAATGGCTTGTTAACACTTTACAGCTACTGGATTACACCCTAAGAGAAAGTTTTAAATGGAAGCGGCCAGGAAAAGAATTTGGTATTGAGGAAAAGAATTTGGTACTGACTTTAACTAAAATCTGGTCTTTATACTGTGTGGAAAAAAGTTGAATTGTTCTCCTGATAGCTGGATAAATACAAAGTAGCTGAAATATGGCTGACAACAGGGCTGGTGAATCAGCAAATTCCCAAGCCGTGACTGTCCAGGCTTTTCAAGAACTTCTAGACTTTTTTACCTCAGCCCTGCTGAATACAATCGAAAGGACTTTTTCAAAAAATAGCTTGGGAAATTATAAGCAGGAAATTATTCAGAAGAATTTGTTTTTGGAAGATCAGGAAATGGACAGGATTAAGAGATTGGCTGGTACAGCTGAAACAAAGGTTTTGGTGGACGTTTCCATTCCAATGACAGAAAAGCAACAAATGGTTTCTTTATTGCAAGCTGACAATCTTTATGGCAACAAATTTTGGCTATATGGACAAAGAAATGGATTGAATGATTATACAAACCAGAAGAGACGAGATGAGGATTTTAAGTTAGAAAAGCTGACTTCAAGAAGAGAGCGAGTATTTCAGAAACATCAACCTCAAATCACTATTTTAAAAGTTTCCAAAATAAAACTGGGGGGATTGTTGAAAGAATTTATAAAAAAAAAGGATTGGAAAAAATACAAAAAGAAGTGAAGAACAGAAGATTAAGAAAGATATTCTCCTGTGGATTTTGAAATTGGCAACGGGCAAATATGTGTTTTAATGGTATTAAAAGATTTTTAAAATGTTTAACATAAGGTTATATTATTCTACAAGATATATGAGATAAACTGTATAAGCTTTTAGGATGTTTAACCCTTTGAAGCGAAGAGGATTAATGTTAAACTCAGAATTTTATTGTAAACTGATAATTAGTTTTGGATAGTTAAGGGTTGTTCTTTTAAAAAAGTTAGAGGTATTAAGATGGTTAATTGAAAAATTGAAAGATACCCTCCTATAGATTCTGAAATTTATATTTGGTAAATAAGTGTTTTAAAGGTATTAAGAGATTTTTAAAATGCTTAACATTAGACTATATTATTTTAAAAGATATATGAGATAAAATGTGCAAGATTCTAAGATGAACATTTTTTTTCTGGTATAGAAATGGAATTTATTCATGATTTTTATTGCTTGTAAGACTGCTAAAGTATTGGATTATGCATTAAGAAAAAGGTTTTTTTTTCTTTTTTTTCTATATAAGTAGGAAGAATGAATTTAATTTAATTGGTATTGAGAATTTATAAAAGGGAGGTTGTTGAATTGGAGCAAAGGGAGTTAAAGAACATGTGGGAGCTTTGAACTTTATAATTTGTTAGTTTATTTTAGCATATGTTTGTTAGATGCTATACCCTGTTTTTGCTCTGGGAAGTCAGGGGTGGGGTGGGGAGGGGGGGATAAGGGAGAGGGGGGAAGTGATGAATGTTTTAGCAGAAGAAAGTGTATTCTAGAATATAGGAGTTGCTCAGATACTAAAGGAGGAAAATATTTCACAGCAAAGAAGTTAGAAAGGAGAGAGGAGGAGGGGGTAGGAAGAGGAGAGGGAGGGAGAGGAATGGAAGAAAGGAGAGGAGGAAGGGAAGGGAAGGAGACAGGAGTAGGAGTGAAGGCGAGAAGGGGGAAAAGAAGAGAGAAGTGGGGGAAAGGGAAAGGAAGTAGGATGAGGTGGGAGAAGAGGTAGGAGGGAAGAGGAGGGAGGGATGGGAAAGAAAGGAGGAGAAGAAGGTTTGTTGTGGAATGAGGGAAGAAGGAGAAGAGCAACTCCGAATATAATTAAAATGTTTTATTTTAATGCTTTCTTTAAGGGAAACATGTATATGGAGGATTTCTTATGTATAAGAAAATGTATAATTTATGTGGGGAAGGGGAAGGGTGGGGGGGAGAAAATTGTTTGTATTTCTTATAAAACTTTTTAATAAAAAAAAAAAAATAGGGCACCACCCCCGGGAGCCCCTGCAAGAGGCGCTCCATGGTGCTCTGGAATAGGCCAGGTGCGACGCTCACCCCAAACTGGAGCCTGGTGCATTTGAATGCACCCCTGTGAGTCACGATCGTTTGCGCCTCTGCCGTGGCGTCATCAATGGGTAATTGTTGATAGGCCTGTGCTAGGTCTAATTTGGCAAAAATTTTTCCTGGCCCCAGGGAGCGTAGTAGATGGTGCAGGATCAGCACCGGATAGGCGCTCGGCTGCAAAGCCTTGTTGATCGTGCACTTGTAGTCGGCGCAAATTCTGATTGAGCCGTCAGACTTAACTGGGGTCACTATGGGGGTTTCCCATTTCGCATGGTCAACGGGGACCAACACCCCTTGTTTAATTAATTTGTCTAGTTCTGCATCGATCTTTGGTTTCAATGCGAAAGGCACCCGTCTGGCTTTAAGTCTTATTTGGGCTACATTGGGGTCTAAATTTAGGGAAATAGGGGTCCCCACATACTTGCCCAACGTGTCCCCGAAGACGTCCTGGAACTCGTTCAGGAGGCTGTCCTTCAATGACGGCTCGAGCATTCGGTGGACGCCGGTGAAGCCCATGCCAAGGGCTTGGAACCACCCCATGCCCAGAAGGCTGGGCAGCTGCTTTGTGACGATGGTTAGCGGCAGGTCTTCTTCGAAGTCTCCGTAGGTGATTTGGAACGTGCCTACTCCTTTGACGGGGACCCGGTTCCCCTGGTAGTCTAGGATGCGCACTCTCTGTCTGGATAGCTGGTCCTTCCGGAATGACGGCAGGATGGTCTTCAGGGTCGCCCACGACATTATGGAGAGGGCTGATCCGGTGTCAATTTCCATTGTGCACGGTTTGCCGTTGATTTCGACCTCCGTGCAGACTTTGCCGTGCTGGCCTGGTCGACGTGTGTGCTGCGGCCATCTCGTGGTTCAAATTCGCGCCGTTTTCTAGCGCCGCCCTCTCTTATTGGTTGTTTCTGGCGCGTTGGTTCTGGTTGGCTGCGGCGGTCACGTGGTTGATGTTTTCTGGGCAGTATGGCTCTACAGACTCGCGCCAGGTGCCCTTTTTTCTCGCAACGCCTGCAAATGGCATCTCTGTATTTGCAGGACAGTCTATCGTGATTCCCGCCACAGCTGGGGCAGTTACGCTGGGGGCTGCCTGCGTCTTTGGTGCTCTGTGCGGAAGACGTCCTCATCGGACTCGGACTCCGAGCTGGATCTGGTGTCTTCCCTGTGCACTGGTGTAGACTTGGGGGTGTCCTTGCTGATCAGTGGGCGCTGCAGCGTTTCTGCGGCTTTTGTGGAGGCTTCATGAGCCCTGGCCTCGTCTAGGGCTCCGGCAAGTGTTAAATCAGGCTTAGCGAGTAGTCACCTTTGCAGTCTTATGTCCCGAACGCCACAGATTAGCTGCTCGAGCAGCGCATCGTCCAAGTCCCTATAGTCGCAATGTGTTGCGGCTTTACGCAGGCTCGCCATGTAAGCGCTGACCGGTTCTCCCTCTCGTTGCACTCGTCTTAATTGGTATCGCTGCACGAACTTGGAGGGTACGGGAGCGTAGTGAGCCCAAAGAGTTGCCATCAGGGTGTCCCAGGAAACGGTCTGGACCGGCGTTGGCTCACAAAGTGACTCCGCCATCTCGAACACATCTGGTCCGCAGTGGCTTAGAAAGAGGGCTCTCTTCCGATTAGCGGAGAGTTCTTGCATGTCGCTGGCTTCAAGCGAGCACTCAAACCTCGTTACGTACGAGACCCATTTTTCGCGGGCCGGATCAAAAGGCTTGGGCGGAACGTAGGCGGACATGTTCGGTATGCCTCCTGTTGTTCGCCTCGTCGCCTAGCTGAAGCTCATGGTCTCACTGGTTCGCTTCTTGTGGCCTCAATCCCATCCTCGTCGCCAATGTTGTAGCGCGGGAATAACAAGAGGCACAAGCAAGCAAGTGACAACAGCTCTTTAATATACAGTGAGACTTCAGCAAAAACTCTGAGGCTGCAGCCCTCCTTATATACAATCCTGGAGAGGCTGTCAGCCAATCAGCAACTAAAGCAGGTTTGAAACTCCTGCTGAAATGTATCAATACATAACAGCAACGAAGGCTCTTTCTCCTCCCACTGCCACCCTTGCTGTAAAACTTGGGGTTTGCCTTGGGGGGGGGAAGAAAGTCCTGTTTGGGGGGAGAATCCTCTTTGCAGAGGCAACGAAGGCTCCTCCTCCTCCCCCTGCCACCCTCACCGTAAAACTTGGGGTTTGCCTTACGGGGGGGGGGAGAAAGTCCTGGTTGGGGGGAGAATCCTCTTTGCAGAGGCAATGAAGGCTCTTCCTCCTCCCCCTGCCACCCTCAACGTAAAACTTGGGGTTTTCCTTGGGGGGGGAGAAAGTCCTGGTTGGGGGGAGAATCCTCTTTGCAGAGGCAACGAAGGCTCTTCCTCCTCCCCCTGCCACCCTCAACGTAAAACTTGGGGTTTGCCTTGGGGGGGGAGAAAGTCCTGGTTGGGGGGAGAATCCTCTTTGCAGAGGTAACGAAGGCTCTTCCTCCTCCCCCTGCCACCCTAACCATAAAACTTGGGGTTTGCCTTGGGGGGGGGGAGAAAGTCCTGGTTGGGGGGAGAATCCTCTTTGTAGAGGCAACAAAGGCTCTTCCTCCTCCCCCTGCCACCAGGGCCGGATTTTCCTATAGGCTAACTAGGCTTCAGCCTAGGGCCTCAAGATCAAGAGGGGCCTACACAGTGGTGGGGTTCTAGGGGGTTCGGCCGAACCCTTTTTTAAATTGCTGGCTCGCCCGCCCCTCGCCTCCCACCTGCGTGGCGCCAGCCTACCGTAGCCAGGGGTGGGCAATTGTGGCTCTTTTACAACCTGTGGACTTCAACTTCCAGAATTCCTGAGACAGCTTGGCTGTGTGAGGAATTCTGGGAGTTGAAGGCCACAGGTTGTAAAAGAGCCACAATTGCCCACCCCTTCCCTAGCCTGAGTTCCGCTGCCTGGGATCCACGTGGGCTGCCACGTGGTTCCCCACCGGCTCCGGACGCAAGAGAGCAGGATGGAGAAAGCAGCTTCCATGCCTTCACTCACCCTCACTCTCTGCTCTGTTGGATTGCCGGCCGTTCGCTTACCCGCCCACTCCCCATCTATTGCTGCCTCCGATGGCTAGAGGAAAAAAACCCTTCAAATTCTTGCCGCAGGGCTTCAAAGGGCCGCCCTAGAGCCAGTGGTGCAGCCGAACCCTTTGTTAAATTGCTGACTTGCCCCGCCCCTCCGCACCACTATTTATTGCCAATAAATAGTGGTGGGCGAGGGGCGGGGGAGCCAGCAATTTAACAAAGGGTTCGGTGTTTTTTTTGTAATTTTATTGGCCCATGGAGCTTCAGCATAGGCTAATTGGCCTCCCGGCTCTCAGCTGATTTGTCTCAGCTGTTTTGCTCAGGGCTCTTCCGCTTCCTTGCAAAGAGTGCTGGTTTTTTTCCCCCTAGCTATGCGGAGAAACGAAACTGAAACTGCTTTGCTGTTGCTGCAAGGTTGGAAAATTAGGCAGGCAGAATTCTTTTCTTTTTCCTCACCAAAAAAGGTAGGTGCAAACAATGGGAAATTTAGGGAAAAAGAGGAGAGTTCAGGATTTTAAAACACAAAAGAAAAAAAGCTCTATTTAACTAGGGAATTGTAATAATTGAGATACTATTAATTGTATATTTCTGAAAGCAGAAATGGTTAAGTTGTGGTTTGGAGGAATATATGGGGGAAATTATTTGGTTTATTATTATTGGTAAATATAATTAATGGATTTGTAAGAAATTGGATTGCATGGAAATAATTGGAATATTCATGTTCATATTGATTAATATACAAAAAAGGTAGTTATATAACTAATTGATTTATATTAAAACGAATTTGTATTAAACAACTAATATTACATAATTAACCAATGTGAGGATGGATATAAAAATAGATGACAATGGGAAGGGGTATAATATAGAATAGAAGGGAAAAATTGAATTTGATTAAGATTAGAGATGAGGATGAAGGGTAATATTGGTTTTTTACAAAAATAGATGAGGAATAAATATGGCAAAAAGGAAATATAGAAATTGTAAATTTAATTTAAATGACTAAACACTGTTTAAATTTGTGAACCGGCCAAATACTCTGTTCAAAGAAAATACATTGTATGTTTGTATGTGTGTTTCTAATTATTGTTATTTATTCATATTTGTTCTCTTTTATTCTTTAAAGTTTAACAATTTATTCTTTATCTTAATATCTTTATATTTGTTTGGGGTTGGCTTTCTTCCCTTTCATCTTTTTTATTGTACAGCAATCTTTCTCCTCAAACCTACCACCTCTCTCTTTCCTTCTTACTTTCTCTTCCTCCCCCTCTTCTTCTCCTCCCTACTTCCTCTTCCTTTCTCCTTCTCCTCCTCTCTTCCTCCCTCTCTTACCCTCACTCCTACTCTAATTTCCCTTCCCTTCCTTCATCCCTCTCTATTGCTGTATCCTTTTATGCATATGGACTACTCAGAGGGCTGAAAAAGTTATTTTTGACTGGTTCTCGCACTTTTGACCAGTCCTCGAACTTACGACTGTCCTCACATTTTACGTTTTTGCCCTATCTTGTCACCATGGTGAAGAGAAGGAGTTGTGAAATGAGTGACATGGTTTTTAAGAAAGCTGCACGGGCATAAATGTGAGGATGGTCATAAGTGTGAGGACCAGTCAAAAGTGCGAGGCCCAGTCAGAAATGACTTTTTTCAGCCCTCTGAGTAGTCCCTATGCACATAGCCACGCCCACCCCGGTCACATGACGAGCTACCCACGCCTACACAGTCACGTGACCAGCTAGCCACGCCCACCCAGTGACATGATTGCCAAGCCACACCCCCAACTAAGCCACGCCCACAGAACCTGTTGTTAAAAAAATTGAATCCCACCACTGGTGAAAGGGCCTCATAAGTGGAATAGCCTAGGGCCTCTTTTCATCTAAATCCGGCCCTGCCTGCCACCCTCGCCGTAAAACTTGGGGTTTGCCTTGGGGGGGGGGAAAGTCGTGTTTGGGGGGAGAATCCTCTTTGCAGATGTAACAAAGGCTCTTCCTCCTCCCCCTGCCACCCTCACCGTAAAACTTGGGGTTTGCCTTGGGGGGGGGAGAAAGTCCTGTTTGGGGGGAGAATCATCTTTGCTGAGGTAACGAAGGCTCTTCATCCTCCCCCTGCCACCCTCACCGTAAAACTTGGGTTTGCCTTACGGGGGGGTGGGGAAGAAAGTCCTGGTTGGGGGGAGAATCCTCTTTGCAGAGGCAACGAAGGCGCTTCCTCCTCCCCCTGCCACCCTCACCGTAAAACTTGGGGTTTGCCTTACGGGGGGGTGGGGAAGAAAGTCCTGGTTGGGGGGAGAATCCTCTTTGCAGAGGCAATGAAGGCTCTTCCTCCTCCCCCTGCCACCCTCACCGTAATACTTGGGGTTTGCCTTGGGGGGGGAGAAAGTCCTGGTTGGGGGGAGAATCCTCTTTGCAGAGGCAACGAAGGCTCTTCCTCCTCCCCCTGCCACCCTCACCGTAAAACTTGGGGTTTGCCTTGGGGGTGGGGGAGAAACTCCTGGTTGGGGGGAGAATCCTCTTTGCAGAGACAACGAAGGCTCTTCCTCCTCCCCCTGCCACCCTCACCGTAAAACTTGGGGTTTGCCTTGGGGGGGGGGGAGAAAGTCCTGTTTGGGGGGAGAATCATCTTTGCTGAGGTAACGAAGGCTCTTCCTCCTCCCCCTGCCACCCTCACCGTAAAACTTGGGGTTTGCCTTACGGGAGGGGGGGGAGAAAGTCCTGGTTGGGGGGAGAATCCTCTTAGGAGAGGCAACGCAGGCTCTTCCTCCTCCCCCTGCCACCCTCACCGTAAAACTTGGGGTTTGCCTGGGGGGGGGCAGAAAGTCCTGTTTGGAGGGAGAATCATCTTTGCTGAGGTAACGAAGGCTCTTCATCCTCCCCCTGCCACCCTCACCATAAAACTTGGGGTTTGCCTTACGGGGGGGGTGGGGAAGAAAGTCCTGGTTGGGGGGAGAATCCTCTTTGCAGAGGCAACGAAGGCTCTTCCTCCTCCCCCTGCCACCCTCACCGTAAAACTTGGGGTTTGCCTTGGGGGTGGGGGAGAAACTCCTGGTTGGGGGGAGAATCCTCTTTGCAGAGACAACGAAGGCTCTTCCTCCTCCCCCTGCCACCCTCACCGTAAAACCTGGGGTTTGCCTTGGGGGGGGGGAGAAAGTCCTGGTTGGGGGGAGAATCCTCTGCAGAGGGAACGAAGGCCCTTCCTCCTCCCCCTGCCACCCTCACCGTAAAACTTGGGGTTTGCCTTGGGGGGGAGAAAGTCCTGGTTGGGGGGAGAATCCTCTGCAGAGGGAACGAAGGCTCTTCCTCCTCCCCCTGCCACCCTCACCGTAAAACTTGGGGTTTGCCTTACGGGGGGGGGGGAGAAAGTCCTGGTTGGGGGGAGAATCCTCTTTGCAGAGGCAACGAAGGCTCTTCCTCCTCCCCCTGCCACCCTCACCGTAAAACTTGGGGTTTGCCTTGGGGGGGGGGGAGAAACTCCTGGTTGGGGGGAGTGTTGCATTCATCCTGGCGGGCTCCTCATGAGTAGTCCAGATTAGAGAAAACACAAGGACAGGTGTTTCTCGGGATGAGAGAGCAAAGAACAAATCCCTGCCATCTCTTTTATTAGTAATCAAAATACAGCGTCATCAGAAGGCGTTATTATGGCTACACATCTCATATTACATGCATGAAAAAGAAAAGCATCCATATATTCTCCATATAGGTTTCACATTCTACAATATTACAGTAAATCACGTGGATTTCAGGAAAGCAAAAGTTAAGGGAAAAACGAAACTCAATTCTCCCAGCATCTGTGGGAATCAGGTTGCCACAGTATATGTGTAGATCGGCCTAGCTGGTTGGACACGTGTATGGAGCTTGGCACCGAAATAATCTGAGTAGGAAAAAGGCGGGTTTAGCTAGATGATCACTGAAGGGCCCTATTCGTTCTCTCTTTGTTCATAATATTGTAGAACATAAACTGTGTAGCAATCCCTTTGAACTAACATTCCTGACAACTGAGGTAGATCTCTGGTAACCGGGCCTCTCAGTTGGCAGGTGATGGGATGCTGGGAACGAAGCCAAATATGATAACATAGCCAGAGTTAAGTTTTGTTTTTACCTTAAGTATCGCTTTCCTAGAATTCACGTGATTTACTGTAATATTGTAGAATGTGAAACCTATATGGAGAATATATGGATGCTTTTCTTCTTCATGCATGTAATATGAGATGTGTAGCCATAATAACGCCTTCTGATGACGCTGTATTTTGATTACTAATAAAAGAGATGGCAGGGTTTTGTTCTTTGCTCTCTCATCCCGAGAAACACCTGTCCTTGTGTTTTCTCCAATCTGGACTACTGATGAGGAGCCCGCCAGGATGATTGCAACATCTGGTGACCCCGACGTGATCTCGTGAAACGGATACGTCTCGACGTGATAACCCGCTGAGGCTATACGTCTCTTGGAACCCCTGTTCTCACCGCCTGGAAGAGCCTGTGTACCCCGATTTCGCCTGAAACACGACAACAATCTTTCGTGAGTATGGGGGGAGGTCTTTCCAAGCAGCAGACGGATCATCTGAAGAGCTTGGTGAGATATCCAAGACTAATATTACTATTTTAAAAAGATAACGGGAAAGTCCTGCCCATGATAAAAAATAATTTGATTTACCTTCTAAAATATATTTGGCAATATTATCCGGCTTATCCGGAAAAGGGCTCTTTAAAAGTGAAAACGTGGAAACAGATGGGAACATGCCTCCACGAACCTCCCCGAGCCCTGAAAAAATTCTTGCACTCTGGAGATTGGCTATAGAGTGTTTAATGATACATGAGAAAGTTTTCAGGACACTGATAAGTTTCCCGACAAGCCCTCCACCTGATTATAAAGTTAAAATTGTTACCTCAAAACCATCTTTAATTGAAGCAGAATTTAAAGAAACAGAAAAAAAGAAGGGGGTGGAATATAGAAGAAATTCCTGAAATGCTTTCTGTCTGTCTACCGGCTGCAACTTTGCAAGTTTCTTCTGAAAAGCAATTGTTGGGCTGGGAAAAGATCTTGATTTGGCAGATATGATTCAAGTGTGTCAGGATATAGGAACATCGTATAAAACTAATTTGTTAGCAGCTGCTATATCACAAGGCAGCAAGCCTTAAGGAAAAGTGTTAAAAGAAAGTGTAAAAATCCAAAAAAGGGGGGCATGCCTGTAACATCTCACCCTCTCTTTCATCAGGGATCAAAAACCCTGGTATCATCGTATAGATGACATTTTAATTGGGGCACAAAAAATACAACCTAATTGGCTTTTTGAAATACAAAATGATTTATGTGTAAATGAATTGCACATTGCCCCAGAAAAAATACAGCTGTACGCTTCTTATCTGTATTTAGGGCATAAACTATTGCAAACTTTTTCTGCTCCGGCTTTCCCTTGTTTAAAGTTACCCAAAGTTATTTCCTTAGTAAATTTGCAACAATTACTGGGTACTATTAATTGGGTCCGCTCATATTTTTCTTTACCTACGCATTTACTTAGCCCATTATTTGAGTTATTGACTAAAGGAAAAAAGCCAGGAGCTTTAATTATAATTCCATCTGTAGTGTTTGCTACAGTTGAGAAAATTAATAACATCTTGAGTATTCATTGGAAATAAGCTAGTTCATTGATATAATTTTAATGACTGATTTGCATGGAGGACGCATTAAATGAAATTTTTTATGTGAAAGTGGTTTATACGAAAGGTCTGATTGCAGTACAGATGTGAATGTGTGTGTATGTAGTCATTTATTGGATTGCATGAAATGTAATTTTGTGTATAAGCATTTTTTTTCCTTTCTCTTCCTGTCCTCCCAGGAGGAGGGAGGCTTGTCCGTTTTAAAAAGTTTTTTCCTTTCTCTCACCCCCTCCTTTTTTCCCTGGGAGGTGAGAGGAAAGAAGAGGGGGGCTACGGTTTTTGTTCTCTTCACCATTTTTTTTTCTCTCAGAGAACCAGCCTGAGAAAGGCGGGGTAAAGGGTGATATCTGATACCTGCCTTTGCAGTTTCAGAGTATTGACTCAAAATACCTCATTTAGATTGTTTGTTTTATTTTTGAAGCTGTTTTTCTTACTCCTTAATGTTTTTATGTCTGCGTGCATTCTGCATACTTAACAGATGGCACGTTTGTTCGTTTGTATGTTTGTTTGTTGTTTGTTTGTTTGTTTGTTTGTCAGCAGCATAAGCTGCTGCCTTTTTAGGAATTATCACAGAGATGAGTTAGAAATTACAATATGTAGACAGAGAGATAAAATACTTAGGACATTTAATTAATGAAAGAAGTAATAAAAATAACACCTGAAGAGTTGAGGAAATTTTTAGGATTGACTGGATATTGTAGGCTGTGAATAGATAATTGTGCTATTTTGAATAAAGACTGGTATGCAAAGAACCCAGTGTTACAGGGAATGTAAGGGAATGGCTTTGAGGGTTTTAACCCAGAAGTGGGGAGGGAAGAGAGAGTTAGTGAAGGAAAGCAGAAAGTTGACTTTTGGAAGTATCAGATATTGGTGCTGAGAAGGGGTTGAATTGTTTAAGAGAAGACATTTAGGTAAGTTGGTTTGCACAGACTTGGGCTGGCTTGGAAGTCAGAATGGCAATGGGAGAAGGATTTGAATGTTTAGTGTTATAAGGAGATTTGTTTATTGGAAGGTTATAGATGTTGTGGGTGGCGGAGACAGAGATTTCCATCAAAATAAAAAACCATTAGCAAAACAATTTGCAGACTTTTGTAACAAGTCGTCCATCACACACAAATTTGGCTTATAAATTGAAAGAGGAAAAATGCCTCGGCCTCCCAGCCATGCAAAACAAACTCAATCTTTGCTTATATACTTTGAACTTCCTTAACCTGACTGGACAGTCTCCCACATCGGCTGCGACCCGTCATTTTTCTGCTTCTCCATCAGCTACCCCAAACCATAGGTCTATTTCCACCAACTACCTGATCCTGCATGGAGAGGGCCCGCTGACCTTATTACCTGGGGCCATGGATACGCTGCTGTCCAGGACAATGATTGCATCATTTGGATCCCCAGAAGACACGTAAGACCATTTCATTTACAACAAAAAGAAGGAGAAACCCCTCGTGCTGAGATTTAAGAAGAAAACACCTTGCTGAGTCCTACCGGCAACAGACTCTCAACGCATGGTGGTGATCATCAGCTTTGTAGGACCTGGTCCCCTGAGCACAGCGGAAGATTCATCAGGAGGAAACTACCTTCACATTGTACATATACATTTTATTAGCTTTAATATAACACTTTCTTACACATACTAATGTTAGTAGAAGTTTGGGAGTGGGTTTTGTGGGTAATTGTTTTTCTAATTTTGCTAGTAATTTTGTTTCACACGTATAAGTGACTATGATTTGTTTATGGCTTTGGACATTGTTAGCTTTGGGACTCTCAAGTGCCCATGTAAGGAACATCAAATCCCCACATACATACACTTCAAGTCAAGTACGCTCCCGCCACAAACGCATTGTCTATGCACGAGGTCCTTACTTTCTACCTAAGTCTACTCCACCACCTAAGGTTTCCCATATTGACATTTCCAGCTGAGGGGGGAGTGAATAAGGACAATGGGCCTCTGCAACAATTGCATAGAGGAGACTATATATCACGGATTCTGGAATTAAGTCACGATCTTGCATCTATTGCCCCTACATCTCATGATCCTTCATGTCAGCAGCCTCTACATTCAATCATGATGGGACAGTAATAAAAGACATTCAAATAGCTGCTAATCGGACAAACTCCACTACTCCTATTTCCCAAACCACACCCATCACTGACACCAGGTGGCTCATTAAAAACTCAGATATCCAGAGGCATCTTGCCCAATCTCAGGTGGCAATGAACTATCGGGATCTTCATTTATTAAATAACTGGACAGTACATATGTTCAACGAGACTATCAAGGTGCTGAAGCTGTTGAACAAAGAACTGGCTGAAATCAGGGAGGTGGTCTTACAAAACCGATATGCCTTAGATATTATGCTAGTAGCTAAAGGAGGTGTTTATGCCCTCATACACTCACATTGTTGTACCTATGTATCTGATTATCAGTATAACATCACTCACACCATAGAACATATGGAAAACATGATCAAAAACAATCCCTTATCATCCAATGGATCTGGCGCCATTGACATCTGGGCTGCCCTTTGGTCATGGCTCCCGGATGGTTCTTGTTTGAAATCAATTATGCCAACTATTGTATCTATAATCATACTGCTTGTTTTGCTTTGTTGCTGTATCCAATGTCTCCCCTCCCTTCTGCAAATGTGCAAAGGTTTTATTCCCTCCAATAGGAAGGATGTCCTGATAAGTGAAACCAAAGCCCTTCTGGAACTGGAGGAACAAATCAGGTGTGGTCAGAGAAGGTGCTCGGGACTTGCAAGATAGGGCTTCCAGAATAACTCAGAGGTTACAAACTCCTGACATGTGGTTTTCTTGGGTGCCTGGATCCGGATGGATTTACAATTTGTGTGAGCGATTTGTGGAAATGTATAACTGGAATACAACTCAGAAACTTGATGGCCTACCTCGCTTGACATCTCCTTACAGGGTTTGCCTTACAGGGGGGGGGGGGAGGGAGAAAGATCCTGGGGAGGAAAACATCCGTGGTGTCAGTGACTCTAGCCACAGTCTGGAGAAGCCCCGTTGGAGCTGGTCAGGCAATTTTCAGCATGGTCTGTGCTTGCAGGGCGCAGGGCTTGTCTACATAACTTTGCAGGCAAAGAGCCAGTGGCAGAAGACCGTTTGTGCCAGCAAAGAGGCAGTGGCACTGGCAAACTTATGTAGGGAAGCCCCATGCCCCAGCTCCGTGTGTCTGCAGAGCGGAGCGTCTGGCATCCTGCTTCTCTTGCTCTGGCCACCACCTTGCACATGGCTGATAGGCGCTCCAACGGGGTTTTTCTGGAGTGTGGCTGCAGTCACTGGCACCACAGACATTTCTCCCACCAGCACCTTTCTCCCGCCCCTCCCTTCTTCCCCCCCAGTAAGGCAAACCCTGAGATTTACAGCGAGGCTGGCAGGGGGAGGAGGAGGAGGAGCTGCTGCTGCATCTGCAAAGAGGATTTGCCCCCAACCAGGACCTTTCTCTCCCCCCCAAGGCAAACCCCGAAATTAACAGCGAAGCTGGCAGGGGGAGGAGCCTCCGCCTCTGCAAAAAGCATTCCCCTCTTTCTCCCCCCACCCCCATAAGGCAGCGCTGGTTTGCCGGCACGAATGGCCTCCAATGTGGATCCCAGGAAGCGGCTGTCAGTCGCATGGCCGGTCCGCATGTGTGCTAAGAGAAGCTGCCCATTGGGCATGCGTGTGCCGGGAAATAAACTTCTGGTTTCAGGTTCACACGTGCACATCAGCCACCTAGTCTTCTGGTTACTGGCGACCATGCGTGTGGGATGATCAGCTGGGCAGCTGATCTTCTGGTTTCTGGCACAGCCGCCTGCATGAAGTCCTGCTGATCGTCACACGCGCATGCGCACCAGTAACCAGAAGACTAGCTGGCCGGTGCGCATGCGTGCACCAGAAATCCGGAAGAGGACCGGGCACCACTGTGCGTGCCAGGCAATATGGCTCCGTGTGCCACCTGTGGCACGCGTGCCATAGGTTCACCATCACGGGGATAGGACAATATGATTTCTTAAAATTTGTCATGTTCTTTGGCAATTGAAAAAAAATAAATTCCTCTGAATGATTTTCACAGAGTTCTCTTTAACAGCTTTTATTGTGATGAAACAGAAGGGAACAGTCATTGAACCATTTCCCATTTGAAACACAGACATATGACATTCTTCTGCATACTATCTGAAAGGTAATAACATTTTTTTTCAAAAAAAGGAGGTTTCAGTATTCTTTCCATATTATGATATTATGTCTCATGTTTTTACATTTATTCTGGCCGTAAGCTGCCCCTTTGTGTTCAGGTCTGGCCTCAGAAGGATAATGTAGCACTTGGGGATGAAGATGCAGCCCAGCAGACCAGCACTGGAGGCCAGGATGGAAAAGATCTGCACAGCCACCATGGATTTCCCTTTGGTGCTCAGGTAGGTGGGCACAAAAGTCACCCAGACAGTGCAGAAGACCAGCATGCTGAAGGTGATCAGCTTGGCTTTGTTGAAGGCCCCAGGCAGATTCCTGGCCAGGAAAGCCACCGTGAAGCAGATGGCAGCCAGGAAGCCCATGTAGCTGAGAGTGACGTAGAACATGACAACGGCCCCTTTGTTGCATTGCAGGATGATCTCTCCAGGCTGGGAGTGGAGGTCAGAGTCAGGGAAGGGGGGAGAAACTCCCAGCCAGATGGAGCAGAGGATAATTTGGACAGCAGAACAAGAAAAGATGATGGAGTTAGCCAAGCTCTTCCCCAACCATCGCTTCACCCGTTTCCTGGTTTTGTGGCCAGGAAAGCCAGCACCACCGTGACGGTTTTGGCCAAGAGAGAAGAAACGGCAACTGAGAAGATGAGGCTGAAAACCGTTTGTCGGAGAAGGCAGGTGGCTTTTCTTGTTTGACCAATGAAGAGAAAAGGAGATAAGAAGCAAAACAGGAAGGAGACCAGGACAATGTAGGAGAGGTCCCGGTTGTTGGCTTTGACAAGGGGAGTTTCTTGGTATTGAATCAAGATGACTAAAACGGAGCCTGTTGTTAGGAAGAAGAGTAGTGCAAAAGAAATTGGGATTATGCCCAGATGTTCTTCATAAAACAGGAAGGTTACAACTTTGGGGATACATTGGACTCTGTCCTCATTTGGGTATTTATCATCTGGACATTGGGTGCATTTTTCTGTATATCAGAAAACCAGAAAGCAAAATTTCTTTAAATTTCTCTATTCTTTTATCTTTAAGAAATATGTTCTTGGCACAACAACTGACAACAGGGACGTTTTCCAAGATGCATTGCTTAACAATTCCAAGGGGAAAAAATTGAAATACCATTTTCTAAAAACTATGTAGCTAAAGTGTATGAAATTGGGAAAATCCTAGGACCAAAATATTTCCTGCGTAAGAAGAAAAACCTTCATATAATCCTTCATTATTAGAGGTAAATGATGAATCTGATCATCTTTCTAGGAACACTTTCTGGGTCCTTCCGGATGGCATTTCTCAGTAGACTGGACCCAGAGGATTCCTATTCTGGGAAATCTGGTTGGCTGATAGAGAAAAGTAGTCCTACAAATAATCTGAAATGGCTACTGGGAGCAGCACTAATATGGGTGTAGTGAGGCGCACCCACAACTGTCCATGCTACTGTATGTCTCTCGATCCATGAATTGTCTGCTCTCATCTCATTGGATGGTGAAAAAATGCTTCTTGCGGTTCAGATGGAACTTCTGAAGTGTCATCTGAGAAGGTATTTTTCTCTCCATTGGATGACAATCCTCATCCCTGTACAGAGGGCCTCCTTGTGTGAAATCGAATACACCTGAGTGTATGTGTATCATTTCAGTGGATGAAGCCTGTAATGGATGAGCTACACAGAGTCTCTGCCGTAGGATTAATGAAATGGGCAACTTTGGGCCAGTCACTCTCTCTCAGCCCCCACAGGTTGCTGTGGGAAAGTAGGTGGAGGAAGGATTATTTTGTGTCTCCGCTGCCTTGAGTTATTTATAAAAATATATATTTTATTTTTCAAACTAATAAAAGCAGGCTATCAACAAATAAATGAATAATATATTTTAAAAGGGATTGCCTTTTAAATCCCAGTTAGATATATTAGACTGAGGAAGTAATAAGAATTTATTTGTTTGCTTGTTTCTTTATACAAATTATAGGCTGCCTGACTCCCGGTGTCTCTAGATTACTTATTATTTAAAAAGTAAAAGATTTCAGAAGACGAAATGAGTCCTGAATGGCCCCCAAAGCCATCTGTAACCCCACATGATCCCCTCCAGCCGGTTTACGCCGGTCATCTGCTTTTCATGTGCACGGGCGTGCCAGAAATTGGAAGAGCAGCCGCCCATTGCACATGCGCACTCCAGGAAAACAATCTTCCTGTTTCCAGAGTGTGCATGTGCACCGGCCAGCTGGTCTGGTTTCTGGCGCGCATGCGCACACAAAGACCAGCAATTGGCGTGTGCCAAAAGATGCAGAGAGGGAATCCTGGCGGTCACTTCCTAAGGGAGCAGAGCAAGGTAAGCCAGGGATTCCCTCCCTCCCTGCCTGCGCGAGCTACTTGCGTGGTCCCAGGTGGTCCAGACCACCGGTGGGCCAGCAGCCTTTTGCCCATGCTGCTGCAGCAAAAGGCGCCCGAGGGAAGCGCCGGGTGGCTATTTTGAAAGGGGCGGGAGCGGTTTATGCAAGCCGCGGGATAAGTGCTACCGGAGCTCGCCATCGATGGGGGGTGTGGGAGACGAAGGAGTGGAGATAAGCAGCCACAGCGAACACACAAACAGTTCCTGGATAGCAGCATTCAGGGCGATGATTGATGACGTTGCCGGGCCTCTCTGATTCTGCTGTCCTCGCTGCTCTGGTGCTCGCAGCTGTTACTGTTAAGGGAGTGGGGGGTGCTTGATTGATAATCACCGGATGTATGTTTAAGGGGCTGAGTTTTTGTTAAATAGCGCTGTGGTGTGATTACACCCAGCGCTGACTTTGAACCAAAACACCGACTTGTACTTTACTTTTGACTGCAAGCTTATCATTGCCAAAGTAAACCCTGATTCTCTGTGCGTTACTGGTGATTATTTCCTATCGCAGTTCTGAACGAACGACAAGCCGAGAGAAAGTCAGCGCTTGGTTCCTTTTTGCAAGAGGTGAGGAGTCCCTGTGGCTTTGCAGCAAAGGGGGGTATGGCAGAAGGGACGGCCTTGGAAGAGCAGGAGTGTGGTGGAGATGTGGAGGGGGAGGAACCACTGATAGAGGAGGTGAAGGAGAGTGTGGAACAGTTGGCAGTGAAACCAAAAGTCAAGCAACCCGAGAGTGCCCCGCCCCGACTGGAGGAGGAGAGTTTTCCAGGACAACGGGCTCGGACGGGGGATTGGTGGCACAGCTCTGTTCTCCTCGGGCCGCAGATGCCAACGCCTCCTCGCTTGGGAGCGTCTTTCCAGGGCTGGAGGGAAAGACGATGGACTGAGGAGGATGAAGGGGATTGGGGGTATCCTGCCTCATCCGGTCCCAGCACCATGGATATGCTACGTGAGCGTTTTGGGGAATCTGGATTTCGTGACGCCCCATCCTGGCAGCCCTGGGTTGCAGGGCTGGAGCCTCCAGGTTCTTCTTGGCAGGATACAGGGGTGACCACTTCGGAGACCCAATTCCAGCTCACAAGTCCTAAATTGAGGATGGAGCGGACCTCTAGACGATCCATGGACCAACCCCCTCCAGAACAAGACCAAGGTGCCTCGTCGGGAGACCTTGGAGCCGGTCCTGAGCCCCAACCAACGCAATTGGCAGGGGGCTTACCTGTTGGGGGTCGCAGGGCGACGAGGGACCGACCTAGGCAGGACAGGAGAGCGACTGGAGCAGCGAGGACCCCAGGCCCCATGCCTTGGCCTCCGGGGGCCCCGCCGGGGCTGTGGGTCCTGCAGGCCGTTTGGGGACCGCCTGCCCTGCAGACTTCCTTTGACGGAAGCCCTGAACGAGTGGCTATTTTCTTAAGCCAGGTGATAAGCCATATGGACCAATATGGACAGTGGTATCCCTCCCAGTGGGCTATGGTGGTTGCTGTTACGGGGGTCCTGACGGGAGAAGTGGCTGAGTGGGTGGCAGGCCTCCATGCTAAACATGCAAGGGAACTCGTGGACATGGGACGATTTCTGGAGGCTCTTCGTGCCAGATTTGAAGACGAAACAAGCGCCCAGGTTGCAGAGGGGGATTTGTTTGCGCTTAAGCAACGGGGCGTACCATCAAAGGAATATGTACAGGAGTTCCAAAAGATTGCGGCTCGGTTGGTGGGGTGGCCAGAACGTCTTCTGGTGCACCAATTCCATAAAGGACTAGACCGTGATTTACGGCAAGCCTGCGTGTACCGGGGCTTGCCCCCCCAAGTTGAGTGTGTGGTACAAGGCAGCCATCGAATTGGACGTCGGTCTCCGAGAATTCCGTATACGGGGTGAAGGGGTTGCAAGTCAAGGAAAACGACCAGCAGAACGCACACAAACACCCAAGGAGACTAAACCGAATGCTGGCTCCGGCTTGGGGGAAAGGATCCAGCGGCCTGCGTTTCGTTGCTTCAGATGTAATCGCCTTGGTCATTGAGCAGCCGACTGTCCTCATCCCATGCCCCGCAACTCGGACCAAAACCCCCCTCCTAGAGCTGTGTTGAGAGGCAGAGGCCGACCAACATCCGAACGGTCCCAAATGACTCGAACATCCTGTATGGAGAGGGATCCCCTGGCTACAGATACTAAGAAAGTGGTGGCGGAAAAGTTCCCGATTGTGGCTGGGGATAGTGATGACGACGATGAGGACCCACACGACCCGATGGTGAGCGACCCCATCCGACCTTTTGTGGTACCAGTCGTACTCCGAAACCCACGGGCAACCACTGGACGCCGATATGAGGCATTGATTGATTCAGGGTGTACTCGTTGTTTAATTCGTAGGGCAATAGTTGACGAACTTGGGCTGCGGGTTGTGCGGTTGAGAACCCCTATTACCTTTGAACAAATGGATGGTTCATTGCTGGGAGGGGCACCAGTGACTCATATAACAGAAAAGGTGCACCTCGATATTGGGGAGCACACCGAAACTATTCGGTTTATTATAGTGGAGAAAATGTTAGAACCAGTGATTTTAGGATTAGCATGGTTGGACAAGTGGGCTCCTACGATATGCTGGGAAGGGGGTTTTCGCAAACTTCGATTACCGTTGGGACCTCCCCCTACCAAGGAGGAAAAGGAGCCAGCAGGGGGAATAGAAGCAGAGAGCCCACCAGCAGACACGACGTATCCTAATGTGTATAGGGATCTCGCCAGAGTCTTTAGTGAGGAGGAATGTGAGACCCTGCCCCCTCACCGGCCTACGGATTGCAGTATTGAGTTAATACCCGGGGCGAAGCTACCCAAGCCCCGGATGTATTCAATGACACAACCCGAACTAAAAGAATTACGAAAATATATAGACAAGAACTTGGCCCGGGGTTTTATCACACCTAGTCGATCAAAGATGGCTGCTCCTGTCCTGTTTCGTGGGAAGAAAGATGGGGGTTTACGCTTATGCGTTGACTTCAGAGATCTCAATGCAGTGTGTGTGGAGCCCCTCTATCCACTTCCCTTAATGAAGGACCTGTTAGCTGCCCTAGCCACCGGTCGTATCTTTACGAAACTTGACCTACGCGAAGTGTATTATAGGATATGAACCAAACCAGGGGATGAGTGGAAAACAACATTCAATTGTCCCTTGGGAAGCTATCAGTTCCAGGTCATGCCGTTCGGACTACAGGGCGCCCCTGTGGTGTTCATGCAGTTCATCAATGAAGTGCTGCATGAACATCTGTACAGGGGTGTCCTTGTATATTTGGATGACATCTTAATTTACACGCAAACTGAAGAGGAACATATATCTCTGGTCCAACAGGTCTTAGACAAATTATTAGCTGCTAAGCTGTACGTGAAACTATCCAAATGTGAGTTTCACAAAAAGAGGATAGATTATCTAGGCTATAGAATATCAGAGAGCGGGGTAGAGATGGATCCCAGAAAAGTCCAGGCAGTGCTTGAATGGCAGGCCCCTAGAACCAGAAAGCAATTACAGAGCTTTCTAGGCTTTGCAAACTTCTATCGGCAGTTCATTCCCAGATTTGCTGAAATAGCCCTACCACTAACGGATCTGTTACGGACCAAACCGGCCACGGCTAAACCAAAGCCAGGACAAGCGTTGATGTGGTCGTCAGCATGTCAAATGGCTTTCGAGCAGTTAAAAACACTCTTTGCTCAAGAACCAGTACTCAAGCATCCAGACCCAACGCAGGCATTCGTAGTCCAAGCAGATGCTAGCGACGTGGCTGTAGGAGCAGTACTCCTACAAAGAACACAGCAGGGAGGGTTACAACCTTGTGCCTATACGTCTAAAAAGTTAACCACGACAGAGCGGGCATGGGTGATCTGGGAAAAAGAGGCATTCGCGGTCCGTTGGGCGTTGATGACATGGCGACATCTCTTGGAGGGGGCGTCTCATCCTTTTGAGGTATGGACGGACCATAAAAATTTAGAAGCCTTACAAACGCCCAGGTGACTATCTCCCAAACAGATAAGGTGGGCACAATATTTTCAGCGTTTCTCTTTCCGGTTGCGGTATGTTCCTGCTGGGAAAAACTTCCTGGCTGATGCGCTGTCCCGGATGCCACAGTATAATAGCAAGCGAGAGGAAGTGATAGAACCTCTAATTGCACCTTCCCAAACCCTATTAAGACTTACAGAAGTAGATGGTCACTTACGTACCGAGTTTAAAACAGCTTTACAACAGGATCAATGGGTAATCCAAAACCCCTCTATGGTTAGCTATAATGATGGAATAGCGTGGAGGGAGAATAGAATATATGTTCCAGAACGTTTACGGAACGTAGTGTTATGCAGGTGCCATGATGCCAAATCAGCAGGCCATTTTGGGTATTTAAAAACTCTACACCTTGTGAGGAGGCAATTCTGGTGGCCACGAATGCGTAAGGACATAGAAACATACGTAAAAGGTTGCACAACCTGTGCAACCGCCAAACCCTGGTCTGGACGACTGTTAGGACTATTACAGACAGTCGCGAATCCTAGCAGGCCTTGGGAAGAGATCGCTACGGATTTCATAGTCGATCTCCCCCCTAGCCATGGCCACACTGTAATTTGGACGGTAGTAGATCTGTTTTCGAAACAGGCCCACTTTGTGCCATGTAAAAGCATACCATCCACGTGACAATTAACCAAACTCTTTTTGCAACATATCTATCGTCTCCATGGAGCACCTAAGAGGATTATATCCGACCGCGGTGTTCAATTCACCTCTAAGTTTTGGAGACGATTTGTCTGTTTAATTGCGTCCTCTCAAGGGTTAAGTTCAGCATTCCACCCGAGCACTAACGGGGCGGCTGAACGGGCCAATGCCATGGTCGAAAGATATATCAGATGCTACGTTTCTTACCAGCAGACGAATTGGTCAGGACTCCTGCCTTTCGCCGAAGTGGCATATAACATACCCCAGCGCAGTACTGGGTTCTCCTCTTTCCAAGTAATATATGGCCGAGAGTTTTCAGCCATTCCAGAGTTAGATCCCCCTATGACAGACGGTGACACACCACGCGGTTGGGCCGATAAAATTAGTAATGTATGGCCAAGTGTAAAAACAGCATTACAAAAGGCAGCAGACGAGTACAAAAAATATGCAGACAAGAAAAGAGCTGATCCAAAACCATTCCGGATAGGAGACAAAGTATACTTATCTACGAAATACCTTAAACTCCGACTGCCCAGTAAAAAATTAGGACCTAAATATATAGGACCATTTCCCATAACACAAGTCATCAATCCTGTAACCGTAGCTCTTAAACTTCCCCCTCTGTTCAGTAGGATACATCCCGTATTCCATAGCAGTTTGGTGAAACCGGTGACGATAGAAAGGCCAGGTACCTCGACTACTCCACCGGGTCCCGTGCATACCAACCAATATGAGATAGACCGAATATTGGACTCCAGGGTTCATAGGGGGATGTTACAATATCTTGTGCGGTGGAAGGGATACCCTGTAACACAGGCCTCGTGGGTGGCAGCACCCGATGTTCATGCTGCCCGATTGATACAACGGTTCCATCGGAAATACCCAGACAAACCTAATGCAGGATCGTAACAGTGACTAATATTTGTATGCTTTCTATTTATAGGTGAGCTCCTGGTAGGGGGGGGGCGCCTGCCGAGTCCTACTGGAGCTCGCCATCGATGGGGGGTGTGGGAGACGAAGGAGTGGAGATAAGCAGCCACAGCGAACACACAAACAGTTCCTGGATAGCAGCATTCAGGGCGATGATTGATGACGTTGCCGGGCCTCTCCGATTCTGCTGTCCTTGCTGCTCTGGTGCTCGCAGCTGTTACTGTTAAGGGAGTGGGGGGTGCTTGATTGATAATCACCGGATGTATGTTTAAGGGGCTGAGTTTTTGTTAAATAGCGCTGTGGTGTGATTACACCCAGCGCTGACTTTGAACCAAAACACTGACTTGTACTTTACTTTTGACTGCAAGCTTATCATTGCCAAAGTAAACCCTGATTCTCTGTGCGTTACTGGTGATTATTTCCTATCGCAGTTCTGAACGAACGACAAGCCGAGAGCATTGCATTTCAGGCGGCGGCTGGTCCCAGCCCGTGCTGCCACCTGAAAATCTGCAGATCTAGCCAAGAGGAAAGAGAAAGTGAGTCTGCGGAGAAGGAGGAGAAGGGCGCGCGGCTCTGGAATGTGCATTTCCAGGGAGGAAAGCATTTTCGGGCGGCAGCGGGGAGGAGCCCAAGCAAGGGTTCAGGGTCGCAGCAGAACAAGCAGCCAAAGCCCGTCTCTGCCGGCGCACCTGCCTCTCCCCCCCCCTTCTTCTTGCCGGCCCTGAGCGCCCAAGGGAAGCATCGGGTGGCTATTTTGAAAGGGGCGGGAGCAGTTTATACAAGCCGCAGGATAAGTGCATTGCATTTCAGGTGGTGGCTGGTCCCAGCCCGCGCTGCCGCCTGAAAATTCTGTATCAGATCAATTGTTTAGTTTATTAGCTTCTCCAGATTTTTTCATTCAATCTCCGGCTGCTGAAACCTCCCCAAAGGTCCCTCCGAGCAGCCCTCACAAACTCCCCCATGCTCCCTCTGCCCCATGCCAGCGAGGCCAGGAGCCGCCGTTGCTCGGGGCTCAAGCTTCCCAACCAGCAGGCGCAGCCGGGAACCAGAGCTCCGCTTTCCCCAAAAGGCTGGCAAGCTTTGAGTCCAGCCTCGGGGCTGCCGCTTTGCACCGGGTTGCCTCTCCCCGCGTGTTGCTGTGGGTTTCCCCACGGAGAGGGCTGACTCCCTCAGTCGGAGGCCAAGAGTGCAGTGCTGGTTCGCGGCCTCTCCTCCCGGGGCAGCTCGGCTCAGCACCGTTCCTAAAGACAGCACCGGGTCCTCCAAGCAGAGAGCAGATGCCGGGCTGGCTGGAAACGCCACCCCCTTCGCTCTCTGCTCGCCGGGCCGGGCAGCGATCCAGCCGGAGCTGCCTCGGGGGAGAGCGCAGTGCGGCCGGGGTCCTGGCGCTCCCTTGCTGGGTCCTTCGGAGTGCAGCGAGGAGGAAACCCGGGATCCGCTGGCAGCACGGACAATTCCCACTTGTGGCGATTGCAGGCGCCAAGCCCGATGGCGGGAGGAGGCGGCTGGGGGGCAGGGAGCCGAATGGGGTGGGGGGGGACGGCACGGCCGGCACAGCCACAACTCCAGCTCCTTCAGTCGCGGGTTGCAGGCGCCCTTTGGAACAGGGCTCTCCAACCTTGGCAACCTTAAGATTTGTGGACTTAAGTTGCCAAGGTTGGAGAGACCAGCCCTGCCTTGGAAAGGCCTGTCGTAAGGCAGGCAGGAGGGTTCGACTCTCCTGAGCCTCCGCTCCCGCAAGTCACATCTACAGCCTGGGGGCGGAGCTGCAGTCCTGCTTGCGCCATTCATTGCAAGCCTCAGCCGCCCGCCAACCAGAGAAGGCGGGTGGGCCCAGCTGGCAGCAACCGCGGCCTTCTCGCGTGTTTCCCCGCACCCCCTTCTGACTGGGGGAGCAGCATGGGCAAAAGGCCTCTGCTGGAATGGGTGAATGGGGCGCTGGCGAGTTGGCAGGCAGGGCCAAGAGCGCTGCCGCCAGCTTGGGAACAGCTGTCTCGCCAGGGTAACTGGTTGTCCTCTGGTAAGAGGCGCACCGGCCCTCTTGGAAAAAGTGGGGGTGCATGCGTGGCGGGCACACATGCGCAGTGGGGGTTGCATGTGCGCATGTGCAGTGAGGCGCATGCGCATTAGGAGCATGGGGTCATGTGCGCATGCGCAAATGGGGGCGCCCATTGCATTATGGGTGCTGGCACGCGAGAGCGCGCTCGGGTTCGCACGCTCGGACTTTTGGCACACAACGCCAAAAAGGTTTGCCATCACTGGCCTAGCCTTTCATGGCTTCTGGAAGGTCCTCAGAGTGGGAGCCATCCTGAGCAGAAGCCCTCAAAGGTCTCTGGGGGAAATGGAGGTCCTCCTACACCTCTTGGTCATTTTATTTATTTATTTATTATTTATTTATTAATCAAATTTCTATACCGCCCTACTCCCGAAGGACTCAGGGCGGTGAACAGCCAAGATAAAATACAGATAATACAGATATTAAAAAAATCCCTTGACTTCCGGTTTGCGAGCCTCGGCGACGGCGGTGTTTCTTTAAAGACCGCCAGCCCCGCCGCCTGTAGAGCCGCCCCGCGATCGAGGAGCGGCTCGAAAACTCCAAAATCTTGAAGATTGAAGGAGAAGAGATAGCAGGGTACAGGTTGAGCCCCTGTAACCCCCCAGGGAACTGTTTCTGGGGAGGAAACAGGCGTGGCTCCCTTCCAACCTGCTGAAACTCCGGGCGGCGTGGGACGTTTCTGCTAATTAGCAGAACAAGCCGGCAGCAGCAAACTCTTAAAGCGAAAGGAACTAATTTTAACAAACAACGGAAATATCAACTTGAATCCAGAAACTTGAAAACTGCAAGTATCAGTGCTTTGTTGACTTTCTAATTTAAAAGAGAAAGTGAGTGAGTGAAAGTGATTTGAAAAAAAATGGCGCCCAGCATTTGAGTTAACGAGCTAATGAAAGTGGATTTGTGAAGCCTTCCTGCTTTGTTACAAAGTTATAAAGCTGCTACAAAGTTGCTCTATCTAAAGAAAAAATTTCTTTTTCTAAAATTTGACTTTGTTTTACTTCAGCTTCACTTGATTAAATCTGGGGGACTTTTTTAGAAGCTTTTGTGGAAGAGGGAAAGGAAAAAGAACTTCCCTCTTTAGAAAAATTAGCTTACGTGGCACAATGGCCTCAAAGAAGCAGGAAGGGAAGGCATCAGGGGGGGGATCCCCCACACATAAACATCAAACGCAACTTCCCCCTGCTCAACAGTTACAAACTCAGAAAAAAGAACTTGATGTGGGAGATTTAAAAGACTTTATTTCTAAAACTTTGGATGAAAAATTTCAAGAATCTCAACAGGAAATAGATCATAAACTTCAAAAATCACATGAGGAATTTCTGCAGGAAATTAATGAGGTTAAAGATATGGTGAAGCAGAATCAAAATATGGTGACCAAAAAAATATCAGAAGTGGCGTCTGGCCTGGCAAATTTTATTGGGAAAGTTGATTTTAAAGTTGAAGAACTCAAATTAGAAGTTAATGTTAGGATGAAAGATAATGACTATAAAATTGAAGAAGCTGATAATAAAATGCAGAGAATTGAAGATGAGATTGTCATGATACAATTCCGGGCGATGGAATTTGCCATACGGCTTCGGGGAATTCGAGAGGAGGAGAGACAGGACTTGAGACAAGTTTGCTCTGAAGCCCTGGCTAAGATCTTACAAGTTAACCCTGATCTGGTATTTCACAAAATAGATAAAATTTACAGAGTGAACTCTTGGGTGGCCAGACAAAGACAACTGCCTAGAGATGTGGTCATATATTTTACTGAGAGAGAAATTAGAAATGAAATCCTCCAAAAATCTTTTCACACCTCTGTACAAGTGGGGGGCTCACGACTTGTAATTTTTAAAGAATTACCTCCTAAAATGCTGAAAGCTAGAAAAGAATTTGGTTTTCTTGTTAAGGAATTGAAAGACTTACAGATACCCTTCCGGTGGGATGCGCCAGCTGGGATAATTTTTAGATATAAGGGAGAAGGATATCGATTGAATACTGTGGAGAAGGCACAACATTTTTATAGTACTATTCTTAAGGAAAGAACACCATCTCCACGTACATCTACAGTTTTGGAGATTAAGGAGAGTGAAGAGAGGCAATTGGAAGAACAGCCTAAGCAGGAATTAGAAAATGTGCAAGGTGCAGAAGGAGGTTTTCTGAGTGAGCCCTTGCTGGATTCTTCTCCAATTTTGGATTTGATTCAGTTGACTGAAGTTAAAGATCAACGTATAACTAGAGCTCAATCCAAATTACTTAAACAAAAGCAACAACAACAACAGGAAAGACAAGACAAGAAGGCAGCAAAGAGTACCCCACAAGAGAGTGGAGCTATGGGAGGAGTAAGATCGAAGCTCTTGGATGAACTTCAAATATTTTGCTCTGCACTCCAGAAACAGGCCGATGACCCTTAAGTGTTTATCTTGGAATGTTAATGGGTTGAATTCAGCACAGAAAAGGAAGAAACTATTTACATATTTGAAACAATTTAATAATGATATAATATGTTTACAAGAAACGCATATCACAACTCAAGATCAGAAATATCTGATAAATTCAAAATTAGGAGTACATTATATATCTTCAACTTCGCAGAAAAAGAATGGTGTGGTTATTTATGTAAATAAAAAATTAACAGCAAAAGTTATAGAAGTAGATCAAGATGGTAGGTTTGTAGCAATTGAATTGCTTACAGCAAATGGTCAAATTCTTTTGATTGGAATTTATGCTCCCAACCAACAACAGGATTGTTTTTACAAGATGTTACATACTAAAATAGTGCAATGGGACTATAGATCTATTTTATTTATGGGAGATTGGAATGGAGTAATTGATTCTAAATTAGACAAAAAGAGCTTGGCAAAGTCTAGAATTAGACTACCGCAGACTTTTTTTGATTTGAAAGAAGATATGGAACTAAAAGATGTTTGGAGAATACATAATCCAAATGAATTGGATTACACTTTCTTTTCCGATAGACATAGATCCTTTTCTAGGATTGATTTTATCCTGTTGTCAAATGATCTACTTATTAAGACAAAAAGAACAAAGATTTTTCCAAGAACTTTGACTGACCATAGCCCTGTATGGATAGAAATTGAGATGGATAAGGTTGAGAGACGTTCTTGGAGATTAAATGAGAATTTGTTTAGATATGAAAAAAATACAATAGAACTTAAAAAGCATTTGAAAGAATTTTTTGAGATAAATTTGAATAAAGGTACCCCAATTGAAATTGTTTGGGACGCTAGTAAAGCTTATATGAGAGGGGTACTTATCTACATGAATTCTAAACATAGACTGTTCCGACAAAAGAAAAGATCTGAGTTGGAAATGGAAATAAAGAATAAGGAACAATTACTTATTAAAAACCCAACAGATGAAAGAATACGAAGTGCTATAAAACTTTTGAAAGACCAATTTCAAATGCTTATGGCGGAACAAGTTGCAACAAGTTTACAATACGCGAAGCATAATACATTTTGCAATGCCAATAAACCGGGCAGATGGTTGGCTTACACACTGAGGAAAAAACAAAGTATACGGATTATTGATAGTATTAACATTGGAGGGAAAGAAATTTTTCAACAAAAATTAATTAAAGAAGCTTTTGTGGATTATTATACTAAATTATATGCCAAAGAAGAGGTGCAGAATGGACTTATAGAAAAATATTTAAAGGATAAGAGAGTTACAAAAATTACTGATCAACAAAAGGAAAGAATGAATTATCCTATAACAGAGGAGGAGATAATAGCAGCAATTAAGCAGCTAAAAACAGCCAAAGCTCCTGGCACGGATGGTTTGACTGCAGTGTATTACAAAACTTTACAAGCTGAAATGGTGGAACAACTTAGAGATTTATTTTGCAATATTCAACAAGGGGGTAAAATACCCCCATCTTGGACAACTGCTTATATATCTCTGATACCAAAGGAACAAGTTGGTCCTAAAAAACCAGAGAACTACAGACCAATATCTCTTTTGAACACAGACTATAAAATTTATGCGAAGGTATTAGCCAACAGGTTGATGCCAGTAATCCAAAAAGTAATTCATGAGGACCAAGCGGGATTTATTGAGGGCAGATATATGAAGGATAATGTAAGGCAAGTAATAGACTTATTGGAATATCTTGATAAGAATAAACAGATTTCTGCAGTGCTGGTTTTTTTGGATGCGGAGAAAGCCTTTGATAGAGTGGATTGGAACTTTCTACTAAAGACTTTAAAAAAGATGGGCTTTGGGGACCAATTTATACAGTCGATTTCAGCAATTTATCAAGAGCAAAAAGCACAGATTATTATTAATGGAAGTTTGACGACAGAGTTTAAAATTGAAAAAGGAACAAGACAGGGATGTCCGTTGTCCCCACTTTTATTTATATTAACATTGGAAGTCTTGCTAAATACAATACGGGACTCAAAAATTTTGAAAGGTATAGTGATAAGGCAAGAGGATTATAGAATAAAGGCATTTGCAGATGATCTGGTTGTTACCCTATCACAACCAATGGAATCAATAATCCTGATGAACGACATTATACAAGACTATGGTAGAGTTTCAGGTTTTAAACTGAACTCAAAAAAGACTAAAATGATAGTTAAGAATATGACACAAGATCGTAAACACGAGCTTGAAAGGAGGGCAGGTTTTGAAATTGTACCTAAGGTAAAATATCTTGGAATTCAGGTTGCAGAATCAAATATGAAATTGTTTCAAAATAATTATGAGGTGTTGTGGCGAGAGGTTCAGAAAGACATGGAGACTTGGAAAAAGCTGCAACTGTCTTTACTTGGAAGAATAGCAGCAGTTAAGATGAATATTTTGCCAAGATTTCTGTTTTTGTTCCAAATGATTCCGGTGCTTAAAAGTGATAAACAACTGAAAGTTTGGCAGTCTGGTGTGAATAAGTTTGTCTGGAACGAGAAAAAGCCGAGAGTGAAATTGAAAATTATGCAAGATGTTCCAGAAAGAGGAGGCCTTAAACTCCCAAACCTACAGTTATATTATGATGCAGCAGCTTTAACTTTAACAAGTGACTGGTTTGGAAATAAAAAGGCTGGAATATTGAATGCAGAAAGTTTTGATCTTGAATTTGGATGGCATGCTTACTTATTCTATGAAAATAAAGTGGATAAAGTATTTAAAAGTCATATACTTAGAGACTCCCTGATGAAAGTTTGGAAGAAGCACCGACTCAAATGGGATTATAAAATACCGCTATGGCTGGATCTTGGTCATACCTTGTGGAATACAAATATAATGTCACTCGGGGGGTTTTTATATAAAGAGGTTCTTTTTACAGATGCGGGCAGATGGCAGCTGAAGACATTGCAGACACTGTTGGACGAAGGGATTAATTTAACCTGGTTACAATATAATCAATTACAAATGAGATGGAAAGAGGACCAAAAAACTGGTATTATGTTGCATGAGGAAGAATTGGTTAGACATATAAGAGAGAAAGGTCCAATGCATATTAAAAGGCTTTATAATGTTTTGTTAGAAAGAGATTCAGAAACGGAATTAGTTAAAGATTGTATGATTAAGTGGGCACAGAATTTTGAAGAACCAGTGATGCTGGAAACTTGGGAAAAAATTTGGGTTCAGAATGTTAAATTTACACAGTCGCAAAACCTGAGAGAAAATTTTTATAAAATGTTTTATAGATGGCATTTAGATCCTAAAAAGTTGTCATGTATGTACCCTAATGTTCAGCCAAAATGTTGGAGATGCGAATGTTTGGATGCTACGTATTATCATGTATGGTGGACCTGTAGGAAAGTTAAGGCTTTTTGGATAAAAATTTGGTGGGTCATGCAGAATGTTTTGAAGAAAAAAATTCAATTTTCTCCACAATTGTTTTTATTGGGTATAGTTAAGGGTTTTACACGGGGTGAAATAAAACTAATATTGTATATGATAACAGCAGCAAGATTGTTGATAGGTAAATACTGGAAGAATGAAGCTTTGCCTACTATCGAGGAATGGACTTTGAAGATGGCCAGTTTTGCAGAGATGGCGAAGATTTCAGCGTATTTAAAAGATTGTTCACAAGAGACTTATGAATGGGAATGGAAAAGGTGGATAGAATATGTTCAGAACAAATACCAAACTAGAAAGTATCAAATAGCTTTTATTTGAAAATAATGTATTAGAAATATTTTAATGTAAAGAGACAAAGAGGAAAAATTATATAGGGGGAGGGATGGGTTCAGGTTTATTTATTAGTGTTATTAGTTATGAGTATGTAATAGGGAAGTCTGGGGGGGGAGGGTTAGGGAGGGTTAGGGAGGATGGGAAGTTTGGGGAGGGTGGTGGGGGGGTGAAAAAAGGGGTGAAAATGTAATTGTAAAACTTTTGCAATAAAAAAAAAAAAAAAAAAAATCCCTTAAAATTATTAAATATTTCGGCCGAAACACAGATTAAAACACCCAATTTGTAAAATCACGAATTAAAAAAATTTAAAAATTTAAAAGATGGGAGTTAGGCCAGGCCAGCTTGCTGAAATAGAAAAGTTTTGAGAGCACGGCGAAACGTGCGCAGGTCCGGGATCTTCCGTATCTCTGGGGGGAGCTCGTTCCAGATGGTAGGTGCCCCCACAGAGAAGGCTCTCCCCCTGGGGGCCGCCAGTCGACACTGTTTGGCCGACGGCACCCTGAGGAGCCCCTCTCTATGGGAGCGTACTGGTCGGTGAGAGGCTATTGGTAGCAGAAGGCGGTCTCGTAGATACCCCGGTCCGATGCCATGGAGCGCTCTAAAGGTGGTAACCAAAACCTTGAAGCGCACCCGGAAGACCACCGGGAGCCAGTGCAGCTCGCGCAGGAGGGGGGTCACATGGGAGCGCCACGTCGCTCCCATAACCACCCGCGCGGCCGCATTCTGGACCAGCTGGAGCCTCCGGGTGCTCCTCAAGGGGAGCCCCATGTAGAGAGCATTGCAGTAGTCCAAGCGGGAAGTAACGAGAGCATGAGTGACCGTATTTAACGAGTCCCGATCCAGAAAGGGACGCAACTGGCGAATCAGGCGGACCTGATAAAAAGTCCCCCTGGCCACGGCCGTCATGTGCTCTTCTAAAGACAGCCGTGAGTCCAGGAGGACACCCAAGTTGCGAACCCTCTCCGTGGGGGCCAGTGACTCGCCCCCAATAGTCAGTGATGGCACCAACTGACTATATCGGGATGTCGGAAACCACAGCCACTCGGTCTTGGATGGGTTGAGCCTGAGTCTGTTTCTCCCCATCCAGATCCGCACGGCCTCCAGGCACCGGGACATCACTTCAAGGGCATCATTGGGGTGGTCCGGGGTGGAGATGTACAGCTGAGTATCATCAGCGTACTGGTGGTACTTCACCCCGAAACCACGGATGATCTCACCCAGCGGCTTCACATAAATGTTGAACAGAAGGGGCGAGAGGACCGACCCTTGTGGCACCCCACATACAAGGGGCCTCGGGGTTGACCTCTGCCCCCCTGTCAACACAGACTGCGACCGGTCAGAGAGAAAGGAGGAGAACCACCGTAGGACGGTGCCCCCCACCCCTAACTCCTCTAGCCGGTGCAGCATGATACCATGGTCGATGGTATCAAAAGCCGCTGAGAGGTCTAATAGGACCAGGACAGAGGAACAACCCCTGTCCCGAGCCCTCCAGAGATCATCAACCAACGCGACCAATGCCGTTTCCGTGCTGTACCCAGGCCTGAAGCCCGACTGGAACGGATCCAGATTTTAGCTTCGTAGATTTTAACTTTACCTTTGTGTTCTTATTTTAACACGCCCGTTCTTATGGAATGAGGATTTTTCTGAATTTCACACTCTGGGATTTTGAGATAACATTTTTACTCCTCTGTAAATGTTTATTAATTAGCAAACTTCATTTCCATCCTAGAAAGCGCTTCTAAAGAAATTTCCGATTCTAATTTTAAGGAAGATTAATTCCATAAGCAACAAATGAGAATATCAGAGTTTATTCTGGCAAAATCTTTATAGTGTAAGAATCAGCAGTTAAAGCAAGTTGGTTCCATCCTGTCTAGATTTACCAATAAGTTCAAGAACTGAATTAGCTCCATGTAAATCAGTATTGAATAGATAGTTCTTTTTATTAATTCTCCATTTTGGTATGCTGTTTGTTAGTTCTGTTTCAACTGAATCACAAGTGTTTATTAAGGGATTATTTTCCTCCTTTGAATAATGACTGGATTACTTTTTGGTTGGGGTTGAAGTCATTTGTATTTTACTATTTAACGCAAACAACAACAAAAAGCTCAAAAAGCCCAAGAGCCCTCCATGAACCTTCAAGATCTTTCTGTTTATGGTGGTTGATGATCTTAATAGAAACTGATTGCTTAACGTAACTTTTTATGCATCAATTTGGGGGGATGACATAACACAGAGGTGTCAAACTCAAAGCCTGGGAGCCAGATCCGGCCTGAGCAGGGGTGGGTTCTACTTACCTTTACTACCGGTTCGCAGTGGGGCCGCGCATGCGCGCTCGCTTAGCTCACACATGCGTGCTCTCTTCTGCGCAGTTTTATGACGTTGGGGTTGGTGGGCGGAGCCTCACACTAGTTTTACTACCGGTTCTATAGAACCAGTGCGAACCGGAGGCAACCCACCACTGGACCTGAGGGTACTTAGATCTGGTCCATGGGGCCGCCCTGGAAACAGCAAAAGACCGGCCTGCAGTGCTTCTACCAGTGAAAACGGAGCTCAGGAGGGCCACCGGCGGCCCACCTGAGCTCTGTTTTAGCTGGCAGAGGGTTACAGGAAGCCGTTGCAGCTGAAAAAGGAGCTTTTTGCTGATGATGTAAAATTATTTAACACCACTGACAATACTGCTACCCTACAAAAAGACCTTGACGATCTGTCAGAATGGTCAAACAATTGGCAACTCCAAATCTCAACCAACAAATGTTCTGTCTTACACATTGGCAAAAAAATCAAAACACAAAACACAAGTTGGGCAGGTACGACCTTGTAGACGACCCTCACTCTGTCAAAGACCTTGGAGTACTAATGATCTCTCTAATGATCTAAGTGCCAGAGCCTGCTGTAACAACATTGCCAAAAAGGCATTAACCTAATCTTGTGTAGCTTCTTCTCTGGTAATATTGTACTGCTAACTAGAGCATACAAAACATTTGCTAGACCAATTCTCGAATACAGCTCATCTGTCTGGAACAGTGGTGGGATTCAAGTAATTTAACAACTGGTTTCTTCCAACAACTAGTTTCGACCGTGTCATGCCTTTGCGGCCTCTGACCTGGTGCCAATCCCAGGTGGCTCCCTGGTTCTCCGAGGAACTGAGGGAGATGAAGCACCGGAAAAGACGCCTGGAGAGCGACTGGAGGGCCAGCCGCTCCGAATCTGACCAAACACTGGTGAGGTCTCATATTAAGATCTACCTAGTGGCGATAAGAGTGGCAAAATCTAACTATTTTTCCGCTCTTATCGGGTCTGCAGAGAACCGCCCAGCAGCCCTGTTTAGGGTGACCCGCTCCCTCCTTCATCTGGGAGTGAGGGAAGACCCCTTGCAGGGCAGGGCTGAGGATTTTGTGCAATTCCTGCATGACAAAGTCACTCAGATTCGGGAAGGCCTGGATTCAGATTGGGTAGTTTATAGTTATAGTTTATAGTTTATTTGATTTATATACCGCCCTACTCCTGAAGGACTCAGGGCGGTGAACAGCCACAAGATAAAAACACATAAATACAAAATTTAAAAACAGAATAAAACCGAATTAAACAATTTGGCTGAAGACAGATTTAAAACACCCCAATAAATTAAAAAACGAATTAAAATTTGCATTTTAAAAAGGGAAAAATTAGGCCAGGCCAGCCTGATGGAATAAAAAGATAGATCCAGATGGGGTGACGGAGGTGGTTCTTGTGAATGTTATCTAGGAGGGGTTTGACCTTGTGACTCCCGAGGACGTGGACAGGATTCTGGGTAGGCTTAGCGCTGCCACATGTTTATTGGACCCGTGTCCTTCCTGGTTAGTCACCGGGAGGTGACGCGAGGCTGGCTCCAGGGGATTATAAATGCTTCGTTGGGTGAGGGTGACTTCCCCGCTGCCTTGAAAGAGGCGGTGGTGAGGCCTCTCCTAAAGAAGCCTTCCCTGGACCCGGCAGTGTTGGCTAATTATCGTCCGGTCTCCAACCTTCGTTTTGTGGTGAAGGTTGTTGAGAGTGTGGTTGCGCGACAGCTCCCCCAGTACCTGGATGAAATGACGTATCTGGATCCGTTCCAGTCGGGCTTCAGGCCGGGGTACAGCACGGAAACGGCATTGGTCGTGTTGGTTGATGATCTCTGGAGGGCTCGGGACAGGGGTTGCTCCTCTGTCCTGGTCCTGTTAGACCTCTCAGTGGCTTTTGATACCATTGACCATGGTATCATGCTGCACTGGCTGGAAGGGTTGGGGGTGGGAGGCACCGTTTTACGGTGGTTCTTCTCCTTTCTCTCTGACCGGTCGCAGTCTGTGTTGACAGGGGGGCAGAGATCGACCCCGAGACCCCTTATATGTGGGGTGCCACAGGGATCGGTTCTCTCGCCCCTTCTGTTCAACATTTATGTAAAGCCGCTGGGCGAGATCATCCGTGGTTTCGGGGTGAAGTACCATCTGTACGCTGATGACACCCAGCTGTACATCTCCACCCCGGACCACCCCAACGATGCCCTTGAAGTGATGTCCCAGTGCCTGGAGGCCATACGGATCTGGATGGGGAGAAACGGGCTCAGGCTCAACCCATCCAAGACCGAGTGGCTGTGGTTTCCGACGTCCCGATATAGTCAGCTGGCGCCATCGCTGACTATTGGGGGCGAATCGCTGGCCCCCACGGAGAGGGCTCGCAAATTGGGTGTCCTCCTGGATTCACGGCTGTCTTTAGAAGAGCACTTGACGGCCGTGACCGGGAGGATTTTTCATCAGGTTCGCCTGATTCGCCAGTTGCGTCCCTTTCTGGATCGGGACTCCCTACACACAGTCACTCATGCCCTCGTCACCTCCCGCCTGGACTATTGTAACACTCTCTACATGCATCATTCCTTCTGCGCATGTCCAAGATGGAGGATTCAGCCTGAGACGCTCCCGGCAGATGGGGTGATTCCTGGCAATTTCGGGAGGTTCCTGGGGCGATTGTCCACCATGGCCCCCAGTCCTTGAGAGAGGAACCTTTCCCCGACCCATTGAGGGGTTTTTTGCCCTCCGGAACATCGGGTCGTGGGAAAAAACGGCTGCTGAAGGCTTCGCAGGGGAGCGATTTGACTAGCGGCGCTTCTCTCGGCCTCCGGCATGGACCGACGGCGGCGGCCGCTCTGCGGTGGTGGCGGCGGCGGCGGCGGCAATGCGGTGGCTCCCCTGGATTCCTGGCCTCTCCGGGGCTTTTGAGGCTCCTGGGGACCCTGGAGTATGGTGGGAGCCATGGTGGAAGCGGCGCCGGCGCTGGCAGTGGGCGCGGGGCGGTCAGCGGCCGCTGGATGATGGCGGAGGCGAGGGGGCGGCAGCTGGCTGCTACCGAAGAGGACGCTACGGTGAGAGGCTGCTGGCTTCTATCTTGAAACCCCGGACCTGCTAGGGGGCGGCCTATTCCGGCTGTCCCACTTTGCTGCAGGAATCCGGAGGCCCCATTGGAGACGGGGGCTGTAGACTGGGGGTATAAAATGCTGGACCTGGAAGACCTGGAAGACCTGGGGAGTGGGAGAGGTTGGAAGACGGCCGAGGGTTGGCCTTGGGCTGCCTCAGGCCATTCCCCCCCTCCCCCCCTTTTTTGTTGGCCTGTATAGGCCTTATTATGGTCGCCACCCCAGTTACTTTCTGCTTTCTGCCTTGCAAGCCATCTCCCTTCGTTGCCTTCCATGTGTCATCTGTTCCCCGGGTTTACTATTCTGCCTTCTAGACTGGCTCTATTCCACCCATGCCCTTGAAGGTGTGGAGAATGGACAATTCTGATATGGATTCTGAGGGAGTCCGGTTCAACTGCCGTTTCCCCTACCAGAGCGGATAGACTATCGAATCTCTCATAGCCAATTCCATCTTGGCTAGCCATCGTGAGAGGATGGCCTGGAGAGAGCATCTTCTGAGTTCTGTCGAAATCGCATGAGACTTCTTCCACTATCGTGAGAGGACAGTGGAACCCAGTTTTTTTCTTTTCCATGTCTTGAATTGCTGCCTCTCCATGTCCTAGGACGATTAGACTATTCTATGGAACCTCAGCCAGAGGATATTTCACCCTTCCCAGTTCTTGATGCACTCGGCCGTCGAACTCCTTGCCCTGTGAGACTCCCCCCTCTCGCAGGCCTGGCCCTCCATGCTATCGAGGGCCTATCTTGATGACGGATTTTGGAATCCCGAGAGATGGCATGCAGCGAAGAGGGGGTTGAGGGGTTTTTTATTTAAATTTTTAAAGAAAATTTTAAGGGGACCCGGGAGGAAGGGAGGGGGTTGTGAAAGTGGACCTGGGGGGGTCCAGATAGCTACTGAGCGGGGTGACAGGTTGATTGGCTGCAGCAGAGGGGTCAGGAAAGAAAATTTATCCGGGGAGCAGGGGGATAACAAGAAGGGCAATGCAATTGAAATAATGAGTGGGAGGGGCAGGTATGACGGGCGCAGGGGACCATATCATGTGCCGGGGGTGCGCATACGCTGTTTACGAGCAATTGCGCACTCCGGTCCCCACTGCGCGCCTCGTGGCCTGGGTTGTGCAGAGTCTCAGGCCCAGGGTCCGCGGCTGATGTTATGTAATGCCAGGTCGGTTGTTAATAAAGCCCCCCTCATCTGTGATCTTATATTGGAGGGGGGTGCGGACCTGGCAGGTATTACGGAGACCTGGTTGGGCCAAGAGGGGGGGGTCCCCCTCGTTGAAATGTGCCCACCAGGTTTTCGTGCATTTCATCAGCCAAGGGCCCAGGGGAGGGGTGGGGGAGTGGCGGTGATTATTAGGGAGAGTCTTTGTCCGAGGGAGACCACTGTTCCTCAGATAGCCGGATGTGAGTCCCTCTTTGTGAAGTGGGGCCGTGGGGTGCAGATGGGTTTGCTGACTGCGTACCTGGCTCCCTGCCACGTGGCAGCGACCCTACCCGAGCTACTCGACGTCATCGCCGGGGTGGCGGTGGATACCCCCAGACTTATTGTCATGGGGGATTTCAACCTTCCATCCGCGGGTGAGACGTCAGAGGTGGCTCGGGAGTTCATGGCTTCCATGACGGCCATGGACCTGACCCAGTTAGTTCAAGGCCCCACTCACATAGGAGGACACACTCTGGACTTGATTTTTATCTCTGGTCAGTGGCTGAATGATCTTGGTAGAGGGGACTTAGACATTAAACCCTTGTCATGGACAGATCATTCGCTCCTTCACTTGGACTTTCCTACCGCTTGCCCCCGCTGCGGGGAGACGGAACCGACTAAATGGTTCCGTCCCAGGCGCCTGATGGATCCAGAAAGGTTCCTGACGGAGCTTGGGCCATTCCCTGAGACCCTGACACACGACTCGACTGAAGAGCTGGTGGCCGCCTGGGAGAGTGCAGCCGCCGGAGCTTTGGATCGTGTCGTGCCTTTGCGGCCTCTGACCCGATGCCGATCTCAATTGGCTCCTTGGTTCTCTGAGGAGCTGAGAGAGATGAAGCGTCGGAAAAGACGCCTAGAGAGCATTTGGAGGACTAGTCAATCCGATTCCGACCGGACACAGGTGAGGTCTTATATCAAGACCTACCTAGTGGCGATAAAAGCGGAGAAATCTAACCATTTTTCCACTCTTATCGCATCTGCAGAGAACCGCCCAGCCGCCCTGTTTAGGGTGACCCACTCCCTTCTTCGGGGGGGAGTGCGGGAGGATCCCTTGCAGGGTCGAGCTGAGGATTTTGTGCAATTCCTGCACGATAAAGTCGCTCGGATTCGGGAAGGCTTGGACTCCGACTGGGCGAGTCCGGGGGAGGAGACGAGGGTAGGTCTTGAGAATATTATCTGGGAGGAGTTTGATCCTGTGGCTCCCGAGGATGTGGACAGGGTTCTGGGTAGGATTAGTGCCGCCACATGTTTATTGGACCCGTGTCCCTCCTGGTTGGTACTGGCCTCCCGGGAGGTTACACGAGGCTGGCTCCAGGGGATTATAACTGCTTCTCTGAGTGAGGGTGCCTTTCCCGCCGCCTTGAAAGAGGCGGTGGTGAGGCCCCTCCTCAAGAAGCCTTCCCTGGACCCGGCTGAATTAGCCAACTACCGTCCGGTCTCCAACCTTCGTTTTGTGGCGAAGGTTGTTGAGAGTGTGGTGGCACGACAGCTGCCCAGGCACCTGGATGAAGCTATCTATCTAGACCCGTACCAGTCGGGCTTCAGGCAGGGGCACAGCACAGAAACGGCATTGGTCGCGTTGGTGGATGATCTCTGGAGGGCTCGGGACAGGGGTTGCTCCTCTGTCCTAGTCCTATTAGATCTCTCAGCGGCTTTTGATACCATCGACCATGGTATCATGCTGCAGCGGTTGAGAGGGTTAGGAGTAGGGGGCACCGTTTTGCGGTGGTTCTCTTCCTTCCTCTCTGGCCGCTCGCAGTTTGTGTTGGCAGGGGGGCAGAGGTCGACCTCGAGGCATCTCGCATGGGGAGTGCCACAAGGGTCGGTCCTCTCGCCTCTTCTGTTCAACATTTATGTGAAGCCGCTGGGTGAGATCATCCGTGGTTTTGGGGTGAAGTGTCACCTGTACGCTGATGATACTCAGCTGTACATCTCCACCCCAGACCACCCCAACGATGCCCTTGATGTGATGTCTCGCTGCCTGGAGGCCGTACGGGCCTGGATGGGGAGGAACAGGCTCAGACTCAACCCATCCAAGACCGAGTGGCTGTGGTTGCCGGCGTCCCGATATAGTCAGCAGGTGCCATCGCTGACTATTGGGGGTGAATCCCTGCCCCCCACAGAGAGGGCTCGCAATCTGGGTGTCCTCCTGGACGCACGGCTGTCTTTAGAAGAGCATATGACGGCCGTGGCCAGGGGGGCCTTTTATCAGGTTCGCCTGATCCGCCAGTTGCAGCCCTTTCTGGACCGGGATGCCTTGCGCACGGTCACTCATGCCCTTGTCACCTCCCGGCTGGACTATTGTAATGCTCTCTACATGGGGCTCCCCTTGAAGAGCACTCGGAGGCTCCAACTGGTCCAGAATGCGGCCGCGCGGGTGGTTATGGGCGCAACCCGCTGTGCCCGCGTGACACCCCTCCTGCGCGAGCTGCACTGGCTTCCGGTGGTCTTCCGGGTGCGATTCAAGGTGTTGGTTACCACCTTTAAAGCGCTCCATGGCACAGGACCCGGGTACCTTCAAGACCGTCTTCTGCCACCAATAGCCTCCCACCGACCAGTCCGTTCCCACAGAGAGGGTCTCCTCAGGGTGCCATCAGCCAAGTTATGTCGGCTGGCGACACCCAGGGGGAGGGCCTTCTCTGTGGGAGCCCCAGCCCTGTGGAATGAACTGCCCCCGGAAATACGCAAGATCTCCGACCTCCGGGTGTTCCGCTGCGCTTTGAAGACCTTGTTGTTCCGCCAGGCAGGGCTGTCAATATAATAATTTTAAATTGGGGTATTTTAAATTTTAGAGTTTTTAAAGCAGCCAAATCTATTTAATTATTTTAATTTTTAATTATTGTTGTGTCTTGTGTTTTAAACTGGCTGTACACCGCCCTGAGTCCTTCGGGAGAAGGGCGGTATAGAAATAAAATTATTATTATTATTATTATTATTATGGGGCTCCCCTTGAGGAGCACCCGGAGGCTCCAACTGGCGCAGAGTGCGGCTGCGTGGGTGGTTATGGGAGCAACATGGCGCTCCTGTGTGACACCTCTCCTGTGCGAGCTGCACTGGCTCCCGGTGGTCTTCCGGGTGCGTTTCAAGGTTTTGGTCACCACCTTTAGAGCGCTCCATGGCTGAGGACCTGGTTATTTACGGGACCGCCTACTACCACAAACAGCCTCCCACTGGCCCGTACGCTCTCATAGAGAGGGGCTCCTCTGGGTGCCGTCAGCCAAGCAGTGTCGACTGGCAGCCCCCAGGGGGAGGGCCTTCTCTGTGGGGGCACCCACTATTTGGAACGAGCTCCCCCCAGAGATACGGAGGATCCCGGATCGGTGCACTTTCCGCCATGCTCTAAAGACCCTCCTATTCCAGTAAGCTGACCTGGCCTAATTTTCTCCCCTTTCTTTTAAATTTTTAAATTGGAATTTTAATTTGTTTTAAATTATTGGGATTTTTTAAGTGTCTTGGCCAAATTATTTAATTTGGTTTTAATTATGTTTCTAACTTTTGTATTTATGTATTTTATTTTGTGCCTGTTCACCGCCCTGAGTCCTTCGGGAGTAGGGCGGTATATAAATTTAATAAAACAAACAAACAAACAAACAAACAAACAAACAAACAAACAAACAACAACAAACATATGAAGGCCGTGGCCAGGGGAGCTTTTTATCAGGTTCGCCTGATACGCCAGTTGCGTCCCTTTCTGGACCGGGATGCCCTGCGCATGGTCACTCATGCCCTCGTCACGTCCCGTCTGGACTACTGTAACACTCTCTACATGGGGCTCCCCTTGAAGAGCACTCGGAGGCTCCAACTGGTCCAGAATGCGGCCACGTGGGTGATTATGGGCGCGACATGGCGCACCCATGTAACACCTCTCCTGCGTGAGCTGCACTGGCTCCCAGTGGTCTTCCGGGTGCGATTCAAGGTGTTGGTTACCACCTTTAAAGCGCTCCATGGCTTAGGACTGTGGTATATACGAGATCGCCTTCTGCCGCTGATAGCCTCCCACCAGCCAATACGCTCCCACAGAGAGGGGCTTCTCAGGGTGCCGTCAGCCAAACAATGTCGACTGGCGACACCCAGGGGGAGAGCCTTCTCTGTGGGGGCACCAGCCCTATGGAATGAGCTGCCCCTAGAGGTTCGTATGATCCCCGACCTGCGTACCTTTCGCTGCGCCCTGAAGACTCTTTTATTCCAACAAGCGGGGCTGGCCTAATAGGAATTTTTAAATTGGGTGTTTGTTAGTTTTTAATTTCGTGGGCCAATTTTATATATTTGTTTTTAAATTGTTCTTAAATTTTGTGGTTTATATGTGTTTTAATATGGCTGTACACCGCCCTGAGTCCTTTGGGAGAAGGGCAGTATAGAAGTTCAATAAAATCTAAATCTAATCTAAATCTAAACTGCCCAGAAAGTTAACAACCGGTTCTCCCGAAGTGGTGCGAACTGGCTGAATCCCACCACTGGTCTGGAACCCACACTGCATATCGGACATTAAGAGAGTTCAGAGATATTTCATGAGAAGAGTCCTCCATTCCTCTACCCACAATAGAATACCTTATGCCACCAGACATGAAATTGTGAGCTTAAACAATTTAGAACTATGCCGCCTTCGGTCTGACCTAAGCGTAGTACATAAAATTATCTGCTACAACATCCTACCTGTCAATGACTACCTCAGCTTCAACCACAATACACGAGCAAACAAGTTTAGTTATTCTTCTGTTTAAATAAGAAATTGCGCATGGAAGGACACATCCAAACTAACAAGCAGAGGAATTATTTTCCCTGGTGATGGAGAAGCTTGCTCAATCTACCGTTCCTTTCTTTCTCTTTCTAGCCACTCTTTCAAGTTTAGTTATTCTTCTGTTTAAATAATAAATTGTGCATTTTGAAAATAAACAAAAAATAGGTATCAAGGTATCTTTCAAGATGTACTTTCATGAAAATGCTCTGGATGGATCCAGTTCCACAAAGCCTTCCATTTTCCTCAGTGTCACCCACCTTCCTGAGTGGAGAAGGTCCCCTCCGGACAAGGAACACAGTCATAGCAGCAAACTGGCTCTCCTTCTCGAGCCCTCTTGACAAACCCAGGATGACAACTTTCCACGCATTTGGACTCAGGCAGGGACTAAGCAGAAAAAGAAGGAATGCGAAAGAAAATGTGTTAAGATTCCTCCTCATGGTCCTATTAACATCCATTCCTCCCTTCTTCGTATACCCATAATTTTAAAGTAACATGATCTATTCATATTAAAATTTGCATTTATTGATTCTAAATTTAATAAATTCTAAGATTTAATGAGAATAGATCATAATACTTTAAAATCATGGATATATGAAGAAGGGAGGAATGCATATTAAAAAGTATTCTAAATTTTAGATTATTGTATTAGATTTATTAAAATAGAGATAAACCGATGGAGAAAGAAATCTCTGATTGGTAGGATCCGTAAAGATTTCTTTTGGAGTATATAAAACATTGAAAAACCCTTTGAAAGTAATTTGAAACAGTCTCCCAGTTAACATTCAAAGGAGAAATACCTTTCTAATTACGATTGTCAACTTTAAAGGAGATGTTCTTTGGTTGTATATTTATTTGTTCAATTCTACCACACTTCTGAACCACACTTTAGTTTATAGAATTTAGTGTGATGAGTTGGAAGTGAGGTCATGAGAACATATCTCTCAAACAGTGAGGCATCTTTCAAGACAAGGTCCTTTCTGTTGAAAAGGTATAATCAGGTGATAGCAACTGGAGAGACCCACTATTTGTTATTAAATCTGCAACCTCCTTTTCATCCAGAGAGACTTAAGTAGCTAACACTCAAGATAAAGTTAAATTTTAAATTGATTTTAAATTGGGTTATCTTAATTTCGGCCAAAATATTTAATTATTTTAATACTGTTCTTAAATTTTGTATGCTTTGTTTTTATCTTGGCTGTGCACCGCCCTGAGTCCTATTTGGAGAAGGGTGGTATAGAAATTTAATTAATTAATAAATAAATAAATAATAAACAAAGGCATTCAGGGGTTTTCAGATGAAGAGGCCTCTTGCAAGCCAAAGGCCAAATCTGAGTAGCCTTTCTTCCAAATTCTCCTTCATTGCATTTGATATCAGGAAGGGCTTTTCTTTGGAGCAAAGAAATGTTTCAGGGCTTCAGTCTTCTGGGTCAGGGCATTAGACAGTATGAGAAATTATACAAACAAGATAGTATTATAAGCCACCCAGAGTCACTCTGGACAGGGAGACAAGCCAGAGGTGGGTTTCAGCAGGTTCTGACCAGTTCTGGAGAACCGATAATGGAAATTTTGAATAGTTTGGAGAACCGGTAGTAAAAATTCTGACTGGCCCTGCCCCATCTATTCTCTGCCTCCCGAGTCCCAGCTGATTGGGAGGAAATGGGGATTTTGTAGTAACCTTCCCCTGGAGTGGGGTGGGAATGGAGATTTTACAGTATCCTTCCCCTGCCACGCCCACCAAGCCATGCCATGCCAACCAAGCCATGCCCACAGAACTAGTAGTAAAAAAATTTGAAACCCACCACTGAGACAGGCAGCATATAAATTTGCAGAAGCTAAATTCTAATTCCAAAGCTTATTTCCCACTGTGGCCCATAGGACCTTGGAATAAACCTTGCTGGATTCAGTCCATACCTGAACTCCAGCACTGGTCAACAGAATTGCCTTCTTCTATTTGAGAACAAGGAACAAGTGAACCTGAGACTATCAGCACTACAATTCCCAGCATTTGAGGGCCTCTCCCACCACTTTTATGGAGATAAAAAAATAACAGAGGACACAAAAGACCATCATCTATGTTCCACAGAATCATCACCCAGATCCCAGGTTGTCTGAACCAGCTTAGAACATTGTTCTATAATATTATAACATCTGAAGGAAACGTCGTTCATTTCTACTGAAGCCTCCCAAGCAGTCTAAGAAAACTATCATTCCCCACATTCAGTTCTCAGTGTTAGAATCTCTGCAGAGGTTTCCCCAAAAGGTTGAATTTCCCGGGTAGGGAAATCGTCCCAGGCACGATGAATTAATTGATGAGTGAAGCGAGCTGCGTGAAAACAGGATTCTTTTTATTATGTTTCAGGAAGACGGATCCAGCAACTGCACGAACCAGCGTTCCTGGGTGAGCTGACATCGTTACAAGGTAAGCATACATTTTTATACTTTTCTGTACAAAGGAAATTCTTTGTTTCTTTTGTTACTTTTGTGTGTCTGTCTTTTGTGTGAGTTCGTGGATCGCTCTGTGTTTTCTTATTCTAAATCTTTTCCTACTTGAGATTTGGTGATGTCTTAGTTATTTGATTTCGTGTCCTTTTGTTTCCTTTTTTTCTTAAGCTGGTCATGTTGCTATCAATTAAGCCCTTACTCCCGGCTAGGCTCTTATCAGATTGCTGGGGCTATTGATTAAATCTTTTCCTCTTGCTAATCCTCTGCCATCCCTTTTGTTTTGCTCTCCTAGTTTCTGCTGTCTTGGCAGTTCTTTTCCTGGCATGTCCTATATCTTTTGTGTGTGCCATTTCCCTGGGTCTTCTATTGTTCCTAAATGGCCCTGATATTCATGTGTTCTATTTTGGGAAGGTCATTTCCCTATGCCTGTGGCCTTTTGCCTTTCTAAGTTTGTTTGTATTTTACTGATCCTGGCACTGCCTTGGTGGTGTTCCCCTCCTACATCAGTGAAGATCATTCACCACGGTGGTTAGATTTAGCCCACTGGAAATGGTTCCTAAGGCTTTGGAAAAAAGGCACCAATATTTCACACACCGTGTTGAGCAAGTTTAGCTGTGAAAGAGCATCTTGGTTGATAATAAGTCTCCCTCTTTCAAAACTTCCTGGGTGTCCAAAGATGAAATCCATCTTGGGGAGAACCCTCCAGGTCCTGATCTTCAGATCTGCTGCTATATCTCCATTTTTGTCCAAGTACAGTTTCCTCACAAAAAGACTGAAAAACTCATTCTTTGCCAGAAAGAATGAAGAGCCTGTAGTACAGTGGACTAAACACTGTTATTAACATCTGCTGCTTGCAATTACTGCAAGTTCAAATCTCACCAGGCTCAAGGTTGACTCAGCCTTCCATCCTTTCAAAGGTAGGTGAAATGAGGACCCAGATTGTGGGGGCAATAAGCTGACTTTGTATAAATATACAAAAGTATGAAGGCTATTGCTTAACGCATTGTAAGCCGCCCTGAGTCTCCGGAGAAGGGCGGCATATAAATTAAAGCAAAAAAAAAAAAAAGGGCTGAAACTGAAATTGGAAAGATCCAGAAATGTTAAAAGCCAATATTTTGGTTTCTTATTGCATGCACTCTTTTCACATTTGAATCTTTCTTCTATAATTATCTGACTTGCAACAATGAGTTACTACTATCTTCAAAAGTAAAACAACAACAACAAAGATTCAGCAAAATTTATCACTCATATTGATAAACAAAATTGACAAATTTTATCAATTATATAGAACATTGTAGAGCAGTGACAACACAATTGAACAAACAAATCAATAAAGAGATTATTGATAAACTCTTTGAAACAACAGGGTGGTTACTAGTACAAATTTATTTGTCTAGAACAGTGGTTCTCAACCTTCCTAATGCCGCAACCCTTTAATACAGTTCCTCATGTTGTGGTGACCCCCAACCAGGGGTGGGTTCTAAATTTTTTTACTACCGGTTCTGTGGGCGTGGCTTATTTTGTGGGTGTGGCTTGGATGTCATGTGACTGGGTGGGCGTGGCTAGCTGGTCATGTGACCGGGTGGCCATGGCTATGTGTATAGGGACTACTCAGAGGGCTGAAAAAAGTCATTTCTGACAGGTCCTCACACTTTTGACTGGTCCTCACACTTATGACCATCCTCACATTTATGCCCGTGCAGCATTCTTAACAACCATGTCACTCATTTCACAACTGCTTCTTTTCACCATGGTGATAAGATAAGGCAAAAAACGTAAAATGTGAGGATAGTCGTAAATTCGAGATCTGGTCAAAAGTGCGAGGACCAGTCAAAAATAACTTTTTCAGCCCTCTGAGTAGTCCATGTGCACAAAAGGACTACCCAGAGGGTTGAAAAAAGTCATTTCTGACAGGTCCTTGCACTTTTGACCGGTCTTCGCACTTATGACTGGTCATCATTTATGCCCATTGTAGCATTCTTAACAACCATGTCACTCATTTCACAACTGCTTCTCTTCACCATGGTGACAAGATAGGGCAAAAAGGTAAAATGTGAGGACAGTCGTAAGTTCGAGGACTGGTCAAAAGTGCGAGGACCAGTCAGAAATAACTTTTTCAGCCCACTGAGTAGTCCATATGCATAAAAGGATACAGCAATAGAGAGGGATGAAGGAAGGGAAGGGAAATTAGAGTAGGAGTGAGGGTAAGAGAGGGAGGAAGAGAGGAGGAGAAGGAGAAAGGAAGAGGAAGTAGGGAGGAGAAGAAGAGGGGGAGGAAGAGAAAGTAAGAAGGAAAGAAAAGAGAGAGGTGGTAGGTTTGAGGAGAAAGATTGCTGTACAATAAAAAAGATGAAAGGGAAGAAAGCCAACCCCAAACAAATATAAAGATATTAAGATAAAGAATGAATTGTTAAACTTTAAAGAATAAAAGAGAACAAATATGAATAAATAACAATAATTAGAAACACACATACAAACATACAATGTATTTTCTTTGAACAGAGTATTTGGCCGGTTCACAAATTTAAACAGTGTTTAGTCATTTCAATTAAATTTACAATTTCTATATTTCCCTTTTGCCATATTTATTCCTCATCTATTTTTGTAAAAAACCAATATTACCCTTCATCCTCATCTCTAATCTTAATCAAATTCAATTTTTCCCTTCTATTCTATATTATACCCCTTCCCATTGTCATCTATTTTTATATCCATCCTCACATTGGTTAATTATGTAATATTACAGTTGTTTAATATAAATTCAACATTTTAATATAAATCAATTAGTTATATAACTACCTTTTTATATATTAATCAATATGAACATGAATATTCCAATTATTTCCATGCAATCCAATTTCTTACAAATCAATTAATTATATTTACCAATAATAATAAACCAAATAATTTCCCCCATATATTCCTCCAAACCACAACTTAACCATTTCTGCTTTCAACACAATATACAATTAATAGTATCTCAATTATTACAATTCCCTAGTTAAATAGAGCTTTTTTTCTTTTGTGTTTTAAAATCTTGAACTCTCCTCTTTTTCCCTAAATTTCCCATTGTTTGCACCTACCTTTTTTGGTGAGGAAAAAGAAAAGAAATCTGCCTGGCTAATTTTTCAACGTTGCAGCAACAGCAAAGCCAACAGCCTGCTTTAGTTTCGGTTTCGTTTTTCAGCATAGCTAGGGGAAAAAAAATCTGCTCCAGGACTCTTTGCAAGGAAGCAGCAGAACCCTCCGCAAAACAGCTGAGACCAAATCAGCTGAGAGTCGGGAGCCGATCTAATCAAGGTCTAATTAGCCTATGCTGAAGCTCCACGGGCCAATAAAATTACAAAAAAACACCGAACCATTTGTTAAATTGCTGGCTCGCCCGCCCCTCGCCCACCACTATTTATTGGCAGTAAATAGTGGTGCGGAGGGGCGGGGCAAGCCAGCAATTTAACAAATGGTTCGGCTGAACCCCCTAGAACCGGCAGAATCCCACCACTGGCTATAGGGCGGCCCTTTGAAGCCCCGCGGCAAGAATTTAAACAGTTTTTTTTTCCTCTAGCCATCAGCTGGGACTCAGGAGGCAGCAATAGATTGGGAGTGGGTGGGGTAAGTGTGGGAATCAGGTGGCCATAGTATATGTGTAGATCGGCCTAGCTGGTTGGACACGTGTACGGAGCTTGGCACCGAAATAATCTGAGTATAAAAGCGGGTTCAGCTGGATGATCACGGAAGGGCCCTATTCGTTCTCTCTTTGTTCATAATATTGTAGAACAGAAACTGTGTAGCGATCCCTTTGAACTAACATTCCTGAGGACTGAGGTAACCTCTGATAATGGGGAGATGGGCCTCTCGGCTAGCAGAAGAATATGCTAGCAGAAGAATATGCTGGGAACGAAGCCAAATATGATAACATAGCAGAGTTAAGTTTTGTTTTTACCTTAGGTATCGCTTTCCTAGAATTCATGTGATTTACTGTAATATGGTAGGATGTGAAAGTTATGTCCAGATATGGAGAAAATCCTTTGTATCATGTATGTAATATGAGATGTGTAGCCATAATAACGCCTTTTGATGACGCTGTACTTTGATTACTAATAAAAGAGATTGCGGGGCTTTGCTCTGGGTGATCTCATCCCGAGAAACACTTGTCCTGTGTCTTCTCTAATCTGGACTACTCATGAGGTGCCCGCCAGGATGATCGCAACAGTAAGCAAATGGCCGGCGATCCAACAGAGCAGAGAGTGAGGGTGAGTGAAGGCGTGGGGGGGGCGAGAGAGGGCTTTGGCGACCCCTGTGAAATGGCCGTTCGACCCCCAAAGGGGTCGCTACCCCCAGGTTGAGAACCGCTGGTTTAAAATGATGTTTGTATTGAAATATGAAATAAGCAACTAACGGGAGAAAATTTAGGAGAAAATAAGAGATAAGATATTTGTTGAAATGCATTTTTTTTTAAATTAGCAAAAGATACGGAGGAGAATAGATTGAAAATACCATTGGTGATACACTTTGAAGTAATTTGAAGCTAAATAATTGAATAAGAGATCTTGGAGTGGAGGAAAATATAAAGCAAGATTCTGGTGATCAGTGAAAGAAAAGCTGAGACCCAGTCTTACAAATAGGGTAGGAGTGGAGGAAAGCATCATACTGGAGAACAGTTAATGCAAACTGGGAACCAGTTAAAAATAAAAATAGGAGTTAGGAGTGGAGGAAATATGCTCTGGAAAGCAGTTAAAGCAAAGCTGTGAACCAGCCAAAATGCTGTTAGGAGTGGAGGAAAGCATACGCTGGCTAACAGTTAAAGGAAAACTGTAAACTAGCAAAAAATAAAAAGGTAGGCGTGGAGGAGACTATACCTGGGGATCAATGGAAATAAAGTTGTGAACCAGTTAAAAATAGGGGTAGGAGTGGAGGAAAGCATTGCTGGAAGGCAACCATCTGAGTTGTGAACCAGTTTTACCTTAGATTTAGGAGGATTAAAGGAGAAGGTTGGAATGCAGTTAAAACTATACTGTGAACCAGCCAAAATAATTAAGGTAAGGAGTGGAGGAAGTATTGCTGGAAAGCAGCTGATTAAGATGCAAACCAGCTTAAAAATAAACCTAGGAGGAAGTGGAAGAGACATTATTGTATGTGGGGTGCCACCCCTTGTATGTGGGGTGCCACAAGGGTCGGTCCTCTCGCCCCTTCTGTTCAACATTTATGTGAAGCCGCTGGGTGAGATCATCCATGGTTTCGGGGTGAAGTACCATCAGTATGCTGACGACACTCAGCTGTACATCTCCACCCCAGACCACGCCAATGATGCCCTTGAAGTGATGTCCTGGTGCCTGGAGGCTGTGCGGATCTGGATGGGGAGAAACAGACTCAGGCTCAACCCATCCAAGACCGAGTGGCTGTGGTTTCCGACATCCCGATATAGTCAGTTGGTGCCATCACTGACTATTGGGGGCGAGTCATTGGCCCCCACGGAGAGGGTGTCCTCCTGGACTCACGGCTGTCTTTGGAAGAGCACTTGACGGCTGTGGCCAGGGGGACTTTTTATCAGGTCCACCTGATTCGCCAGTTGCGTCCCTTTCTGGATTGGGACTCGTTAAATACGGTCACTCATGCTCTCGTTACTTCCCGCCTGGACTACTGCAATGCTCTCTACATGGGGCTCCCCTTGAGGAGCACCCGGAGGCTCCAGCTGGTCCAGAATGCGGCCGCACGGGTGGTTATGGGAGTGGCGTGGCGCTCCCATGTGACCCCCCTCCTGCGCGAGCTGCACTGGCTCCCGGTGGTCTTCCGGGTGCGCTTCAAGGTTTTGGTTACCACCTTTAGAGCGCTCCATGGCATCGGACTGGGGTATTTACGAGACCGCCTTCTGCTACCAATAGCCTCTCACCGAGAGGGGCTTCTCAGGGTGCCGTCGGCCAAACAGTGTCGACTGGTGGTCCCCAGGGGGAGAGCCTTCTCTGTGGGGGCACCTGTCATCTGGAACGAGCTCCCCCCGGAGATACGGAGGATCCCGGATCTGCGCATGTTTCGTTGTGCTCTTTAAACATTTTTATTTCAGCAGGCTGGCCTGGCCTAACTCTCCCTTTTAAATTTTTAAATTGTTTTAATCTGTTTTATAAATTGGGTGTTTTAAATTTGTTTTCGGCCAAAATATTTAATAATTTTAATGGACTTTTAATGTTTGTATTATCTGTATTTTATCTTGGCTGTTCACCGCCCTGAGTCCTCCGGGAGTAGGGCGGTATAGAAATTTGATAAATAAATAAATAATAAATAAATAATTATTGGAGAATAGTAATTGAACTGTGAACCAGTTAAATAAATGGAGAAAGGAATATTGGAAATTATAACTGAGAAATAGATATTTAAACCATGAATCAGTTAAACAGCTGGTCTAATAGAATTTGAGAATAAATTTGAAGTATTAAGGTAAAATATTTTGGAAGTAATAAAATATAGAAAGAAATGTTGATTTATTTCAAAATGATTTTAACAGAGGAGGAAAATATTTTTTGTCAAGAATTGGATATCTGTTGTCATTTAAGAGAGATAAAATATATTTTTGAGGCAATGGGTCTTAGGACTGAGGAATATATATGAAATATTAATTGTTAAAATGATAAAGATTTAGAACGGTGTTTATTGTTTAGAATTTTGGGTGTTATAGTAGAATGATAAATGTTTAGAATAAGAATTTTGTCTTTTTTTAATTTTTATTTTTTCTTCTTCTTAAAGATTTTAAAATTTGGAACAAAATTGATTGAGGGAATGTGAATAATTGTACTTATTTTAAGCTGGACCAAACCCCTGCTCTAAAAAGATGTACTGTATTTTATGTCTTATGTTAAAAAAATAAAAAAAAATTGGGAAAAAAACAACAGTAAAAAGTCAATTTTCTTTGTCTCCACAAGCCAACTGAGCCTTTGGCCAGCCATCCAAAACCAAGGATCAATTAAATCAATAGTCAAGAGATGAACCCAGGAATCTACAGGGAGAAGAAAATAATCTCAACTTTCTTCAGGTTATTTTTCAGCCCCATCTTTGGATTTGAGTTTCTTCCACAATAAAATGAAAGAGACAAGTAATAGAAATCAAAATAATTCAGGAAATTAAACTTTAATTATTAATGTTTTAATCATTAAAAATTAATCCTGTAAAATAGAAAGTCAGTGTTATAAGAAGAAAAAGAGAATGTTGGAACTGCAAATGGAGGGAATGCAGCTCCATCACCCTGAAAGACTTACGAATGAGATGGACTCGAAGGAGCCCTGTTGAAAGGCAACATTACAGGTGAGATTTCCGTTGTGGTGTTGATCATAGTAATGAGATGGTCTCCTGGGCTGTAATAGCTCCACAGTTGCTGCTGCTCCAAGCTCATCGGGCATTTCATTCTAAGCTTCCCAGAGACCGGCTGGGACAACAGCAGCATCCGAAGGAGAAGCAGGAGGCCCATGATTTTGAGGGCTGGATCCATCCCCTTCCCAAGTCTTAACAAAAACAACAAGACAGGTTAGAAGAATTCAAAGCATTCTCACAAGATGGAAATGGCTTTCCTGATTCAGACCTAGACAATCCAAGCTTCACCTGGAAAAGAAAGAAAAGTACACCCAAGAGCACAGAGCTTGCCTGTCTGAAAACTTGTGACATGCAGAACATGACCAGAGGCTTTTATCATCCTTTGCTTATGAAGGACCCCTTCCATGTTGCTTCAGTCTGATGTTTACCTCAAAGGCAGTCACTGGAGAATTAGCTCCAGTGAGGAGCTAATGTGGGGAGGGTTAGCAGGAGAAAAACATGTTAGTGAAAAAACACAATCACCCCTGCAGGTATTGTTCTGTAGTGGTTGTGGTCTTTCCTGTTCAGAAAGTGAAGCGGGAAGAAAAGAGTTCAGCAACAAGGGAATTCTTCTGCTGTCCTTCACCATGGCCTCTTGTCTCCAGAGGCTGCTGGGGAAGCTCACCCAGAGCTATAGAGTTTGGTGACACTGTAAGATGATGTCACTTAACTCTGTTGCTCCCTGTCTTCTAACGTCAAGGAAGGGATCATTACCTTGAACCCTGACTAATGCTAAGAGCAGGATTTTCTCATATTAGATCTACATACATGAATCCTAAAATACAGCTGATTTTAAAACTGCTTGTGCCTGAAGTGAAATTTCATTTGTCATCTTTTCTAATATAAATTTTTGGGTAAGAACTGACTAAGAGTCAGGAAAGTAACCTCCCATGGACTATATCATTGGGTAAATAGAGAGTAGGTTATAGAGTAAATGGGGTTTATTTTTCTTTGCCACTGTATCTGTTGTCCTTGTCACATGTAAATGCCTTATTCTCTAATATGTAAATAGTATATGAACGGGATATCAGGGGTTAATTTATTCTTCACTTCTTAATGTATTCATACTTTACCACTCCCATACCTAGCTCCACCCATTGTATATATAAGGAGCTGCAAACACCCATTCCTTGCTTCTATCTGTGAATATTCAGTGAATATAGAATGCCTAGTGTAAATAAAGAGAGATATATTTGAACTTTCAACTCTTACTAGTTTTATTGAGTCTGATCCTGAAAATATTGCAACAAGCTGGTAGCAGAGGATGGTTAATTGACTCAATAAAAAAATTTAAATATGTCTAAGAGAGATAGGCCCAACACCAGGGCATACAGCAAAGAAATGGAAACGGATCAAGAAATAATCGATGAATCCACAAACGCGATTTCGAGAGAATCCGAAGAATACACCACTGAAGACGAAGAAATAATAAATGAAAACGATGACCGAGAGGAAATCAAAATAGAAAACAACGAACTCAGGTCAGAGATATTAAAACTATTAAAAAGCCAGAAGAACGATGAAAGCCTCATCGCGAACCTCCAAGATATGCTGAAAAACAGCGGAGCAGCGAGAGAGAAGCACGTCGCTACTGAAAAGCCAAAAGATTCAAAAATAGTGAGTGATACGATTACAGAAAAAAACACTATGAAGAAGAAAAACGGTGATCCCGCGCAAAATTTTGAATGGCAGCCATCTTGGTTTCAACAGACCTCCAGAATGAGCGAAGCAGAGCCAATCAGAAAACTCGATTCAAAATTTCTGGCGCGAAAGACATTACTAGATAATGAAAACGAAAAAGAAAAGTCAAACACCTCAGAAGAATCAGAATCGGAAAGTGAAGGTGATTCAACAGATACTCAGATAAAATCAGCAATGAAAACGCTTTTTGCTGCATTTGGACCGAAACTAAAAATTACCAAAAAGTCAACTAGAAAGCAAGCGAGCAAGCCAACGCCTCAAAATCTACCCGCTCCCATCCTGACGACGAGAGCACCGACGCCTGAACCCAGAGAGCCCTGCAGATACCGCCCCACGCCGCAGACCGATGCAAGCACCAACGCTCTCAAGAGAAGAAAAAGAACAACCGCCATCATCAGGACTCCCAAGATCGAGCCAGAGACCGATTCATCTGAGGAGGAGCAGAACGAGCGAGCCGCAACGACGAGAACCTCTCACGACGACTCCAGGGACGAAATAAACAACGCGCATGCGCAAGACCACGCAGACGGCCCAGGAAGACATGAGTTGCTGAAAGGATCGTGCAGGCTCGTTGCGAGCATTCCCACGCCATTTTGTAATTTCCAGCATTTACGAGACCACGAACTACCTCCGGTTGTAAGTAATGGACCCAATAATGTCGGAAACTTGCCCAGTGACTTCCCAAAGCTGAGGATAGATGGCATTAATTTACAAGAATGGTATCAGCAGCTCCAGGTTGTCTTTATGAAAGAAAACTTACTGTTTTTTATCACTAATCCCCCAAAAAGACCTTGGACTCTAAAATTAGACTGCTTACACCATAGAGCATTTTTCTTATTAATTTCTAGTGTATCTCCTGCTATGTATCACAGCATTAAGCAAAATCTGACTGTTTCAGAAATTATTCAATGCATGTTCAATTTATTTCACAGTGACAGTGTAGCCACAAGAATGTCTAAAGATTTCTTTTCTTCTAGGATAAAACCAGGGGTTTCCATAAGTGAACATTTAATATCTTTAAACAAAATAAGAGCTGAACTGCATTTAAGGGGGGAGGTGATTTCAGATCAAACGATGAAAAGTGTTATCATCAACTCACTTGACCCATCATGGGATAATTATATGTCACATTTAGACACAATCAATCTAGGATACTTATCCATAGAAAGTCTATCCAATAAGTTAATAGCTGAAGACAATTCAAGGAGGAGTCGCTCTAACAACCACATAGAACACAAACCATATAGAAAAGTAGCTTTTCAAGAAAGATATAATGAAACATTTAGATGCCACAACTGTGGATCCAGGGAACACAATAGAAGAGATTGCCCCAAAATCTCAAAAGAAAGACATAGGTCAGAACACAGAAATAAATACAATTATAGACAGTCTTCCATTGATAGACATAGATATAGAAGCCCACCAAATTACAAAGAGCATAGAGGGGGCAGAGATAATTCAAAGGATAGAAAATCTGGTTCACTGAATGGACTAAACAAACAAGACAACACTAACATACAGCAAACTGAGAACAATAATTGGCTTATTGATTCTGGAGCAACTAATCACACCACTAATAACAAAAGTATATTATCTTCATTTGTAGAAGATAAATTTGTAATAAAGGTAGCTAACCAAGAAAAGGTTCAAGTATTAGGTAGAGGGAATGTAACCTTACCTGGCCTAGGAAAAATAGAGGGGGTATTACTAATACCTGAAATACCTCATAACATACTAAGTGCCATAAAACTAAGCAGAGATTCTGATATTAATATTGTTTTTTCAAAAGGAAAAGCGACCTTGGAGAAAAAAAAAATAGATATAGGTACAGTAATGATTAAAGGAGGCCTACCTTATTTAATAACAAAGGAGAAATGGTTACACAACATTGATTCAAATATGGAAGATTGTATTGAACTAGATGATGGAAACATTAGCAACAGTGACAATGATGAATGTAAAGTAGCTCATGATCACAAGGATGCACATAATGAAAAAAAACCAAAAATAGGTAAGCCAATTCATGATGAGTGTGCTCATATTTTGCATAGGAAGTTAGGACATGCCAGTTTTCCTGTAGTACAAAAAATGACTGAACACGCAGAAGGTGTTAAAATAAAAAATTGTGAAAACTATTTGGAATGCTCAGTATGTAAATCTACAAAACTAAAAACTAGTCCCAGGCCTAGAAAATCAACAAGGTCAACCAACAAAATTTTTGATTTAGTACACATGGACCTGGTTGGTCCACTAACTCCATCAATCACTTATAGAAAACGTTACTTCTTAACCATAGTGGACGATTATAGTCGCTATGGATTTGTATATACATTAAAACACAAAGATGAAACTTTTCAGAAATTTAAAGAATTTTACAAACGCGTAGAAACACAACACAATATCAAAATAAAACAAATCATGACAGATAGGGGATGTGAATTCATGTCTAAGGAATTCTCCCAATGGCTGAAGGACAAAGGAATGTTACATTACACATCTAGCCCATTTTCTGCGTTCCAGAACGGAATTGTAGAGAGGAAGAACTCAACATTACAAACCATGATTAGATGCACATTGGAAGATGCTGGCTTAAGCAAACAATTCTGGTCAGAAGCCCTACATTATTCCAATTACACACAGAATAGAACCTGGTCCAGCATTGTAAATAAGACACCATATGAAGTGATGTATAATAGGAAACCAAAATTAGCACACATGCACATATTTGGAGTCACTGCAGACGTACACATACCTAAACAATTAAGAAGAAAGGGAGAAAATGTGTCTAGAAGACTCAGATTTATGGGATATGAGACAGGCACGAAAGGATACAGATTCATTGATAATAATAACAAATTTATAGTTTCCAGAACAGCTGTGTTCCATGAACAGGCCAACTGGTCTAAAATACATCTTAATGAAATATTCCCAAGTAACAACAAAGATACAAAACCCCAAGAGAAAGGGACTATAGAAAAGCAAAATGACAACAAACATAGAAACAAAAACAAAACATGGACAAATAGTCAACACAAAATAAAGACAGATACACTAACAAAAAAGGAAGCAAGATATTTGCATGATAATAATAGTAAACCTGAAAAAACAATTAGAAACACCAGAAACCAAATGCCAAATAAATACAAAGATTATATAATGCATATGGATGGAGAATCAACAACACCTAATACATATGAGGAAGTGTTAAAACTTCCTCGTAAAGAAAAAGAAAAATGGGAATTAGCAATGAAGAAAGAAATGGAAAGTTTACAAGGATTAAATGTATTTACACCTGCAGTTGCACCAAAGGACAAAACCATTATTGGCACTAGGTGGATATATAAAATTAAAAATTTAGAGGGAGGCAATACTCTATACAAGGCTAGATTAGTTGCACAGGGTTATGCACAGAAATATCCGGAGGACTATACTGACACATACTCCCCCACAGTAAGAACTGAGAGTGTCAAAACAGCTCTAGTTGTAGCATCAGCACTCAATCTCGATGTATTCCAATATGACATACAGACTGCATATTTACACGCAAAACTAGATAAGGAAATATATGTAAGAGCACCTCACAGTCAATACACAAACAAGAATGAGACTTGGTTATTAAACAAGAGTTTATACGGGTTAAAACAATCTGGTAAACGATGGTATGATTGTTTAGTAAAAGTACTTAAAACTATGGATTTCAATGCTACTACTGCTGATAACTGTTTCTTTGTTAAAAAGGGTGATGATTACATAGAATTTGTATTGATCTATGTGGATGACATTTTGTACATAGGTAAACATAAAGAAAGAAGAGAAACATTTGTAACTAAGCTAAATGAACATTTCTCATTGAAATCTTTAGGCAAAGTAAATAAGTATCTTGGTGTTCAAATTAATAAAACTAAAAGAGGATTCAAACTTACTCAGAGAGATAAGATCATAGAACTCTTGAACAAATGCAATCTAAGCGATGCCAAACCCTGTGACACTCCTATGCAGACAGACTTCCTAAGAAATGCAGATGAATCATCCCCTGAATTCAAAGATAATACATTCTATAGGTCTATCATAGGTTCCCTTCTTTACATTTCCAATTGGACTAGATCTGATATCGCTTTACCCCTCAATTTATTGTCCAGACATGTCAGCAAACCAACAATGTACCATTGGGAAGCTGTTAAAAGGATATTAAGATATTTGAAGAATACCTTAGATTTTTGTTTGATATTAGAGCCTAATAATGTTAAGGAGCCAAACCTCACATGTTACGCAGATGCAGATTGGGCTGGGGACACTTCATGCAGAAAAAGTACATCTGGTTATGTATTCCTCCTAAATGATTGTCCAGTTTACTGGTACACTGGCAAACAAGATTTAGTGGCCACTTCAACGACAGAAGCAGAATATGTTTGTTTATCTAAAGCAGCAAATAACCTTGTATGGTTTAATGATTTAATTTCTGATGTTTGGAAAAAACCTGCCTTACCTTTTGTCATGCATGAAGATAATAAAGCGGCTATCGAAATATCAAGATCTGACGCCATTGGACAAAGGTCCAGACATATAGACATAAAATTTAAACATGTGAGACAATTATCTCAGGATGGATTTATTAAAGCGGTGCATTGTGAGACATCAGAACAATTAGCTGACATATTGACAAAACCTTTGCCATTTAAGCAGCATAAATACTTGACTTCCAAGTTATATGTTTTGTATTGTCCAGAATCTGAATGTAATTGGTGTAGCATATCGAATCGGCATTTAGAGGGGGATTTGTCACATGTAAATACCTTATTCTCTAATATGTAAATAGTATATGAACGGGATATCAGGGGTTAATTTATTCTTCACTTCTTAATGTATTCATACTTTACCACTCCCATACCTAGCTCCACCCATTGTATATATAAGGAGCTGCAAACACCCATTCCTTGCTTCTATCTGTGAATATTCAGTGAATATAGAATGCCTAGTGTAAATAAAGAGAGATATATTTGAACTTTCAACTCTTACTAGTTTTATTGAGTCTGATCCTGAAAATATTGCAACAGTCCTTTCATGTTCATGTAAGATACTCAGCTCATTTCCATTTTGATATTCATTAGTTTTTAAATAAACTGTGTGCTGTGAGGTCTGCAGCTGAGATTGTGGAGGTGCACACAGTGTGATGGATGGTGCGAGCCTATTTTTTGCCACATCCATCCAGAAAATTGTTTTGGGGGAACTGGTGTTTTTTTGGTTGTGTGGATATACTTGGTGGGGTGGAACCCTTGTGGTATCCCCATCTCTGAGGCTGTGTGTGAAGCTCCACAAAAGACCTCCAACTGCTTTGAAGGAGAAGTTGTGTTGCTGGTTTATCTGGGTTGGTTGTTTGGAGATTATGTTTCTTATCTGGAGGGTGCACATTAATATACACACCTTGGCTTAGAAGGGGTGTGTGTGAGAGAGGATAGACCTAAGGGGTTAGGCAGGTCCATCCTTACAGGGAAGAACAGAGGATGGCCCATAGCCCAGGTCTGCTATTTTTTTTTTTAATTTTGATTTATATGCCACCCTTCTCCGGAGACTCAGGGCGGCTTACAATGCGTTAAGCAATAGCTGTCAGGTATGCTTCCTTCAGTATCCAGGAAAGAAAACCCCAAACTCAAGCATTTTGAAGAATTTAGTACTTTTACTGAATATGAAATGATAGCAACCCAGGTAAAGCTGGAAGTGAGCAAAACGCGCGAAATAGCATCTACTAAGCTTCTCCCCACCCCGTGTCCATTGGTCATCAGCCAATCCAAAGGTCTCCCAAAGGTCAGGTGGCATCATGTCTGGCAGCGTCATTCATCAGGAATGTAGGGCAGTTGGTCAGCCGTTCCCTTTGAAGATCCACTTTCGATTCCTCGGAAGACACGTCCTACAGTGGAAAGAAAAAAAAAACACCTCCTGCATCTTCCCCCTCCCTTCGCCCCATAACTAATCCCTCCCCTGTTTCTTATGGCAGCTGAAGCAGGCAAAGCTGAGGCTGACATTCGGCCCCTCTTGCAGAAGAGACGTTATTCCTAAATAAGAGGAAAGAAAGGAGAGAGAAATAGAATATATACAATAATTAAGGTTTATCTGGGTATTTGGTATAGAATTGCTGTACTTTCTTGGGAGCTCGGACATCCCGTTTATTCACCCATTCAGCTTGAGACAAAGGGAAATGTTTCCAGGCAATCAGATATTGGACTTTACCATGGTGTTTTCTAGAGTCCAAGATTTCTTTAACTTCAAAATGTTGCTCCCCCTCTATGAGAATGGGAATGGGAGGGGTGCTTTGGTCAGCCCTTAGGGGAGACGAGTGTTCAGGTTTCAATAAACTAACATGAAATACAGGATGTATACGTCTCAATGTTTTTGGTAATTCCAATTCAACTGTTACTGGATTAATCAGTCTAATCACACGGAATGGTCCTACATACTTAGGCCCCAGCTTTTTGGACTTCTGGGTGGTCTGTAAGTATTTGGTAGACAAATAGACTTTGTCCCCCACTTTATAAATGTGAGCTGGGGACCTTTTCTTATCGGCTTGCGCCTTATGAGCCCGGTGTGCCTCATCTAATGCCTTCCGAGTCACTGCCCATGTGCTCTTTAATTGTTCAATCCAATCCATCAAGGAGGGATTTTGGGGATCATCTTGTGGTAGCTCGGGAATGGGTACAAAATCCTGGCCCGATGCGACCTTAAAAGGGGTGAATCCGGTGCTACTGTGTACAGAATTGTTATATGCCACTTCTGCAAATGGCAACAAGTCTACCCAATTATCTTGCTGGTAATTTACGTAACACCTAAGGTATTGTTCGAGCACCCCATTGGTTCTTTCACAGGCCCCATTTGTCTGAGGGTGGTGACTGGAACTTAACCCCTGTGCGGAGCCTATCAATTTCAAAAACTCCTTCCAGAAACTGGAAGTAAATTGCACACCCCTGTCAGAAATTATTCTTTTCGGAGATCCATGTAGCCGGTAAATCTGCCGAATAAACAGTTTTGCGAGGGTTTTTGCTGAAGGGATCTTTGAGCAAGAGATGAAATGTACTTGTTTGGAAAACAAATCAGTTACTACCCAAATGACAGTGCAGCCCTCACTGTCTGGTAAGTCCACAATAAAATCCATAGATATTTCCTTCCATGGGGCGTTCGGTCTAGCCACACTTTGCAGTAATCCAGGGGATTTTCCTGGAGGTCTTTTAGCCGAGGCACATACTGGACAGCTAGCCACATATGCTTCTATGTCCTTTTTAAGTGCAAGCCACCAAAATTGTCTCTTAACAAGATGTAGAGTCTTGACAAACGCAAAGTGTCCTGCGGCCTTGGCATATGAGCATATACCAATACGGTTGTTCTTAATGTGGCTGGAACATACAATTTCGATCCAACCCAAGCTAGTCCGTCGCGAAGTGTGCATTCATTCGAGTGGGCCTTAAACCACTCGTCAGTTTTTAGCGCTTCTCGTAATTTTTTGAGCAAATCCCCAGAGAGTTCTGGTTCGGTTTTACTCTGCGCTCTGGTAGTGACAGGTGTTGCCAACTGTGTTAAGGGGATCATTGGTTGAACCACTTCCTTTTTTATGCTGTTGTACTGTGGCAATCTGGAAAGTGCATCCGCCATGAAATTTTTTCCACCAGGAAGGTAACCTAAAGTGAAATTGAAACGCTTGAAGTGTTGGGCCCAGCGTGCCTGTTTTGGTGATAGTTTGTGTGGTGTTTTTAATGCTTCTAGATTCTTATGATCAGTCCACACCTCAAAAGGGTGTTTTGCCCCTTCTAAAAATTGTCTCCATGTTAACAGCGCCCATCTAACTGCAAACGCTTCTTTCTCCCATATGGCCCATCTCCTTTCCGTGTCTGATAGTTTACGGGACGTGTAAGCACAGGGTTGTAATATCCCGTTCTCATTCTTTTGCAAGAGTATTGCTCCTACAGCGACGTCGCTAGCATCAGCTTGTACTACAAAAGGTTGTTCCATGTCGGGGTGTTTGAGCACAGGTTCAGCTGCAAACAGTCGATTCAGTTTTTCGAAAGCAGCTTGACAGTCCATAGTCCATTCTAGTGGTTTCGAGGGTTTGGGTTTTACTTCCCCTTTAGTTTTTATAAATACTTTTGTATATTTATACAAAGTCAGCTTATTGCCCCCACAAACTGGGTCCTCATTTTACCTACCTTAGAAAGGATGGAAGGCTGAGTCAACCTTGAGCCTGGTGAGATTCGAACTTACAGTAATTGCAGACAGCTGGTGTTAATAACAATGCTTTTAGTCTGCTGAGCCACCAGGCCCTATTTGAAAGTTGTCCAACTCTACGTCCCTTAGATTCTCCTCTCAGTACCTGGCTACCAGGTGCTTGGTGACTCCAGGTTCAGGTTGTTGCTTTTGAATCCCAGGTTGATGCTTCACAAAGCTGCTCTCCTCCATGATGTTCTCTGCCATGTTTCACTGAAGCTGGATTATATCCAGAGGAAAGGGATTTATTTGATTTATTTATTTATAAAATTTATTGGTCACCCATCTTACCACAGGGCAGCTCTGGGTGGTTTACACACACACACACACATAGAATGGATCCCACGAAAGAGACCTAAAACAAGATGGATTGAAGACATCCGCAAGGGTTGTGGGCCCAATTGGCAAAAGAAAGCTCAGGACTGTCATGGTTGGAAACAGGCTGAAAAGGCCTTGTTGGAAGAAATATCCTTCTGGGTTCAGTTCCAAGTGGGGAAAAAGACACTGGAAACATGGAGAGTGCTTGGAAAGATGGTTTAATGGTGGACAGGATCACACGGCTTGAGTTCCTGAGCAGAAAAAGGGTCGAGATGCTGCGAGTCCCTGGGTTTTATGCCCTCTCTGGGCTTTGAACTTCCTGGGGCCCCGAAAGAGTATCCTCATTGGTTGTCAGACTCCCAGGGGGTGGGGGTCTTAGCTAGCCTTGCTGGTTGATGTAATCTTCCCAGGTGCCCTGTGGGGAGTTTCTGTTGCTAGATGGGTCCTTTGTGTTGCAGATGATGGTCCATTGACAAAGGTGGGGGGAATGAGTGAGCTTGGCTGAGGCCTTAATGGCCCATTGACAAAGGTGGGGGGAGGCAGGAAGCTGCTTTGTCTTTAAAACATGTTTCTCCATTTCTCATCCAGGGAAATATATTTCCTAAAATATTTCATTCTTCTAGGAGACGGGTGGGTGCTAACTTCCTACAGCCTTCAACCTGCAGTGGGTAGACAATGGTTAGAATGATGAGGATGATGATACACACACACACACACACATACAGAATCCCCTACTCATTTGGAAATGTGCCTACCCAGATTTCTGGCTTTACCCCAGGTGGGACCCCAGTTTAGACGAGGAGGGATGGCTGCTGTCATCTGGGGTTTCTTACAGGCTCTCAGGAGGCTGCAGCTAGACCTGCGTTTTGTCTCAAGGTGGCTGAGCGGCTATTTTCTTGGCCTGGTGAAGTATGTTGTGTGCATGTGGTCCTCTCAGGAAGAGAAGTATCCACAGCTTAGTTCAGTTATGACTTGTTGCTCAGTTTGTCTCCGTTGAATTAATGTCATTTGGGGTTCCCATAATTCACCGACTCATTGGCCAAAAGGTTCCACTTGAAAAAGTGGAAAAAGCTGTAAGTGTGAATGATGAAGTGAGCAATGGGTGGTATGAATATGACCAGAGCCAGTAGGTCACTTCTCAGCTGACTTTCTGCCCTAGCACTACCGAGCCTATCCATGGTTTCTAACTGCTAGCAGTAAAATTAAACATCTAAAAAGCCACCACCAACAGGCACTATAAATACCACACCCAGAACAGCGCACACTCTGCTAGAGAGAAGTTCCCTAAAGATGGGCTCCAGCACGTGTCCGAAAGCTCAGAAGACAAAACTTCTGGTCCCTGTGACTGACCCAGATTGGATCCTGCAACAAAATGAAAGGCCTGTGTTTGGTGTGTGTCCTCTGATAGTTGACAACAAGAAGAAAACTTTTATATATATATATATAAGGGGAAACTACTTGATACCCTGGATGCCCTCCAGTGTTGAATATCCCACTCCTGTCACCATGCTATTAGGGAAAAGGTGACCTGGGGTTTATTTATTTATTTATTTATTTTTATTCAATTTATATCCCGCCCTTCTCCAAGTGGACTCAGGGCGGTGCACAGCCAGAACTAAAACACATATCAATACAAAATTTAAAATTATTAAAAGAATTAAATAACTGTGGTCCAAAAATTTAAAACATTGAAAACTAAAACCCCTTTGACAATTTAAAAAGCTAAAAAACTAAAATAAGGGGGGTGGGGTGTTTCACGCCAGCCCTGCTTGATGGAAAAGAAAAGTTTTTAGGGCATGGCGAAAAACCCGGAGATCCGATATCCTTCGTATCTCCGGGGGCAAATCGTTCCAGAGGGCAGGAGCTGCCACAGAGAAGGCCCTCCCCCTGGGGGTCGACAGCCGACATTGCCTGGCTGACGGCACCCTGAGGAGTCCCTCTCTGTGGGAGCGTACTGGTCGTTGGGAGGCTATTGGCGGCAGAAGGCGGTCCCGCAAATACCCAGGTCCCATGCCATGGAGCGCTTTAAAGGTGGTAACCAACACCTTGAAGTGCACCCGGAAGACCACTGGAAGCCAATGCAGCTCACGCAGGATAGGTGTCACATGGGAGCGGCCCCTCGCTCCCATAATCCCCCGCGCGGCCACATTCTGCACCAGTTGGAGCCTCCAGGTGCTCCTCAAGGGGAGCCCCATGTAGAGAGCATTGCAGTAGTCCAGGCGGGAAGTGACGAGCGCCTGAGTGACTGTGCGTAGGGAGTCCCAATCCAGAAAGGGACGCAACTGGCGAATCAGGCGGACCTGATTCAGACACTGGTTTGAACCAGTGGTGGGTTGCTACCGGTTCACACCGGTTCAGGAGAACTGGTAGCGATAAATTGGCGAGGGTCGCAGAACCGGTATTAATAAGCTGACTTTGTATAAATATACAAAAGTATGAAGGCTATTGCTTAACGCATTGTAAGCCGCTCTGAGTCTCTGGAGAAGGGCGGCATATAAATCAAAATTAAAAAAAAAAAATAGCTGGCTGGCCACGCCCCTGAACCAGTCCCCCAGTCACCGTCCCGCCCAGTCACTTCCTTTTCCTCCTCACCACCTGGGCGGCTTGCCTGCCTAAGCTGCCTTCCCACGTGGTGCCTGCCCTGCGCCCCAACTGAGCTGCCTCCTCCTGTCTACAGGTACGTCGCGCTAGCCCCACACAGAGCATGCTGCGCCACCCCCACCATCCCCACTGGGCTCGCGACCTTCCCTTCCCTTCCCTTACAGGAGTCCCCCCCGCGCCCTGTTTTGGCTCCCAGGGGCTGCAGGGAGGCTTGCTAAGACCAAAATGGGGCATGGGGGGGGTGCCTAGCAAGACTCCCTGCAGCCCTCTGGAAGCAAAAACAGGCTGGGGGGGGGGTTCAAGGGAGAAAGAAACAAAGAAATCCTCACTGTTTAGGGAGATCCCCAGGTGCACTGAGCTTGAGTTTAGAGCTTATTGTAAGTGGCTGCTAGCTATCCTTGCTCAGGCTAAGCTAATCAATAGTGGAGCTCTAAAAATGCCAGATGATCAATGGGCATGTTCTGAGTTTCAAAACGTCTGGCTTTTCTTCCTCCTACCAAAGACCTTCTGGGGTTCTTCACAGGAAGGGAGAAAGGAGAAAGAGAGGGAGAAAAAAAGAAAGAGAGAGAGAGAGAAAGAAAAAGGAAGGGAGAGAGAGAGAGAATGCAGGTATCTCGTAACAGAGGCTTGAACTTGCCTGAAATTAGATCAAGCCCTACATCACTTAACCCAATGCATCAGATTAAATTGTTATTGAATTATTTTTGGTATATATACTACATTCTCTTGTGTAATTTAGTTATAGTGTAAAACTAGTCTATTATGTCTCAAAATAAAAGGGAGATCAAAAATCCAATTAGTGCCATGTAAATTCTGGAATCCCCAAAGACCTTTCCCATTGTATTTATTAAACAAATTTATATAGCTACCCAACTCATATACAGTGACTTTATCACTTTCGTGTTCCTTTCATGGAGTTCTCAATGTGTCAATCTCCTTGCTACTCTATTTCCTCCACCAAAATTCTATTATAAATAATATTACCACACATTACAGCTCTAATTTTGTGTATTTGCGCCAGTAATTTTCAGAAAAAGATTTATTCCTCTCTTACATAGTTATTTAGAAGTAGCTTCATATGTCAGTTTACTTTTACCATTAAAAAAATGTTTTGTTGCATTATATGACTGCAAAAGCCTTTTAGCAGTTTCATATAACAGGAAATATCCAGTAACAATTTTGAAAGTAGTTGTCGATGTCAGGGCATTTATTAATCCCATGTTTGGCTCTGGGACTAATTACCCTGGTTTAGAGGAGATGAATCGAGGCTTATTCCAAGTTGCAATATTCTGAAAAGAAACGCGAGGAAGAATTTCTAATAAAACTCATTTATTTGTTATAAAGAAAATAAAACACCTCACTAACTAAGAAAAGTTAATTGTTACATTTTGGCAAGCGAGGTCTCCTGCCGGTCCAAGCCGGACCTTGCTGGCAGGAGAACAAAAGAAAGAGTGTGAAGCAAGTGAAGGAATGTGGGTGGATGGACATGCGTAGTAGCTTTTGATAACAATTCTTGGCAAGGTACGGAGAGTCAGATAGTCCAGAAATAATGAGCTCAGCTGGTAAATAAAATAACGCAGTGACATTCCCCTTCTTTGCCAGTTGAGCGAATATCAGTACATCATCAAATAAGGCACATCTTCTTACGCAGATACTCATGTTGAGCTGCTGGAAGTGGTTTGTTGAGCATATCAGCAATTTGATCATGTGTAGATACATACTGCATTTTGACAAAACCTTTTTTCACTAAATGTTTTATGTTTTGATAACGGATGTCAATGTGTCTGGACCTAGAACCTGTAAAATGAGATTCAGAAATATAAACCACCGATTCATTGTCTTCCATCACGGTGATCGGTCAGATCGGGTGTGTCCAGATATCTGTGACTAAAGCATCAAACCAAGTTAGAGAATTACATGCATCTGAAACACAAGCATATTCAGCTTCAGTAGATGAACAAGAAACAAAATTCTGTTTACGTACTTGCCAATAAACAGGACATCCATTTAAGAACATCATATAACCTGAAGTACTTTTACGTGATTTCTTATCACTTGCCCAATCAGAATCTGCATAACAACATAATTCTGCATAATCAGTATGTGTTGGTTCTAACAATAACTTCAAATGTTTGGTGTATTTTAGGTATCTCAATAATTTCTTAATACATGTCCAATGAAACTGTTTTGCTTTCCCTACGTGTCGAGATAAGAGATTAACACTAAGTGCAATGTCGGGTCTGGTCCAACTACTAATGTATAACAGTGACCCAATGACTGAACGATAAAGTGTTTGATCCTCGAACTCAGGACTTGCTTCTTGTGTCAAGTTGTGAAAATCTGTTTGCATGGGTGTCTTTGTTGTGTTAGCATCTTTCATGTTGCAATGATGCAAAACTTGTTCAATTTTATCTTCTTGTGAAAGACTAAACCCCTTCTGTGTTTTTTCAATCTGAACACCTAAATAAGTGCTAATGTGACCCAATGATTTCAATGTGAAGTATCTCTGCAAAGCTTTGGCAAAAATTTCACTCATTTGCTTATTTGGACCAATATAAACAATATCATCAACATAAACAAGAACTATCTCATATGCATTGTTAGATCTTTTTGTGAACACGCACTCATCAGTTTCGGACTTAATAAAGCCCATTGAATTTAGTTTGTCAGTAAGACATAAGTACCACATTAAACCAGATTGTTTCAGACCATAGAGACTTTTGTTTAGGAACCAGGTATCCCCTTCTTGCTGTCGGAGTCCTGGAGGACTTTTCACATAGATCTCTTCGTCTAGGTCTGCATGTAGATAAGCCGTGTCAACATCAAACTGGAAAACTTCTAAACCAAGGATAGTTGCAGTTGCTAAAGCAATTTTTACACTCTCAGTTCTGACTGTGGGTGAGTAGGTATTTGTGTAGTCCTCAGGATAACGTTGAGCGAAACCCTGAGCTACGAGTCTGGCCTTGTACAGTGACTCACCATTTGGTTTCTTTTTGATTCTGTAGACCCATCGAGTGCCAATGACCTTTTTGTTTGCTGGAGGTTTTGCAGGTGTAAATACTTTAAGTTTCTTTAGACTGTCCATTTCAACCTGCATTGCATCATACCATTTGTCTTGCTCTGAATCAGGGAGCTGCTTGATTTGTGTGAAATTATCAGGTGGAAGTGTAACATTGCAAATCAAAGGCAAGGGTGCTTTTGTCAGTTGCCAAGAATATCGTTGTGGAGGGATCCCTTTTGTGGCCCTCTTGGAACATCTCGGAACAACTGTCCAGTCTTCTTCTGCTTCGTCCTCGTCCTCACTTTCGTCGCTAGCGTCAGCATCCGTGGCTTGCGAAGACGGAACATCGGGTTGAGAAGAAGTGGTGGAATCTTGATCATCAAACTGCGTAGCATCAGCAGTATCATCTCTGGGAAAATAAACTCCAGGATCATTGGAATGAATCCTGGACCAGTCAATGTCTTCCTCAAAATTAGCAGATTGGGAAATCACAATTGCATGTTTAGAGTCAATAAATTTGCTCCACTTTGAATTATCATCAATACCCATAAATCTCAGTCTCTTTGCTGTTGGACCTCCTTTTCTTCTTTGAGCTAAGGGAATGTTCACCATAGCATATGAACCAAAAATATGAATGTTTTTAAGATCGGGCTTGTAGCCATACAACATGAAGAAAGGAGTCTGATTTGTTACACTGCTCCAAGTACGGTTGACAATGTAATTTGCATACTTGATAGCTTCACCCCAGTATATCATATCAAGGTTGGCGTCTTCTAGGAGACAACGCATCATGGTTTGCAGTACCTCTCCATTGTGAGCCGGTGTGTCAGGGGGTGAAGTCTGATGAAGAATTCCATTCTTACGCATCCAGTCCTGGAAACGCTGAGACATGAACTCGGCACCACGATCACTCTGGATTCTGGCGATGCGAACTTGGTGTTGGGTAGAAACAAGGGTTGCAAAGTCTTTAAAGATCTGAAAAGTCTCTGATTTTTCTTTCATAGGATATACATATCCATATCTAGAGTAATTATCAACAATTGTTAGAAAATATTTTCTACCACCAAATGATGGCGGGAAAGGACCAACTATGTCAATGTGAACCAAATCAAAAATGCGTGTTGACAGGCGTGTAGCGCGTTTGGGAATGGCTGCTGCTTTGGATTTGGCCTTCTTGCATACAGCACAATCCAAAAACACCTTACACCCCTTTAGATCCAAACCTTTTGCGAACTCCGGCATCTTCCTAAGAACACGGAAACTGGCATGCCCCAATCTTCTATGCCATTTGTGGATACATCTGGAATGCAAAGGTTTACCAGTTAGTGAATTCTCAACATTAACATTTTTATGCGGAACCTCAGGCTTGCTCTGAGCAACCTGTTTACCAATTCTATTTTTGTTGGCTTTAGGAGCCTTAGGGGTAGCAACAGGATCTCTCTCTGGAGCATCTCTATCTGGGCCTGTGCCTTCCCTTTTTGGAGTTTGCATACTTGCCTGTGTTTGTGTTTTAGGCTTTGGCTTTAAATAATAAACACCACCAATTAATATGGTTTCAGCAACAATATCGCCATCTTTAACTATGTAACTTGCTTTTTCAAGGTGGTGAACTTGGAACTTTAACATTCTAGACAAGTGACACTGACTAAGCAAATTACTGGTTGCTGTTGGTATGTAATAAACATCAGGAATGAATGCATCGAGCTCTTCAACATAAACAGTTCCTTTTCCTTTGACCTGACAAGGATGATTGGAGAAAGAATAAAGTTCACGTAGCTCTGGTTCAGGCTCGTGCATTTCTGTGAAAAGTTCCTTTCTGTAGGTAACATGCAATGCTGCACCACTGTCCAAAGTCCACAGGAGTCGTCTGTCGTACCCTGGTTGAGGTTGTGGATCATTGGTTAAAGCCAATGTGGCGAGTGGAGTTTGTGGATCACGCCGGGGACCACGACGACCTTGTCTTCCGCCTCTGCCTCTGCCTCTGGAATCTGTTCCTCTGGGCTGGTATGTGACAGGAGCTGGAACTCGTTGGGGACAATCCCGGGTGGCATGTCCCACACGATTGCAGGTGTAGCATCTTGGCATCCTTGGAGCGTAGGTCCTTCCTCGGAAGGGGCGCCTAGCTGGAGCTCTTGATGCGGGTGGTCCTCTCAAGTGTGGCGTGGCCAACATGAATGCCTCTTCTTCAATTAAAAGCCTACAGACATTGTCCACTGTGCGTTGAGCAATTGGGACTTGGTTAATTTTTGTAACAGCATCTTTCCATTCATAATTCAAAGAGTTAATAATGATGCTGATCATTTGAATATCTTCAATGTTATGGCCTCTTTCTCTCAATTCTGTTCTCAGACCTTTCAGTTTGGTCAAATGTCCTCCAATTTGTTCACCGGGTTTCAATCTCGAACCGTGGAGTTCAGACATGAGTAAACATGAAGATTCAATTGAGATAGGCCTGTAGCAATTTTCCAATTCAGCCCAAATTTGTCGGGCTGTTGTATTTGGTGGAAAAGTGACCTGCAGTTCAGTATCCATGGACATCAATAATGTTGTGCGAGCTCTTATCTCTAGATCTCGTATTGCAAAGTCCCATGGTTGTGCAGGAGGGTTAAATACCATACAATGGGTGCCTTCTCTAAGAAGCAATAGTGTAATCTCACTGACCCAGGCTTTGTAGTTGTGTCCTGACATTTTTAGTTTTGACTCACCAGTTAGTGGAGAGACAGAGAATGTCTGGTAAGGAGCCTGCATTTGGTATGCTGGCTGTGCTGGCAGAAATGCCTGTGGTATTTGCTGTGCCTGTTGTGGACCTAAAAATGGTCTTGGTTGTGCCATTGGAGGTGGGCCAGGAGGTGGCCCTCTTTGCACTTGTGGCTGTGGCACATATGCAGGCATTTGTAGCTGCTGTGGCTGATGCACTGGAATCTGCTGTATTCCAGTTGCCATTTGTGCTTGATCTGCAATATTGGCATGACCTGCTGGAGATGCAGTCATTTGCCTTTGCTGTGTTCCATCTAAAAAGACACCAACACCACCAGGGGGTGTTTGAGTTCGGGCCTGTGGAAACACTTGTGGCATTTCAGCTTCCTGTAGTAAATTACTTTTGCCAGCAGATGGTGCTGCACCTTTAGCTTCGGGCAGCTTTGCACTTACAAGGAATGATTGCGTGGCAGGTTTATATGTAACTTGATCAGGGAGACTTTCATGTGACGTATGCAGTGCTCTTTGCCTTAATTGGCCTGACACAAAATCCACCAGGGGGAGTGTCTTTGGTTCCGGAGAAGAAGGCAATATGGCGCTTTTTGAAAATCTTAAGTTGTCTCCCTTATCTTGCTCAAGCATAGATATAGCCATTTTTGCCTGGGATAGCTGCTGTTCATAGAGTTTTATACGGTCACGAAAGGCTTTCATAGCCAGCTCATCCAGGGTGAGCTTAGAGCTTCGAGGAGAATAATGAATTGTTTCTCTCTCTGCGTGGGAGGAATTTTGCTCAGCAGTTTGCTTTAGCCTTGCACCGAGCGTTACAAATTCAGAAGGTTCTGGGAAGACTTTTTCAGAGCTTGGAAGATCAGAAGAAAATGTTACTGACCTCAGTCGTAAATCATCACCTTCAAAAACAGCTTCTGTCTTATCTCCCTCCATTTCTGTTCCCACGGCTTCTTCTTGTTCCAGGCGTGTGGCTGTAGTAAGGGGCTGGAATTCTGGAAACCTCCTTTCTGCCACCTTCTCAGCAAAATACATTTTGTATTTGTTTTACTTCTGTTTCGGCATCTCAGCAATATAATTAGTGTACCTCAGTAGCTAAAAACTAATTGCCTATGCGCTCTTATCAGAAATAACAAAACAAGGAAAAAAGCCATAAATCAAACCGTCCGATCTGCTACCAGATGTCAGGGCATTTATTAATCCCATGTTTGGCTCTGGGACTAATTACCCTGGTTTAGAGGAGATGAATCGAGGCTTATTCCAAGTTGCAATATTCTGAAAAGAAACGCGAGGAAGAATTTCTAATAAAACTCATTTATTTGTTATAAAGAAAATAAAACACCTCACTAACTAAGAAAAGTTAATTGTTACATTTTGGCAAGCGAGGTCTCCTGCCGGTCCAAGCCGGACCTTGCTGGCAGGAGAACAAAAGAAAGAGTGTGAAGCAAGTGAAGGAATGTGGGTGGATGGACATGCGTAGTAGCTTTTGATAACAATTCTTGGCAAGGTACGGAGAGTCAGATAGTCCAGAAATAATGAGCTCAGCTGGTAAATAAAATAACGCAGTGACAGTCATAGCCACAAACACCCTCCCCCCAAAAAGACAGAGAAAGAGAGAGAAAGAGAGAAAGAGGAAGGAAGGGAGAGAGAGAAAAAAAAACCTCTGTGCTATTATTTTTAATTGTTCCATTATTTTATACTGTCCCTACACCTAGAGTGATTTTACTGCCTTTCTTTTGCCCAGGGCTACCACATATTTTTCAGGGATTTACATGCATTCAATGTCTATAGTCCAGAGCATAAATATGTGTGTGTTTATTTTGTACATCAGGTTGCATAAGTCCATCTTAATATGCTATTCCTTGGAGAGTGGGCGGCATAGAAATATGAATAATAAATAAATTAATTAATTAATTAATTAAATAAATAAATAAATAAATAAATAAATAAATAAATAAATAAATAAAGTGATGTTTTGTATACATACAGAGAAAGAAGCACTCTTGTGATCTTTGACTTTTACGCTTGCTGTCAAACATCAGCCATAATACTAATTACTGTTTTGAACAATATGCACAAATGGCTATTTTATATGTCAAATTATGACTGAAATATTTCTGCACCTATATTGGTTCTCACTGTCAGGAAGTTTCTCCTTAGTTTTAGGAGAAAAACTAACTTCTCTCTTTCTTCAGTTTCCATCCATTGCTTCATGTTTTGCCTTCTGCTTCTTTGGAAAATACATTGCCCCCCCCTTCTTTCTGGCAGCCCCTTAAAAGCCTGTTGCCTATCACACTCTTGGGCAAAGCATTTGAGCCATTTCCTCCTTCAGTGGTCCATGAAAGCGCATCTATAGTATGTAGATAATAAAGTTGAAAAAAGGTGAACAACATTTTTACAGAACTATAGATACGTTGAGGCTGGGTGTGACAAGGAATGGTTGGGAGGGGAGGGGCCAGGCGAGGCACCCCTTGATGTGAGTGACATTGAGTTGGCCACGCCCACCCAGTCACATGACCAAGCCACACCCACAAAATAAGCCACGCCTACAGAACTGGTAGTAAAAAAATTTAGAACCCATCCCTGGTTTGAACCTCCCCCTCCTTCAGTTCTGAGGAACCCTGTCTGTGGGGAAAGAGCTACTGGCCCATTCGGTCTCCCTCTGCTATCTCCTCCCTTCGTGACCCCCCAGTTTCTCCCTCCCACCAGCCCTCTGGGGACCCAGAAGAGGATCCAAGGGGAGTCACCCCCCCACCCCCAATCCGGGTCTGGCTTTGGAATCAGGAGCTCAGCCGGCCTGAGGAGGGGGCAAGAAGGCCAGGGGGCAACTCCGGGGTTAAACCAAAAACAACTTTATTAAAGGCACCAATAAAGATCACGATTTACACACAAAACACAGTTAGAAAAAAAATTAACAACATTCTAGCTACACTAAAGCACCTCGGTTTCCATCTTTGCCAGGTTTCCCTTTTTCTCTGGGGAAGAACTTTTCTGCCCTGCATGAAATTTTCTCATTCTCACTGCATTGATCTGGGTTTTGCCCTGTGGGGATCTTTATGTGGTAATCAACAGATCTCATCTCCAAAGCTCTTTCCACCCTTCCTGCGTTTGCTGTTTAAGGTTTCTCCATCTGAGAAGCCAAGGGAGCCTCTCCCTGAAACTGGTCAAAATTCAGGAATGTATTTTACTGCTTGACCATTTTCTTACTGACTGTATGTGTCATTCTTTCTGCAGCCGTGTAGAGTAGAGTAGAGTAGAGTAGAGTAGAGTAGAGTAGAGTAGAGTAGAGTAGAGTAGAATAGAATAGAATAGAATAGAATAGAATAGAATAGAATAGAATAGAATAGAATAGAATAGAATAGAATAGAATAGAATAGAATAGAATAGAATAGAATAAGCTGGTAGGGGCCTTGGAGGTCTTCTAGTCCAGCCTCCTGCTCAAGCAGGAGAACCTATACCATTTCAGACAAATGTCTGTCCAGTCTTTTCTTAAAAACCTCCAGTGATGGGAACACCTACAATTTCTGAAGGCAACTTCTGTTTCACTGGTTAATTGTCCTCACTGTTAGGAAGTTTCTCCTTAATTCCAGGTTGCTTATCTTCTTGATGAGTTTCCACCCATTGCTTCATGTCCTGCCCTCTGGTGCTTTGGAGAATAGATTGACTCCTTCTTCTTTGTGGCAGCCCCTGAGATATTGGAACACTGCTATCATGTCCCCCCTAGTCCTTCTTTTTCTCTAGACTGGCCAAAAGACTTCAAAACCCTCCCTTCATAAATCCTTTTTGCTTTCCCTCAATTAACTGAGATTCCTATTTTTAGGAGGCACAAAGTCCCTTTGCAAAAAAAATGGTCTTTTCTCTCCCAAATTCAGGTCTTTCTTCTCACACATTTGGGGTATCAACCATTCCACTCAATGCATGCAGCAAATAAGACTCCTGAGTCACTTTTTGTTTCCAAGAGTATAATTTACTGAGCAGATATGGATATGGAAGTAGTGAAGCCAATTCTAAAGTGCTACCATGAAACATGGCGAAATCAAAGACTTTGGTAGCAATTGTGCCACTTGCAATGAATGTGCACGTTTGCAACAAAAAGAAACCATGATGTCACATGAGATGCCATCATGTTCTTGGCAGATGGTCAGTACAGAGTTGTTCAACTATGCAGGGAAAGAGTACCTGATACTAGTGGATCATTATTCTGGGAAATTGAACTTCTTCCTGACTGCTGAGCTGAAACTACTAATAGGAGAGGCAAGGCTCAGTTTGCACGTCATGGCCAACCAGATAAAGTGATCTCTGATAATGGCCCTCAGTTCGCAAGCCTAGAATTTAGGAAATTTGCCTAAATTGAGTGGGAGTTTGAGAACAAAGCTGAGTCAGCTGTGAAGATTGTTAAGAACTTATGCAAGAAAGCACAGAGTGATGGTCAAGACCCATGGAAGGCCATTCTACATTGGAGAAATACCCCAACCGAGGGCATGGACAGTAGTCCGGCACAGAGACTGATGTCAAGGAGACCTCCTGACCAGTGGCAAATAAGTTGCTTGAGCCCCCTATGATACAAGGGGTCCCAGAAAAGTTATGGCTTAAGAGTTCAAGGCAAGATATGACAAATCAGCCAGAGATTTGCCAGAATTGAATATTGGGGAATGAATCCATATCTATCTAATAGACGTTGAGGGAACTCTCTATCGTTGCAATCGTGTGGATCTGCTTCTGGCTGAGCAGCCTGACTCTCCATATATCCAGTCCGACTGACCTGGCATTGCCGGGCCACACTTACCCACTGGCAATAGGGAATGCACAGTGTCAATACCACAGACCAATGACTGAGTCCTGAGTGAGCCAGTCTAACTGATGGCAGGCAAAGGCAGAAGGTCCCAGTAAGTGGGGAGAAGAGCCCAGTAACCCCAGTGAGGTTGGAGAAGCTTTCAGGACAAAGAGGGCCGGTCTTCTTCACCCGGAGTGGCAGATGTTCACAACCACCTGACAGAAGTGTTGGTCCTTCTTCGCATCCGAAATGTTGCTTGGTTAACATGAAAAGGGGAAGATGTTACAGATGTTACGTTTATGCAGCTCTATCATTCATCTCTATTGTATTTGTTTCCTGTATCACATTGCCACTCTAGGATTCAATTCTATTGTTCCTGTGATGCATTTCCTGTCCCTGTTGTATTCTCACGCTCTTCCCGCCTGGACTACTGCAATGCTCTCTAGATGGGGCTTCCCTTGAGGAGCATCCGGAGGCTCCAGTTGGTCCAGAACGCGGCCGCGCGGGTGGTTATGGGAGCGGCGTGGCGCTCCCATGTGACCCCCCTCCTGCGCGAGCTGCACTGGCTCCCGGTGGTCTTCCGGGTGCGCTTCAAGGTTTTGGTTACCACCTTTAGAGCGCTCCATGGCATCGGACCGGGGTATTTACGAGACCGCCTTCTGCTACCAATAGCCTCTCACCGACCAGTACGCTCCCATAGAGAGGGGCTTCTCAGGGTGCCGTCGGCCAAACAGTGTCGACTGGCGGCCCCCAGGGGGAGAGCCTTCTCTGTGGGGGCACCTACCATCTGGAACGAGCTCCCCCCGGAGATACGGAGGTTCCCGGATCTGCGCACGTTTCGTCGTGCTCTCAAAACTTTTTTATTTCAGCAGGCTGGCCTGGCCTAACTCTCCACTTTTAAATTTTTAATTCATTTGATTTTATAAATTGGGTGTTTTAATCTGTGTTTCGGCCAAAATATTTAATAATTTTAAGGGACTTTTAATATTTGTATTATCTGTATTTTATCTTGGCTGTTTACCGCCCTGAGTCCTCCGGGAGTAGGGCGGTATAGAAATTTGATTAATAAATAAATAAATAAATAAATAAATAAATAAATAAATAAATAAATAAATAACAAGACGGTTTCTGCACAGTGATGGCTTCTGATATTTTTTACTTACTCCACATGAAATGTACGGTACTAAATGCATCCGTCTGGCTGACGATCTTAACTGGATTTTATTTTGGGGGTAGAGTTTATATTACGAGCATCCTGAAAAATAATTCTAGGGCTTATTTTCCAGTTCGGTCTTATTTTGGGGAAAAACATGGTAACATAGTTGGAGCTTGGTTCCCACAGCTCCCATGTGTTTGTTTGTTTGTTTGTTTGTTTGTTTTATTTGCCCCCCATCTCCTAACAAAATGACTCTGGGCAGCTTACAGCATAAAACCTTAAAATCATAACATATAAGGATATCTTCAAGGATAGCCCCATGTGGAGTGCATTGCAATAGTCTAAACATGATAATCACGGCTTGAGCAACAGAGCGCAGGGACTCCTGATCCAGGAAAGGCTGCAACTGCACACCAACTGAAGTTGTGCAAAGGATTCCCTAGCCACAACTGCTACCTGCTCTTTTAGCAGGAGTCGTGAGTCCAGGAAAAACCCCAAGTCACAGACTGTGTCTGTCTGGGATAGTGCCAGAATAATCTGGGGTATTTTACCTCTTTTCCTACTCACTCTCTCACACACATACCCTTTAAGCTACAATCAGTAGTGTTAGGATTGATCTGTCCCCGTACCCACACACACACAAACACAGCCAGTCGAGGGTTAAGGAAACACTTTGGAACGCACCCAGGTCTTATCTCCCACTTGGCAGCGATAGACACACCGTCTGCCAAGTGACTTTATTTTCAAAGTAAAACAGAAAGATAAATACTCAAGAGTCCAAATGTCCGACACTTTAAATCTTTCTCTCAGCAGTTCCGGACGAGGCTTTAGTGACTATCCAGGGTTTGCTTTGTTCGTCACAAGGATCCTTGACCACTACCCTCTATTATATAGTCTCTGGGGTGTGGTCCAGTGACTCAGTTCTAATCCCTAGCACGCCTCCTAAGCTGCTGCAAACGTTTATCACGCCTTTGGAGGCGTGCGTCCAGGAATGATGTTTCTTCATCACTCTGATTCGAATCAGCTGTCTCCTCTCCCTCGGCCGGCACTTGAGACAATGCCAGAGGGGAGGGGCCTGGAGAGGGAGGCCTGGCTGACTCCTCTTCCTCATGCTCGGAGCTTTCTTCCTCCGATGGGACAGGCTCAGAGGGCGGGGCCACAACAAGGATATGGTTTGAGCCTAACTATGTTGTCCAGGCAATATAAGCGTACTGTTACTTTAAGCTGAAACTGTATAATGTGGCTTTAATGCTGAGTCATGCTGTAATCACATAATTACTGGTTGTAAGAATATTTAAGCAAGCTTCTGTAACGTGTTCAGTTTCTGCTATGATATGCTGTTGAGAGGTTGCTGCTATGATGCTGCTGTTGATGATAAGCTATCATTGAGAGGAGTTGTTATCTGCTAATTATCATTGGATGGATCTGCAACCATCGTGGTTTGTGAACCAGAGTGAGTTTGTTATTCTAACCAACTACTGTTTGTTGAGTAAGAAGATTCTGTAACTACTGGACTGATTTACTGGCAAAGACTTGGAATTTGTTTAAAGACTATGAGACTGTTTTTCTACTATAAAGTAAGCTTTTGATAAACCAGTTTGCTTAACTCTTATTCATTGCTCTCAGCAACGTTTCACTGTGCAATCTACTCTGCTGGTTGGTAACACAACAACAATAACCTTAACAAGTAGGAAAAATTGCTCAAATAATTTCTTAAAATGTATCATGTTCATTGGCATTTGCTGAAAAGCAAATCCCTCTGAATGACTTTCACGGTTCTCTTTAGCAAGATTTATTGTGATGAGAGGAAAGAAAGTTACAAGAATTACAGTCAATAAACCATCTCCCATTATGAAAGGTAAACATATACACGGCGTGGGAGGTGGGGATCTCGGGGTCGAGGGGGGAGTCATAGTTTGTCCAGATAGTGCTCTGAATATCATTACCGTGAGTGGGAGGGGTAGGTATGGCGGGAGCAGGGGGCCATATCGAGTCAAGGGAGCATGTACCCGCTGTTTACAAGCAGTGACATGCTCCGGCCCCCAAGGCTCCACCCGTTCCCCAGGTTGCACAGACCCTCAGGACCCAACCCTTCGGCTGATGCTGTGCAATGCCAGGTCCGTAGTAAATAAAGCCCCCCTCATTTGTGATCTTATTTGTGAGGGGGGAGCGGACCTGGCATGTATTACAGAGACCTGGTTGGGCCAGGAGGGGGGGTCCCCCTCGTTGAAATGTGCCCACCAGGTTTCCTCGCATTCCATCGGCCGAGGTTACAGGGCAGGGGCGGGGGAGTAGCGGTTATTATTAAAGAAGGTCTGAGACCGAGGGAGGCCACTGTTCCTCAGACGGCCGGCTGTGAGTCCCTCCTCGTGAAGTGGGGTCATGGGGTTCAGATGGGTTTGCTGATCACGTACCTGGCTCCCTGCCATGTGGCAACAGCCCTGCCCGAGCTACTCAATGTCATCACCGTGGTGGCGGTTGATACCCCCAGGCTTATGGTCATGGGGGATTTCAACCTGCCATCCGTGGGTAAGGCGTCTGAGGTGGCTCGGGAGTTCATGGCTTCCATGACAGCTATGGACCTGACCCAGTTAATTCATGGCCCTACCCACACGGGGGGGGGGGGGTGGAGACACACTGGATCTGGTCTTTGTCTCTGGACAGTGGCTGAGTGACCTTGAGATAGGGGATATAGTTACTGAGCCCTTGTTATGGTCAGATCACTCTCTCCTTTGTCTCGACCTTCAAACCGCTGCACCCCGCCGCAGGGAGGCGGAGCCGGTAAGATGGTTCCGCCCCAGGCCCCGGATGGAACCTGATAGGTTCCAGATGGAGCTTGGGCCATTTCCCGAGGCTCCGGCACACGCCTCGACTGGAGACCTAGTGGCTGCCTGGGATAGGGCGACCGCTGGAGCTCTGGATCAGGTCATGCCTTTGTGGCCTCTGACCCGGCGCCGATCTCATTTGGCTCCTTGGTTCACTGAGGAGCTGAGGGAGTTGAAGCGCCGGAAAAGACGCCTAGAGAGTAGTTGGAGGGCCAGTCTTTCTGAATCGGACCGGACACTGGTAAGATCCCATATTAGGAATTACCTAGTGGCGATAAAAGCAGCGAAATGTAGTTATTTTGCTGCTCTTATTGCGTCATCAGATAACCACCCGGCCACCCTGTTTAGGGTGACCCGCTCCCTGCTCCACCAGGAAGCGCGGGAGGACCCCTTGGAGGGTAGAGCCAAGGATTTTGTTCAGTATCTGTATGACAAAATCACTCAGATCCGGGAAGATCTGGACTCCGACTGGGTAGTCTCAGGGGGGGGGACTGGGGCAGGTCTTGAGAATGTTATCTGGGATGAGTTTGATCCTGTGACCCCTGAGGACGTGGACAGGATTCTGTGCAGACTGAACGCGACCACTTGTTTATTGGACCTGTGTCCCTCCTGGTTAGTGCTGGCTTCCCGGGAGGTGACGCGAGGCTGGCTCCAGGGGATTATAAATGCTTCATTGGGTGAGGGTGACTTCCCCACCACCTTGAAAGGGGCGGTGGTGAGGCCTCTCCTCAAGAAGCCTTCCCTGGACCCGGCAATGTTGGTTAATTATCGTCCGGTCTCCAACCTTCGTTTTGTGGCGAAGGTTGTCGAGAGTGTGGTTGCGCAACAGCTTCCCCAGCACCTGGATGAGACGACGTATCTGGATCCGTTCCAGTCGGGTTTCAGGCCCGGGTACAGCACGGAAACGGCATTGGTCGCGTTGGTAGATGATCTCTGGAGGGCTCGGGACAGGGGGTGCTCCTCTGTCCTGGTCCTGTTAGACCTCTCAGTGGCTTTTGATACCATCGACCATGGTATCATGCTGCACTGGTTGGAAGAGTTAGGGGTAGGAGGCACTGTACTACAGTGGTTCTCCTCCTTTCTCTCCGGCCGGTTGCAGTCTGTGTTGGCAGGGGGGCAGAGGTCGACCCCGAGGCCCCTCATATGTGGGGTGCCACAAGGGTCGGTCCTCTCGCCCCTTTTGTTCAACATTTACGTAAAGCCGCTGGGCGAGATCATCTGTGGTTTTGGGGTGAAGTACCACCAGTACGCTGATGACACCCAGCTGTACATCTCCACCCCGGACCACCCCAACGATGCCCTTGAAGTGATGTCTCGGTGTCTGGAGGCCGTACGGATCTGGATGGGGAGGAACAGGCTCAGGCTCAACCCATCCAAGACCGAGTGGCTGTGGTTTCCGACGTCCCGATATAGTCAGTTGACGCCATTGCTGACTATTGGGGGCGAATCACTGGCCCCCATGGAGAGGGCTCGCAACTTGGGCGTCCTCCTGGATTCACGGCTGTCTTTAGAAGAACACTTGATGGCCGTGACCGGGAGGATCTTTCATCAGGTTCGCCTGATTCGTCAGTTGCGTCCCTTTCTGGATCGGGACTCCCTACACACAGTCACTCATGCCCTCATCACCTCCCGCCTGGACTATTGTAATGCTCTCTACATGGGGCTCCCCTTGAGGAGCACCCGGAGGCTCCAACTGGCGCAGAGTGCGGCTGCGCGGGTGGTTATGGGAGCAACATGGCGCTCCTGTGTGACACGTCTCCTGTGCGAGCTGCACTGGCTCCCGGTGGTCTTCCGGGTGCGCTTCAAGGTTTTGGTTACCACCTTTAGAGCGCTCCATGGCTTAGGACCTGGCTACTTATGGGACCGCCTACTACCACAAACAGCCTCCCACCAGCCGGTACGCTCTCATAGAGAGGGGCTCCTCCAGGTGTCGTCAGCCAAACAATGTCAACTGGCGGCCCCTAGGGGGAGGGCCTTCTCTGTGGGGGCACCTACTATCTGGAACGAGCTCCCCCCGGAGATACGGAGGTTCCCGGATCTGCGCACCTTCCGCCGTGCTTTGAAGACACTTCTATTCCAGCAGGCCGGCCTGGCCTAATTTTCTCCCCTTCTTTTAATTTTTTAAATTGAAATTTTAATTTGTTTTAAATTATTGGGAATTTTAATTGTCTCGGGCAAAATTATTTTAATTTGGTTTTAATTATGTTTTTTAACTTTTGTATTTATTTGTTTTATTTTTTGCCTGTTCACCACCCTGAGTCCTTCAGGAGTAGGGCGGTATACAAATTTAATAAAATGAAAATGAAAATGAAAATATTATTTTCTTTTATTCCTGCATACTATCTAAGTGGAAATGATATCTTCTTGCAAATAAAATAAAGTTTTAGAATTCTTTCAAAATCATGGTGTTATGACTATGTTTTTAAATGTATTCTGGCAGTAAGCTGCTCCTTTGTGTTCAGGTCTGGCCTCAGAATCACAATGTAGCACTTGGGGATGAAGATGCAGCCCAGCAGACCAGCACTGGAGGCCAGGATGGAGAAGACCTACACAGCCACCATGGATTTCCCTTTGGTGCTCAGGTAGGTGGGCACAAAAGTCACCCAGACACTGCAGAAGACCAGCATGCTGAAGGTGATCAGCTTGGCTTCGTTGAAGGCCCCAGGCAGATTCCTGGCCAGGAAAGCCACCGTGAAGCAGATGGCAGCCAGGAAGCCCATGTAGCTGAGGGTGACGTAGAACATGACAACGGCCCCTTTGTTGCATTGCAGGATGATCTCTCCAGGCTGGGAGTGGAGGTCAGAGTCAGGGAAGGGGGGGAGAAACTCCCAGCCAGATGGAGCAGATGATAATTTGGACAGCTGAACAAGAAAGGATGATGGAGTTGGCCAAGCTCTTCCCCAACCATCTCTTCACTCTGTTTCCTGGTTTTGTGGCCAGGAAAGCCAGCACCACCGTGATGGTTTTGGCCAAGAGAGAAGAAATGGCAACTGAGAAGATGATGCTGAAGACCGTTTGTCGGAGAAGGCAGGTGGCTTTCCTTGGTTGACCAATGAAGAGAGAAGGAGACAAGAAGCAAAGCAGGAGGGTGTTATGGGGTTGTGTTGCTTTTAATCTTTATCTCTATGTGCCTCTATGAGGTGTTTCCGGTTCCTGGGTGTTGCCTTTGAAGATGCTTTATAAGCGTTGTTTGTTAGTTTTACTTTGTTAATAAAAGCATATCCAAAACATGGTGTCAGAAGTGGTTCGGCCCTGAAAGTGGAGCATTTGAAGTAAGAAATATAGCACCATGGCAGATAATATACCACTGCCACAACCCATGCGAGTAAGTGAGGACTCTAGCACTAATTGGGAAAACTTTAGGGCAGAGTTTGAAGATTACTCTTTGGCGACAGGCTTAAATGATAAGCCGGCAGCAGTACAAGCTGCCACATTAAGAAGATTGATGGGTGCAGAATGTCTTCATGTTTATAAGCATAGTTTAACTCTTACAGAAGAGCAGAGGACTGATACTAAGGCTATTTTGGATGCTTTGGAAGCTTTCTTCAGACCGCATAAGAATGTTATATATGAAAGATATCTTTTTGGCAGCTGCACGCAGGAAGCAGGGGAGATGATAGACGCCTTTGTAATACGCTTAAAGGAAAAAGCGGCAAGTTGTGATTACGGTTCCCTGAGAGACGAACTCATCCGAGACAAAATAGTTTTGGGTGTTGCCAAGGAAAGTACACACCGCCGTTTATTAAGGGAACATGGTTTAACTTTGCAATTAGCCATAGAAATATGTCGGACTACTGAACTTACAGATAAACGGCTGATGGCGTTGGAGCGAGATAAACAGACCAACTGTGTTAATGTAGCTTCCAGGCACCAGCCAAATGTGAGGAATCATCAGCAACAGGAGCAGTTTAAACAGAAGCCTCGCAATTTGTCAGCAGACAACCACACACCGTGTAAATACTGTGACAATGTGCATGCACGTGGGAAAGATCAGTGTCCAGCGTATGGTAAAATCTGTAGGGTGTGTGGGAGGCTGAACCATTTTGCTGGGGTGTGTCTGGCAGCAAGGAAGTTGCATATGGTCGAGCAAATGCCAGACTTAGAGGATGTATCGCTATTTACCAGATGCGATCTATACGAAAGAATGCATTGGTGCAGTACATTCAAAAGGCAAAAAGTGGTTTGTTAATCTTCAATTTAATGATATAACTCAATCTTGTCAGTTGGACTCGGGGGCAACATGCGATGTGATGAGCCTAAAGGATAAAAGGAAATTGGCACCTGAGACACCCCTTCAGCCTAGTAGTGCCACATTAAAGTTATATTCGGGGGAACTGATGGAGTCACTAGGCTTATTTTATACAGAGTGTAACATATGTGGGGTTACTCACAAATTGGAATTTGAAATTGTGGATGTAGATCAAAAGCCGTTACTGTCAGGCTCAACGTGTGAGCGTTTGGGACTGATGCGATTTACCATTCCGAGGGAGTTGCATAATGTTGAAACCTATTCCTCCAAAGCCTTGGGGAGACCATTGATAAAGCATCAAGTCCTCCAAGTTTATAGGGAGGTGTTTGAGGGCCCTATTGCATCCGTTCCAGGAGAGGTTCACTTTCAACTTGATCCCGCTGTCCCTCCAGTACAAAGTGCCCCACGCAATGTCCCTATAGCCATTAAGGCACAGGTTAAAGCACAGCTGGATAAATATGAAGCAGAGGGACATATTGTTTCAGTAGCCGAGCCAACCGACTTGATAAGTAATATGGTGGTGATTAGGAAGTTGGAAAAGATCCGAATTTGCATCGATCCCAAGTTTTTGAATATGGCTTTGAAATGATCGCATTACCCAATGCCAACGTTAGAGGATGTTTTGCACAAGCTGCCTAAGGCATGGGTTTTTACATTTGTTGATGCCAGGGATGCCTTCCTACAGTGTAAACTGGACGAAGAGAGCAGTTATATGACTACGTTTTGGACTCCTTGGGGCAGAAAGAGGTGGCTTAAACTGCCCTTTGGTGTCTCCGTAGCACCAGAGACGTATCAAAGGAAGCAGCAGGAATTATTGAGTGGCCTCAGCGGAATTGAGCCTATAGCCGACGATATCCTTATAGTTGGGTGTGGCAACACTGATGATGAAGCGGAGCATGATCATGACGGGAAATTGATGGCACTATTGGAGCGGTGTAAGCAGGTGAAGCTGAGGCTCAGTATAAAGAAGCTGCAGTTTAAGGTGCGAGAAGTCCGCTTTCATGGACATATTTTAACATCACAGGGGTTAAAAGTGGACCCAGACAAGATCAGAGCTATTGTGAACATGCCACCGCCTACTGATGCTAAAGCAGTGCAGAGATTCATTGGCTTTGTTACATATCTAGCAAAATTCTTGCCACACTTATCTGAGGTGTGCCAGCCATTGAGACGTCTGTTGGATAAAGACGCAGTTTGGCACTGGCTCCCTAAACATGACCAGGCAGTGCAAGAGATAAAACGCTTGGTTACTACTGCTCCAGTATTAAAATACTATGATGTCACAAAGATGGTTACTATTCAAAGCGACTCAAGTAAGAACGGTCTGGGATGCTGTCTGTTACAAGAAGGTCAGCCAGTTGCATACACGTCCAGAGCACTTTCGCCAGCAGAGTTAAACTATGCTCAGATCGAGAAAGAATGTTTAAGTATCGTATTTGCTTGCCAGCATTTCCATTATTACCTTTATGGTAGAGATATAATTACAGTTGAAACTGATCACAAACCGTTAATAACTATATTCAAAAAGCCTCTTCTGTGTGCCCCGAAGCGTTTGCAAAGCATGATGCTCAGTTTACAGCATTATAATCTTGATGTCGTTTTTAAACCAGGACGTGAAATGTATATCAGCGATACCCTGAGTAGAGCCACAGTAGATCAGACAGCTACGGGAGGAGAACATGAATATCAGATGGTTTGTTGGCTGCGACAGGAACAAATATGTTTTGCTGAAATTAACCAAGCAGATTATCTTAATGTTACGAACCAGCGGTTACAGCAGTTGAGGCAACATATGGACGCTGACGTGGCCCTACAGACACTAAAGAATATCGTGCTGAGTGGGTGGCCGGACGTGAAAGAGGCAGTTCCCATGATTGTAAGGGAATACTGGTCCTTCAGAGATGAGATCGCTGTACAAGATGGCATTCTGTATAAGGGTCCAAGAGTTATAGTGCCAAAGTTATTGAGATTGGAGATGTTATTGCGCATCCATTCAAGCCATATTGGTGGGGAGGCATGCTATAGACAAGACCGTGACACATTGTACTGGCCGAATATGCGAGGCGAAATTGAGGATTTTGTCAGTAATTGTACCATCTGTAATGAATATGCATATCGGCAACAGAAAGAAACTATGATGTCACACGAGATACCATCCCGACCCTGGCAGATCATTAGTATGGACTTGTTTAATTATGCAGGGAAAGAGCACTTGATAATAGTGGACCATTATTCGGATTATTGGGAAATTGACCTCCTTCCAGACCTTTCAGCTGAGACCACCATCAAGAGATGTAAGTCTCAGTTTGCACGTTACGGGCAACCAAATGTAGTGATTACAGATAATGGTCCTCAATTTGTAAGTCTGCAATTCAAGAAATTTGCTGCTGAGTGGGAGTTTGATCATATTACTTCATCGCCACGTTATCCGCAAGCGAATGGAAAAGCCGAATCAGCTGTAAAGATTGCTAAGAACTTATGTAGGAAAGCACATGGAGAATGTAGCGATCCGTGGAAGGCTATTTTACATTGGAGGAATACTCCAACCAAAGGTATGGACAGTAGCCCAGCACAAAGATTAATGTCACGGAGGACTTCCGGTTTGGTTCCTGTCGCCGAAAGACGGTCTTTCTTCGGACCGCCAGCCCCGCTGCCTGTTAGAGCCACTTCGAACAAGAGAAGCGGCTCGGAAATTTCCGAATCCTGAAGGAATCGTGAATAGAGTCGGCGAGAGGCAGGTAGAGCCCCTGTGAGCCCCCAGATAGCACTCCTTTGCTTCTGGGGAGGAAATAGGCGCGGCTCCCTATTCAGCTCGCCGAGACTCCGGACAGCGAGGACAAGTCTACACATCGTAGAACAAGGCGGCAGGACCAACCTTTCTATCGAGAACAAAGCGAATTCTCCAAACAAACAGGGTGGAATAAGAACTTGAACCACGAAACTGCAAGTATTTACTAGCCCTGTGACTAACTTTGAAATAAAGAGTGAAAGTCTCTTGAAAATGGCACCCGGCTTCAGCGTTAACGAGAGCTGAAAGTGAGAGTGGATTTGTATAGTTACTTCAAACAGTTACAAAGTAGCATTGCTTGTTACAAGTGAAAGAAAAGGGGATTTCTTTTAAGACAAGCCTGATTCTGATTTAATTTCATCTTTAACTTGACTAAACCTGGGGGAATTTTTCAGAGGACTCTGTGGAGGAGGAAAGGGAAAAAAGACTTCCTTTTTTGAAAAAGTCAGACTACGTGGCAGCATGGCTTCTAAGCAGACTAAACAGGATGTGAAGGCGGCAGGGGGGGGATCCCCCACACATAAGCCTCAACAACAACCTACCAGCCAGCAGAGCCAGAAAAAAGAGATTGATCTTGAAAGCTTAAAGGATTTTATTGCTCAGGCTTTGATGAGGCAAGATGAATGTTTGGATGAGAAGTTTAAAGTCACAACAGGAAATTAAGCAGGAGATGAAAGAAATTAAAGAGGTGGTACAAGAAAAATATGACAAGGTGACCAAAAAATTAATGACTGTGGTGACTGGATTGTCAGAAGCAATTATTAAAACTGATGAAAAAGTGGAGGAATTTAGATTAGAAGTGGATGTCAAAATGAAGGAGGCTGATCATAAAATTTCTAATGTTGACAATAAAACGCAAAGATTGGAAAATGAGATAACAATGATGCAATTCAGGTCTATGGAATTTGCTATAAGGCTTAGAGGCTTAAAAGAGAATGATAGGGAAGATTTGAGAAAGATTTGTGCTGATGCACTAGCTGTGATGTTAAAGATTAGTTCTGAAGAGATTTTTTGTAAAATGGACAAGGTGTACAGAGTGAATTCCTGGGTGGCCAGAAAAAGACAATTGCCTAGAGACGTGGTGATATATTTTACAGATAGAAAAATAAGAAATGATATTCTGCAAAAGTCCTTTGTCTCTGCTGTGCAAGTGGATGGAAAGGAAATTGGAGTTTATAAAGAACTGCCACCTAAGATGCTAAAAGACAGGAAGGATTTTGGATTTCTAGTGAATGAATTAAAAAAACAACAATTCCCATTTAGGTGGGATGCTCCAACCGGCATAATTTTGAGGTTTAAAGGAGAAAGATATCGATTAAATACTCTTGAAAAGGCGGAAGAATGTTATTCTAATTTTTTCAAAGTGAGTTCACCATCCCCACGTACATCTTCTGTGTTGGAGACAAAGGAGAGTGATAAGGAGAGGCAATTTCAGCAAGAGGTCGATGAGCAGTCTAAGCAGTTGGAATTGGAGGCAATGGAAATGCAGGGAGCTACAGGAGGATTTCTGGATGCGCCCTTGATAGATCTTCCCTCAGAAATTGTAACTGAACCACCTAAGACTACAAGAGAAGTGGCTTTGGACCTAGCCCGGATGTGTGAAGCCAAAGATCAGCGTATAACTCGAGCAGTCGCTAAGCAAATTAAAGAAAAGCAACAACAGGAAAGGACCAAGCCACAGCAAGGCAAGAAAGGAGTTAAGGGCAATATACAAGAATGTGAAGCCATGGGAGGAGCAAGGCCGAAGACTACCAATTTGGAGAGCCTTCAGCATATGTTCTTATCGCTTCGAGAAGATTCAAATGACAACTAAGTTTTTATCTTGGAATGTGAACGGATTAAATTCACCACAGAAAAGGAAGAAATTATTTAATTACTTGAGACAATTTAACAACGATATTGTTTACAAGAAACTCATATTCAAATACAAGACCAAAAATACTTGATAAACTCAAGATTAGGAACACAATTTATAGCCTCGAATTTGGAAAAAAAGAATGGTGTAGTGATTTATATAAATAAAAGACTGTCAGCTAAAATTATAGAAGCAGATGATTGTGGTAGGTTTATAGCAGTTGAACTCTACACAGCAAGTGGTCCAATTCTGGTGATTGGAATTTATGCTCCTAATCAACAGCAAGAAAATTTTTACAAAACTTTGCATTCCAAAATATTGCAATGGGATTATAGATCTATTATAATTATGGGAGACTGGAATGGAGTAATTGACTCCAAAATAGATAAAAAGAGTTTGGCAAAGTCAAGGATTAGATTACCACAGACTTTTTTTGATATGACAGAAGACTTGGAATTAAAAGATATTTGGAGAATACATAACCCAAAAGATCTGGACTTTACTTTCTTTTCAGATAGACACAGATCCTTCTCTAGGATTGACTTTATTTTACTATCATCTGATTTACTTGTAAAAATGAAAAGAACAAAGATTTTTCCAAGGACTTTAACTGACCATAGCCCGGTATGGACAGAAATTGAGATGGGAAAGAGTGAGAGAAGATCATGGAGAGTAAATGAAAATCTGTTTAGATATGAAAAGAATATAACAGAACTTAAAAAGCAAATGAAAGAATTTTTTGAAATGAACTTGAACAAGGGTACCCCTATTGAAACTGTGTGGGATGCGAGTAAGGCATATATGAGAGGGGTACTCATCCATATGAACTCTAAACACAAATTAAATCAACAAAAGAAAAGATCTGAAATGGAAGCAGAAATAAAGAATAAAGAACAGTTACTTATAAAAAATCCAACAGATGAAAGAATACGAGGAGCTATAAAACTGCTGAAAGATCAATTTCAAATGCTTATGGCAGAACAAACAGCAACTAATTTACAATTTGTGAAACACAACACATTTTGTAATGCTAACAAACCGGGCAGATGGTTGGCCTACACATTAAGGAAGAGGCAGAGCACACAGGTCATTGATAGTATTGATAGTGGAGGGAAGGAAATTTTTCAACAAAAATTAATCAAAGTTTTTTTAGACTATTATACCAAATTATATGCTAAAGATGATATACAGAATGGATTTATAGAGAAATATTTAGAAAAAAGAAGAGTTACAAAAATTTATAGTCAACAAAAGGAGAGAATGAATTATCCTATAACTGCTGAGGAGATTATCGCCGCAATTAAACAATTGAAAACAGCTAAAGCACTAGGGACGGATGGTTTAACTGCGGTGTATTACAAAACTTTACAAGCAGAAATGATTGAACATCTTAAAGATCTATTTTGTAGCATACAACAAGGGGGTAAAATACCCCCATCATGGAAAACAGCTTATATTTCATTGATACCGAAAGAGCAAGTAGGTCCTAAAAAACCTGAGAATTTTAGACCAATATCTCTTCTGAATAATGATTATAAAATATTTGCAAAAGTATTAGCCAACAGGTTGATGCCAGTTATTCAAGAGGTGATTCATTATGATCAAGCGGGATTTATAGAAGGCAGATACATGAAGGATAATGTAAGGCAAATTATAGATTTATTGGAATATCTTGAGAAGAATAAACAGATCCCTGCAGTGCTGGTTTTCTTGGATGCGGAGAAGGCCTTTGATAGAGTGGATTGGAACTTTCTATTAAAGACTTTAAGAAAGATGGACTTTGGGGACCAATTTATACAGGCAGTTTCAGCAATTTATCAAGAACAAGTGGCACAAATTATTATTAATGGAAGCTTGACAACAAATTTTAGTATTGAAAAAGGAACAAGACAAGGTTGTCCGTTATCCCCATTGTTATTTATTTTAACACTAGAAGTCTTGTTGAACACAATACGGGACTCGAGTACCTTGAAGGGAATAGTGATAAGGCAAGAGGATTACAGAATAAGGGCGTTTGCAGACGATCTGGTTGTTACCCTAACACAGCCGATGGAATCAATAATCCAGATGAAAGACATTATAGAACAATATGGTATGGTATCAGGATTTAGATTGAACCAGAAAAAAACAAAGATGATAGTCAAAAATATGACACAAGATCGAAAACAGGAACTTGAAAGCAAGGCAGGTTTTGAGATAGTACCAAAGGTTAAATATCTAGGAGTTCAGGTTGCAGAATCAAATATAAAACTGTTTCAAAATAATTATGAGGTGTTGTGGCGAGAGGTACAAAAAGACATGGAGACTTGGAAAAAACTGCAGCTGTCTTTACTTGGAAGAATAGCAGCAGTTAAGATGAACGTTTTGCCAAGATTTCTTTTTTTGTTTCAAATGATTCCGGTGCTTAAAAGTGATAAACAACTGAGAGAATGGCAAAGTGGAGTGAACAAGTTTGTATGGAATGAGAAAAAAACGAGAGTTAAGCTGAAAATTATGCAAGATATCCCAGAAAGGGGAGGCCTTAAACTTCCAAACCTACAATTATACTATGAAGCAACAGCTTTGACGCAAGCAAGTGATTGGTTTGGAAGGAAAAAGACTGGAATATTGAATATAGAAAGTTATGATCTTGAACTTGGTTGGCATGCATACTTATTTTATGAGAATAAAGTCGATAAAGTATTTAAAAGCCACATACTTAGAAATTCTTTGATGACAGTTTGGAAGAAGCACCGATTCAAATGGGATTATAAAATACCGCTATGGCTGGATCTTGGTCATATCTTGTGGAATACAAATATAATGTCACTCCGGGGGGGGGGGGGGTTATATAAAGAAGTTCTTTTTACAGATGCGGGCAGATGGCAACTGAAGACATTAGAAACGCTGTTGGAAGAAGGGATTAATTTAACTTGGCTACAGTATAATCAACTCCAACTGAGATGGAAAGAGGACCAAAAAACTGGTATAATGATGCATGAAGAAGAATTGGTTAGACATATAAAAGAGAAAGGTCCAATGCATATTAAAAGGGTTTATAATGTTTTGCTAGAAAGGGACTCAGAAACTGAACTGGTTAAAGATTGTATGATAAAGTGGGCACAAAATTTTGCAGAACCAGTGATGTTGGAAACATGGGAAAAAATATGGGTTCAGAATGTTAAATTTACACAGTCGCAGAATTTGAGGGAAAATTTTTATAAAATGTTTTATAGATGGCATTTAGATCCTAAGAAATTGTCATGCATGTATCCTAATGTTCAACCGAAATGTTGGAGATGTGATTGCCTAGATGCCACATATTATCATATATGGTGGACATGCAAGAAAGCAAAGGCTTTTTGGATAAAAATTTGGTGGGTTATGCAAAATGTTTTAAAGAAAAAAATTCAATTTTCTCCTCAATTGTTTTTACTGGGTATAGTTAAGGGTTTTTCAGTGGGTGAAACAAAATTGATATTGTATATGGTAACAGCAGCAAGATTGTTGATAGGTCAATATTGGAAAAATGAAGCTATGCCCACTATTGAAGAATGGACTTCGAAGATGGCTAATTTTGCAGAGATGGCGAAGATTTCAGCATATTTAAAAGACCGAACTCAAGAGACTTATGTATGGGAGTGGAAAAAGTGGATAGATTATGTGCAGAATAAATATCAAACTAGGAAATATCAGATAGCTTTTAACTGAATGTATTATACAGGGATAGAATAAGATCTGAATAATATACAGGGGGTGGAGGGGTTCAAGTTTTATAAAATGTGACTTTGATTTGGATTATATTTTGTGGAAGTCCCGGGGGGAGGGGCGGGTTAGGGGGGGTTAGGGAGGGTTGGGGGGGTTAGGGAGGGTTGGGGGGGGAATTGGGGTGAAAATGTATTTGTAAAACTTTTTCAATAAAAAAAAAAGATTAATGTCACGGAGATTAAAGACGTCCTTACCCGTGGCAAATAAGTTGCTTGAGCCCATGGTGATACAAGGGGTCCTGGAAAGGCTACGGCAGAGGAGGCAAGTGGCGAAGGCCAATTATGATAGATCTGCAAGAGACTTGCCAGAGTTAATGGTGGGAGAACGAATTCGGATGAGACCACTGCCTGGAGATCGGACTGGCCGTTGGGAAAGGGGTACCTGTTTACAACAAGTGGCACCTCGCTCCTATTTGGTGGAGGTTGGAGGAACCCAATATCGGCGGAACCGTGTGGACTTGCGTGTGGCTGAGCAACCAGACTTGCGTGTGGCTGAGCAACCAGACTCCTCATATCCAGTGGGTGGGTCAGAGCCAGTTGCCAAGCCAAACCTACTTAAGGATAATAAAGAATGCTCGTCTGACATTGATGACAGTCCTGAGCAAGTTGGTGCGTCTGGTGATAGCCAAACATCTGAGGCTTCAGAAAATGGCAAGCGAAGAGATCCGGCCTGCGTGAGAGAGTCAGGTGTGAGAGAGCCGGTCATTACTCGGAGTGGTAGATGCTCACGCCCCCCCGATAGACTCAATTTGTAGAAAGTGTTGCTGTTATTATAAAAGGGGAGGTGTTATGGGGTTGTGTTGCTTTTAATCTTTATCTCTATGTGCCTCTATGAGGTGTTTCCGGTTCCTGGGTGTTGCCTTTGAAGACGCTTTATAAGTGTTGTTTGTTAGTTTTACTTTGTTAATAAAAGCATATCCGAAACAGAGGGAGACCAGGAGGATGTAGGAGAGGTCCCGGTTGTTGGCTTTGACAAGGGGAGTTTCTAGATATTTAATGAAGATGGTTAAAACAAGGCCTGTGGTTAGGAACAAGGATAGGGCAAAAGAGACCAGGGTGATGCCCAGATGTTCTTCATAAGACAGGAGTGTTATAACTTTGGGGATACATTGGACTCTGGCTTCATTTGGATATTTATCATCTGGACACTTGGTGTATTTTTCCGTATCTGAGAAAGCGAAAAAACAATATTTTTTTAACATTCTGTTCTTTGCATTTCAAGAAATACCTTCTTGGGGAAAGAGCTGATAAGAGGGACATTTTCCAAGATGGATTGCTTAACCATTCCACGGGGAAAAAATGAAAATATCATTTTCTAATTATTATATAGCTAAGGTGTATGAAATTGGGGAAAGTCCTAGGACCTAAAGCATTTCCTGTGTAATAGAGAGAGCTTTCATAGGAACCTACATTATTGAAAGTAAATAATGAATCTGATAATCTTTCTAGGAGGAAGTTCTGGATCCTTTCAGGTGGCATTTCTTAAGATATGGGTGTAATGAGGCTCCCCTATAACTGTCCACACCACCTTATTGTGGACCAGCAATATCTTCTCAGTGATCCTCAAGGGGCGGCCCATGTAGAACATATCACAGTAATCCTTCCAGGTGGTGGACCTAAGAGATTTCCTCAAGTTTCAAATAACTCAGATATTCCTAGAGAGGTAAATGTGGCAGGACACATCCAAACTGAAACAAGAAGAGATATTTTGTCTAGCAGTAGTACAGCTTGCCCACTAAAGAGAGGAGATGGCAAGGAAGTAACAGGCAACAGAGAGAAAGCAGAGCTGCTTAACTCATTCTTTGCATTGGTCTTGCAAAAAGAAACTATAGCCCAACCTACCAGAAACATAACTGTAAAAAACAGACTGGAAATAAAAGTTAAAATAAGCACCAAAAAAAAAAAAAAGTAGTAAGAGAACACCTGTTTGATTTTGATGAATACAAATCACCAGGACCTGATGGATTACATCCCAGAGTTCTAAAGGAGCTGGCAGATGTCATCTCAGAACCATTGCACCACATCTTTCAATAATCCTGGAACACTGGGGAACTACCAGAGGACTGGAAAAGAGCTGATGTGGTTCCCATCTTCAAAAAAGGAAAAAAAAACCGACCCAGGAAACTACAGACCAATCAGCCTAACATCAATACCCGGGAAGATACTGGAAAAGATAATTTAAAAAACAGATCTGCCAACACCTAGAAATGAGTAAAGTAATAACTAGCAGTCAGCATGGGTTTGTTAAAAACATCATGCCAAACCAATCTTATTTCATTCTTCAACATAGTGACTAAATTGGTAGACCAGCGAAATACTGTTGACATAATATACTTAGACTTCAGCAAGGCATTCGACAAAGTAGACCACAACCTACTTCTTCGTAAACTAGAAAAAAGTGGGATAGATAGCTTCACCACCAGATGGATTCACAACTGGCTGACAAACCGTACTCAACAAGTAGTCCTTAATGTGTCTAATTCTACATTGAGAGAAGTAAGCAGTGGGGTGCCAGAAGGTTCCATCTTAGGCCCAGTACTCTTCAATAGCTTCATAAATGTCTTAGATGAGGGAATAGAAGGGGAACTCACCAAATTTGCAGATCATACTAAGCTGGCAGAAATAGTTAACAACCTATAAGATAGGCTCAAGATCCAGATGGATCTTGACAGACTTGAACACTGGGCCCTATCTAACAAAATGAAATTCATTGTAGAGAAAAGTAAACTCTTATACTTAGGTAAGAAAAACCAAAAGCACACATATAAACTGGGGGAAACCAGGCTTAATAGCAGTGACTGTGAGAGGGATCTTGGAGTCTTAGTGGACAATCAGCTAAATATGAGCAAGCAGTGAGCAGCGGTAGCTAAAAAAGCCAATGCAATCCTAAATTGCATTAACAGAGGGATACAATCAAAATCAACTCTACCACTCTATACCACTCTATAAAGCCCTAGTAAGACCACACCTAGAGTACTGCATCAAGTTTTGGTCACCACACTATAAAAAAGATGTTGAGAATCTAGAAAAAATGCAGAGGAGAGCAACCAAGATGATTAGGGGACTGGAGACTAAAACATATGAAGAACGGTTACATGAACTGGGCATGGCTAGTCTGGTGAAGAGAAGGACCAGGGGAGACAGAATAGCAGTCTTCCAATATTTGAAGGGCTGCCACAGAGAGGAGGGGGTCAAGCTATTTTCCAAGGCACCTGAAGGCCAGACAAGGAATAATGGATGGAAACTGACCAAGGAGAGATTCAACCTAGAAATGAGGAGGAACTTCCTGACAGTGAGAACAATCAGCCAATGGAACAGCTTGCCTTCGGAAGTTGTGGGAGCTTCATTATTTTTATTATTATTATTATTTATTAAATTTATATACTGCTCTACTCCCGAAGGACTCAGGGCGGTGAACAGCCAGAAAATAAAATACATATAATACAAACGTTAAAACCATTTAAAATACATTAAATCCTTTGGCCCAGAAAACAAATTTAAAACACCCCAATTTATAAGACAAATTTAAAATTTAAAAAGCAATTTAAAAGAGAGGTTAGGCCAGGCCAGCCTGCTGGAATAGGAATGTTTTGAGGGCACGGCGGAAAGCGCGCAGATCCAGAATCCTCCGTATCTCCGGGGGGAGCTCGTTCCAGATGACAAGTGCCCCCACAGAGAAGGCTCTCCCCCTGGGGACCGCCAGTCGACACTGTTTGGCCGACGGCACCCTGAGAAGCCCCTCTCTATGGGAGAGTACTGGTCGGTGAGAGGTTACTGGTGGCAGAAGGCGGTCTCGTAGATACCCCGGTCCTAAGCCATGGAGCGCTCTAAAGGTGGTAACCAAAACCTTGAAGCGCACCCGGAAGACCACCGGGAGCCAGTGCAGCTCGCGCAGGAGGGGAGTCACATGGGAGCGCCACGTCGCTCCCATAACCACCCATGCTGCCGCATTCTGGACCAACTGGAGCCTCCGGGTGCTCCTCAAGGGGAGCCCCATGTAGAGAGCATTGCAGTAATCCAGGCGGGAAGTGACGAGGGCATGAGTGACCGTGCTTAACGAGTCCCGATCCAGAAAGGGACGCAACTGGCGAATCAGGCCACAGCCGTCAAGTGCTCTTCTAAAGACAGCTGTGAGTCCAGGAGGACGCCCAAGTTGTGAGCCCTCTCCGTGGGGGCCAACGACTCGCCCCCAATAGTCAGTGATGGCACCAACTGACTATATCAGGACATCGGAAACCACAGCCACTCGGTCTTGGATGGGTTGAGCCTGAGTCTGTTTCTCCCCATCCAGATCCGTACAGCCTCCAGGCACCGGGACATCACTTCAAGGGCATCATTGGGGTGATCCGGGGTGGAGATGTACATTCATCACTTGAGACTTTCAAGATAAGATTGGAATGCCATTTGTCAGAAATGGTATAGGGCAGTGTTGGCGAACCTTTTTCTCGTGGTGTGCCGGAATTGTGTATGCCCACCCGAGCAGACTTCTGGCATAGCCCCAGGCCTCTGGGCGGAGGGAGGGAATCCCTGGCCTGCTTCTCCTGCCACCGCCACCCCCTTGTCCCCAGCAAGAGCAATTCTCATGCTGCTGCTTCTCTGGCAGCACCAGGAGATGCTGGTGGGGCAGAGAGGGCAGGGGCATCTCTCTCTCCTCCAGTCCTCCTGGGGCAGCTCGCCTCCCCGCTGGTGGCTTCTCCTTCTCCTGGCTGCCCCAGGTGCAGCCTGTCTCTTACCCAGCGAGAACGGCCTGCCACCACAGCCTGCCACCACCCTCTCTGCCCTGCAAGCATCTCCTGGTGCTGTTGGAGAAGCAGAAGCACAAGAACCGCTCTTGCTGGGGACAAGGGGGGTGGCGGCAGCAGGAGCAGCAGTCTGGGGCTTCCCTCCCTCCCTCCCCCCAGAGGCCTGGGGCTTTGCCAGAAGTCTGCTTGGGTGGGGAGACAAGGAAGCTCCAGACCACTTATCCTTGCCATCACTGGCCCCTCGCCCCTGGCGGCAGCAGTTCTCGCACAGCCGCTTCCCTGGCAGTGGCAGGAGCAGCTGGCAGGGGAAAGAGGATGGTGGCAGGCTGCAGCAGCAGGCCATTAGCGCCGGCTAAGAGGCAGCGGCGGTTCCTCCTCCTGCCAGCCTCGAGCTCTGGGCAGCGTCCAGCCAGCCATACCTGGCCTCCCCCTGTGGCAGCCCACGTGGATCCCAGGCAGCGCAACTTCGGGGCCTTTCCTCATGGTGGCGGTGATGAGGCAGGCAGGCAGCTGGGCACATGGGAGCAACTGGCGGCAGCGCTCCTGGCTGGCAAAGGTTGGAGTCCCGTGGCTGCATGCGGGCAATGACAGCATGGCCAGTGCGCATGCGCGCTAAGATGTTAAGGCCAGCTGATTGTCGCATGTGCACCAGTAACCAGCAGACTAGCTGTCTGGTGCGCATGCATGCCCTGGAAACCCGGAAGAGGAATGGGCGACGCCACTTCGAGCATGCGTGCCATAGGTTCACCAACATGGGTATAGGGTCTCCTGCTTGAACAGGGGGTTGGACTAGATGACCTATAAGGTCCCTTCCAACTCTGTCTGTTAATCTGTTAATCTTCCACCCTCCTATCTCTCCCAAGAGTGAGTATATGGGTGATAGTGATTAATGTCTCTTGATCCATGAATTATCTGCTCTCATTTCATGACATCATCTCATGGATGTTGAAAAAATATTTGATGTGATTCAGGTGGAATTTCCACACTTTTCTGTCCATTGGATTACATAGGTAAAGCTTTCCCAATCTGCCATAACTTCTACCTCTTCCTAGCCTCTCCTTTAAGATCTTCATGAAAATGTTCTGGATGGATGAACTTCCACAAAGGTTCCCTTTCCTCTGGTGTCACCCACCTTCCTGAATGGAGAAGGTCCCCTCCGGACAAGGAAGGCAGTTGTAGCAGCAAACTGGCTCTCCTTCTCGAGCTCTTTTCACAAATCCAGGATGACAACTTTCCACACATTTGGACTGAGGCCGAGACTAAGCAGAAAGGATGCCAAAGAAAGTGTTTAGGGCTAAGAATCAGTGGGAAACGGAGCCAAGTAGCCTCTGGTCTTCACTTAGGTAAATATGAAATTTACCTAATTGAGATCCAAAGATTTTATATTGCTAAATGAGACATTTGTTAAGTGAGTTTTGTCCCATTGTATGACCTTTCTTGCCACAGTTGTTGTGAGGGATCTCACGAAGAACGATGGTTCGTTGAGGGCGCTTCCAAGAAAAGGTCAGCACGCAAGGATGCAATCAAATTAAGTCTTTATTTAGAAGTAAAAGTAGAGTAAAGTAAGGTCCCAGGCATGGAGGCATCCATGCCTGGATTAAGCCCATGGGTCAGTCCCATAGGAGACTAGAACAAGAGCAGGGAAAAAAAGGCAAAAGGGTAAAAGCAAAAGGGCAAAAGGGGGGGAGTAGCCCCTGTGCAGGGGTTCTTATAGGGGCCCCTGGCCCCTCCCTTACAAGGTGTGTGAGGGGGCCGGAGGGCCATTAACTTTCCCCAATGGGGCTGCAGGGGCTGGAGCCCCTTGACCCACCAGTGGGATCAAAGGTGTCTCTTTGCCCCCATCTGGTGGCCTTTGAAGAGACTGCCATGGCTGGCACAAAACACCTAACAGTTGTTAAGTGAATCACTGCTGTTATTAAGTTAGTAGAACAGTTATTAAGTGAATGTTTCTTCTCCATTACCTCTGCAGTACCTCCAGTACCTCTGCCGACTTAGATGAACTCACAGAGACTGTAACATCATATGTCAGCTTCTGTGAAGACCTATGTGTACCCACCAGGAACTTGCGAATATACAGTAACAACAAACCTTAGTTCACCGCTAAACTTAAGCAGCTGCGTCGTTCCATAGAGGAAGCCTACAGAAAAGGTGATAAAATGCTGTACAATCAGGCCAGAAATGTATTAACAAGGGAGATCAGAGCAGCAAAAAGAAGCTACTCTGAAAAGCTAAAGAATTAGTTCTCAACAAATGAACCAGGAAACATGTGGAAAACTCTTAAAAATATCACCGGTTATGGCAAACGTCCTTCCCAGGCTGAAGGAAATCAACAACTGGCAGAGGACCTGAACAAGTTTTACTGCAGGTTTGAAAGGAAACTACAGCCACCTATCTGCACAACCTCCATCTCAGACACACCAACAACAGCCAAGCCTCCTACAACTGACCCCATCCCATTGGGTTCACAACCCCTGGTTATCATAGAAAAGGAAGTGCAAGACCTATGTCACAGACAAAAGGCAGGAAAAGCTCCAGGCCCAGACAAGATAACTCCTTGCTTAAAAGTCTGTGCTGACCAATTGGCCCCCATCTTCATCTGTATCTTCAATAAATCGCTAGAGATGTGCTATGTTCCTTCTTGCTTCAAACACTCTACTATCATCCCAGTGCCGAAGAAGCCCACCATCAAGGAACTGGAACGACTACAGACCAGTTGCTCTAACATCTGTAGTTATGATAACCTTTGAAAGGCTAGTGCTGTCTCACTTGAAAACCATCACGGATCCGCTGTTAGACCCCCTGCAATTTAGTTTAGTTTTAGTTTATTATATTTATATACCGCCCTTCTCCCGAAGGACTCAGGGCGGTGAAGAGCCATGGTAAAAACAATATACAACAAAAATTTAAAAACTTAATTAAAATAATTCAATCATTGGCCGAATTTAAAACACCCAACTAAAATCATTTTAAAACCCCTACCAAAACTCAATTTAAAATCCTTTATCCCATCAGACCAGCTTGCTGGAATAATAGGGTCTTCAGAGCACGACGGAAGGCGCAGAGGTCGGGGATCCTTCGTATGTCCGGGGGCAGTTCGTTCCATAGGGCTGGGGCCCCCACAGAGAAGGCTGTCCCCCTGGGGGTCGTCAGCCTACATTGTTTGGCCGACGGCACCCTGAGGAGGCCCTCTCTGTGGGAGCGTATTGGTCGGTGGGAGGCAATCGGTGGCAGAATGCGGTCCTGTAGATAACCAGGTCCTAAGCCATGGAGCGCTTTAAAGGTGGTAACCAACACCTTGAAACGCACCCGGAAGACCACCGGGAGCCAGTGCAGCTTGCGCAAGAAGGGTGTTACATGGGAGCGACGAGTCGCCCCCATTATTACGCAGCCGCATTCTGGACCAGCTGGAGCCTCTGGGTGCTCCTCAAGGGGAGCCCCATGTAGAGAGCATTACAACAGTCCAGCCAGGAAGTGACGAGGGCATGAGTGACTGTGTGCAGGGCGTCCCGATCCAGAAAGGGACGCAACTGGGAGATCAGGCGAACCTGATAGAAAGCCCCGCTGGCCACGGCCGTCATATGATCTTCCAAAGACAGCCGTGAGTCCAGGAGGATGCCCAAGTTGCAAGCCCTCTCTGAGGGGGGTAAGATCTCATCCCCAATAGCCAGCAATGGTGTTAGCTGGCTATATCGGGCCGTCGGGAACCACAGCCACTCAGTCTTGGAGGAGTTGAGTCTGAGCCTGTTCCTCTCCATCCAGATCCGCACGGCCTCCAGGCAGTGGGACATCATGTCAAGGGCATCATTGGGGTGGCCTGGGGTTGAAATGTACAACTGCGTGTCATCAGCATACAGTTGACACTTCACCCCAAAGCCACGGATGATCGCACCCAGCGGCTTCACATAAATGTTAAACAGAAGGGGCGAGAGGACTGACCCTTGCGGCACCCCACAAGTGAGGAACCTCGAGGTCGACCTCTGCCCCCCCGTCAACACAGACTGCGTACGGTCAGAGAGGAAGGAGGAGAACCACCGTAGCACGGTGCCCCCCACTCCCACCCCCTCCAGCCGACGCAGCATGATACCATGATCGATGATATCAAAAGCTGCTGAGAGATCTAGGAGGACCAGGACAGAGGAGCAACCCCTGTCCCGGGCCCTCCAGAGATCATCAACCAATGCGAACAATGCCGTTTCCGTGCTGTAACCCACCCTGAAACCCGACTGGCATGGATCTAGATAGACAGCTTCATCCAGGAATTGAGGAAGTTGTCCCGCCACCACACTCTTAACAACCTTCGCCACGAAGCGGAGGTTGGAGACAGGACGATAGTTAGCTAATACAGCCGGGTCCAGGGAAGGCTTCTTGAGGAGGGGCCTCACCACCGCCTCTTTCAGGGCGGCTGGGAAGACACCCTCACTCAATGAGGCGTTGGTAATCTCCTGAAACCAGCCTCGTGTAACCTCCCGGGAGGCCAGCACCAACCAGGAGGGACACGGGTCCAGTAAACATGTGGTAGCGTTAAGCCTCCCCAAAATCCTGTCCACGTCCTCAGGAGTCACATGGTCAAACTCTTCCCAGGTAACACTCTCAAGACTCACCTCCGTCATCCCATCCGAGGCTATCCAATCAGAGTCCAGGCCGGCCCGAATCTGAGCGATTTTATCATGCAGGAATTGTCCAAAATCCTCAGCTCTACCCTGCAAGGGATCTTCCCTCGCTCCCACCTGTAGAAGAGAGCGGGTCACCCTGAACAGGGCGGCTGGGCGGTTCTCTGCAGATGCAATAAGAGTGGAAAAATAATTGGATTTCGCCACTCTTATTGCCACTAGTTAGGTCTTGATATAAGACCTCACCAGTGTCCGGTCAGATTCGGTACGGCTGGACCTCCAATCGCTCTCTAGGCATCTTTTCCGGCGCTTCATCTCTCTCAGCTCCTCAGAGAACCAAGGAGCCAATTGAGAATGGCACCGAGTCAGAGGCCGCAAAGGCGCAACACGGTCCAAGGCTCCGGCGGCCACCCTATCCCAGGCAGCCACCAGTTCCTCAGCCGAGCCGTGAGTCAGAGCCTCAGGGAATGGCCCAAGCTCTGTCAGGAACCTCTCAGGGTCCATCAGGTGCCTGGGACGGAACCACCTAGTCGGTTCCATCTCCCTGCGGCGAGGGGAAGTGGTCCGAAAGTCCAGCTGAAGGAGCGAATGATCTGTCCATGACAAGGGCTTAATGACTAGGTCCCCTATTGTGAGATCATTCAACCACTGACCAGAGACAAAAATCAAGTCCAGCATGTGTCCCCCAGTGTGGGTGGGGTCATGAACTAACTGGGTCAGGTCCATGGCCGTCATGGAGGCCATGAACTCCCGAGCCGCTTCTGACGTTTCACCGACGGATGGCAGGTTGAAATCCCCCATGACCATAAGCCTGGGAGTATCCACCGCCACCCCGGCTATTACGTCGAGCAGCTCAGGCAGGGCAGCTGCCACGTGGCAGGGAGCCAGGTACGTAGTCAGCAAACCCATCTGCACCCTATGACCCCACTTCACAAAGCGGGACTCACAGCCGGCTATATGAGGAACAGTGGCCTCCCTCGGACTAAGACTTTCTTTAATAATCACTGCTACCCCTCTGCCCCTCCCCTGGGCCCTCGGCTGATGAAATGTGAGGAAGCCTGGTGGGCACATCTCCACGAGGGGGACCCCCCCCTTGTGGCCCAACCAGGTCTCCGTTTGCATACCGAGCAAATAGATCGACAGATGATGCTGTTAATATGGCTCTTCACTACATCCTACAACATCTTGAATCTCCAAAGACCTACGTAAGGGTCCTCTTTGTAGACTTTAGTTCAGCATTCAACATCATCATTCCAGACACTCTTCTAACTAAGTTAAACCAGCTACAGGTACCTGAACACACTTGTAAGTGGATCATAAGCTTCCTAACAAACAGGAAGCAGCAGCTGAAGCTAAGCAGAATCACATCAGATACATCTCAAACGATTCATCTGTTAAACGACTGAAGTTCACAGATGACAGAACAGTAATCGGTCTCATTTGAGACAATGAAGAATCCACATACAGATGGGAGGTTGAACAACTAGCCTCGTGGTGTGACTGGAACTGTTACGATCTGATGAGCGGCCGCCCAGCAACGGAGGCGTGAATGTTTTAAAGTGTTTTATTGGCCATGCGAGCCCAGCTGCAATATAAATAGCAGCTGCACACGACCGATGTTAGGTTACATTTTAACCCTTGTGCTTGTTGCTGTGAATAAACCGTGTTGCTTATCTTGGTCTCTTATCCGCCGTTCTCAATTCAGAACACTGGCGACGAGGATGGATGACTCCCACTGAGTACGGTCACGAGAGAAGAATTGTTTTGTTGTTGGCATTTCGGAAGGTAGCTACGTGAGGCAAATATTTTTTTTCTCTTCTCTCTCGTTCCTTGTGGGCCTGCAACTCTTTCTAATGAGTAATTTGGCTATCTTTACGCCTTTTGTGCCCAGTGCAGAAACTTGGGACGCTTATATTGAGCATTTCGAGTGTTTTTTGCAGGCAAATGACTATACTGACTTTTCCAATGACCGGAAGCGAGCCCATTTTCTCAACGCGTGTGGGCCGCAGATTTTTGCAACGGCACGGGCGCTTGTAGCGCCCCAACAGCTGTCCACCGTTTCTTGGCCTACTTTGCTGGCTAAATTGAAGGGCCATTATGCACCCGCACCTTCTCGCATTTTTCGCCGTTTCATGTTTCGACAACGGGTGCAAAAGGAAGGGGAGTCCATTAATGACTATCTCGCCGCCCTTCGGACTGAGGCGATAAATTGTGAGTTTGAAAACCTTGATGACTCCCTCCTCGAGCAACTAGTTTGCGGCGTGCGCGATTTGCGGTTGCAGCGCCGCCTTTTGGCCAAATCTGTCATCAATTTGGAGACTGCTGTTGAGGAAGCGGCTGCGTTTGAGATGTCTGACCGGTCTGCGGCGGAAATTCGAAACTTCCCGCATGTTCCACCGGCCTCTCGTTGTGCAGCCATACAGCTAGGGGAGTCTTACGAATGCTCTGATACCGTTGCTGATAGCGAAGAGGAGGTGGACCGCCTCAAGGCGTCGGTCTTCAATCGACGCCCACCCTCCAAAGGACGGGCTCCAGCATTTTGTTTGGGTTGTGGGGATTCACATCCTCGTGCTTTTTGCCGTTTTCGAAATGCCGTTTGCCGCCACTGTGGAAAGAAAGGTCACCTGGCAAAGGTTTGCCGTTCGAGATCCTCCGCGGACGTCACGGGCGTACCATCTTCCATTAAATTAGGCTGGGAAGGGTTCAACGGTCCTCAGGACTCTTGTTTTGCTATTTCCCGCTGTGATCTTCTCTCGTCTGGCAACCATGCTGTCTCGGGTCACAAGAAGATCTTTCTGACCGTTCGTATTGAAGGAAAACCGTGCAGGATGGAAGTGGATACTGGTTCATCTAAGTCCATCATCGCCTGGCAGACCCTTAAAGAGCTGGTGCCGTTCTTCGCTTGTGACCGTTTGCAACCCTGTTCTACTCATCTCCACGACTACCAAGGAAATGGCATTCCCATTTTGGGTTGCAGCCAGTTTATGGTGGAGTGGGGGGAGTTTGCAGGTCCCCTCCCACTTTTGGTAGTCAAGGGCAGGCTCCCTAGCCTTTTGGGTTTAGACTGGTTCGGGGCGTTGGGGCTTTCCATTGCCGGCATCCATACCACGTCTAGTGATGATTTCGAAACCTTGACAACAGAGTTTGCTGAGGTTTTCGACGGCACCTTAGGTAAATATAAGAGTACCCCCATATCTCTTAATTTAGACCCCCAGGTGCCACCTATACGCCTTAAGCCCCGACGAGTCCCTTTTGCCCTTCGCCCTAAGGTGGATGTGGAGATAGATAAGTTGCTGGCTCAGGGTGTACTTGAGCCTACGGATCATTCTCAATGGGAGACCCCTATTGTTATCCCCACTAAGGCGGATGGTTCCATCCGTATTTGTGGTGACTTTAAGTGTACCCTTAATCGGGCCTTGCAGGCCCACCCGTATCCAGTCCCGGTAGTTCAACACCTCTTACATTCTTTGGGTCAAGGGTCTATTTTTGCTAAATTGGATATATCCCAGGCATATCAACAGCTTCCTGTTGATGACGCCACGGCCACTGCCCAAACAATTGTCACGCATCGGGGCGCTTTTAAGTGCTGCCGATTACAATTTGGGGTCTGCGTAGCTCCCGGCATTTTTCAGAGCCTTATGGAGCGGTTGCTCCAGGGAATCCCTGGCGTCGTTCCTTATTTCGATGATGTTTTGATCTCGGCTACCACCAAACACGACCTCGTCGAACGTGTTCGCCAGGTGCTACGCAGATTTCAACAAAAGGGCCTGAAACTTAAAAAATCTAAGTGTAAGTTTGGCGTTCCCCAGGTCGAATTTTTAGGGTTCCTTGTTGATAAGTTTGGCATTCATCCTACACCTTCTAAGGTCGATGCCATAAAGAATGCTCCAACGCCATCATGTAGGGCTGAGCTTCAGGCTTTTCTGGGCCTGCTTAATTTCTATAGCATATTTTTGCCGCATAAGGCGTCTGTGGCGGAACCACTCCATCGGCTATTGGACAGAACGGCCCCCTGGAAGTGGGGGCAAGCCCAAGCTACTGCTTTCAGGGCTGTTAAAGATTTACTTACTTCTGATGCCGTGCTGGTCCAGTATAGTGACCATATACCCCTCACCGTGGTTTGCGATGCCTCCCCATATGGCATCGGCGCTGTGCTGAATCATGTTTTACCCAATGGGTCCGAAGCTCCAGTTGCCTATTATTCCAGAACTCTGTTGATGACAGAGAGAAATTATAGTCAACTGGATAAAGAAGCGTTGGTACTCGTGGCCGCCGTAAAGCGGTTCCATGATTATATTTACGGCCGTTCCTTTCAATTAGTTACGGACCATAAGCCACTTTTGGGCTTGCTGGCCGGAGATAAGCCTACTCCCCAGATTATCTCCCTGCGTTTGGCGCGGTGGTCTGTTTTCTTGGCCGCCTATAACTATCAGTTAATTTATCGCCCCGGGAGCGCCTTGGGAAATGCGGACGGCCTTAGCCGCTGCCCCCTTCCTTTGGCCGTAGAGGATCCCGTTCCGGACCAGCTGGTTCTTTTGATAGATGATGTTCCTTCCCTTGTGACGGCTGCGGATGTAGCTAAACACTCCGCTAAGAACCCTACCCTTGTACAGGTCATGGATTGGGTGCGTAGGGGATGGCCGCGTGGGCCGTTACCCACGGAGGTTAAGCCATATTCCATCCGCCAACACGAGCTTTCTATTTCCCGGGGGTGCCTTTTGTGGGGCTGCCGAGTGGTGGTTCCCCCTGTATTGCAGCCAACTATTCTGAAACGGCTGCACGATAGCCATCCCGGTATCGAGAGAATGAAGGCTTTAGGCCATAGTTATGTTTGGTGGCCTAAGCTTGATCAGGCCATCATAGATTGGGTAGCAAGGTGTCAAGTTTGTCAGTCATCCCGGCCAGGGCCCCCGGCTGCCACACCTAGGGAATGGGAGATACCCAGGAATCCGTGGTCCAGGCTGCATATAGATCTAGCAGGGCCGGTTCAGGGCCAGACTTTTCTAATCGTGGTTGATGCGTATTCTAAATGGGTGGAGGTTGTTCGTATGGCATCAACCACGTTGGATGCTGTGAGCAAGGCTCTCCGTAACATATTTGCCATACATGGACTTCCCGATGTAATTGTCTCGGACAATGGACCCCAATTTGTTTCGGCAGCGTTTCAGATGTTTTTGATGGGGTTGGGTATTCGTCACGCCTTAGTGGCACCATATCATCCATCCAGTAACGGCCGGGCGGAGAGGGCCGTCCGCTCGGCCAAGGACACTTTGGCCCGTTTCGGCCCCGGTGATTGGCAAGAGAAGGTGGAGCGGTACCTTTTGGCGCAGCACTCGACCCCATGCCCGGTATCCAATCGTAGCCCGGCCGAACTTCTTATGGGCCGGCGACTAAGGACTGTGTTAGATAGGCTACATCCGGACTATACACCTGAGGCACCCGTGGATTCCTCTAGCCAGCCCCGGGTGTTCGGGGTTGGTGATGGCGTTTATGCCAGGAATTATGGGGGTGATCCTTTGTGGCTTCCTGGATGTATTATTTTAGTTACGGGACCCCGTTCTTACAGGGTCGAACTTGAGGATGGCTGGACCTGGCGGCGCCATATAGACCAGCTAAGGAGTCGCATTACGGCTCGGACCCGGGGTAACAAGGAGCCGGATATGTTTGGTGCACTTCCGACGGCTGATCCGGTGGACGATAGTACTCTAGAGGCTCCGTCATTGGGGTCTTCACGTTCACCTGTTGTAATTACAGCTCCTTCATTGCCAGAGGTACCCGTAGATGCTCTTGCACGATCATCAAATATTCCACCGTCTTCAGACCAGCTACCTCCGTCTATGACATCTCAGGAAGTACCGGAGACGGCGTCACCCCCTGATCGCTTGGACGGCGATTTGCGCCGGTCCGGGCGTATATGTAGGCGCCCGGGTTATCTGGACGATTATTGTACTATCTAAAGGGGGAGGAGTGTTACGATCTGATGAGCGGCCGCCCAGCAACGGAGGCTTCCTGATCGGCTGAGCTGATAGCTCGGCCGGCGGGAGGTGTGAATGTTTTAAAGTGTTTTATTGGCTGTGCGAGCCCAGCTGCAATATAAATAGCGGCTGCACACGACCGATGTTAGGTTACATTTTAACCCTTGTGCTTGTTGCTGTGAATAAACCGTGTTTCTTATCTTGGTCTCTTATCCGCCGTTCTCAATTCAGAACAGGAACAATCTGGAACTGAACACACTCAAAACTGTAGAAATGGTGATAGACTTTAGGAGAAACCCTTCCATACTATCACCTCTCACAATACTAGACAACACAGTATCAACAGTAGAGACCTTCAAATTTCTAGGTTCTACCATATCTCATAACCTAAAATGGACACCTAACATCAAAATGTCATCAAAATAGCACAACAAAGAATGTTCTTTCTGCACCAACTCAGAAAGCTCAAACTACCCAAGGAGCTGCTGATCCAGTTCTACAGAGGAACTATTGAGTCTGTCATCTGCACCTCCATAACTGTCTGGTTTGGCTCTGCAACCCAACAAGACAGACACAGACTTCAGAGGATAATTAGAACTGCAGAAAAAACAATTGCTACCAACCTGCCTTCCATTGAGGACCTGTATACTGCACGAGTGAAAAAGAGGGCTGTGAAAATATTTACAGACCCCTCTCATCCTGGACATAAACTATTTCAACGCCTACCCTCAAAACAACGCTATAGAGCACTACACACCAGAACAACTAGACACACGAACGTTTTTCCCGAATGCCATCACTCTGCTAAACAAATAATTACCTCAATTATTAATCTTCTAATCATTCCTATCACCCATCTCCTCCCACTTATGACTGTATGACTGTATGACTGTAACCTTGTTGCTGGTATCCTTAAGATTTATATTGACTGTTTCCCTATGACTAGCCTTAAATGTTGTACCTTATGTATCTTTTCTTTTACGTACACTGAGAGCATATGCACCAAGATAAATTCCTTGTGTGTCCAATCACACTTGGCCAATAAAGAATTCTATTCTATTCTATTCTATTCTATTCTATTCTATTCTATTCTATTCTATTCTATTCTATTCTATTCTATTCTATTCTATTCTATTCTATTCTATTCTATTCTATTCTATTCTATTCTATTCTATTCTTTGACTTTGCTTGTCAGAAGGTCACAAAAGGGGATCCCGTGACAGCCCCCAAGATGCTGCGACCATCATAACCAGTTGCCAAGCATCTAAATTTTGATCACACAACCATGGGGATGCTGCAATGGTCATAAGGGTGAAAAATGGTGATAAATAACTTTGAATGGTCACTAAATGCAGCTCCTGGCAGATTCTTCATCTGGTTCTTGTCACTTGCTTCTGGCGTCTCCCTGGCAAACAAGGACTTTGCTGCTTCATAAAGTCCAGAGAGATGGCATTGAAAAAAAACCTCATTTTCACCCAGAGCGACTGAAGATGGCTAACCCAGCAGGAGAAACAATGGCACCCCAGGGGTTTTTCAGAGCCAACTTAGAAGCCAAAGGCCAAATCTAAATAGAATTTCTCTCCTATGGTCCATCATTACATTTGAAACTAGGAAGGGCTTCACTTTGGATCAAATAATTGTTTCACTACTTCTGTTTTCTGGGTCAGGAGGCTACGGTACAACAGGAGACATTATACATACCATACAGTATTTTTTTTTAATAAATAATTTTTATTCAACATTTACTTCTTTAACATCCTTCTTACATTTTTACAGCTTTCCGATACCAACATCTTTGATAATATCTATAACCAACTATATACACATACATTTTATATATTACTTACTAATTTCTATATTCACTACAATTTATACTTATCTATTACACAATAACTATTTCGTTCCTCTATAACAGTGGTTCTCAACCTTCCTAATGCCGCGACCCTTTAATACAGTTCCTCATGTTGTGGTGACCCCCAACCAGGGGTGGGTTCTAAATTTTTTTTACTACTGGTTCTGTGGGCGTGACTTATTTTGTGGGTGTGGCTTGGAGGTCATGTGACTGGGTGGGCGTGGCTAGCTGGTCATGTGACTGGGTGGCCATGGCTATGTGTATAGGGACTACTCAGAGGGCTGAAAAAAGTCATTTCTGACAGGTCCTCGCACTTTTGACTGGTCCTCACACTTATGACCATCCTCACATTTATGCCTGTGCAGCATTCTTAACAACCATGTCACTCATTTCACAACTGCTTCTCTTCAAGATGGTATAAGATAGGGCAAAAAACGTAAAATGTGAGGACAGTCGTAAATTCGAGGACTGGTCAAAAGTGCGAGGACCAGTCAGAAATAACTTTTTCAGCCCTCTGAGTAGTCCATATGCATAAAAGGATACAGCAATAGAGAGGGATGAAGGAAGGGAAGGGAAATTAGAGTAGGAGTGAGGGTAAGAGAGGGAGGAAGAGAGGAGGAGAAGGAGAAAGGAAGAGGAAGTAGGGAGAAGAAGGAGAGGGGGGAAGAGAAAGTAAGAAGGAAAGAAAAGACAGAGGTGGTAGGTTTGAGGAGAAAGATTGCTGTACAATAAAAAAGATGAAAGGGAAGAAAGCCAACCCCAAACAAATATAAAGATATTAAGATAAAGAATGAATTGTTAAACTTTAAAGAATAAAAGAGAACAAATAGGAATAAATAGCAATAATTAAAAACACACATACAAACATACAACGTATTTTCTTTGAACAGAGTATTTGGCCGGTCCACAAATTTAAACAGTTGTAGGAGGTTAGCACCCACCCCTTTCCTAGAAGAATGAAATATTTTGGGAAATATTAAAAAGGCAGAATATTATATTTCCCTGGATGAGAAATGGAGAAGCATATTTTACAGACAAAGCAGCTCCCACCTTCCTGCCCCCCACCCTTTGTTAATGGGCCAGAGGCAGAAAGTCAATCCTTTGTCAAAGGACATTTGCAACACAATAGCAACAGAAACTAACACAATGGGCCCCATCAAGCCATGTGATCCTGTCCACCATTAAAACATCTTTCCAAGCAGTCTCCATGTTTCCAGTGTCTTTTTCCCCACTTGGAGCAGAACCCAGAAGGATATTTCTTCCAACACAGTATTTAGTCATTTCAATTAAATTTACAATTTCTATATTTCCTTTTTACCATATTTATTCCTCATCTATTTTTTTAAAAAACCAATATTACCCTTCATCCTCATCTCTAATCTTAATCAAATTCAATTTTTCCCTTCTATTCTATATTATACCCCTTCGCATTGTCATCTATTTTTATATCCATCCTCACATTGGTTAATTATGTAATGCAGTTGTTTAATACAAATTCAACATTTTAATATAAATCAATTAGTTATATAACTATCTTTTTTGTATATTAATCAATATGAACATGAATATTCCAATTATTTCCATGCAATCCAATTTCTTACAAATCAATTAATTATATTTACCAATAATAATAAACCAAATAATTTCCCCCATATATTCCTCCAAACCACAACTTAACCATTTCTGCTTTCAACACAATATACAATTAATAGTATCTCAATTATTACAATTCCCTAGTTAAATAGAGCTTTTTTTCTTTTGTGTTTTAAAATCTTGAACCTCCTCTTGCCCTAAATTTCCCATTGTTTGCAGTTTTGTATCTACCTTTTTTGGTGAGGAAAAAGAAAAAGAAATCTCTCTGCCTCATTTTGTCACGTTGCAGCAAAGACCCTGCTTTCGCTTTCGCTTTTCAGCATAGCTAGGGGGAAAAAAATTTGCTCCAGGAATTTACCTCTTTGCAGCTAGCTCTTTGAAGCCCCGCAGCAAGAATTTAAAGTTTTTTTTCCCTCTAGCCATCAGCTGGGACTCCGGAGGCAGCAATAGATTGGGAGTGGGCGGGGTAAGCGAACGGCCGGCGATCCAACAGAGGCAGAGGGTGAGGGTGAGTGAAGGCATGGGGGGGGCGAGAGAGGGCTTTGGCGACCCCTGTGAAATGGCCGTTCAACCCCCAAAGGGGTCGCGACCCCCAGGTTGAGAACCGCTGCTCTATAATATCTTCTCTTATGTTTATACATTTATACATTAATTTTGGATTGTTTCTCCAACCAGTTATACCATCTATTCCATGTCTCGTAATAAATCGTTTCCTCTCGGTCTTTTAATTCCATTGTTAATTTATCTGCTTCTGCACATTCTAGACCTTTTTTACGATCATCGTATTTGATGGAGCAACTCAGTGTTTCCAATTTTGTGCAAATGAAATTCTGGCGGCTGTAATTATGTGAAGTATGAGGTAATAAATTTCTTTCCTAATCTTCTCTTTTCTAATTCCCAATAAAAATAGTTCGGGTTTCATAGCATTTTTTTCCCCTGTCATTTCCTCTAACCATTTTTGGATTTTTAACCAATATGCCTTTGCTTTGGGGCATGTCCACCACATGTGGAAATATGTCCCATGTTGATGATTGCATTTCCAGCAATTTGGTGCATTTTTGGGGGGATATCTTGGCCAATCTCGCCAGGGGTAAATGCCACCTATAAAACATTTTGTAAATATTTTCTTTATAGGCAGCTGACAATGTCATCTTATAATTTGTTCCCCATAATTTTTGCCAATACTCTAATTCAATATTATACCCAAACTTTTTCACCCAAATTATCATCGTTTCCTTTACTGTTTCCTCCTCCATTTTGAATTGAAGGAGGCATTTATATATTTTGGTAATTATTTTCTCATTGGTCCCAGTTAATATTTTGTCCATTTCTGGTTGGTCAGTTTGGAATCCATATACTTCTAGATCTTTTTTATATTTTGTTTGTATTTGTAAATAGGGCCACCAATCAATTTTAATTCCTTCATCCAATAAATTTTGTCTAGATTTCAAATTCCCTAATCCATCTAACAATCCCTTATATGTTACTATTTTGTTAAGATCAATTAAATTAGGGTAGACCAAGGCTTCCATTGTCGACACCCATCTTGGGATTTTTGGATAAAAGTTCCTTTTAATTTTCATCCAAGTTTCTAATAGTACTTCCCTCACTTGATGCCTCTGGAAATACTTGTGGGCTTTGTCTTGTCCATCCCAAATAAAGGCATGCCAACTTTTCTGCAAGTCATGGCCCTCAATTGTTAAAATTCTTCCATTCTTTAGATTTATCCATTCCCTGAGCCATGACATTACTGCTGCCTGATGATACAATTCCCAGTCTAGAAGGCCAAAGCCACCCTTAACTCTGGCATCTTGTAACATTTTAATTTTGAATCTTGGCTTTTTCCCTAGCCATATAAATTTACTAATAATTGTATTCAATTTGTCAAAAAAGGTTTTCCCCAATTTTATAGGTACTGTTTGGAACAAATATAAAATTTTAGGTAAGATATTCATTTTTATCGTGGCAATTCATCCAATCAAAGAATTTTTTTTTTAATTTGATTTATATGCCGCCCTTCTCCGGAGACTCAGGGCGGCTTACAATGCGTTAAGCAATAGCCTTCATACTTTTGTATATTTATACAAAGTCAGCTTATTGCCCCCACAAATTTGTAGTTTTGCCCAACTTTCTAAATCTTTTTGAATTTGTTGCAATAATTTTGAGTAGTTGTCTTCCTTTATTGAAGATGTTCTTGCTGTGAGCCAAATGCCCAGGTACTTTGCTTTTTTGACAATTTGAATTCCTAGTTTTTCCTCAAATTTCTTGTTTTGGCCTTGCGTGAGATTCTTGGTAATTATCTTTGTTTTGTTTTTATTTACTTTCAGGCCTGCTACTATTCCAACCATACAGTATTTTTAAGCCACCCAGAGACACTCTGGAGGTATCTAAATTTGCATATCAATTTGGAGAGGCTGAATTCTAATTCCAAAATTCACTTCCCACTGGGACCCACAGGACCTCCAGCCAGCCTTGAATATGGGACACGGCTGAATTGCTTAGAACATTGTTCCATATTACACAAGCTGAAGGACACATTCTTCATTACACCTGAAGCCTCCCAAGCAGTCTAAGAAAACTATCGTTCCCCACATTCAGTTCTCAGTGTAGGTCATCCAGGCATGGGGGGGGCGAGAGAGGGCTTTGGCGACCCCTGTGAAATGGCCGTTCGACCCCCAAAGGGGTCGCGACCCCCAGGTTGAGAACCGCTGTTCTAGAGAGTTTCACTCAGCTAGGCACAAGGCTGGGACCTCCATGAGTGAACACATCTTAAACTTGAACGCTACCAGGGCTGAACTGATACAGAGAGGGGAAGTCATCTCTGAGGGAAGTATGAAGAGCATAATTATTAATTCACTAGACTCTAGTTGGGACAATTTCATAACACAACTAGACAGTCTCAGTCTAGAACACCTCACCCTAGAGACACTCACGAACAAACTAATAGCTGAAGATAGCCTAAGAAGAGACCGCTCTATATGTCTCAGAGATAACAGACCAGCAAAAAGGGTAGAGTTCCAAACCAGGAACCACAACACACCAGAGTGCTTTCTATGCGGTTCCAGGAACCATTATAAGAGGGACTGTCCCAGAAACATAAGGGATAGAGATCACACCCACCGCAGGGACAGACAAGGCCGGAGGCCAGGGTTTTCTGACAGGCATTCCCCAGACAACAGGTACAGACGCAGGGACTCCCCCAACCCGAGAGACAGGAAGGGACACAGAGACAGTTCCAGGGAAAGCCAATCAGGGTCACTGTATGGCCTTGGAGATCACAAACATACACACACACAGATAAGAGAAGGAAATGTGTGGCTCATAGATTCAGGAGCCACCAATCACACCACTTACGATAGAAAGGTTCTCACATCATTCACAGAAGAAAATTATCACATCAAGGTAGCAAACCAGGATAGGGTCCTAGTGACTGGAAAGGGAGACACATACATAAATGGAATAGGCAAAATAGAGGGGGTATTACTCATACCCAAAATCCCGCACAACATACTAGCCACACTTAAGCTAAGCAAGGATATGGGTATCGAGACTACATTTAAGGGAGGAAAGGTTTACATGACCAAGAACAAGAAGAACATTAGCAAGATCATTATCAATGGGGGGCTAACATACCTCCAACCCGAAGGGGATCGCCAATCAAGCATAAATGCTCATCTAGAAAGCAAGGAAAGCGAGGTAGATGTCTCTAAGGAGACAGAGGGGGATAAGACAGATGACACCACAAAAGACAAACACACTCACGATACGACACACAAGAGGAAACTGTCTATTGGCAAGCCTATACATGATGACTGTGCCCACTTACTTCACAGGAAATTGGGCCATGTTAGTTTTCCAGTCATTCAAAAAATGATCGATTGTTCTAATGGTTTAAAAGTAAAGGGTTGTAAAAACTACCTTGAGTGTTCAGTGTGTAAGTGTTCCAAGCTCAAGACGAAACCCAGACCAAAGAAGGCCACACGCACCACCAACTCTGTTTTTCAGTTAGTACACATGGACTTAGTGGGCCCCATGAACCCCTCCATAAAATACAAAAAAAGGTTCTTCTTGACCATAGTGGACGATTTTAGTTGTTATGGGTTTGTGTATACACTCAACCATAAAAATGAAGTATTTCAGAAGTTTAGAGAGTTTTACAAAAGGGTAGAAACACAACACAACACCAAAATAAAACAAATAATGACGGATAGAGGGTCTAAATTCCTATCAAGGGATTTTTCGAATTGCTAAAGATGCACGGGGTACTACATTTTACTTCTTTGCCGTTTTCTGCATTTCAGAACGGGGTGGCGGAACGAAAAAACGGCGTCTTACAAACCATGATGAGGTGCGTGCTAGAAGACGCAGGGTTAGGGCAATCTTTCTGGGCTGAGGCACTAATGTACTCTAACTATACCCTGAACAGACTGTGGTCTAGTGTAGTAGGTAAGACCCCTTATGAAATAATGTACAACAAAAAACCTCAAATAGCACATTTACACATATTTGGGGTCACAGCAGACGTGCATATCCCAAAACAGTTGAGACGCAAAGGTGACAAGGTCTCGAGAAGGTTGAGATTCATGGGGTATGAGTCTGGGATGAAAGGATACAGGTTCATTGACAAAGACAATAGATTTATTATATCCAGGACGGCGGTGTTTCACGAACATACCAATTGGTCAAAAATACACCTCAATGAAGTATTCCCCAGACAGGAAATCACAAGCAATGTAAGGGATGAGGATAAGCAAGACACAGTAGAAACCAAAACACATGAGAGACACAAACCCAGACACCAAGGGGTAACTACCAAAGAGTGGAAAGAAGACCACCCCATCATAAAGCTAGACACACTCACAAAAAAGGAAGCCAGATACATGCATGACACAGAGACACAACCAAACAGACCCGTTAGATCCAATAGGAATAAGACCCCAAAAAGATTTGAGGATTACATCCTATCTCTCGGCTTCCCTTGGTCTGTGATCACAAATTCACAAGCAACGCACTCGGAGGTTCGAAGCAACTTGGTTTATTGTGACAAACAGCTCGTACGGAAGTCAGACTGCTATGCAAGTCAAAGACGCGGCTACCGCACACCTCGCATAGAGTCTTTTTATAGGGGTCTCTCTAAAGGCAGGCAGCTGCGCGGAGGTTTCAACTTCCCACCTCTCTTCACGCGCGCACAGCGATGACATCATCCATGCTGTCTTGATCCATTTATGCTGCTTGCCTTCGTGCCTCTGCTACACCCCCGCGACCCCCATAAACACCCGTGCGTTGTAACGCCTAATCGCCAGCCTGTCCCCATCACCAACACCCGTGCAGCCCGCCTCATTCCTCCCCCTGGCAGGTAGGACGAACGTCCATGGATCAGCGATCTTGTATATGGTGTCGAGTGCTTCTTGACGCTCGACACTATCCATACACACAAACAAGACAACACCCAACTCATACGAAGAGGTGCTCGAACTGCCACAGGAAGAAAGGATTAAGTGGGAACAAGCCATGGAGAAGGAGATGGCCAGCTTGAGAGAACTAAACGTATATACTCCCTCTAAGGCCCCAACCAACAAAGCACCCATTGGGACGAAATGGATCTTTAAAATCAAGGAACTTGAGGGCAACAAGACTCTATATAAAGCCAGACTAGTAGCGCAGGGGTTTGCACAGAAATACCCTGATGACTATACAGACACATACTCTCCCACAGTTAGGGCTGAAAGCGTCAAGAGTGCTCTGGTAATAGCATCCATTCTAGACCTCAAAGTATATCAATTTTGTCACTGCGTTCTTTTATTTACCAGCTGAGCTCTCATTTCTGGACTATCAGACTTTCCGTAGCGTGCCAAGAATTGTTATCAGTAAGCTAAACTGCGCATGTGTCTCCACCCCACATTCCTTCACACATTTTTTCCTTTGTTCTCTTGCCAGAGGTCCGGCTGCTGAGAAGCAGCTGGCATGAACTTTATTTCAAAATGTAATTTATTAGATCAGTTAGGTGTTTTATTTTCTTTATAACAAATAAATGAGTTTTCTTAGAAGATATATCTTCGGGTTTTGTTTTCTTAAAGTATACTTGCAAGGAAAGGTCTCGATCCGCCCCTCGTAATCAGGTGCGATTATCCCAAAAACAGAATGGGATTAATCAACGCCCTGACATCTGGTAGCAAGAGGATGGTTGATTTATGGCTTTTTCCTTGTTTGTTACTTTTGATGATAAGCACATAGGCAATTAGTTTTTAGCTACTGAGGTACGCTAATTATTTTTGCTAAGATGCCGAAACAGAAGAAAAAGGGAAAAATGAAGCCCAGAGCTTTATCCTCTTCGGATGAAGAGCAGGAGATAGAAAGACCCTCAAGATTTCAGCCCCTTGCTACAGCCACACGCCTGGAACTAGAAGCCGTGGGAGAAGTAACAGATGAAATGCTCTTAAAAGGGCATCAGGAGAGAGATAAGAGAGAAACTGCTTTTGAAGATAACGTGCTACAACTGAGGTCAGTAGCGTCTCCTTCTGAATATGCATGCTCTCAAACAGTCCTCCCACAGCCTTCTGATTTTAAAACGCTTGGTGCAAGGCCAAAGTTTTTACAAACGGCCGAGCATTTTTACTCCCATGCAGAGAGAGAAATAATTCATTATTCTCCTCGCACCCTTGAGCTCACCCTGGATGAGCTGGCTATGAAAGCCTATCATGACCATATAAAATTCTATGAACAGGAGGTATCCCAGGCAAAAATGGCTATATCTATGCTTGAGCAAGATAAGGGAGAATCTCGTGACTTCAAATTCTCTAAAAACGCCATTTTGCCTTCTTCTTCGGAGCCAAAGACACCCTCCCTGGTGGATTTTGTGTCAGGCCAATCAGAACAGAGAGCTGTGCACATGTCACATTTGTCACATGATGATCACTCCTACTCTAAAGTTCCAAGTGCCACGTATGCAGAGAGATTAGCTGAGCTGCCCGAAACAAAAGGTGCAGCACCATCTGCTGGCGAAAGTAATTTACTAGAGAAAGCTGAAAGGCAACGTAGTCTACATGAACATTTTGAATTATTACAGCAGACCCTGGCAAACCTGTCTCTAACTCACTCAGAGATTCAGGCTGCAATCCCACAAGTGTCTCCACAGGCCCAAACTCAAGCACCCCCTGGTGGTGCTGGTGTCCTTTTAGATGGAACACAACAAAGCTTAATGCAGCAAAGGCAAATGACTGCATCTCCAGCAGGTCATGCTAATATTGCAGCTCAAGCACAGATGGCAGCTGGAACACAGCAGATTCCAGTGCAACAGCCTCAACCACAAATGCATGCACAAGTGCCTCCAGCTGTACAACCAGGGCCAGCTCCTGGTCCACCTCCAGTGCAACAAGTGCCTTTACTTCCACAGCCAGCACCTCAAATGCACATTCCTCAACAGGCACCTTCTGTTGCTCCACTAGCTGGTGAGTCAAAATTAAAGATGTCAGGACAGAATTATAAGGCCTGGGTCAGTGAGATTGGATTGCTACTTCGTAGAGAAGGCACTCACTGTATGGTTTTTAACCCCCCTGTTCAGCCTTGGTCCCCTGCAATAAGAGACTTAGAAATTAAAGCTTGCACAACGTTATTGATGTCCATGGATACTGAACTGCAGGTTACTTTTTCGCCTGATGCAACAGCCCAACAAATTTGGGCCCAATTGGAAAATTGCTACAGGCCTGTTTCAATTGAATCTTCATGTTTGCTCATGTCTCAATTCCATGGTTCGAGATTGAAACCTGGTGAACAAATTGGAGGACATTTGACCAAACTGAAAGGACTGAGAAGAGAATTGAGAGAAAGAGGCTATAATATTGATGATATTCAAATGATCAGCATTATTATTAACTCTTTGAACTATGAATGGAAAGATGCCATTACAAAGATTAACCAAGTCCCTATTGCTGAACGCACAGTGGACAATGTCTGTAGACTTTTAATTGAAGAAGAGGCATTCATGTTGGCCACGCCACACTTGAGAGGACCACCCGCATCAAGAGCTCCAGCTAGACGCCCCTTCCGAGGAAGGACCTACGTTCCAAGGATGCCAAGATGCAACACCTGCAACCGTATGGGACATGCCACCCGGGATTGTCCCCAACGAGTTCCAGCTCCCGTCACGCACCAGCCCAGAGGAACAGATTCCAGAGGCAGAGGCAGAGGCGGAAGACAAGGTCGTCGTGGTCCCCGGCGTGATCCACAAGGTCCACTCGCCACATTGGCTTTAACCAATGATCCACAACTTCAACCAGAGTATGACAGACGACTCCTGTGGACTTTGGACAGTGGTGCAGCATTGCATGTTACCTACAGAAAGGAACTTTTCACAGAGATGCACGAGCCTGAACCTGAACTACGTGAACTTTATTCTTTTTCAAATCATCCTTGTCAGGTCAAAGGAAAAGGAACTGTTTATGTTGAAGAGCTCGATGCATTCATTCCTGATGTTTATTACATACCAACAGCAACCAGTAACTTGCTTAGCCAGAGTCACTTGTCTCGAATGTTAAAATTCCAGGTTCACCACCTTGAAAATGCAAGTTACATAGTTAAAGATGGAGATATTGTTGCTGGAACCATATTAATTGGTGGTGTTTATTACTTAAAGCCAAAGCCTAAAACACAAACACAGGCACGTATACAAAGTCCAAAAAGAGAGAGCACAGGCCCAGAGAGAGATGCTCCAGAGAGAGATCCTGTTGCTGCTCCAAAGGCTCCTAAAGTCAACAAAAAGAAAATTGGGAAACAGGTTGCTCAGAGCAAGCCTGAGGCTCCTCATAAAACTGTTAATGTTGAGAATTCACTAACTGGTAAACCTTTGCATTCTAGGTGTATCCACAAATGGCATAGAAGATTGGGGCATGCCAGTTTCCGTGTTCTTAGGAAGATGCCGGAGTTCGCAAAAGGTTTGGATCTAAAGGGGTGTAAGGTGTTTTTGGATTGTGCTGTATGCAAAAAGGCCAAATCCAAAGCAGCAGCCATTCCCAAAAACGCTACACACCTGTCAACACGCATTTTTGATTTGGTTCACATTGACATAGTTGGTCCTTTTCCGCCATCATTTGGTGGTAGAAAATATTTTCTAACAATTGTTGATAATTACTCTAGATATGGATACGTGTATCCTATGAAAGAAAAATCTGAGACCTTTCAGATCTTTAAAGACTTTGCAGCCCTTGTTTCTACCCAACACCAAGTTCGCATCGCCAGAATCCAGAGTGATCGTGGTGCTGAGTTCATGTCTCAGCGTTTCCAGGACTGGATGCGTAAGAATGGAATTCTTCATCAGACTTCGGCCCCGTACACACCAGCTCATAATGGGGTCGTAGAAAGAAGACAAGGAGTCCTGCAAACCATGATGCGTTGTCTCCTAGAAGACGCCAATCTTGATATGATATACTGGGGTGAAGCTATAAAATATGCAAATTACATTGTCAACCGTACTTGGAGCAGTGTAATGAATCAGACTCCTTTCTTCATGTTGTATGGCTACAAGCCTGATCTTAAAAACATCCATATTTTTGGTTCATATGCTATGGTGAACATTCCCTTAGCTCAAAGAAGAAAAGGAGGTCCAGCAGCAAAGAGACTGAGATTTATGGGTATTGATGATAACTCAAAATGGAGCAAATTTATTGACTCTAAACATGCAATTGTGATTTCCCAATCTGCTAATTTTGAGGAAGACATTGACTGGTCCAGGATTCATTCCAATGATCCTGGAGTTTATTTTCCTAGAGATGATACTGCTGATGCTGAGCAGATTGATGATCAAGATTCCACTGGTTCTTCTTAACCTGATGTTCCATCTTCGCAAGCCGCGGATGCTGACGCTAGCGACGAATGTGAGGACGAGGATGAAGCAGAAGACTGGACAGTTGTTCCGAGACATTCCAAGAGGGCCACAAAAGGAATCCCTCCACAACGATATTCTTGGCAACTGACAAAAGCACCCTTGCCTTTGATTTGCAATGTTACACTTCCACCTGATAATTTCACACAAATCAAGCAGCTTCCTGATTCAGAGCAAGACAAATGGTATGAAGCAATGCAGGTTGAAATGAACAGTCTAAAGAAACTTAAAGTGTTTACACCTGCAAAACCTCCAGCAAACAAAAAGGTCATTGGCACTCGATGGGTCTACAGAATCAAAAAGAAGCCAAATGGTGAGTCATTGTACAGGGCCAAACTTGTAGCTCAGGGTTTCGCTCAACGTTATCCTAAGGACTACACAAATACTTATTCACCAACAGTTCGAACTAAGAGTGTAAAAATTGCTTTAGCAACTGCAACTATTCTTGGTTTAGAAGTTTTCCAGTTCGATGTTGACACGGCTTATCTACATGCAGACCTAGATGAAGAGATCTACGTGAGAAGTCCTCCAGGATTCCGACAGCAAGAAGGGGATACCTGGTTCCTAAACAAAAGTCTTTATGGTCTGAAACAGTCTGGTTTAATGTGGTACTTATGTCTTACTGACAAACTAAATTCAATGGGCTTTATTAAGTCCGAAACTGATGAGTGCGTGTTCACAAAAAGATCTAACAATGCATATGAGATAGTTCTTGTTTATGTTGATGATATTGTTTATATTGGTCCAAATAAGCAAATGAGTGAAATTTTTGCCAAAGCTTTGCAGAGATACTTCACATTGAAATCATTAGGTCATATTAGCACTTATTTAGGTGTTCAGATTAAAAAAACACAGAAGGGGTTTAGTCTTTCACAAGAGGATAAAATTGAACAAATTTTGCATCATTGCAACATGAAGGATGCTAACACAACAAAGACACCCATGCAAACAGAGTTTCATAACTTGACACAAGAAGCAAGTCCTGAGTTCGAGGATCAAACACTTTATCGTTCAGTTATTGGGTCATTGTTGTACATTAGTAGTTGGACCAGACCAGACATTGCACTTAGTGTTAATCTCTTGTCTCGACACGTAGGTAAGGCAAAACAGTTTCATTGGACATGCGTTAAGAAATTATTGAGATACCTAAAGCACACTAAACACATGAAATTATTGTTAGAACCAACACATACTGATTATGCAGAATTATGTTGTTATGCAGATTCTGATTGGGCAAGTGATAAGAAATCACGCAAAAGTACTTCAGGTTATATGATGTTCTTAAATGGATGTCCTGTTTATTGGCAAGTACATAAACAGAATTTTGTTTCTTGTTCATCTACTGAAGCTGAATATGCTTGTGTTTCAGATGCATGTAATTCTCTAACTTGGTTTGATGCTTTAGTCACAGATATCTGGACACACCCGATCAGACCGATCACAGTGATGGAAGACAATGAACCGGTGGTTTATATTTCTGAATCACATTTTACAGGTTCTAGGTCCAGACACATTGACATCCGTTATCAAAACATAAAACATTTAGTGAAAAAAGGTTTTGTTAAAATGCAGTATGTATCTACACATGATCATATTGCTGATATGCTCAACAAACCGCTTCCAGCAGCTCAACACGAGTATCTGCGTAAGAAGATGTGCCTTATTTGATGATGTACCTGATATTCGCTCAACTGGCAAAAGAAGGGGATTGTCACTGCGTTCTTTTATTTACCAGCTGAGCTCTCATTTCTGGACTATCAGACTTTCCGTAGCATGCCAAGAATTGTTATCAGTAAGCTAAACTGCGCATGTGTCTCCACCCCACATTCCTTCACACATTTTTTCCTTTGTTCTCTTGCCAGAGGTCCGGCTGCTGAGAAGCAGCTGGCACAAACTTTATTTCAAAATGTAACGTATTAGATCAGTTAGGTGTTTTATTTTCTTTATAACAAATAAATGAGTTTTCTTAGAAGGTATATCTTCGGGTTTTGTTTTCTTAAAGTATACTTGCAAGGAAAGGTCTTGATCCGCCCCTCGTAATCAGGTGCGATTATCCCAAAAGCAGAATGGGATTAATCAACGCCCTGACAAATTTGACGTATAGACCGCCTATCTCCACGCAGAACTAGATAAAGAAATTTTTGTCAAAGCACCCCCTGGGAAAGACACACAAAAGGGAGATACTTGGTTGTTGAATAAAAGTTTGTATGGTCTGAAGCAGTCTGGAAAGAGGTGGTACGAATGCCTAGCAAAAATTCTCAAAGACATGGGTTTCACAGCCACTTCCGCTGATCTCTGCTTCTTCATCAGGAAAGAAGGCGCATCTACTGAGTACGTACTCATTTACGTGGACAATATATTATATTTTGGCCAACATAAACATAAATGCGATGAGTTTGCTGAGAGGTTAAGGAAACACTTCACACTAAAGACATTGGGGAAGGTGAACAAGTACCTAGGGGTCCAAATCAACAAAACAAAAAAGGGATTCAGAATCTCCCAGAAAGAAAAGATATTGGAACTCCTGCACAAATGTAACATGAAGGATGCCAAACCATGCGAAACACCCATGCAGGCTGACTTCTTAAAACATATGTACGACGAAGGTGAACCATTCAAGGACAACACACTCTATAGATCCGTCATTGGATCCCTATTATACATAGCTAACTAGACAAGGCCGGACATTATCCTAGCAGTCAACCTCCTGTCTAGGCATGTCAGCAAACCAAACACATATCACTGGGAGGGAGCAAAACGAATACTCAGGTACCTAAAATACAGCGTAGATGCTTGCCTATGTCTAGAACCAGAAAACTCCAGAGAACCTATCTTAACTTGTTACGCAGATGCTGACTGGGCAGGGGACTCGAAGAGCAGGAAAAGTACTTCTGGCTACGTATTCTTCATCAATAACTGTCCGGTGCATTGGTATACCGGAAAGCAAAATTTGGTAGCAACATCCACCGCAGAAGCAGAGTACATCTGCCTGTCAAAAGCAGCCAACAACTTAACATGGTTCGATGACCTGCTTTCCAATATCTGGACTGAGCCAGCTTACCCAATAATTATACATGAAGACAATAAAGCGGATATAGACATATCCATGGTGGACGCTGTAGGTCAAAGATCAAGACATATAGATATCAAACACAAACACGTTAGGCAATTATCAAACATTTATTGACTCTAAACATGCAAAGATTTATCAAAGATTTATTGACTCTAAACATGCAATTGTGATTTCCCAATCTGCTAATTTTGAAGAAGATATTGACTGGTCCAGGATTCATTCCAATGATCCTGGAGTTTATTTTCCTAGAGATGATACTGCTGATGCTACGCAGATTGATGATCAAGATTCCACTGATTCTTCTCAACCCGATGTTCCGTCTTCGCAAGCCGCAGATGCTGACGCTAGCGACGAAAGTGAGGACGAGGACGAAGCAGAAGAAGACTGGACAGTTGTTCCGAGATGTTCCAAGACACATCAAACAGTGTCCAGAAATGATGAGTTCAGCTGGCAAATTAAATAACGCAGTGACATTCCCCTTCTTTGCCAGTTGAGCGAATATCAGTACATCATCAGATAAGGCACATCTTCATACGCAGATACTCATGTTGAGCTGCTGGAAGTGGTTTGTTGAGCATATCAGCAATTTGATCATGTGTAGATACATATTGCATTTTGACAAAACCTTTTTTCACTAAATGTTTTATGTTTTGGTAACGAATGTCAATGTGTCTGGACCTAGAACCTGTAAACTGTGATTCAGAAATATAAACCACCGATTCATTGTCTTCCATCATGGTGATTGGTCGGATCGGGTGTGTCCAGATATCTGTGACTAAAGCATCAAACCAAGTTAGGGAATTACATGCATCTGAAACACAAGCATATTCAGCTTCAGTAGATGAACAAGAAACAAAATTCTGTTTACGTACTTGCCAATAAACAGGACATCCATTTAAGAACATCATATAACCTGAAGTACTTTTGCGTGATTTCTTATCACTTGCCCAATCAGAATCTGCATAACAACTTAATTCTGCATAATCAGTATGTGTTGGTTCTAACAATAACTTCATGTGTTTAGTGTATTTTAGGTATCTCAATAATTTCTTAATGCATGTCCAATGAAACTGTTTTGCCTTACCTACGTGTCGTGATAAGAGATTAACACTAAGTGCAATGTCGGGTCTGGTCTAACTACTAATGTACAATAGTGACCCAATGACTGAACGATAAAGTGTTTGATCCTCGAACTCAGGACTTGCTTCTTGTGTCAAGTTATGAAAATCTGTTTGCATGGGTGTCTTTGTTGTGTTAGCATCTTTCATGTTGCAATGATGCAAAATTTGTACAATTTTATCTTCTTGTGAAAGACTAAACCCCTTCTGTGTTTTTTCAATCTGAACACCTAAATAAGTGCTAATATGACCTAATGATTTCAATGTGAAATATCTCTGCAAAGCTTTGGCAAAAATTTCACTCATTTGCTTATTTGGACCAATATAAACAATATCATCAACATAAACAAGAACTATCTCATATGCATTGTTAGATCTTTTTGTGAACACGCACTCATCAGTTTCGGACTTAATAAAGCCCATTGAATTTAGTTTGTCAGTAAGACATAAATACCACATTAAACCAGATTGTTTCAGACCATAAAGACTTTTGTTTAGGAACCAGGTATCCTCTTCTTGCTGTCGGAATCCTGGAGGACTTCTCACATAGATCTCTTCATCTAGGTCTGCATGTAGATAAGCCGTGTCAACATCAAACTGGAAAACTTCTAAACCAAGGATAGTTGCAGTTGCTAAAGCAATTTTTACACTCTCAGTTCTAACTGTCGGTGAGTAAGTATTTGTGTAGTCCTCAGGATAACGTTGAGCGAAACCCTGACAGGGAGCTGCTTGATTTGTGTGAAATTATCAGGTGGAAGTGTAACATTGCAAATCAAAGGCAAGGGTGCTTTTGTCAGTTGCCAAGAATATCGTTGTGGAGGGATTCCTTTTGTGGCCCTCTTGGAACGTCTTGGAACAACTGTCCAGTCTTCTTCTGCTTCGTCCTTGTCCTCACTTTCGTCGCTAGCGTCAGCATCTGTGGCTTGCGAAGACGGAACATCAAGTTGAGAAGAACTGGTGGAATCTTGATCATCAATCTGCATGGCATCAGCAGTATCATCTCTAGGAAAATAAACTCCAGGATCATTGGAATGAATCCTGGACCAGTAAATGTCTTCCTCAAAATTAGATTGGGAAATCACAATTGCATGTTTAGAGTCAATAAATCTGCTCCATTTTGAGTTATCATCAATACCCATAAATCTCAGTCTCTTTGCTGCTGGACTTCCTTTTCTTCTTTGAGCTATGGGAATGTTCACCATAGCGTATGAACCAAAAATATGGATGTTTTTAAGATCGGGCTTGTAGCCATACAACATGAAGAAAGGAGTCTGATTTGTTACACTGCTCCAAGTACGGTTTACAATGTAATTTGCATACTTGATAGCTTCACCCCAGTATATCTTACCAAGGTTGGTGTCTTCTAGGAGACAACGCACCATGGTTTGCAGTACTCCTTGTCTTTGTTTTGCGACTCCATTATGAGCCGGTGTGTACGGGGCCGAAGTCTGATGAAGAATTCCATTCTTACGCATCCAGTCCTGGAAACGCTGAGACATGAACTCGGCACCACGATCACTCTGGATTCTGGCGATGCGAACTTGGTGTTGGGTAGAAACAAGGGTTGCAAAGTCTTTAAAGATCTGAAAAGTCTCTGATTTTTCTTTCATAGGATATACATATCCATATCTAGAGTAATTATCAACAATTGTTAGAAAATATTTTCTACCAGCAAATGATGGCGGGAAAGGACCAACTATGTCAATGTGAACCAAATCAAAAATGCGTGTTGACAGGCGTGTAGCGCATTTGGGAATGGCTGCTGCTTTGGATTTGGCCTTTTTGCATACAGCACAATCCAAAAACACCTTACACCCCTTTAGATCCAAACCTTTTGCGAACTCCGGCATCTTCCTAAGAACACGGAAACTGGCATGCCCCAATCTTCTATGCCATTTGTGGATACACCTGGAATGCAAAGGTTTACCTGTTAGTGAATTCTCAACATTAACATTTTTATGCAAAACCTCAGGCTTGCTCTGAGCAACCTGTTTACCAATTCTATTTTTGTTGGCTTTAGGAGCCTTAGGAATAGCAACAGGATCTCTCTCTGGAGCATCTCTCTCTGGGCCTGTGCGTTCCCTTTTTGGAGTTTGCATACTTGCCTGTGTTTGTTTTTTAGGCTTTGGCTTTAAGTAATAAACACCACCAATTAATATGGTTTCAGCAACAATATCTCCATCTTTAACTATGTAACTTGGTGTTTCAAGGTGGTGAACCTGGAACTTTAACATTCTAGACAAGTGACACTGACTAAGCAAATTACAGGTTGCTGTTGGTATGTAATAAACATCAGGAATGAATGCATCGAGCTCTTCAACATAAACAGTTCCTTTTCCTTTGACCTGACAAGGATGATTGGAAAAAGAATAAAGTTCACGTAGTTCTGGTTCAGGCTCGTGCATTTCTGTGAAGAGTTCCTTTCTGTAGGTAACATGCAATGCTGCACCACTGTCCAAAGTCCACAGGAGTCGTCTGTCGTACTCTGGTTGAGGTTGTGGATCATTGGTTAAAGCCAGTGTGGCGAGTGGAGTTTGTGGATCACGCCGGGGACCACGACGACCTTGTCTTCCGCCTCTGCCTCTGCCTCTGGAATCTGTTCCTCTGGGCTGGTGCGTGACGGGAGCCGGAACTCGTTGGGGACAATCCCGGGTGGCATGTCCCATACGGTTGCAGGTGTTGCATCTTGGCATCCTTGGAACGTAGGTCCTTCCTCGGAAGGGGTGTCTAGCTGCAGCTCTTGATGCGGGTGGTCCTCTCAAGTGTGGCGTGGCCAACATGAATGCCTCTTCTTCAATTAAAAGTCTACAGACATTGTCCACTGTGCGTTGAGCAATTGGGACTTGGTTAATTTTTGTAACAGCATCTTTCCATTCATAATTCAAAGAGTTAATAATGATGCTGATCATTTGAATATCTTCAATGTTATGGCCTCTTTCTCTCAATTCTGTTCTCAGTCCTTTCAGTTTGGTCAAATGCCCTCCAATTTGTTCACCAGGTTTCAATCTCGAACCGTGGAGTTCAGACATGAGTAAACATGAAGATTCAATTGAGATAGGCCTGTAGCAATTTTCCAATTCAGCCCAAATTTGTCGGGCTGTTGTATTTGGTGGAAAAGTGACCTGCAGTTCAGTGTCCATGGACATCAATAATGTTGTACGAGCCCTTATCTCTAAATCTCTTATTGCAAAATCCCATGGTTGTGCAGGAGGGTTAAATACCATGCAGTGGGTGCCTTCTCTAAAAAGCAATAGTGTAATCTCACTGACCCAGGCTTTGTAGTTGTGTCCTGACATTTTTAGTTTTGACTCACCAGTTAGTGGAGAGACAGAAAATGCCTGGTAAGGAGCCTGCACTTGATATGCTGGCTGTGCTGGCAGAGGTATTTGCTGTGCCTGTTGTGGACCTAAAAATGGTCTTGGTTGTGCCATTGGAGGTGGGCCAGGAGGTGGCCCTCTTTGCACTTGTGGCTGGGGCACATATGCAGGCACTTGTAGCTGCTGTGGCTGATGCACTGGAATCTGCTGTATTCCAGTTGCCATTTGTGCTTGATCTGCAATATTGGCATGACCTGCTGGAGATGCAGTCATTTGCCTTTGCTGCATAAAGCGTGCCTGTGTTTCTTCTAAAAGGACACCAACACCACCAGGGGGCGTTTGAGTTTGGGCCTGTGGAAACACTTGTGGCATTTCAGCTTCCTGTAGTAAATTACTTTTGCCAGCAGATGGTGCTGCACCTTTAGCTTCGGGCAGCCCAGTTACAAGAAATGATTGCGTGGCAGGTTTATATGTAACTTGATCAGGGAGACTTTCATGTGACGTATGCAGTGCTCTTTGCCTTAATTGGCCTGACACAGAATCCACCAGGGGGAGTGTCTTTGGCTCTGGAGAAGAAGGCAATATGGCGCTTTTTGAAAATCTTAAGTTATCTCCCTTATCTTGCTCAAGCATAGATATAGCCATTTTTGCCTGGGATAGCTCCTGTTCGTAGAATTTTATATGGTCACGAAAGGCTTTCATAGCCAGCTCATCCAGGGTGAGCTTCGAGCTTCGAGGAGAATAATGAATTGTTTCTCTCTCTGTGTGGGAGTAATTTTGCTCAGCAGTTTGCTTTAGCCTTGCATCGAGCGTTACAAATTCAGAAGGTTCTGGGAAGACAGGTTGAGAGCTGGCATAATTAGAAGGGGGAGTTACTGACCTCAGTCGTAGTGCTTCTCCTTCAAAAACAGCTTCTGTGTTATCTCCCTCCATTTCTGTTCCCACGGCTTCTTCTTGTTCCAGGCGTGTGGCTGTAGTAAGGGGCTGGAAATCTGAAAATCTCCTGTCTGCCACCTCTTCGTTGGAAAGATCAATCAAATCATTTACGAAGAGTGGTCTTGGTTTCACTTTGCCTTTTTTCTTCTGTTTCGGCATCTTAGCAATATAATTAGTGTACCTCAGTAGCTAAAAACTAATTGCCTATGCGCTCTTATCAGAAATAACAAAACAAGGAAAAAACCATAAATCAACCGTCTGAGAGCTACCAGATGTCAGGGCATTTATTAATCCCATGTTTGGCTCTGGGACTAATTACCCTGGTTTAATTAGAGGAGATGAATCGAGGCTCCTCCTTGTTTGCAATATTCCGAAAAAGAAACGCGAAGAAAGGTTTCTAATAAAACTCATTTATTTGTTATAAAGAAAATAAAACACCTCACTAACTAAGAAAAGTTAATTGCTACATTTTTGAAAGTAATTCTTGCCGGCTATCTCAGCCGGACCTTGCTGGAAAGAGAACAAAGGAAAGAAGTGTGAAGCAAGTGAAGGAATGTGGGTGGATACGGAAACACATAGCTTACTGATAAGAAGTTGGCAAGCTACGGAGAGTCTGACAGTCCAGAAATGATGAGTTCAGCTGGCAAATAAAATAACGCAGTGACAGTTTCATCAAAGCCATACATTGTGAGACTGTTGAACAAACTGTGGACATCCTGACCAAACCCTTACAGAACAAACAACACACTTATTTAACTTCAAAATTAGGTGTACATATGCAACACACACACATCTCCAACTGTTAGGCATTTAGAGGGGGATTTGTTACATACAAATGCCTAACACAGTGCACTCATGGCAGGGCAAGGGTTAACACTATCCATCCCACCTGGCCTTTCCCTTGACTCCTCCTCACCTTGACTCCGCCCCCCAGGTATATAAGTTATTGTCCAAGGGTCCAGCGCCGTTCCAGATGTTCACCTGCAAGAGATAAATAAGATGTAAATAAATGTCTTTTGAATCAAACTTAACCTGCGTTGGAGTTATTGGGCTGGATCCTCGGAAACACGCCACACTCCTCCTCCTCCTCCTCCTCCTCCTCCTCCCTGGGCTGGTGGCCTTGTCCTTCCTTCTGCCCCACCTCAAAGGGAGACGTTTCCTTTAAGGTTACTAACTTCACTTTCTTTCTCTGAATAAAGAAATTATTATTTTTTTAAAATTATTTTTGTCCCAGCTGAGAAAGAAGTTGGTAAGAAATAAAATAGTGTCATCTCATTTTTCTCCCCCAGCCTCTTTGGGTTTTTTAAATCCAGAAATCATCATCTGGCATTTCTTCTTCCAACCAGAAGTCCATCTAAACGTCAGAGCTTCCCCTGGTTGTCTCATATATTCACTGCATGAACTTCATGGGTGCCATGGCATTTTGGTCTCAGGAAAGGAGTGGATTGTTTTTTTAACAAATTATTATTATTATTATTATTATTATTATTATTATTATTATTATTATTATTATTATTATTATTATTATTAACATGCTGCAACTCTCTGATGACCAAGTCTGTGACTTGTTTAGGTCTGATCAATGGGACTGGGGCCCTTGGTCGCATCCTGTTGGATGCTTATCCTACGGTTGGGTAGGTAATATTGCTTAACACATTGTAAACCGCCCTGAGTCTCCGGAGAAGGGCGGCATATAAATCAAATTAAATATATATATATAACTATGTTCTGTAACTTTAACTGCTACAAGATGACTAATTGGCTGTGCTAAGCAGACATAAAAGAAGGCAGGAAGTTCATTCACTTCTGCTCCTGCTATTAGAAGGTTGAACTGCTGAAAGGAACTGTGTCTGTGTTACTGAAGAGAACTGGAATTGTAAGCAAACTATGTTTTTGTGTTGAACCGTGATTATTTGAAGAAGTGTTATCTTTGTTTTGAGAAGCCAAGTTTGTTTTTTTTACTACAAGTAAAGACTGTTTATTTTTCTTTAAACGTGTTAAGGATGTCCAAGGATCGTGCCCAATAACTCCATCACGCAAATGTTCTTTAAATCAGTGATCTTTATTTACAAGGCATCTTATCATTGCAGGTACAGATCTGGAACTGAGCCAGGACCACATGGCTGGATCTTAAGTACCCCCGGGGCGTGGCTAAGGTAAGGAGGGGTCATTGGGTTAGGGTGGACCTTGGGGGTTGGCCTGTCCAGCCCCTGTGCCTCCAGCCCTGGGTCTGAGGCAAGGCATTTATCCCTGACAAAACCCCCTCTAAATGCCTGGCCGAGATACACTTGGACTGTGTGTACCTGAGATGTTGTTTTTGAGAGGACACCCAATTTGGATGTCAGATACGTATGCTGTTTGTTTTGCAATGGTTTTGTTAAAATGTCTGCTGTCTGTTCTTCTGTGTCGCAGTGTATAACCCTTATGAATCCTATGCTTGAGAACTGTCTAACGTGCTTATATTTTATGTCGATATGCCTCGACCTCTGACCAACTGCTTTGGCCTTCGATATTTCCACAGCGGCCTTATTGTCCTCGTGTATGGTTATTGGGTAGTTGGGTTCCGCCCATATGTTTGTGAGTAGGTCATCAAACCAGACCAGGTTGTTGGCGGCTTTGGACAAACATATGTATTCGGCCTCTGTTGTGGATGTGGCTACCAGGTCCTGTTTGCCTGTGTACCAATGTACTGGGCTGTTGTTGAGGAAGAATATGTAACCTGAGGTGCTCTTCCTACTTTTCACGTCCCCAGCCCAGTCAGCATCAGCGTAGCATGTGAGTGTGGGTCTTGTGGCGTTCTCGGGTTCTAGTGATAGGCAGGCGTCAGCGCTATGCTTTAGGTATCTCAATACCCTTTTGATGGCTTCCCAGTGGTATACAGTGGGGTTACCTACATGCCGGGATAGCAAGTTAACTGGCAGGGCAATGTCGGGCCTTGTCCAGTTGGCAATGTATAATAGAGAACCTATGGTGGATCTGTATAACGTGTTGTCCTTGAACACCTCAGCCTCATTGTACATGTCCTTTATGAAATCTGGCTGCATTGGTGTCACACACGTTTTGGCGTTTGTCATGTTGCATTTATGTAATAATTCTAATATTTTGCCCTTTTGCGATAGTTGGAAGCCTTTGTCAGTCTTTGTGATTTGTACCCCTAGGTACTTATCCACTTTACCCAATATCTTCAGCGAGAAGTGTCTCCCTAGCTCGTTGGTGAAGTCATTGCATTTGCTAGCCTGATCGCTGATGTACAGTATGTCGTCCACGTATATTAAGACATATTCGACAGAGTTGCCTACCTTCTTAGTGAAGAAGCAGTTGTCAGCAGAGGTGGCTGAGAACCCCGTGGATTTCAGAGTCTTGGACAGGCACTCGTACCAGCGTTTCCCTGATTGTTTGAGTCCATACAGGCTCCTGTTCAGGACCCAGGTTTCCCCCTTCCTGGTGTTTTGGCTGGGTGGCGCTCTTACATATATCTCCTTGTCGAGCTCAGCGTGCAGGTAAGCGGTTTGTACATCGAACTGATGTACTTCTAGGCCAAGTAGTGATGCTATTACCAGTGCACATTTCACGCTTTCAGCCCTGACTGTGGGGGAATATGTCTCTGTGTAATCATCGGGGTATTTTTGGGCGAACCCTTGTGCCACTAGTCTAGCTTTGTAGAGGACTTTATTTCCTTCTAATGTTTTAATCTTGTAGACCCATCTGGTGCCTATGGGTGTTTTTTCTGCTGGGACTTCGGAGGGGGTGTATACATTTAGTTCCCTTAGGCTGCTCATTTCCCTCTCCATAGCTTGTTCCCACTTTGTCCTTTCTCCCTCTGGTAACTTCAGCACATCCTCATATGTGTTGGGGGTTAGTTGGTTAGTGTGTAGGGATAACACGTAGTCCTCTAATCTTTTTGGCGCCTTACCCCTGTTTGCCCTGACGGGCCTGGCTGGGGGTGTCTCGGTGTCATGTAGGTATTTAGCTTCTTTCTCAGTGAGTGAGTCCACTTTAATGCAGGGGTGGTTCTCCTTCCATTCCTTCACTTGTACTTCCTGCCTCTTGGGTCTGCCCTTCTCCTGTTCTGTGGCCTCTCCTATGTTATGCCCTGTCACCTTTTGGTCACCTTCTGGTCCGTCCTTGCTAAGGGACACCTCGTTGAGGTGTATCTTGGACCAGTTGGCATTCTCATGGAAGACAGCTGTTCGTGATACTACAAATCTGTTATTGCTGTCTATGAATCTGTATCCCTTCATCCCTGGTTCGTAACCCATGAACCTCAACCTTCTGGATACTTTGTCTCCCTTATGTCTCAATTGCCTGGGGATGTGCACGTCGGCTGTGACCCCGAATATGTGTAAGTGAGACACCTGTGGTTTCTTCTGGTACATCAACTCATATGGAGTTTTATTCAGTACACTGGACCACAGCCTGTTTAATGTATAGTTTGAATAGATGAGTGCCTCTGACCAGAAATGCTGCCCTAAACCGGCATCCTCTAGTGCGCACCTCATCATGGTCTGTAGGGTTCCATTTTTTCGTTCTGCGACGCCATTTTGGAAGACGGAGAATGGAGAAGATGTGTAATGGACTACCCCGTGTGCCTTCAGCCATCACGAGAAATCGCTTGACAAAAATTCAGACCCCCGGTCTGTCATTATTTGTCTGATCTTAGTGTTATGTTGTGTTTCCACCCTTGCATAGAATTCTTTAAATTTTTGGAATACCTCATTTTTGTGCTTCAGGGTGTATACGAAGCCATAGCGGCTGAAATTGTCCACTATGGTCAAGAAGAACCTCTTCCTGTATTTAATGGAGGGCCTTAGTGGTCCCACTAGGTCCATAGGTATGAGTTGGAAAATTGAGTTGGTTGTGCGTACTAACTTTTTGGGCCTGGGTTTGGTTTTTAATTTGGAGCTTTTGCAAATAGAACACTCGAGATAGTTCTCACAATTTTTTATTTTTACACCTTCGGAGCATTCCATCATTTTCTGTACCACGGGAAAACTAATATGCCCTAGTCTCCTATGTAGCAGATGTGCACAGTTGTCATGCATTAGCTTCCCTATCGCTGGCTTCCTTTCTCTGGGGGCCCCCTGCTCTCTTGGTTCACTGGTGGTGTGTGCATGGCTGACCCCCTCTATTTCCTCATTGTTGTTCTCCTCATTTGTGTTATTTGAGTTGTCGGGTTTCATCTCCCGGTGGTTATTTACCTTGGGTTGTGTTTCTCTGACTGGGTGGAAGAATGGCAAATCTCCACTGATCATTGTTTTCCCTATGCTCTTGCCCCCTCTAGTTACGTGTGCCTTCCCTTCTTTGAATGTCACCTCAACGTTGTTGTCCTTGCTCAGTTTTAGTGTGGCAAGGATGTTATAGGGTATGTTTGGCACTAGTAGCACTCCCTGTATTGTTCCTATCCCTGGCACGTATGTGTTGCCTTTCCCTGTCACTTGCACATTGTTTTGGTTAGCCACCTTAATTATAAAGTTTTCTTTTGTGAATGATGTCAGTGAGTTCTGGTCATATGTGGTGTGGTTGGTGGCTCCTGAGTCCAGTAGCCATGTGCCTACCTTCCTGTCCTGATCAGTGTGTTGTTCTTGATCCCCCAGTCCATACAGTGATCCAGTCTGGCTCTCTCTGGAGCTGTCCCTGTAATTTCTCCTGTCTTTAGGGCTAGGGGAGTCTCTGCGCCTGTGCCTGTCATCTGGTGAGTGTCTGTCTCTGTATCTCACCCTTTGTTCTGGCCTGTCCCTCCAGTGTGGCCTGTCCCTGTCCCTGACGTTCCTAGGGCAGTCCCTTTTGTAGTGGTTCTTTGATCCACATATGTAGCACTCTGTGTTGCTGTGACTCCTGCCCTGTGGTTCGATCTTCCTGCTGGGTCTCTGCTCTCTACAGCCTAGTGAGCGATCTTTTCTAATACTATCTTCAGCTATGAGTTTGCTGGTTAGTAATTCTAGTGTAAGTTTCCCTGAGCCGAGGTTATCTATCTGCGTGATAAATGTGTCCCAGCTGGGGTCCAGAGAGTTCACGATGATGCTGATCATGGTTCTCTCACTTATGACCTCGCCCCTTTGTGTCAATTGGGCCCTGGTAGCATTTAATGACAGCAAATGCTCGCTCATTGGGGTCCCTGTTTTGAGTTTGGTGGCATAGAACTCCCTGGAGAGTCTGGTGGTGCTTGCTGCGCTTTGACAGTAAAATAGTTTGTGCATCCTCTGTATTACCTCTAGAGCAGTTAAGTGGTGGCTAATGCTAGGGTAAATGCTGGGGGTAATGCTAGCAATAACAATATAATAAGCCTTATGATGGGTGCAATCTAATTCAAAAGTCCAAGGTTTTTCTGGGGGATCAGTGACTAGGGATAGTAGGTCTTCCTTCAGCAGGGTGACTTGGAGCTGTTGGTTCCAGTCCAGAAAATTCTCCCCATCTAGTCTCAGTTTGGGAAAGTCACTTGGTAAAGTCCCTGAATTGTAAGTTAAATTACTTACATTGTGTCGCTGTCCATGGTTTCTCACATAAGGATACTCGCAATAAGGCAGAGGGATGACTGTGGCAAGTCTGAACTGACTTGCTTCTATGTGCTTGCGTCAGTCTAGCTCTATGTTCCGCTCCGTTTCTCTTGCAGGGAGGCATTGCGCATGCCCGAAGTTCATTCCAGCCCAGCCGCCGTGGAGTGAGGAGCTCGTCTCTGCAGCTCCCGGGTGAAGGCCCCAATCTTCCAGATGGGCCTTCGGTTCCTCTTTGGCCGGCCTCACCTGGTCGAAGTCGCTTCGGATCGCCGCCTGGAGCTTCGGAAAGCGGTGAGGATTTCCGGTGAAGGTCGGAAGTCCCGCTGGGGCCATGAATGGTCCCGGATGGCCCGGCCTCGCGTGGATGCTCCCTCCGGGTGTCGGGCCGAGTCCCCTGCCCGCCGATGGTCGTCCCCTGCCTGCAGACGGTCCCGCAGATCCTGGATCTGGTCCCGGTCGCCGGTCGGGTGAGTAGCTCCATCGCCCTCGGTGTTCCGTCCCCATGGGTGGCCTTCCTGGGAGTCGTGGGTAGTGTTGGGTCTGCGCGGGTAGCGATCTGCTCCCCTGGGTGGGTGTCTGCGCTGGTTCCCCTCGTGTCGGTGTCCCCTCTGCGCTTTGGCCTGTCACCGGAGTGGGTGTCCGGCAGCCTCATTTTGTCCCCTAGGGCCGCGGTGATCAACTCTATTGCTTGGTTGACCTCGGGCTCGGTAGGCGAGCTCGTAGTTTTTGGCTTGGGGTTTTCCTGCTCGCTGCGGTAGTTTTGGGTGGTTACTTTTGAGTAGGCCCCGATTCCCGCCATGAGATTTAAATCTCGGGAATCTATTGGTGGTTGGTCGGCCATCTTTGGTGACGTCACCTCCCAAGATGGCTGCCGCGAAAAGGGCGAAAATTCTTTTTCGGCCTTTTCGTTGGACTTCTGGTGGGGGCAGTTTTTTCTTACCGCGTCTTCGTCGCTGTAGTCGGATTCGTCTTCATCTTCCTCACTCGCTGCTTCGCAGCCTTTGACCAGGCTTCGGAGTTCCACGATGAGGTCGGTGTTGCTTTATGCCTAGTCTATTAGCTTCAGGAGTCTTTCTTTTAGGTCGTGCTTCTCGCTCGTTGGGCTCTCGGTTTCCTTCCACCCCTCGTCGCATCTGGTCGGGGTGCATGGATGGTGGAGTAGGCCGCTCATCTCGGGTGCCTCTCCTTGTGTGGCTTCGGGTTGGGCAGGCCGTTCTGCCATCTTCTTGGTGAATGCCCTGGTATTCACCCTGTCCGTCGTGGTCCTTTGCATGGAGTCCCCTGGCATGTCCTGGAGTATTAGGGTTGGGTTATTTAACCATCCTCTGCTACCATATTGTTAAGGATGTCCAAGGATCGTGCCCAATAACTCCATCACGCAAATGTTCTTTAAATCAGTGATCTTTATTTACAAGGCATCTTATCATTGCAGGTACAGATCTGGAACTGAGCCAGGACCGCATGGCTGGACCTTAAGTACCCCCGGGGCGTGGCTAAGGTAAGGAGGGGTCATTGGGTTAGGGTGGACCTTGGGGGTTGGCCTGTCCAGCCCCTGTGCCTCCAGCCCTGGGTCTGAGGCAAGGCATTTATCCCTGACAAAACGTTCAGAGTCTGTGAGCATCTGTGTGTTTTTGCTAAGCAACGTATCTATTCGCTGTCTGGTCCATTGCACCACTTTGCAGAGGGCAGTTTTACCCTCAACACATCCCCCATTTTCTGGTGGGCCCTGGACCTCCCACCAAAGGCCAAATGAGCCCCAGAGCCAGGACAGCATAGAGGAGACCCAGCCTGAGACTCTGGGATGGGTTGGCTCTCAGGGAAGGGACCCTGACCCCATTTAGGGTCTCAGTCTGCAGGGACCCCTTTCAGGACGGCAGGAAACCTGGGCCTTAACTAGCCAGGATCGCTTGTTCTTTCATCACCACATCTCAACTTTGTTTTCTTTCAGCAAGAAAAGTATCTTTTCCCCTCATTGATTAATTTCTAGTTCTGGAGCTGTGAAAACCCGAAGCCAAATTCTTGTTTACAGGCTCATTTCCAGCTCTGCAAAGGAACCATGGCAGGAGCCCCTCTTCTCCCCTATAATTACAGAAGGGCCTGGGATTTTTTCCTCTTCCTTGTCTCTCCAGGGGGGTTTTCCAGTTGCCCCCTTGGAAACTAGTCCAGTGAATGGAAAAATAGAAGGAATAATGCAAAATTATGTCCTGTTCTGAGCCAGAAAGCCCCAAATAGAGAGAATTCCTGGCTTGGCCTAAGATTTAGGCCTTGATTTTCCCTGCATAATTTCAGACTCTGGCCTTCCTGCTTTCATTGCCTCTTTCCCACTTGAGAGGTTTATTTCAAAATGTGACAAATCTGTCCTGCAAGATTCATTTTGGTCAATTTCAAGATGGACAATTTTAAAAATCCTTATTTTAATCCCTCTTGACTCAGGCAGCCTCATGGACACACCGAAAATCCAAGGCCACAATGGCCCCTTCTGACTTCTCTGGTATTAGAAATCCATCTCAAGTTCTCGGATACATTCCCTCTCTCCTTTCATCAAAGTCATGAATTAAAAATGTCAGCTTGATAACCGCTAGTGCATATTGCCCTTCATCCCACAATTGGCCGTTGTCCATGGGGTTGCGATGGGTGGCCAATAAATTTATTGATTGAATAGATGATAGATAGATAGATAGATAGATAGATAGATAGATAGATAGATAGATCTCAGATGCAGACCTTACAGTCCATTCTTTATTTAATAAACTAAGAAAGGTCAAAATATAAAGAATCTTAGTGTATTATATAAACATGGTAAGAAAACACAGGAATGACAAGGAAGAAAAAAAATAAAAACTTCCCTCCACTCCCTATTTTCTCCCTATTTACCCAATGATATACTCCACAAGTTGTCACTTTCCTGCTTCTTAATGAGCTCTTATCCAAAATTTAATATTGCTAGAAAAGATGGCAAATGAAACTTCACTTCAGGCACAAGCAATTTTAAAGTCAGTTGCAATGAGGATTAATATATTGGATTCTGATATAAAACAAAATTCCAAACAGGCCCTACTCTTGACATTAGACAGAGTTCAAGGGTGCTGATGGCCTCCTTGTCATTAGAAGACAGGCAATGCTAGAGTTCAGTGGCATTAACTTCAAGTGGCACCAAACTCCATAGCTCTGGGTGATCTTTTTTATTTTATTTATTTATTTATTTATTTATTTATTTATTTATTTATTTGTTTGTTTATTTATTTATTTATTTATTTATTTATTTATTTATTTATTTTGTCAAGCATGTATAAGATAATAGATATAAGTATAAACATGATTATGAATACATGAAATGGATACGAATAAATGGGGACAGTAGGACAGGGACGGTAGGCACAATCTCTGGAGACAAGAGACCAAGTCTGTTGTCTCAACTGTCTTCTCCAGCATCACTTTCTGGACATGTCCTGGCAGGAAGGACCACAACCACAACAGAACTGAGCCCCCCAGGGCTGTATCTGTAATTTTTCACTAACTTGCTTTTCTCCAGTCTCTCCTCGGCACATGGAGCCCAGGAGAAGTTCAGGATCCCAAGAGGAGAAGTTGCTTCTCACTGTAATTATCACCTTCTGGGCCTTTGAGACCTGTGATTCTATTTCTCCATGTTTTGACTTTGGTGTAGAAATCAGATTGAAGCCACAAGCAAAGGATCTTGTATGAGAAAAGGATAAATTCCTTGGGTCAAGCTCTCTGGGAATAGGTTTTGGGACAGCTAGAGGCTCTGCTCTTGATTGTACCTTTCTCTCCTTTCCAGATGAAACTGAGTGGTTCTCTGTTTATATCAGGAAACCATTGGCACTTCTCAGAGTCTTTGCATTCTTCCAACTGTTCCTGCTGTGGGTGTTAGAAACAGGAAGCAAATTCATTCACCCCATGAATGATGGACCTCCTGCTTCTGCTTCTGCTGCTGCTGGTGTCCCATCCAGTCTCTGGGAAGCTTAGAATGAAGTGCCCACTGAGTCTGGAGCACCAGGATGGAAAAAGACTATGGAGCTTTTACAGGCCAGGAGACTATCTCATTGGTATAGTCACAACTGAAAAAGAAGTATTTCATATAAAGTTGCCTTTCAACATGGCTCCTCCTGTTCAATCTAATTTGTAAGTCATTCAGGATGATGGAGTTGCTTTCCCTCCATTTTCTAATTCTAACACTCTCCTTCTTGTCTTCTAATTTCACTTACTTTTATACCGCAGAAGGACCTAATTTCCTGAATGATTTTGATTTCCATGGCTTCCCTCTTTTGTCTAATTTTGTGGAAGAGACTGAAATCCAAAGATGGGGTTGATAAAAAAAATTGAAGGAAATTCAGATTATTTTCTTTTCCCAGTTCAATCCTGAGTTCATCACTTGAACTTTGCTTAAGTAGTGATTGAAATAATTGTAGTTGCCTCTCCTCAGCCCACTTCCATATTTGTGTAATTGATCATTGGTTATCGATCAATCTTGGCCTAAGGCTCAGTAGGCTTGTGGAGGATTGTATATTAAAAAAGTATTTGTTGTTACTGTTGACTATAATAACATGAACATTGTTTTACAATAGGAATCGTTATGCTATTCTTCATGTCCTACAATTACTTTTTGCCATTCAAGTGGTCAACAAGAATCCCCAGCTCCTGCACAACCTCACCCTTGGCTGCAACATCCATGACAACTATTTGAGCACACTTGGCACTTCAGATGCCTTGATGGACATGCTCTCCACTGGAGAAGCCAATGTTCCCAACTACGGCTGTGGAAGGAAGGACAACCTCCTGGCTTTTCTTGATGGAGCTAAAAGAGACATCTCCATCCAGATGTCAACATTAGCAGCACCTTACAAAGTCCCACAGGTTTGTGTGTGTTATTTTCTATCTGGTAAAGTCAGTGGGGTGGTGGGAGATGAGCATATGATCCAATATCTTCTCCATGGAATCCAAGAGCTGCTTTTCAGAATATTGGTGAACATGTCAACTATGTTTTAGTCTATTATGTTCATGTTCAAATTCACCATTAAAGGCCTGAGGATCCATAAGTTCCCTGTAGAGGATATTCTACCGAATATTCAACTATTGAAAAAAACATCCAGGTTTTGAGGTCCTCCGTTAACATGTTCATTTTCACATATCAATAATACCTGCCTTATCCAACTGGATTCACATTGGCAATAGTCCTGTCTAGGTACATAAAATATGGAATAAGAAAGTCTCTAGCAATTACAGGCCAGTTACTCCAATAGATGCTGTGGCTACAATATATGTTATATTCCTCTTAGGTAAATTTGAGAGAGGGTAGAAGAATTGTGCAATACTTGCAGAGGAACAAGAAGATTTTAGGTAGACTTAAAAGTTATATAAACTTTTATAATAAATAATGCATACATTAATACTCTAATATTGTCCAATAGTTGGCTTGAAATATCAAATCACAAAATATGTCCATTGGGTAAACCATGGTTTGTTGCTTTATAGATGTTAGTTCAGCATTTGGCACAGTGAAAGGAGAAATATTTTGGGAGAAATTGATTGCCCTTAAAATGGAGCTCAGCCTGTTGGCCCTTTCCACAAGCCCGTCTTTGAGAGGGAGGTTGGGACTCAATGGAGCCATGAGAAGAGGGAGCGATTACTTACGAAGTGGTTAAGGGAAAGGTGCATGTCTGAACCCCTGTTATTCAGTATAGATATTAATGACGTCCCTGCACTAATGAAGGATCTTGAAGTACACACGTCTATGGTAATAAATACATATCAAAACACCCCAATTTATGCTCATAATCAGATATTATTAACATACTCATAATTTGGATTGTATAGCCTGTTAAGAAAACATGGAGCTTACTCTCATAGTAATTGTGTGATTATTACTAAAACAAATTCAAAATGGAAAACAACATCATAGCCACAGATGCCTATTTCATGGTAATCCAGTAGAGCAAGTAACACCTTTCCTATCCTGGGTTAGTTTTTTCTGAGACTGGATCTTGGATCCCTCATCATCAAAGGAGCTCAATTAGAGAAAGAGCATGAGTGAAAGTAGTGCTAAAAATTAAAAAATCATAGGTCTCCAGCTTCCTTATCCCCAATTAGTAAAGAATATAAGGCCAATATAACCCATGTATCTTTATATCAAGCTGATGTTTGGCATTTAACAAATGCTGTCAGGGTTCCAAGTAACACCCTGACAATGCCTGACAATGCCACTATCAGAAAAACCCAATCACAGTATCTGAGGAGAATCTTTAAGGTGGATAAAAGGACTTTAGCTGCTGCCCTCAGAGATGAATTGTAAATTTACCCAATTTCTGCTTTGTATCAATTCAAGGTATATAATTATTGGTTTAAAATTAAGGCTAGTGAAACTGGCAGACTCCTAAAATTGTATCTGTTAAAACAGACAAATTTTCATTTAAAGACTTCTAGGATTGTACAACTGATAATTTGTATTAGAAGTTGTGGTCTCCCTGTTTCTTGTACAACTTGAAAAAGATTATTCCACAAAGATTCTGGAATATAGAAGCAGAAAAAGATGGCGCAGCCCTCAAAAATTGTTAAGGTGAGGTTCCGGTGTCTAATGGACCGTGACCCGATATGCACACAAACACACCAAAGTATGCAAGTTGAGAGAGGAGTCTTGAGAAAGTAACTGGTTTAATAATAAAACACATAAAAACAAAGCCTGCAAGAAAACACCAACATCCAAAAGCTCTCCTCTCAGCAAAGTCCAACAGCTCTTCCAAGAGTCATTCCACAGCATGGGAGGCCCTTAGTACTTTGTCTGCTTCCTCAGAAGCAAGGCAGTGACTCAGCTCTTTGTTCCGTTGTAGTGACTTCAGCCCTGAAAGCTCCGTGTGGGAGAGTCAGCATCTGAGCATCTGTTTGAGAGTCCGAGCTCAGATTCTCAGAGTCGTCTCTGGAGTCATCTTAGGAGTGGCCTCAAGTGTGATCCCAGCAGCTGCTTATATACTGACTCATTGTCCGTTGGAAAGCCCGGGAAAACTCAGAGCCAAAAGCTGTGTTGTGATTGGCTCATTTGAATGTTCAAAGCTGGAAGCCAATCATGTGGCTGCAGCAATACACTGAGAGGAATTTTCCTCTCACAAAAATAACATAATACGGGCCTTTTTAAAATCTAAACACTATATCTGACATCTGCAAATTTTAATCTAATTGCAGTAAATTGTAGGAGTGATACAGAAATTTTTATTGCATTTATTATTATTTTATTTAATTTGTTTTTTGCTTTCCAGTTTTATATACTGTCTTATTAATATTTTGTCTTCAATATTTTAAACATTGACTAAGGAACAAACTATTCTAATATGTTCATCAGAACAAAGGCAAATTTGTCAATAACCAATATTTTGGAGTTGATCTGACCACATTATAATACAACATTCTTCATTATTGTTTTTAGTTCAGTTCTAGAATAGCTTCAAAGGCCCTGAGTGATAAAAGTCAATTCCCATTTTTCTACCGGATGTTTCCCAAAGAAGGGATCCACTACCCAGCAATTGTCCAACTGCTCCTCCATTTCAGATGGACTTTCATTGGTCTCTTTGCTTCAGACACAGAGAAGGGAGAGAATTTCATGAGGACTTTAACTCCTATGCTTGTCAGAAATGGAATTTGTGTGGTTATATCTCAACGATTCTCAACAACCGGATATATAGCACCCTTCAGGGAGGCCCTCTCTAAGTGGAGACAAGTCAACATCTTTGTTCACTTCATAGAATTTGTTTCCATTACATACAGAATTCTTCCTTTCCATTTAATAATTATGCGTTTGTCAGTACCCATTGAGGGGAAAGTCTGGATCCTCACAGGTTTTGCATTATACAGAATAAACAAGCACAGACTTTACAAATACATTCATAGTATTTGGACATTTGGTTTGCTGTCTAAAAAAAGGCCAATGGATGATGCCTTTGAACCCTATTTCTTTCTGGAACGCCAGTTTCAAAGTCACTATTTCCATTGTTCTCTTTCAAAGCACGTCTTTTCTGTCAAAGGCCGGAGAAGATGCACCCAGAAAGCTCCACTGGGAACGGAAGAGAAAACAAACAAGAGCCGGATCAGAAATGACTACCAAGATTACAGTATGATGAAGACTCTGACCCAGGCCTTGAATGCTGCCTATTCCTCCAGATTGAGGAGGAGAAGAAGGAAGGAGGGTGAAGAGAGGTTGGGGGCTCCAAGGCTGCAGCCATGGCAGGTATGGGGTTGTGATGTGGATCCATTAATCTTAGTCCCTTTGGAGAAGGAACCCAGAGGAGAAGGAGGGGAACCATCTCAACCTACTTATGCTGCAAAAGATCCTCAGATTTGGACCATTGATTTACTCATCTCTGACACTCCAGAATAACAGTGAGCAGATCTGAAGTTTCTGTCTAACCTCTTTCAGTTGTGGGAAGAGTGTTGTATCCTCCCTTGTCCAACTGGGAGATTTTGTTAATTTGGAGAAGCTGCTCTCATAATCTCCTCCTTGTCTTCTCTCAAGACTCACTTTCAGGTTGCAGTCAAGTATGATTTTGGGATCATTTTCATAAACATGTATGTTTTTATTTACAAATAATTCAAGGTGGCAAATGGAACCAACTTCCTCCTTCAATCAATCATCTTTTATTACAATTACAGACTAGCATTAGAAATAGAAGCATTAAAAACAATAATAAAGAAAAATAACAATAAAAGAGAGTCAATGGGCAGTTAGTCTCTGCCTAATTTTGCATACAGCAGAAGAGAATTTAGCCCCATTCAGAGAAACTGCTTGGGACTCATCTGATAATTGCAGTTGCACATAACAACCTCAGTATTTCCCGGATATTTTATTAGGAGTGGTGTTATAAAGTGAGTCTGTGAGTCCTGATAGAAGATGCAGCCTAGGAGGCCATGAGCTGCAGTTCCAGTGCTATATAGCCCCTTGTCCAAAGGGATCCAGTCTCAGCTCATGCGCTATTTCTTTGTATCGGCCCTCTAAGACTGCT